>NC_140590.1:1096071750-1096813625 GCF_964204655.1 Triturus cristatus
CAGATCGTATCCAAGTAATTCTGGACACGCCGACGCCGTCCACGCAGAAGGACGTGCGTGCGTTTTTGGGTCTTGTTTCTTTTTGTAGGCAGTGGATATTGGGGTTTTCACACATAGCTAAGCCATTATTAGCCCTTTTGACAAAAGACACGCCTATCCCGATCCCTTGGTCAAATGAGTGTGACGCTGCTTTTCAGCAATTACGACAGGCCCTTTGTTCAGCACCAGTGTTAGGGACCCCTGACTATACAAAACCCTTTTCGTTGTATGTGCATGAGAAAGATGGATGTGCGTTATCAGTTTTAGTGCAGATGCACGGCGATAAGCAGCGCCCTTGTGCATATTTTTCGGCTGTACTTGATCCTGTTGCCCGAGCATTACCAGGGTGTTTTCGCTCGGTTGCGGCGACAGCTGTGTCAATACGCCAACGCGAGGGAATTGTGTTATCTCATAAGTTGTTGGTATTAGTCCCCCACGCTGTTGATGCCCTGCTTAATCAAACAAAGACGCAGCATTTGACCAGTGCCCGTGTAACGGGATATGAGTTGACGCTTTTGGCTCCTCATATTAGGTTGAAGAGGTGCGTAACGTTAAATCCGGCCACATTGTTGCCATACCCCGAGACTCAGTCTGAAGCACGGAAAGCACATGATTGTATTCTTGTGACTGAGGAACAAACAAAGGGTCGTATTGATCTCCAGGATACGCCCTTTCCAGATGTAGATGGAGAACTGTGGGTGGACGGATCATGCCTGAAGCTACCAGATGGTACGACTTCAGCAGCGTATGCAATTACCACATTGCAAACGATAGTAGAGACAGCACGCATACCACAGAAATCAGCTCAAGCAGCGGAACTGATAGCATTAACACGAGCATGTGAGCTCAGTACAGGATTGTGTGTGAATGTTTATACAGATAGCCGCTATGCCTTCGGAGTAGCGCATGACTTTGGCCTGCTCTGGAAGGAGAGAGGGTTTTTAACGTCACATGGAGTACAAATAATGCATGGAGAGTTAGTTCACAACCTTTTAACTGCATTGACATATCCGAAGAAAATTGCCATCGTTAAATGTAGCGCCCATAGGAAAGTAGTCGATAAAGTTGGAGAAGGGAATGCGTTAGCAGACCGAGTGGCACGGGAGACTGCGATGCAGCCCGGTGCTACTGCCATGTATGTAGTGAAGTCACAGGTGGAAAGATGGCATGAGGCGAAGGAAGAAGTGCGAGAAATGCAAAGGACCGCTTCTGATAAAGAACGGGAGCAATGGTCCAGCGAGGGAGAATTGGATGATGAGGGCTGCTGGAGAAATAAGCAGATGGATAGATGGAAATTACCCACAGCTTTTGTACAACCTATGGTTCAGATGGCACATGGGCTAGCACATGTTGGAGCTTCCGCAATTGTGAAATTGCTTACTCAAGTTTGGGAGCATCCAGAGATTTCTAGCACGGCAAAGAGGGTGGTGCAGACCTGTATGATCTGCCTGAGGTATAATCCAGGGAAAGGTACTCGAACTCCAGCAGGAGGATTTGCGACACCTACTGCACCCTTCGAGGTTTTGCAGATGGATTACATCCAGCTTGAGCGCTGTAATAATTTGAAGTATGTTCTGGTAGTGGTTTGCGCCTTCAGTAAATGGGTTGAAGCGTACCCTACGAAAGACAATACTGCAATGACTACCGCTAAGCTGCTATTGAAGGAGTTCTTCCCTCGATATGGTGTTTGTAGACTTCTGTGGAGTGACAATGGACCCCACTTTATAGCGGATGTTATAAAGTATGTTTTGAAGGGCCTGGGCATCACCCAGAAGTTCCACGCAGTGTTTCACCCTCAATCTGCGGGACTAGTCGAGAAGTATAATGGTACACTGAAGCTCAAGATCGCTAAAATTCAAGCTTCAACGTCTTTGACTTGGCCAGATGCTTTACCGCTGGTGTTATTGTCAATTAGATCGGTACCACACTCTCGATCCGGTCTTACACCGTATGAGATTGTCTTTGGACGCCCAATGAATATTTGGGGTCCACCAAAACCTAAGACTGTGTACGATGTACCTTGTGTAATGATGAATGATTATCTGGCACAGTTAACGGATAACTTGGTTTCTATTCATCAACAGGTCCGGGAGGCGCTCCCTGATCGGTCTACCGGTGAAGGACATAGTCTCCGACCTGGCGATTATGTTATGGTGAAGATTTTCGACAGGACGAACAGCTTGGAACCAAGATGGGTGGGTCCTGAGCAGGTTCTCCTTGCAACGAGGACGGCTGTGCGAGTTTCCAACAGAAAGAATTGGATCCATTCCCTGCACTGTCGGAAAGTACCGCCTGGATTGGTGGAACCCGCTGTATTGACCGATCAACGAGAAATTCTGGCTGCAGAGACAGGCTGTGCTACGGAGCCAAACGCCACTGAGGAGCTCTTCCCGGACCACGAGACTCCTGGAGGAAAGCGATATCATCTCAGGCAGGCCAAGGAAGTGAGTTCTTTCGTACCGGGACATGTTGTCAGAACGGCCCTTGGGTTAGTGAAACGGAGAGCCAATGAGGCAAGGGGGGGGGATCAGCCCTGCATTAGTGTAGCGACACCCGTCTTGGCCCGCTGGTGAAGAAATCGACCGCTGCCCAAGGGGAAGAGTTCTGACAAACTTTTAGTTTCAGGAAGATATTGACTTTTTATTCTGCCATGGAGAGAAAGAAAATCCTTTGTGCGTCAGGGTTTATGCTGACAGTAGCTATTGTTGGGATAACCACATGGTTTGTGGAGGACGTGACTCCCGCTCGAAAACTACTTGTGTTGACAACCCCGGTGCCTGAGGTGCACTACTTTTATACATTACCGTATCAAGAGTTGAAGCATCGACAGTCTTATTTGAATAACACTTTCATCCAGATGTTGCATCATACCCACATTGCTACAAACGCTACGAACTGTTGGATATGTGGGATGATGCCAGCTCATCAGAAGAAAGGAGGAACGCCATTCATACCACTTCCTTTCTCTCATAATGGCTCTTGTAGAGCATGGTACACTTTGCTTTTTGCCACTCGGAAATCCACAGTGGAACGATTACTCTTCAGACTCAACAAAGAATGTCACCAGGATAAAAACGGGTATCCGCAAGCGAATGGGACAATTTGGGAATGGGAAGAGTACCGACCAGACAATGAATCGATTCCCTATATTTTTACGAACACCAGAGACACTGTGGGAAAGGACAAATTTGTGATTCAAGTGGCACAAGCTCAAGCGAACCTGTGTGTCCAGAGTGTGGGTTTTATTCCTGTTAGCGTTAGTGATTGTATTACCGTTTTGAACATCGATGGGTTGAACAATAGTACCTTCTTAGCCTCCCATAATACATACTTTGTATGTGGAAATAAAGGTTATTACCGCTTGCCAGCTGGTTGGTCTGGGGTATGCTATGTGGCATTACTATTACCTCCTGTATTCTTAGCACCAGCATCCTATCATAAAGATCTGAAATTGTTGAATAATGTGACTGTAAATAGGTATAAACGTACTCTATCAATTGATGATGTAGATCAGACTGACACCAGTCTGCAACAGTATATTGATTTTAATTTAGGATTGTTTTTCTTTGTTGGAGCTGCCCTAAACAGTAGGAAGGTTCGAAGGTTAACAAGAGTGGTAGAGGCTGTGACAAACCAAACTGCTGCTGCTCTTGGGAATCTTACGGAAAAATTGCAAATTACTAGAATTGTTGCATTGCAGAATCGCATGGTGCTAGATGTTATGTTAGCCGACCGAGGTGGAGCTTGTAAAATTATCGGAAGTAGCTGTTGTGTGTTTATCCCTGATCACACGCCATCAGTCTATAATGCTATTAACAGGCTGCATAAAATTGCAGCTGAAATCCATACAGAAAACGGCACTTGGTCCTTTTCTGGATGGTTCTGGGCATTGATCACTGCCTGGGGATGGAAGGTCTTAACTGGTCTCTGTATCATTGTAGCAGTTTTGTTTTCTTGTTGTATCTGTGTCCAATGTGGTCCCTTGCTCTGTTCCTTATGTGTATCATTCTGTATTCCCGATAAGAAAGCTATTGCCGATGTCGCTTATCAGAAACGTTTAGCTAAAGAAGTCGAAGAAATGATGACAATTGACATATATGATGATTATCCTAACAAACCGGATGTCTTCAGTAAATGCTGAAAGGGTCGTCTGTTGTAAATTGAAACAACGATGTGATTAAGCATTTACTAAAGACATGAATTCCCCCTTCTTTAGCGTATGTCTCTTCTGTTATGTTGACTGAAGTTCGGACTCCATTTTGTATTGTCATGTCTCCACGTGTTCAACACGAGAAAAATCCTACCTCCGTGTTAGTTGCTTTTGTAATCTGCCTAGTAACAGTCTATAAATAGCTCCTTTGTCCATCTGGCGCATGCCCAGACTTGACCACATCTGTTACCAGTTAGCCTTGCTTGACCATGTTTTCGCGGGCTCAAGGAGTGTGTCAGCTCCGCCCATATATTGATTCAGTATCGAAAATGACCATAAAAGGTAATATTCTCTGTCTTATGTTGTATCCACCCACTTATGAGCCCCTCTGTTGTGTATAAAAGGGGACCATGTATGTAAGTTCTTTGTGCTACTCTATGCAATACTGAAGAGTATTGTATGGATTGTAGGACCACCCTTAAGGGTTAATAAACCTTGTCTTTGTACTTTGCAGTTTCCGTGCCAACTTCCTTATAGATTCCATTGCAGGAGAGCGAACCCTTGTGTCCTGCGGGCCTAGCTGGGGCTTGTATTCATCAAAAGCATGATAAAATAGTTTTCTCTCAAACATGATTCATATCACAGCAGAAGGCTTTTTCACATGGTAAAATCCCCTTAGAACACACCACAATTCCTAAAATGAGTATGGTACCATCAACAAATGATTTATAATGTAACTAAAGTCTTAAAACCTTCTATTAACTGCAAGGCTTTTTAATGAGGTGCTATCATGTATATTGGTCCCAAGATGGCTGCCAACACTTCTTGGATGAAGTGCTGACAGCCAATCAGATCTCACGATGAGATGTGTGGTTAGGCTCCGCCCAGATATGTATATGATTTTACTTTTGATTTTTCAGGAACTACTGAACAGATTCACTCCAGATATGCAAAAGGCACATCCCTGACCTGAGGACTACCTCTTTGCCAAATTTAAAGTAATTCTGTTCAGCCGTTTGTGCTGTACCTTGGACTAAAGGTCCCTATGGAAAATTGCATGGGAAAAACGCGTTTTGGGACCCCCCTTTTTTCTCAGCCCCCACTTGACGAATCCCCCCAAGACTTTTAGGGTACGAGCAGAGCGGAGCGCCCCACCTATTTTGAAAAATTTGCAAGGGTTCGTCAATCGGCGCCAAAGTTATTCCAAATAGAATGTTGCGGATTTCCTATGGACACACGGTCCTAACTATAACTATCTACTGGCGACCGCCAGTAGATAATATAAAACACTATCGTCCATCCTGACAATAGGAAAGAACTGAGCGCACTCTGGAGCAACTATAACTTCCAATAGTTTATTCCACTACAGCCAGGATGATGGACATGTTTCGGCTCGGTCGCCTTCCTCAGTGTCAACAATACATTAATTTCAGTCCTTATTTAAATAATGTTTGTAAATGGAAATCAGTGACAGTGAAAGTGAAGGAGTTGAAAGTCAGAGTCCTAGAAGGGATACTATGGTGGCAATCTTGTAAGATATAATGTTTAGGCTTGTCTTAAACCAAATAGAGGGTATGTATCTCAAGCATGGTTCGTAGCAGCTATTGTTACGATATGTGCAACCTTTCTGTTTATATTGCACAGAAAAGTCAACTCTATGTACATAGAGTTCAGAATAGTAAATCTATACTTACTTATTTGCACTTACCTTCTTGATAGTTTGGTCCTCAATATTTTTGACACCATTTTCTGTCCACACAATATTTTGGTTTCTGATATTCTGTCAGTGATCCGTTGCATGAAACATTAGTAAATATACCCTCTGGTATTGGGGTATGTGTGGAATTGTCAGAGATGTGTGCTATCTGGATGAGGTATATATTGTGCTGATATTGTATGTTGTAGATTTTATTGCCATGTGAGGTACTGTGGTGGATTTCGGTGATGAGGGCGGAGTTGGGAGGTAACAAGATGGAAATGATGAAACATGGAAGGTGCTATATTTAGATGGAAAGGAAATAGGGGGATATGTTACAATGGTCAGAACTTAAGCATGTCACGTGTAATTATTTGCATTTACTGAGATTGGTTTAGAGATAGAAAGGAAAAAAAAAAAAAATATATATATATATATATATATATGATGTTTGGCATGTGTTTAAGGGGATATTTTTGGATTGAGTACAGATGTATGTATGAAAAGAGCAAGGAAAGTAGAGGTGTGCAGAAGTAAAAATCAGAAGGTGATGGGAAGGTGATGGGATGGGGAGATACAGAAAGACGGGTAATGGGAAGGCAGAGACGGAAGAAGATGAGAGACAGAAAATAGAGATGGGGAGAGTATAATAAAGAGGAAGGGAGAAGAAAGCGAGGGGCAAAATAAGAAAACTGCTGAGTGGAAAAAAAGAAAAACAAAATATGAGGTTGAGAACAAAGGAGAGATACAAGAAGAGGTGAGAGGCAAAGAGAGGATGAAGATGAGTAGAAAAGAATGGAAGAGAATAATATACTACAGAAGAGTTGGGAGTGAGACAATGAGAGGGAAAGATGAGGGGAGAAAAAGAAAGCTGGAAAACACACCCACTCTTAGTGCTTAGACTAAAAGGCAAAAATGTATCCCTAAAAGTGAGCAGAGAAAGGATAGAAGCCAGCCAATATATACAGCAAGGTAGATGCAGCCCTGATCTGGGCTGATACTGGCTACCTCCAGCTGATATGTTGATGTACGTAGACTTCCACAGTTCTCACCAGGAACTATAGAGAGAAACTAGGAGACCCTCTACAGCACAGGTCACTCCTGGCTTTGTTTTCTCAGTCAGTCTACTTTCTATGGGGTTTGCCAGGCAGAAACATGCTGGGCTAGTCCAACTGGGCAGTCTCTCTTCTTGCAAGGCCATGCACATTCCTTCTCCCTCTCAATCGTCAACCAAGTTCCTAGGCTTTAGGCAGACACCTAGATCATCCAAAAAATGAGCAGACTATGATCCTCACCTCTTGGATACTTGCTAGTAGTCAAATAGCAACCTTCATCTCACGATAGCCTTTCGAATACTCTGCAGATCCCTTCTTTTCTTGGTCTCTGAGAATATGGAACTAGAACAAAGTGCAGTGGTCTGGGTTCCATTTTTCATATGCCTTTTCTTGAGCACAATGTGGATCCACTATATCAAACTTCTGAACTGTTTTGAGGTGGTTATCTTGAAAGTGTTCTACTAAGTCAACTCTCCAGACGCAATCTAATGTAAAGTAATGTTTTTCACAGCAGGTTGTATTGGGGTGGTCTTCAATCCGAAAACAGGCACACAGAACTATAAGGTTTCTGCATCTTGCTTTGATCAGCCCCTCTGAGCAGCAATAAGGAACAGACAAAAAGGCACACCTGATCTAGAGACTTACAGCAGAAACTTCAGTCCACTCTTCATTCAAACAATCTACCAAATGGCATTGCTTAGGAAGAACTAATGAGCAGCTCTTTGATAATAAAGTCTTCATTGACTTTTTGAAAGGTAGCGCTGTTTCATTCCTCCTTATTTTGATGTCTGGATATCCATTCAGAGCCACAGCAAAATATGCAATACACTTCCACTCTCTGAGAATGTTGTACTGTTCCGTCATTTAAGCTATGTTAAATCCTACTGCACACATACTACTTAATCACACACACAATGACATACACACAGGATGTCAATGCAAGGCTGTTTGTTTTAACATTTCAGCAGAAATTTGCATTAGAGGGATTGGATCAGACTTTTACTCAGATATATAGAGCTGGTCAAGGATATAAGACTACTAAACATTAAATTATGCAACCAACTTCGTACATGCTATAATCCAAACAGGCACAGAATTTCTCTGTTCACTTTGAGGGTACGGGTAGTGTGGCTCATTGGACCACAGCACAGTAGCTCACTTTTTCAATGACTGGACTAGGCCACTGCACACCCAGTAGATTAGCATGATGCCAGGGTCTAAAGTAGAAGTTAGGGTGCTAGGTAGAGATGCAAGAGGCCTTCAGGTCATAGGTACTCACCCATATATTCATATACTATGTAGGGACATTACTATCCCAACAGGATGCTTCAGATCAACCTAAATCAACACCAGCGGTATCTTGAAATGCATCAGGAACCATAATACCACTTCCCCTGATCCTCCCATTCTCTCTGACACTAAAAAGCTTGATACTTTAAGTCTGTGCAGCTAAGTTTAAACAAAATGAACAGACAAGCAGTCCATGCATCAAAGATTGTAATGATCACCAGAAGTGAATAAGACATTTTATCTGTGTCACTGGAGAGAGTCCTCCATGCTCTCTCATGTAAATTTCCTCGTCCCTATGCTTAACTTACCCTTAGCCTATTTCAACTTAGTGTGTAGTGCTGCATGGTTGCATGGATGTGCCAGTTTGTATGTATGCTTGTGAATGGTACAACACATGGAAGACACTGTATTTCAAATCAAATCAAAACACGCCTTATACGGTTCTTTGCAGAAAACCATAAAAGCTTAAATCAACAGTAGATCCATAAAAATGCACAAACATAGACATTAAAATACTTCAAATAAAATACATGTTTATATAAACAAATAAATAAAGAAGCTCATAAAAATCTATTGATGATAAAGTTTTCCTCAATCTCATAGCGCCATTCAGAAAACATACCACAACAGAAATGAATACTTCGGGTAACAATTGTAAATACAAGAAAGTGGTACACACTTGTCAGAAATTCCGTTTCTTTTAACAATGGTATGATTAATGCCTTCTTTGGAACCTCATAAAAATGACAAAATATTTTAAAATGCAGGGTATCCTGTGGAGACAACCCGTCACAGTCACAGAGGTCAAGGGAGTGACCCTAATTCTTCCACCGGGGATATGTCAACACAAAAATGTAAAAGCCCAAACTTAAATCTAGTCAATAAAAATCACTTGTATGTGCCAATAGAAAGATAAGGATTAATAACAAGGGTAGACTTTAATAAAATATTGTTGCGTATACAAGGTTTCATAGGAGCTCCCTCTTCTCTAGCCGAAGACTTATGGAAAAAAACAAATGATTTGGTCCATTTGCGTTCCATCTTTATGATTCCCTACAGTGAGCTATACAGCTCACACTTTCCTAAACTCTGAGAAAGATCCTTAATATATTGGAGCCAATGAATTTGAAAAGACCTATCAATGGACATGGAGTCTTTTAAAATCTCCTAGTTTAGTTTTGCCATGGGTCTAACCACAACGAAAGTGGGCGCAAAGTCTGTATATAGCCCAACCCTAATTCTTCATGAACTGAAAATGGCAGAACACTGTGCTGAACACATAGGAGACATCTTTTAAAAGAATTTCCCAGAGACTGCAAGTCAGCCTGATCGACAAACTCTCACACTTCACTTCCCTAAACTACTAGAGATACTCTTAGCCAAATACAATTGTAATAGGGCCTGAATTGGTCTCCTCCCAAGTATAGAGGCAAAATTGCACACTGCTGAGTTTGCCCTTATGAAATCTTCCTTTTTTTCTGTTCACCAATGGGTGCCAACGATTTAGGAGTCAAAGAGCAATCTTAAATAGGAAAGAACTCCAGTCTTTGGGATAGCACTGTACCCCAACATAAAGAAGCATGTCTTAGTCTTACGTGGACCTACCACCATCATATAGGATTTTTGAATGTTCACTGTCAAATCCATGTCTTCCATGAAGTTGGCAAATGATTCCAACAGGGGCTATGACCCCTTTGCTGTTTTTACCATGAGCATAGTATCATCTGAATTATAAGAGCACCTGCAAACACAGGGCTCCCACATGCAGGCAATTGCAACAGTGTCGATCAAGGCCTATTCCAAACTATTGATATATAAATTAAAAGGAAATAAGGCCAAAATGCAGCCCAGGCTAACCCCCCTTTTGATAAAACATCTATGGGAACATTTGAAATCACTAACATAATGACCCGAAGCAGCGGTATTCATATGTAAATCTCTTAAGACAAGGACAATATCGTGGTCCAATCCCTTGGACAATATAAACCGACATAATTTCCGTCAATTAACTCAATCTAAATGGATAGAATCTGGGTGAATCATAGTGTATTTAGTTAAGATCATAAAAATATTTAAATACTGGTCAACTAATGAACTCCTAGTGCGACAACCAAACTGCACATCTGGTAGGGCATCATTGTCCTCAGCCCACTTCCCCTATCTGTCCAAGAGCATACACCCAACTATCTTCACAACAGAATCAAGGAAAGAAATAAGTCTGTAACACACCGAGTTGTCCCTATCTCCCTTTTTAAAGAATGGGATAGTAAGAGAACAAGCCCATGATGGCGGCCGTCTCTCCCTCACTGCCACATTAGCCAGTGCGGCTAAAACCGGGGCCCATACTTCGGCATCCTCAATGTACATATGCGAGATGTCATTGGGACCAAGGGCCTTCCTCCTAGTTAACCCTGCTATTCCCGTCTTCACTTCCTAAAGGGAGAATACCAATTTGGAAGTCCCAACTAACATCCCCTCCTCCATTCCTTCAGACACATCTTAGATACAAAACACTACTCATAAAAGGAAACCCAACTGTCCTCTGTGATATGTAACCCCAGAAATCAGAGGCCATGAATGCGCTATTTACAAATTTTCCAGAATTTGAAAATGTTTCTTAGGGTACTGGCATTAAGCAGTTCTTCCCATCCCATGTCCCTTAAGACATTCTTCCTCTGCACAAGCTCTTCTCTATATTGGAAATGACTATTTTTCACAAGGGTGGGATCTCCAGGGTTGGTACTCAAAGCATTTATAAGCCACTTTTGTGCTTGGATAGACCCATTATCAAACCATCTGGCCCCTTCCTTGGTGCCACAAGATAACTGGGCCTCCAGAAAACTAGACGTCACTTTGGAAATAAAGGCAAATACCCCAAAACATCCCCAGGCAAACTGCTATCCTCTAGAAAAACACTGAGTTAATAGCGAGTATATAATGCCCTATAGAATATCAGGGTCCAACTGAGACCATGTCAATCTCCTCCCCTGCCAAATAATGGCAGTAATACCACCTGATCCCACTGGGCATTTTTGAAGCAAGGTGGGCTGACCTAAACACATACACACTGGTTTATTGTCACTGAAGGGGCTCATAGGTATCTCTGTCTTAGTAATTAGTGGGAAGAGCAAAGTACAAACAGTCAATAAATATCTCACAGCCCTGCCCTATAAATGTTGTATATAAGGCTCTCACAGTAGGGACAATCTTCTCCAGGATAAATACTAGATTAAACTCAATCAACAATCTGTTCAGCAAAAAAACTTGAAGTATATGTTCAAGTCAAGTCAGAAATACCTTTATTTTGTTTCAAAGAACCATAAACGTTTCACAATATAAAGAAATATTTACAATTCATGGGGTGTATGTTCAAATTGATGGCTTGATAGTAACATACAGGCTGTAGCCACCTCCTGTTCCCCCTCACCCTGAGATCCCCACACAAAAGGACATTAAAGTCTCTAGCCACCACAATGTCCACTGATAGTATGTTAGTACCCTGCAATTTTCTTAGTAACAACCCCATAACCTGAATGTGCTTAGATTGTTTGGGTGGTATTGAGCATTGTAAAAATGTAACAATGTCAAATAAGAGTGACCAACGGTGGTACGTTTTATACCCTGAGTAGTAGGAACCCCACTGTTTGTCACCTTCAGCTTTCCCTTTATTGCCAAGGATACAAACTGGATTCAAATTTGAGAGACCCAGGACTGACTGGAGAAGCATGTAGAAATAGAAGTATTTTCCCCGACAGATTTGTATATTACTGCATTCCTGAGAGCTGGGAGAAACACACCCTGGAAGAAGAAGAGCCAGGCTCTTTAGTACACTTCAAACAGCTTTTGGTTCAGGGATATGTGACTGGAAAGTGGCCTGGGAACATCTGAGGGAGGAGCTGGTGTAGATAAAAGAATCATAAAAAGTAACGCTGTGGCTTGGTGTAGCATTGTGATGAACATACCACTCTGGCCGACATCCAGATATGACCCTCTAGTCACTCCAATGGCCTGTGTTGTGCTGCTATTAGATTTGGAGTCACTCCTGATGTGATAGATTGCTTTCTGGTGAAAAAGCAGGATAGATATTGGGGAAGCACTCCTCCAATACTAACTTCAAAGCCTCTAAATCACATTTTGTGTTTGTAAATGGACTATAGGAAGGGGAGCTTGATGCCCCCAAAATTGTCAAATGTCAAACAGTCAGTTGGGCTGTGGAGGAGGGTAGCTCTGTAATACTTCTGCCTGTGATGGAGGATAAGGCCTGCCAGCCTCCCAACTGGGTATTGGGACATCACTAAAGGAATCCAAGACCACTTACCCCTGGAGCTTGGAGCACCCTTCAATGTCTGTTTTGCAAGATCAATGTGCCCAATGAAGATCAGGAGAGTGCTTGGAGGGAGAGTGTTTCAGACGGGATCCTGGCAAGGCGATCACCACAGTGAGAAGTGAGTAAATAGTTGCTGCAATAATTGGGCCGTAGCCCATGTGCAGAGTGAAGTTGGTGACTCCGTATGTCATAAGGGGCCGCTGTGAACATTACTGTCATGCCAATCACGGCTTTAGCCTATGTTCAGAGTGAAGTCAGTGACCCCGTTTGTCAGAGGGCGCTATCATGATGATTACTGTCACGCAGATGGGGCCATAGTCCATGTGCTAAGTGAAGCCAGGGACCCTGTTTGCTATAGTGATTTCCGTGAAAACAAATGTACTGCCATGCTGATCGAGCTGTTGCCAGTGTGTGGATTAAGGTCATTGACACCATACACCGGATGGGGAAACTGCGAAGAACAAGGAACGTTGCCTAGTTGAGCTATTGTCGAGGTGAGAGGGTGCTGTGCTGACATGTGCGGGCTTGAGCTCCAACAGAGGATCAAAAGCCAAGTGACTGTCTCCCCCACCAGGAGGATCAGAGGAACTTACTGCCTCACCGGAGGAAGCACCATGGAAGCCTTTCCTCTGTCCATGCAGAGCTGAGTTCTACTCACCATCAGCATCTGCTGCAGCCCTCTGCAACGTATGATGCAGAAATGCTTCTAAGGACTCCAGTAGAGCAACCCCTGTAGGAGCTTAGAAGACTAATTCGTAAGGCGCCAGAGAACTTTGTTCTGCTACATAGTGCTTTGGGTGCTGGAACATGTTTGACTTTTGGAAGAGTCGGAGTGGGACTCCTGAGACTCTGATTACTATGGGGGCTTCACTTGAATGTCACCTATAGCGAATGGGGAATAGCAACTACCAGTAGTGAGAGGTAAGTGGACTCAAGGACCCATTTTTGAACACTAGAGCCCTAACTTCATGAGACTGTGTGTATTATTTGTGTATGCCATGTTATACTTTGTGATTGTATATAAATGCAAGGATTTGTATGGACAATCATTTATTGCTGCTATTGAACATATTTTGAGTTGTTAGACTGTGTTCACCTGATGCATCTACCTAGCCCCTGAAAAGCCTTGGGCGGCTCGACCTACACTACTATTGACAGACAAGTGCTGAAGGGGTACTAGGCTTAGCTGATCAGGATCAATAGAAACCCGAGCTCCAGGACATCAGGAGTAAAAGGCCTTAACCCATATGGATGGTCCCAGTAGCTCCTGCTTGCCCCCAGCCCTCTGAAAGGTGTTATGACACCCATGTGCCATGTGTTTTCAGAAAATTACTGAAATCATACACAAATCACCCACTCTTCAAGTGGTTGTCAATCTAAGTATTCAGTAACTCACCCTTTCATTCAGCATTTGTGTGAATACATGTATTAATGTGTAAAAGTGCATCCGTGAATATGTGTGGCTGTGCTTGCTTGTGTCTGGGTAGAACATATGACATTACAACGCAAACATTTATAACGCATGCTTTTACAATGCAGTTTTTACATTGCAACTACCATTACATTGCATGTTTTTACAACGCATGCCATACTACGCATTTTTAGAAACTACCTTTACAACGCATTCAATTACAATGTATACCATTACAAAGCATAATACTTTTAGGGTAACAGTAGGGTAAGTGTTGGATAGTGTAGGGGTAAAAAATACTTTTCCCACTCCAGTGAGTGCAATAGTAGGGTAAGTGTTGGATAGTGCAGGGGTAAAAATTACTATTCCCACTCGAGTGCGTGTAACAGTAGGGTAAGTGTTGGATAGTTTAGGGGTAAAAATCACTATTCCCATATACCCCCAAGCCCATACCCACCCTAAAACAAAAACAATCACCATTACTTACCTTATAAAGCGTTGTAATGGCATGCCTGGTATTGGTATGCATTGTAATCGCATGCGTTGTAATGGTATGCAATGTAATGGCATGCGTTGTAGTGACATGCATTGTAATGCCTGCGTTGTAATGGCATGCAATGTAAATGCAGTCATGTTGTAAAGGTAGTGTGTTGTAATGACTGCATTGCAATGGTTGTTTAAAGTCTGTGTGTATTGCTGCAATACGCAGACGAATGGAACATCATGAAAGTAGAAAGACATATGCTACAGTAATGACATCTAGTGAAAGTACTTGCATGGGATGGCATTACAAATCATACGAATGGCCAATGCACAATATTGTACTTTTCCATTTAATAGAGCTAACATTTAGAATTCCAAGATTTCAATGATATCAAAGTCATAATACGGTGTGAGTATTGTCTGGATGAGAATCCTGACTCTTGGAGTCATTCCTTCAATTGACATATATGCACACTGAATCTTTAAGAATGGATAATAAAATATTGATGACTTACAATCAAGGCCTGTATTGATTCCAAAACTGCTATTGTCCTTTCCTTTGCTTTTTCCGGATCCTTAAAGAGAAAGATAAGAGAGTTGACTATCCAGAAAATAAAGAATAAAATTACATTTTTGCAATGCATAGCTATACTTATACATAATATTATAAAGAGGGAAGAGGGAGAGATACCAGGAAAGATAAAAAGTAATCAGATACGTATTTTCTGAGAGAGTTTTGGTGATTTATGCATTTGCCTTTATATGAATACTTCATCCTGATTGGGGTACAAGACATGTTCCAATATGGATTGTGGAGCTGATATCATTGTTTTCTTTGTGAATAATTTATGCGAGTATTTCAATTTCTATTTATATATGTGAATTTAACTTGCATCACTTTATTATAAGCTTCAATATCACTGGGATATTTTTTTTTAGTTCTTTATTCACTAATCAGTGTTGTTTATCTATGAGAAAATGGTACTCTATTTGTTCTACTGTGGTAGTTTAATGTATCATTTAAGCATTTGAAATCAGACATGGCTCCATGTGATTAAGATTCGGTGGAGCTGAAATACTTCATAGGATATAAATGTCTGTACCACCATGGAATTTGTTTTTACACACACACACACGCATTTCACACACAAAAAAACTAAATTACACATCAGTTATAGTTAGTGAAGCTTTTGTTAGGTTGGGTGTACAAACCTAAATTAAGCTACACAAACATTAAAAATTCAATAGTTATACTTGCCTCTTAAATGAATTATTTATGCAATACGTACACACTCAGTCAGTCAGTCGGTCAGTCATTATAACTTTAATTTGACACCGAGGGGCCGATTCCGATCCTGGAAAAAATGTCCCCGTATGAATCGTATCCGGATTTTTTTCCGTACGAATCGTACAAGTGCCGTACAAACTGCCAAGTAAGATTCGTATGGGAAAAAGTCCATACGAATCGCATTGGGAACATTTCCCCACACGTCCTCGGGTCGGAAAATGTGTCCGACATGTCCCCGGACGATTTACCGTACAAATGTGAAAAGTGAAGTCCGAGCGCGCAAGTACGATCCGTCCCGTGCGTCCGATGTTACAACCGTATGGAAAAAACACCGTACGGACCGAACTCCCATAGCAACCATGGAGACATGTGCCCGTATACGTGCTGAACCCCCCCAGCCCCTGTAAGTACGCGCCGAACCCCCCCCAGCCCCCATAAGTACGCGCCAAACCCCCCCAGCCCCCGTAAGTATGCGCTCAACCCCCCCCAGCCCCCGTAAGTACGCGCCGAACCCCCACTCGTGTATGTACACCCCCATACGTACGGACCGTACCCCCACCCGTGTATGTACACCAGTGTACGTACGCCCGTACCCCCACCCGTGTATGTACACCAGTGTACGTATGCACCGTACCCCCACCCGTGTATGTACGGCACAAACCCCCAGTGCACATACACGGGTGGGGGTACGGTGCGTACGTACACTGGTGTACAAACACGGGTGGGGGTTTAGATACTTCACATAATAGTAGTTGATAGTACGGTGGCTACAAACATCTTTATCTTAGGTCCCACTGCATTAGACACAAGGGTTAATAGTCCCCCACTGTGTCGACCAGCAGCAGAGGGTGGTGTAAGGGTGAGGTAGAAGGACTAGCCATCTATATGGATGTCACCAATTTCCCATGTTTCTTGGAAGCATTTGATATCATGCTGTAGTACCAATGCTAGCTAATCAGGGTCAGCTCTTTTCTGATTATAGTCCGCTTTATTCCAGGACATAATTTTTAAGTAGTTTAAATCATTAACTATTTATTGCTATGTTGTTGGTATTATCTGGATCAGATGGTGTTTTTAAGGAATTGTTTAGTCAGTCGCATGCTTCCAGATTTCGTAGTGTTGCAAACCTGTTATAAAGGGGTATTGCAGAATTCATATGGACAAATGAGTGAGTTGAAAAGGCACTTTCACTTGACACAGCACTCCTTTCTAACCGACACATCTTACAATGCACAACCAAATGTTGAAATTAGCATTTACACACCATGTTCATATTACTGTACACCATACTTTTCACTCAAATGTATACTTACACACCACCTTTCAGGTAATATCATTCACGCACTTCCGTACACAGTCTTGTCACCTCACTCGCCACACTACATGAACTATAGCTCACCCCTTCTCCATGCACTACCTACACCCTTGGATATTACCTAAGTTATAGCCTGTGAAGTTATTGGAGAACATAAAACACTTATGACATGAGAAATTATATTTCTAGCCAGAACACAGTGCATGGTAGAGAGGCGAGTAATAGTTAATGTAGTGTGGCAAATAGCTGTAGCTGTACTCTGTATTTATAGTTGCAGAAATTCCGCGAACACGCGGAATTGCTTGTTCGCGATGCTTTTTTCCTGTTCACAGTTGCTGTTTGCGTGCTCGGGGAGAAATATCTCGCGAACACGCATTTTGAGAACGCGAACAAGAAAAAATTTCGCGAAGTCGCGGAAAGCAGAATTTTGGGCAATTTCGCGTTCTCCGCGGAACGCAAAATTACCGAAATTCCGCAAATTCCACGAGCGGAACGGAATTTACCGCCCAGGCCTAGTTGTAATGCAGCCTGCATTGCAAACAGGGAAGTGTGCATGACTGCTTTGGGCGGCTTGAGAGGGCCAACCAAACAGTCATTGCACACTTGAGTGGGCATACCACCCCGCCCTTGACCTGCTCCGTGAGTAGAGCAGCCCCACACACCCTCCTGCCAGCAAAGTAAATATAGCATGAGTACATCAGAAAATCATGTTATGTTTTCTCTTCTTGCACTGCTTGAAAGCAGTGGGGTGACGCTTTTCTGCCACAGGGGAGGACCCGCCACAGGGGGTGGTCACCCACAGGTGCTTGGCCTGGGGCCGATTCGACACCCGGACCTTCTCCACTTCATGTCCCGCCTTCTCCTCACCTGGACATTGGCATCGTTGCGCAATCTGCAGCACTCTCTCCAACAGCCAGCAGGACTCACCCAGCAAGAGCCTCAGCCAGGTGGTATTTCACAAGCCTCGGTATAGCAGTCACCACCAAGTCCACTGGGGAACCTCCCAATGCAGGTGATGCAAGAGGGCCCCATTAGGAGTGAAATTGCAGCGCTCCTGCCACACATTTTTGGTGCAGCTCAGTGGCCTCACCCTCCCCAGCGTCCAGCCAGTGCAACATACTCCGGCCTGTGATGCAGAGAGGCACGGGCCACCATTGGTAATCTCCTCCATGCATCCCAGTGTGGTGGTGGTGCGTGGTATGAGATGCAGACCTCCCTATGTTGGTACGTAGGAGCACCTCTACCAATCACAGCTCAAATAGGCACCAGGCAGTCTTCTCACACAGGTCAGCAATGTGTCTCCGTGAGACCTGGCAGACTTCACCACCAGGTAAGGTTGATTGCCTATGCCTCAATGTCTACCGCCATGGCCCAGCAAATCCACAGCACCTCTGCATCCTACTCCAGGTCCCATGTGCAGGCCCAGCGAGGCCTCCGGACCCCAGAGACTGGCTGGCCTTTCAAGGTTTTAGATGCTATGGTGTTGCAAGGAGTGCGCAATATTAAGTGATGCATCATGTGTTTTCCCCAGCGATGCACCTCTTTCCATGATTGTAGCCCTGCATTTCCTCTTCCTCTGGGACTCTGGCTGGTGATCCTGGCTGCTGGTGGACTTTGGGGGATTGTTGATCTGTGCTGCACTTGGTCCTAGCTGCTGCATTCTGCATTCCATTGTTATTGTTTCCTATTTTTACTTGGAGGTGGACTTATAGGCTATTTTTGCCTTTAGAAGCAAAAAAAAAGTCACATTGGGCTGCCTAACGTGAGTTTTTTTGCCGCTATTGGGCCTTTCGTCAGTTTTCACCCACTAACATCAGAATTTGTATCGCCTTCACACTAGTAATAGTGGCAGTTTTCACCGTGGCTACCTGAAACTATCTCCATTTAGCGACATATTGTAAATACATCACTAACAGGGTGATAGTTTTTGGTGATAGGCCGCGTTAAGAAAACTTCTGCTAACTAGCGTTAGCGTTAGTTAGCGGCTGTTCTTGTACAAATACCCCTGAGTTTTGTGTTTTGGTTTGTGTTTGGTATATTGAAGTAAGCGTATGTAGTTATATAGCTAGCTTAACTGCATATTTAAAACTGCAGGATAACATAAAAACTGTTTTTGTATTATGTGTAAGTCAGGAGTAAAGTAGTTGGTGTGTTGGCTAGAATAAAATTGTAAATATCCTTTTTTTACAGAACAATATCTACATAACTACAAACAGTTAGAATGCCTACAAAAACTTGGAGTGAAAAGCAACACAAGCAACTAGAGGGTCTATGCAGAACCAAGACACAAAAGGGGCAAAATGTAGAATAAGTGGTGAAAGAAAAAAGATCTACTAGTAAGAGAACAAAGACATTTCTTTAAAATGTACGCAGCCATTTGCTAAGATTACAAAATAATGAAAGTAAAAACCAAACTATGATAAAGAATAAGAGTGGAAAAATTGTATGGTGCAAGGACAGGAAATAATGTAACAAAGGTGGACACATCTTAACCAAGAGACAGAATCAGTTTAAGGAAATAAGAACCAGGATGTTTTGTATTGGAATGGTTGTAAATCTACTGAAAAATATGAAGAAGTTCAGTAGAAGGAGAGAGGCACTGAAGCAGAAAGAAAGATTTGAGGGAAAAGTGATAAGGCCTTAGCTTTGAAGAGAAATCTTTATATTTGGATTATAAATAGAATGAAGACTTGTTAAAATTGTGTTGTGTATGAGGAGACAAAACCAGAAGAAAAGATTAGTGAATATAAACAACTTTTGTATAGGTTTTAGTGGGGAATATATACATACTTCTAGCATAGAGCATTTATTTGATGAAGCAAGCTATCTCCAGGATAACACATTAGTTCATGCTATTGATAAAACAGGACAATATTATGAAATGAAGAATGGCACTCCTATAGTGAAAGAGGTGATTGTACCTAGAAATGTAACACAAGTTATTGCAGAAGAGGTACAGGGATCGCACAATTAGACCCCTATATACAAATGGAATTGTAGTACTGTTTGTAGTATTTGACAGCAGTCCATTGATATATTAAGAATATTTCTACTTATCTTTCAAAGGTGAAGTTTCAAACACAAAATAAGTACTTTACAAGTATTGGATCCTTGTAAGGTTATACAGCTTACAAATTTACAGGGACAGTACCTTGCATGTTTATCAAGGAAAGTGTGCCAAAGCACCTTTTATCTTTTCAGGATGATAGCTATACACCACTCAACAATGCAACCTTTTGTTAGGAGGCTGTACTTTGTGAAAACTCCTGCTTTATGTTTAGAAGAATTGAAGAGGGCACTTTTGCATGGTAATGTGGCAGAGGCGAGAAAGGTTTGTGATGATGCCCAGTTTTGTTTCTTTGGTCCAGAACAGGACACTAGGGAAAATGAAGAGTTGATAATAGGAGGAGCTGCAGAACAGGACACAGGTACTACAGTTGATAGTTTTGAAGATGTGATTACAAGATTTAAGACAGTGTGCTCAGAAAAAAACAGAGTATGTTTTTTTATGTTGTCAAAGCACTCACTACAAGATTCAAAGACAGACTATTGTCTTGTATTTAAAAAGTGAAAAAGAAGATAATGATAACTGGCAAAAGTTTGGATAGTGGGGGGAAAGCAGGGAAAGTCAAAGGGTACATAGCACCTCAAGCAGAATGTCAAAGCAAAAACTGCTGTACAAAGACCTGCTTCAGATTTAACAGAACAAGTCCTGCCACTAGCATGAATCAGAGTGATTGCTATGGCCTGGCAAAGTATAGTTGACGTGGGCACAGAAATCAACTATAACAATTTAATAGGTAGAAAGTCCTTTGTACATCAGGCCCATTGTTTTGTTATTTTGCAGAAATAAACGCATGTGCTGGGTTTATTTCTAAAGAACAAAATGCTGGGATTTTGCCAAATGATGGCAGCCATCCAGATTCAGGCTTGCAAAAAGTACTTCCATCACATTAGCAGAAGCAATTTATTTGAAGAGATCTCCAACAACATGTGGCATGAAGGCCACTCCTCTACCAGGGTGGGGGGGTCAGCAACCTGTGCAATCCCAAATCAATCCCTTCTTTTGTTAAAAGTATAAAAAACATACATTTGTGTAAAGGCCATCCATTAATTTTATTATCCCTGTCATGCTTGATTTCTAATCGCTATGATCTGAGGCACCATTTCAAATAAAGTTAGAGACTGTACGTAAATAGAAGTAAATAAAAATCAAACTTACTTTCTCCTCAAGTGCGCAGCCAAGCTCGCTGAGCTTGCACAATAACTGTTGGAGGGTAGGGCCTAACTACAAAAGAGATGAAGAAACAAAGTGGTCAGAAGAATTCTCCAAACATTATATGAAACAGTTTGTTTGTTCAATGACTTTACCTTGCAACATTATTGGTACTTTTTATTCTTCATGTTTTGCAAAACCTTTTTTTTTTTTATTTCAGAAACAGGTACTTAAAGTGTTTTTTGCTTTTGATGAGCACAGATTTTGCTGCCTGCATGTTGGGTTTGCTCCTAGTATTTGACTCCCAAGACCACCATGAATTCCTAATTTGTGTTTGAAATGTGGCTAAAGTAACGCAAATTAGCAGTATAAAGCTACTTTGGGCGACGTTCTGTTAAATTCATTCAAATGGATGGTACATATACATTTACAATTAACCAGCCATGAGTTTTGATGTAAAAACCAATCTACTTACAGTGGTAGACTATGTTTTGAGATAAAAACGTATGCCTCTTAAAGTAAGTGTAAGGTAAGAGAAAAGTTTACTTTTCTCGATACTTTTCAAACTTTGCTTGTGTGCTGGAAAGTACTGCACAACTACAAAGAGGGAAACGTATTAAAGCATGATTTTCTTCTGAAACAATCGCCTTCCAGTACAAAACAAATGCTTCAAGGAACACGCACACTTTTTCACTATGGTGCTGGAAAGATCAAGCACTGTTTTTGCCTTTCCCATTGCCGCAACACTGGTCAGCAGCTTTATGTGCTGCTCTGTATTTTGTCAAAATTGTGTAAGTCTACCTCAAAATGAGGATCTATATCTGAAACTGCCAGAACACTTCTGAACCTTTCTCAAAATTCATGATGTAAGAGAAGATCCTGAATGATTTAGACTGCAGGAAAAGTTTACCATGACCAGAAAATCGAAACAACATCTGATTAATAGGAAGGTGAATTGCCCATAAACCACTTTGTATGCAGTTTTCTCTAAATAATAATACTGAAAGAGCATTTCTGTTCCCACCTATAAACAATTCTGTCAGAGATCTAGAGGCGTCGATCCCTTATTGTCGCATGCATTTCTGTAGAGTTGGGAATTAGATGGGACCCATTCAGATACATCTCTCTGTTCTCTGGTATGATGACCTGTGACCATGAAAAGTAAATCTGCAACGCAAGAATGTTCCTGAGATTTATTCAGCTAAATTTGAGGATTGCAGGGGATTCTGGGTAGAAAAAATGTTGGGGGATTTTTGCAAGCCATACTTCCCTGGACTACCCTTAGTATCTGGTTTTCAGAGATTTCTGGGGTTGGTAGGTTTCCCTAGATGGCAGACAAACTCAGGTGAACCCCTTGCAAAACTAGGTTGCTTTGTAATAGGCTACTTTGATGTCTCCACAATAAGCTTTGGGCCCTTCCCTGCCATGGGCACTTAGCCCACCTACACAAATGAGGTACCATTTGTATTGGGACACTTTTGGGAATGCCGGGTGGGCAGATGTTTGTGGATGCACACTGATCCAGAACTTTCCATACCAGAAATGTGACGAATATGAGATTTTTTTTAGCAAAATTTGAGGTTTGCAGTAGATTCTGGGAAGAAAATGTTGGAAGATCCATACAAGCCATACCTCCCTGGACTCCCTTGGGTATCTAGTTTTCAGAAATTTCTGGGTTTGGTAAGATTCCCTAGATGACCACCAAGCCGTGGAAAAAAATCCAGGTGGCTGTGGCCCCCTTGTAAAACCATGGCGTTTTGTGATAGGTAATTTTGATGTCTCCTTCCCTGCCGTGGAATGACTTTGGGGAATGCGGGGTAGGTGAAAATGTAAGGATGCACGCAGATTTCAGAACGTTCCATCATAGTAATGTGAGGAAAGTGTGTTATTTTTGACATAGTTTGAGGTTTGCAAGGGTTTCAGGGTAACATAATCTAGTGAAAGTCACACAAGTCACCCCATCCTGGATTCGCCTAGGTGTCTAGTTTGCAAAAATGTATAGGTTTGCTAGGTTTCCCCCAGGTGCTGCAGCACCTGGGGGTGCAAAAAGAGGTTCCATTTTAAGTGGAAAAATGTGATGTCTCCATGTTGCTTTTTGGGCTGTTTCCAGCCATGGGCACTAGGTCTATCCACACAAGTGAGGTACCATTTTTATGGAGAGAATGTTGGGAATAAGGGAAGCATGGAAGTTTGTAGATCCATGCAGATTCCAGAACTTTCCATCACAGAAATATGAGGAAAATGTGCTATTTTTGACACATTTTAAGGTTTGCACGGTATTCTGGGTAACAGAACCTGGTGAGAGTCACACAAGTCACCCCATCCTGGATTCCCATGGGTGTCTAGTCTTAAAAAATGTATAGGTTTGAAAGGTTTCCCTAGGTGTCGCGGGTGCAAGAGTACAAAATCCACAGCTAAGCACATTGCAAAAAATGGGTCAGTTTCACTGGAAAAATGTGTTGTGTCCACGTTGTGTTTTGGGGCGTTTCCTGTTGCGGGCCCTAGGCCTACCCACTCAAGTGAGGTATCACTATTATTGAGAGACATTGGGAAATGTTAGGTGTGTGTAAGTTTGTGGATCCATGAAGATTCCAGAACTTTCTATCACAGAAATGTGAGGAAAATGTGTTTTTTTTCACAAAGTTTTAGGTTTGTAAGGAATTTTGGGTAACAGAACCTGCTGAAAGCCACGTACATCACCCCATCAGTTTTTCTCCTGGGTGTCAAATTTTTAAAAATGTAAAGGTTTGCTAGTTTTTTCTAGGTGCTGGCTGAGCTAGGGTTCATAATCCACAGCTAGGCACATTGCAAAAAAGGGTTGGTTTTCAGTGGAAAAATGTGATATGTATATGTTGCATTTTGGGCCGTTTTCTGCCACGGGCTCTAGGCCTACCCACACAAGTGAGGTACCAATTTTATCGGGAGAATGTGTGTAATGTGGGGTGTGTGGAAGTTTGCAGATCCATGCCGATTCCAGAACTTTCTATCACAGAAAACTTTGTTTTTGTTTTTACAAAGTTTGAGATTTGCAAGGGATTCCGGGTAACAGAACCTGGTGAAATTCACACAAGTCACCCCATATTGGATTTCCCTGGGTGGCTAGTTTTCAAAAATATAAAGATTTGCTTGGTTTCCCTAGGTGCTGGCTGAGTTAGGCTTCAAAATCCACAGCTAGGCACATAGCCAAAAAAGAGTTCACTCGAAATATGTGATGTGTCCACGTTGCATTTTGGCTGTTTCCTGCCGCGGGCACCTTGCCTACCCACTCAAGTGAGGTCCCATTTTTATTGAGAGACTTTGGGGAATGTGAGGTGCATGGAATTTTGTGGATCCATGCAGATTTCAGAACTTGCCATCACAGAAATGTGAAGAAAATGTGCTATATTTGACAAAGTTTGAGCTCTGAAAGGGATTCTGGGTATTATATCCTGGTGAGAGCCACAAAAGTCAACCCATCCTGGATTCCTCCTAGTGTCTAGTTTTAAAAAATGTACAGGGTTGATAGGTTTGCCTAGGTGCCGGCAGCTCTAGGGTACACATTTCACAGAAAACAGAGCTTGAGAAATTCTAAAACATTTTGGAATTTCAGTTTTTCTGGCAATTTGTTAAGTGACATATCTTGTTTTCCGTTGCTTAGCTTTTGAAGATGGGATGCTCAATTTGAATCCTAAAACCAGCTCTCAGAAAAAGGAAACAGATTTCACAAAAAGAAATTGTAGAATTCAAAGCCAACCCAAAGTGATGCTGGTACACTGCCTTGGGATGCCACTGGAGCAAGAATTGCTGGGGGCATCAATGTGTTGGTGCTGTCATCAGAATGCCTACCAGAAATGAAGTCCAGCTGGTTCCCACTCTGTGCTAGCAATGAAACAGTTTTCATTTGTGTATGTAGGTGAGATAAGAAATGCAAACTAAGCTCCTGTATATTGTTATCCAGGTTGCATCTTGCTCCTGTATTCTTAAGGTAAACAGGCATTGCTTGTCATTGTCACGTGATCTGCATTTTTGCTAAGTTGCAATAGCCCCCAGAGAACTTGCCTGACGGCCTTTAAGGCAACACACTGGATTCCCTTCCAGGTCATTAATTTCAGCCTGCAGCACATATAGACAAGCAGTGGTGAGGTTTCCAGGGGCCCTAATGAAAGTAAGAAAATGGCACCCCTCATCCCCTGGCTTTGTGGTAAGAATTGAGATGCCCGTGTCATTAATTGTGGTAGCTCAAGCCCATCAAATCTAAAGGCCTTGGTTCAACTGCATAAGCTGCACTATTGATACCTACACAACTGTGGACAAGGATATTCACCACAGCACATCTCTTACTACTTCTCTTATTAAATAACTATTTCACATTACCACTACTTAGTTTTGTAAAGAATGCAAGGCCTGATTCACAAAGTTAAACTTGCACTCTTGTGTAAGTTTAAGTTTGTTTAAAATTCCCAAAACTATATTTTAGTCATACGTTTATGAGTGCGGAGACTCCACATTCGGGGCGGAGAACTCCACACATAAAAAGATAAGACACACATTAATTTTATGTGCTGAGTTCTCTGCCCTGACTGTGGAGCCCCACCACGTGTAAACTTATGAATAAAATGCATTTTTATGAACTTCAAACAAGCGTAAAGTTACACAAGATGTGTAAGTTTACTTTTGTGAATCAGGACCAAGGTATATAGACCCCTACAATCTACATTCTATAAGGTAATGTAAATACATTACATCCAAAGTCAAAATAGGAAGCAAGTGTGGACCAAAAGATGTGAAGAGGAAGCCAGATGGGAAGCAGCAGCGCCCTTGAATAAGGCTCCCAAAGTAAAACAGATGTAAATGGGTCGAAAGAAAACTGTCATTTACATGGTGCTGATGATATATTAAAGAAGAACACACAAGGCATCCTTATGGCATCCATGGTTTCAGCTGTGAGGGAACTGATGTGTGGGAAGGAGGGTGGGAATCTCTAATGTCGGACAGTATGCTTGCATCTATGTCCTGTGCACATGAGATATTCCTCTGCAAAGGGGAACATCATGCAGGCTCAGGAATACAGGATCTAAATCCATGTTTTACCCCCTAACAGTTTGTATACCAAGCACAAATCTGCATATATGTGCCACCTGTGGGGCAGGTGGTGTATAGGTGCAGGGCCTTTGGGTAAATATCTGGGTCAGTGGTGGCAGGTGGGTAGATGGGAGGATGGAGAGCAGGATAGGAGTCATCTTGGGGGAGATTTGTCTGCACTGCCCATCTTGTCCTGCCTTCGAATGGGAGCCTTGTTAGCATCAGGTTTCTGTTTGCAGGGGCGTGGCTTAGGCGCCTTCGGAAATGGCCGCCGTTTACGGGAGCTCTGCGGCGACGTGAGGCAGCGGCATCTTTCCAGGCTTTCTCCGTTTCTCTTGGGATGCGGAAACCGCCTCTAATGCTGTATGAAGTGTTGCTCCATCTAACGCACTTCAACTTTTGGTGAAGGGTGAGCTCAAGGATGTCTTTTGGCTCTATATCGGCTGCAATGTACTAGCGGCCGCCATTTTGTTTCCATTTTTAGCGAGCTCCTCGCGTTTGCTGCCACTTTTACCTCAGGGGACGCTGTTTTAATGGAGGGCCTGCCTTAAAATGTTTTTTTTTACCTCCTTTTTGAACTGTTTTTGTCTGACTTATTATATTGGATTATTTTTCAACCTCGTGGTCACAATTTTTGTCATTTGCTCTCCTCACACTTGCGTCTTCTATATTAGGGAAGTGTCTTATTCGTCATAGCACCAGTCTTCCAGGACTTTATACTGTTGCCACCACGCAGAATTTTTGGAACCGTCAGCAACGTCTCATCCTCTCATGTGTATTTCATAAAGTGGCGTTGTGTACTGGCCTGCCTTTAGTAACTTCATATAGTTATACTGTGCTCTCTAGAACTTCTGCTGAAGATTATTTTTTCTCGATTTAGACCATGGCAGCATCTTGGACTAATCGTAAAGAAGCTTTACAACCTCAGGGTGCATCTTTAGAAGATTTCAATCCCTTTAATCTTCTACAGGAAGGTGCAGAGGTTATCCCCAGTGACTCTGTGGCTATAAAGGGCTCCTCTCCCTCCACGTCTCGATTGGGCTCCAAGCAGGGGTCCAAGATACCAGCTTCAGCTCCCTTTACACCTGGAAAGCGAGGGAAAACAAATCCGCCCTCTCCTACTGACTCCTCATCGCCCCTTTCGTTAGAACTTATTCTTGAAGAGATTCGTGCCCTCAAACCGTATATGGAAGAAACCAACCTACGTTTGCAGAGCTTGGAGGATAATTGGTCTCACACTGAGCAGAGGGTTGATGGTCTGGAAAGGCGTGTTGAGTCTGTTCAGGAGGTCGCTGTTCAAGTTCCCCTTCTCCATAAAGAAGTTGAACATCTTAAGCAACAAGTTGAACAGTTAGAAAACCGTAATAGGCATAATAATCTATGCATTTATGGTCTGGCAGAAGGTCTTGAAGGAACTAACGCAATTTCCTATTTTCAATCCTTTCTTCCAACCCTTCTTTGTCTTCCAGCATCTCCGCCATTAAATATTCAACGTGCGCACCGTTTGGGCCAGAGTCCCCGTTCTTCTTCTTCCTCAACGAAACCCAGAGGTGTAATTCTGTATTTCCTAGAATACACAGATCTACTTAAAGTCTTGCAGGCAGCAAAACAGCGAGGAAGGATTTCTTGGAATGGTTCCAATCTATTTTTTGCTCAAGACTATGCCAAAATAACTGCTGAGCGTCGGAAGAAATTTTTCCAGATGAGACCGGCCCTTCGTAACATGAACGCTCGTTATGGCTTATTTCACCCCTGCCTTTTCAAGGTGACTTATAACAACAGAACAACCAACTATGAAGATCCTGCTGTGCTTCAAAGATTTTTGGACTCTTGTAAAGGAGTCTCTATGGACATTTCTAAATCATAAACATTTCATGACTATTTTTGTTTCAAACGTTCCATGTCTGTTATTTGTTTCCCCACAATTGTGAATTTCTTCTGTCTCAGTCATATTGTAAGTTTTGGTGTTATCGTAATTTTTCCCATTAACTATTACCTTCTTTTTTCCTTTTTACTAGGTCGTGGTTTCTTTGCTCCCTTACTCTCAGTGTTCTCATTTCGCCTGGATGATGTTCTTTCTGTGTGCCTCTCATCCTGCGTTCTCCCGCCCGGTGTTTGGCCTTTCCTATGTGGCTCCACCTACCCCAGAATTTTCGTTCTTTTGTGGTATGTTTTTCTAGTATTGTACTGTTTTATCGATTGCTAATTTTGTTTTGTCTGTCTTGTTTTTTCTTGTTATCCTCACTTCTTCCTTCTTTCTCTCCCCACTTTTCGGTTTCATCTCAATCTCCAAATTTTCTTTATGCTTCTTTTTTCTATCATCTTCTCTCTCTCCCTCATTATTCTCTCTATTCTATGATTTTATATCTCTCTCACTGTTATTTCTCTACAATCCAGCTTTCTTCTTCATATTTTATTGAATATTTCACACTGTTTTTGCTTTTAAACATGGCGCATTTTTTAAAGAAATGTTGTGATTAATTTTCTATAAGATTTAAATGTTGTTAAATATTATAACTTGGAATGTTAAAGGTTTGGGTTCTCCTATCAAACGTCAGCGAGTTCTGTCACATGTTGCAAACCTAAAAGGAGACATTGCTTTACTACAGGAAATTCATATACCAGTTACTGAAGTAGCTAAGTTAAGATGGAATTGGGTAGGCCATGTTTTTGCATCACCAGGTTCAGGTAAACGCAATGGCGTTGCTATTCTCTGTCATAAACGTTTGGATGTCCAGCTCATACGACAGGATAACGATTCTGAGGGTAGATGGGTTGTTATTTCCTTATTGATTAATAAGATTCCCATTACAATTTTTAATATTTATGCTCCCACTACTCAAGATAAGCTGTTTTGGCCCCAAATCCTTTCCCTTTTAATGCAATGCAATGATGAATATTTGGTTTTCGGTAGTGACTGTAATATGATCATAGACCCCTTTATTGACAGGAATTCCAATTCCAGATTCGTCCCTTCCCTCATGCATTCTCAATTTACTTCCACTATCTCTCAAAGGTCTCTTGTGGACTCATGGAGGCTCTGTCACCCCACATTACAGGAATACACTTATTATTCAACTGCTCATTCTTCGCAATCCCGATTAGATTACCTTTTTATTTCCAAAGCTCTACTTCAGCATATTGCTCACTCAGACATCGGATCTATTCTAATTTCTGCTCATGCCCCAGCTTCCTTAAGCTTAGATCTACTTCCTCCCGTTAAAGGCACTAGATGCTGGAGATTTAATAATTCCCTTTTATTAGACCCTAAGTTCACACCGGACTTTCTTGATTTTGCTACCTTATTTTTAGTAGAAAATGAATCTCCTCAGGTGTCTCCTCAACTTGTCTGGGACTCCTTTAAAGCTGCCTCTAGGGACTTTATTATCTCCTTTGTTGCTCAAAAGCGGCGTGCAGCCTCTCATTCATCCCTGTCACTTAACTTGCAAATTAAAAAACTAGAACATCTTTATTATCTAACAAAAAGCCAATCTACCTTAGAGGAGCTTATTAACGCCAAACTTTCTTTTAATAAAATTTCTACTAATTCTGCGAATTTATGTTTACTTAAATCCAGCGCTAAATTCTATAGTGCACAAAATAAATCTGGCAACCTTCTTGCTAAATATCTCAAAGTCAAAAAAGAACGTACTAGAATTGAGTCTATTTTATCCTCCTCTAATATTACTCTCCACAAAGACGAGGACATTCTTTTAGAATTCTCCAATTTTTACAAATCATTATCTGATGACTCACCTATGGTCCAGTGCCAGGATACCCTTGGGGTGACAGTCGCGCTCAACAAGAATCTAATACATACATACATACATACACATATACTCCTGAATCTCAACCCCCTTTATCTGTCATTGATCGATATTTAGCTTCTATTACCCCGCCTCCCCCTTTGGATGTAGATTTCTCTTCTCTAGAAAGTGATATATCCACTAAAGACATTATCAAAGCTATTCAATCACTTAAAAAAGGGAAAGCTCCCGGACCTGATGGTTTTACTATAGAATTTTATACTCATTTTTCTAACTTACTTGTTCCCAAATTGCATAAACTATTCTTGTTTTTTATATCTTCCCAGAGGTCTGAGGGTTCATTTCAGGAGGCTTTGATTTGTCTCCTCCCTAAAGAGAATAAGGACCATACTTTATGCAAAAATTACAGGCCTTTTTCCTTAATCAATCTGGATTATAAGATTTTTGCGAAGATTCTTGCGCTCCGTCTAAACAATATTTTACCACAATTAATAGGTAGAGAACAATGTGGATTCATTAAGGGTCGTCACCTCTCTGATAACACTCGTCTCTTTTTCAACGTACACAGTAAATCCCACTGCCATGGTTTCTCATTAGCAGCTGTTGCTTTGGATGCTGAAAAAGCTTTTGACAGGGTCAATTGGCAGTTTATTTTTTCAACACTTTCTTGGTTTGGTTTTGGCCCTAAATTCCGTTCCTATATTTCACTTCTTTACTCTTTTCCAAGGTCATTTATTTTAGCTAATGGCCTTGTTTCCTCTTCATTCCCACTTCTCAGAGGTGTTAGGCAAGGATGTCCCCTTTCTCCTCTTTTATTTATTTTGGCTTTAGTACCTTTCTTATCCAAAATCCGAACTAACAAAAATATTACTTTTTTTTTTTATGGCGATAAGCATCTAAAACTCTGGGCATATGCCGATGACATACTTTTATTTATTTCTAATCCTCAGACCTCTCTACCGGCTTTTCTTTCAGAGGTCTCTACTTTTTCTTCAGTTTCAGGATACAAACTCAATGTAGACAAATGTGAAATTCTACCGTTAAATAAATATTGTTTTCATGCTGATTTTGTGTCTTCTTCTTTTCACTGGAGCCCTACTAAGATTAAATATTTAGGCCTATGGTTTACTCATTCTATTAAAGATACTGTATCACTCAATCTTAAGAACCTCCAGTCAACTTTATTTAATTCTACATCCCAATGGCATCCTTTATTTTTATCTTGGTGGGGTAGGCTAGATTCTGTAAAAATGATGTTGGTTCCTATAATTTTATTTTGCGTCATAACATACTTCCTTCTTTCTTAAGAACTCCTCTTCATTACTATCACAGAATGCGACGGACTCATTATCTTTACCTTTGTGGGTAGACATTGAATCTTATCTCATTCACCCTCTTTCTTTTGAGGAATTTTTCTCCATATCCAATACCCCTCCAAAATTTTCTCTCCCTATTCTTAAACATTCTCGCAAAATTCTTCACCCTCTTATGCTGGATGGTCTAGATGACCGAGATCGCTTTCTACAATCCCCAATTTGGTATAATAACCACATTAAGTTTAAAAATAGGACTCTTTTTTGGAAAGATTGGTTCAATCTTGGTCTTAAGTGGACTCATCAACTCTTTCTAGGTGATACTTGTATCCCTTTTCAACAATGCAAATGCGATATTCACTTCCCTCTTCTTATCATTCTAAATATACATTATTAACCCTAGCTGCTCAAAGTTCTTATGATAAGCTTATGGCTTCTTCCACGCAGATTAACCCTTCTTCTGTACAAATTTCGTTTTTGAAATTATCCACTTCAGCTTCTCAAATGTATAATAAATTGAGAACCATTGGTCACAATCGTGATAAGTCCATTGTAGAATTCAGCTGGGAGTCTGACTTAGGCACATCCTTCTCCGTGTCAGTGTGGGATAAAATTTGGATCAAAATAAGGAAGTCTTCTAGGGCAGCAACTATTACTCAAACGTTATTCTTCATATATAATAGACTTTTAATCACTCCGGCCAAATTGCATCAGATTAACCCTCTCATTCCCTCTACCTGCTGGTCCTGTCCAGCTCCTGTTGCAGATCTTAAACATATGTTATTTACATGTCCAGTTATACACCAGTTTTGGTTTACAGTATGGCGTCAAATTAACAACATTTATCACACGCATATCCTTTTTTCTTTTTCTCATATTTTTCTAGGTAGTGTTGCGGAAGTTTGGTCCTCTTCCACTTCCCTTAATACCCTTATCATTGACTTGCTTCTTGCTGTTGCCTTTCAACAAATTACTAAATCATGGAAAAATGCTTCAAATGTCTCTTTTCAAGCCTGGTGGTATGGTGTTTGTTATAATCACAGATTGGATAGAGCTTATGTTCACCCGATTACTCTTGCCATTAAGCGTGACTTGTTATGGTTACCTGTGACTAATTTTCTAAATATGTCTGCTCAATCAATACCGTCCCATATTCCAAGTATAGAAGAAGTTTCCAAACCTCCTTAGAGTATTGTTAATTAACTATTATTACAGTCTGTTCTTATTATCAATATAGGATTGGATTTGTAGCAGTGAGTTGAATATTTTATATAAGTTATATTTGTATATTATTTTAGTTGTATCAATATAAGATATGTTTATTTCCTGCTTTTACCTCCCTTCCTGCCTATTTTCTTTTCTTTGTTGTCTACAACATATTTTCCATTTTCCTATTATTATATAATGTATTGTATTACTGATGTATCCTAAGCTCCTACCCAATAACATTTTCTTTAAACTCAAAAAAAAAGGTTTCTGTTTGCAGCACTCAGCTGTTCCTGCAGACTGGGGAGGGTGGCATAGGCACAGCATGCAGGGAGTAGATAGTCTTGTGTCAGGCTTGGGCTCTGCCACTGCACGAGTCACATGTTAGGGAAGACATTGTTCATCCCTGGGCTTTGGCAGTACCTGGGAATGTTGCTGAAGGGGATGGAGGATTTGGTGCAGGGGATATATGAGGGAAAGGAGCATGCGTGTTGATTTATCAAAATGCTAGGGATAGCAGAAGTGACATCACATCCCCTTTGCTCTTAATGAAATCACAGGAAGTGACATTATATGACCCTTGACCCTGATTATTTCCAGGAAGACATGTCATGTGATACTAACATCACAACACGTGACCTCGTGGAAGTGCCATTATAATTGGATTATTAGTTTAACAGAATAACGATAAATGTCTATTTTAGATACCACCTATATTTATGATGCTGATGGCTTGATCTATCTTTGAAAGTTCTGGGGCATGATACTAGCCCTAACTTAGAGCGAGCGAGGAAAGTGAATAATGCAGTCCGTTTCTAGCAGGCTTCTCCCTCTTAGAACATTTTGAAAAGAATAGGTAAAACCACGCTTTTTTAAAAACAATTTCCACATAAGTTTGCTAAAATGCCATAGGTGCAGAAAGGGCCCATACAAAATATTCAAAGTCTTTCATTGTGGGCAAATCCCAAATATAGTATGGGTGCCCCCTATAAGTAAAAAATGACCTCCATTGTGCCCAGGCCAGCATTTTGTCATAGATGCCCCATATTCAATGACTACCCCCTTATATAAAAAATAACATAAAATATGCCAGTGCTAAAATTAAGTAATGTATGCCGTCCAAATACCATAGATAACCCTTATGTAAAAAAAGTCCTCAGTATGTCAGAACCAGCTTTTGTCACCCTTCCATATGTCAGGTTGTCCACCATTATGCCAAATGTCCCCTCAGTGTGCTAGTACCAGCATTATGCAACTGGTGTACATATGCCAAGCATTTCCTCAAGTATGCTAGTACTTTTCAATGGATGCCCTCTGTGCCATGAATCATTTCTAGTACCAGCAAATTTTCCATTCGTGCCCTTTATACCAAGAATTACCCCCACAGTGTGCCAGTGGAAGTATTTTGTCAAGGGTGTCTGCCACGCTACGAATTGCTGCAAGTGTGCTAGGAACAGTATTTTGCCTTGTCTTCCACACTCATTCGCACGTTCATACCCATTCTCTCACTTACACTCATTCATCCTCACGCACCCTCTCTTACACTCCTTTACCCTCATTTTTATTTATGGTCACTCACTTGTATTACATTTTAATCTCACTCTTTCTCTCTCACTCATACAGTCAGGGGCAGGTATATGATCTTTTGTGTCAGGATTGTGACACAAATATAGAACAAATTGTTGGGGAGGATGTATTATCCAACAGAATCCTGGATTTGTGATGGGTAATATCCCAAAGTAACACAATGTTACGCTTCTTTGCATTATTTTGCATCAAGAGGGCATTGAAATAGGTTTGACACAAACCCTTATCTATAAACAGACAGGAACTTGCACCAAACACGTATTCCTCCTTGAGGCAGTTTTAAGAAGGAGAAATATTTTATATGTGCTACACTGTACAGCATACATACAAAGTGTGACAAGCCTTAAAGCATAGTTTTGTACTGGAAGGGTCACCTTTCAGTATAAAACCTATGTTTCAGAGAACACACACCCATGCATTTTGGTGCAAGGGTGTGTGTGTTGGAGAGTAAAAAGGCACCATATCTCAATAGATAGGGCACAATTTTTCTCTCACCCTTTGACGCAAGGCATCGAGAAACTCTGGTGCAGAGTTGCCTTTTGTCAAAGAATAGTAAATCTGGCCATCAGTTTCACCTAATCAATGATTTTCACTCATATTTACTCACACTCACATGCTTACACATCCACACGCACTTACACATACACACGCACTCTCACACAAACTATCTCCCTTAAGAATACTCTCACTCGCAAGCACTCACACAACATACATTTAAAACCATTTTGCACTTCCCACAGCTACCACCAAAGGTCCAGAGTGTGCACCATTTTTTATTAAACTAATAGTAAATAATAGAATATTATTAACTATTAATGGACAGAAATAAGGAATGTAGGAATTCTTGCCACTGACTTTGTCACGTCTGAGGCCAGGGATCACAAAGACAGTGCCAGGAGTTGCAAGTGGCAAGCCAGGAGTTGCAGTTGCTACCCATGGTGACCCCTAAATGACATCTATTGAGAGGAGGCAGGAGGGAGCATGACTAGTTCCCGTACTATTGCAGTAGATGTGTGGACTTATTTGTTGCTATTGCTAGCAGACAGACACCTGCCACGTCTCTCTTCTCCAGGTGCCTCCTGTCTTATTTTAAACTCACCCTGAGTTTGCAAATCGAGGATTACTAGGTCCCGTATTGGTGGCACCAGTAATTTCCCAGTCCAAACTACTAGAATACTCATACGGCCCAGAGCAGTATAGCACCCCCCTCCCAAAGGATATTCCTCCAGTGCACCTGTCGTGAAGGCCAATCAGGTACTTATCCCCGCACCCATCCCCAAACACTTGCAGGAATACTTCAGGTTGTCAAAAAAGTAATAAATATTTAATTTCCAAAAATGTAGGTCAACAGTTTAAAAGTAGAAGAATGTTTTTTCAAATAAAATTTTAATTAAAATTTCATACCAATAAACTGAGACATTCATTGATTTTACCGAGGAGGTCACCGACAACAGGTATATCCAGACCACCAATTAATTGAGAAGACACATCTAGAATAACAGAGAGGGAAAACACATAATTAGCGCAATCACAAACAGAAATCCGTTTTACAAATAACAATGAAGAATGTGTTTCCTTCTGTGGTTTCCTCTTTCTCACCTGTAATTACCACATGTCTTATTCGAGGTGCCAAAATGACTGCAATGTTTCATGAGTGAGAATGTGTTTTACATTTGGGGCCCTGTGTTGAAGTGCTGTGTATTCTTCATAAGTGGCGGCTCTGTGGGGTGCTGTACATGGGTCTGGTTGTTCTATGTGTCTGGGGCCTGAAGATGTGTCTGCCCACCTTGCATGTAATGCTTCTAAAGGGTGACCAATGCATGAAAGGTTTTAGGAACATTTTAGGGCAGAGATTACGAAAGGGGGGGGGGGGGTAACAAATGTATTTGGCACCGTCATTCCATGTAAAATGTTTTTAATGTAAAGGAGGCTTGAAATTATAATCTGCGTTTCACTAAATTTGCTGTTTATTATGCAGCCCACACCATTGGATGATTTTGAAATAATCAAAAATGGAGCATTACAATGATTAATATACTTAGATGGGGCAACTCACAATTGCGTAAAAAGACATAATGTACTATGGGAGAATACATTAGGAAAAATATCAACCTTGCCATTTCGTCTTACTCAGGGCTCTTTGGGCGATTGGATTTGTGCTTGAGGAGACGGGCTAGAAAGGCGCCACCTGCTGGGGCTGCTTTGCTGGAGTGATTAATGATGGAGGTGAGGAGAAGGAGGAGGAGCCGTGGCAAAAACGTGTCCCAAAGTTCTCCAATAGGAGAGCGACAGTGCCCAGTTACCATTGAAGGACATGCCTCAAGGAAGGTCAATAAAATGCCTATAGTAGTGATTGCATGCCTTGGCACCCCAAACTAAACGAGGTGTGTAATGCGTCCCACCCTAGATAGCACATGCTACATAGGCTAAACACTATTGTTGCTAGTGGCAAACCCAGGAATCGGAGTTTTCATGGTTCTGTTACCTTGTGCTTGACGCTGATATATTGGCATTGCTCTTAAATTCAGGCCGCCTAACATACTTTAACCACTCCTAAGGAAGTTGTAACGAAAATGCTTTCTGTTTGTTACTCTGACGACCCGTCAGCAACTATTTTAAGGCTGTCGAAAGAAAAAGCAATTGCAATCTATCTACGTGTTTTTATTATGGCAGCAATCACATTTGTTTGTTGTGTGTTTTATCAGTCAATTGCAGCTCCTGCTTAATGACGTACCTGGTTGCACGTTCTACAATATAATCCTCCTTTTTTTCTTCTAATATTTAACTTTCCATTCAAGGCAAACCTATTGTTACTAATTTGCATATTCACTTGTATACCATTACATGTTCCATCAGGCCCCATATGTGTCCTCTCCAGCACTTTAACCATCTGTAAAGGTACCTCGAAAAAGTCTTCCTATCGGCTCAACCAGTACCTCATGTTTGGCCTCCATGAGAACCTAGGATGTAGCTACCGAGATACCTCCTCCACAGCAAACCCTCTGAGCTTTCCACTGTCTTTCATTTCAAACCTGTTAGCTGGCCTCAGACATAGTTTTGGTGACTTCCAGGAATAGACTGCCAACCTGCCTCATGATTTTTATTTGCTTGGGCTTGTGGGAAGCTATCTTGCTTACATTGTTGCTTATTTCTTAAATGAAGCGTATTGTATGTTTTCTTGGCGACTCTTGATTACAATCGGTTTGCTGGAAAGTCCTGAAGCAATCAATGTATCTCTGGATCATAAAAAGTCTAATCGTTTTAGCGTGTGCTTGGCAAACGCCTAAAAGAGTGATTGAGAAGGAATGATTCCAGAGTGGATTTCGAAACTAGATTTAGAATACTGTCACCAAATTGTTAAAAAAAATCACTTGAGAATGTTCAGCAAACGTATAAAGAGAGGGTTAAATAACAATGCACTTTCACAATCCCCACCCTAACTCTCACCCTCCTGCCACACTCCCCTATCAGTTATGATAACGTAAAGTCCAGAGGGTATGGAACATTAAACACGAGAACTCCAACATGTAAAGAAACATATAAGAGAAGAAACTAACGAGCTTCCTATTTACTTTTAAAAATAAAGCCATCAAGCAAACATGGTATGTCTGTATGTGTTTGTTGGGAAAAATAAAGAAAGAAGGGTCGGATTTATTGATCATTATAAATAAGAATATAAGAAGCAGTGGCTTATTATGAAACGAAGGAGAAGTAAAAGTAAATCTTGGATGACTCGATGTAATCATTACACTGTAATTACTGGAATAACCACCCTTGTGAGGGAGTTGAAAGCCGTTGCCACAACACGGGACACCAGTTCCTCACAAAGTATAATTTTAAGGTGAAAAGCGCCCGTGTCAGCACAAGTTGCTTCAACGCTCTTGCAGCACTAATACTCTGTGTGTCACAGAAGTGACAGCTAGGAGCTGGAGGCTATAAGGAAAGTAATGTGTCAAAAAACAACTAAGAAAAAGCGTGTGTCATTGGGTTAAACAGGAGGACCTGCTGGCCTTCCGGAAACGGAGCATTTCTCTCAGCAGGGGCCTCTGCACTAAGAAGTGACAGACAACCTGGTTTCCGCCCCACAGCAGAGGTATAATAGCCGCCCCAACAAAAGGTGCCTCAAATAGTGTCCGTAAAGAGTGTGATGCGAGCCGAAGGCTTCAAATGAGGAGAGTGAAGTAGTATTATGGTCCTTCTTGAAATACTCGGTGAACTTCCAACAATGAGTCAGTTCTGAGCTGAAGTTGGACCTCTGCAGTTGGTATTCAGTTATAGTGGTGTATAGACTGCTCCAAGCAGACATTGTATATATTATTCTAACTGTGGGGCTCTCGATGACCCCCGCTTTCACAGATATTATTGAGTCCTGGAGGTGTGCTTAAGAATTTTATAGAAGTTATTTTTTTTAAATACAGTTCCATTCAAAACCACATTCTCTCACCCCACTCCCTGAGCATAGAATGGACACTCACCAAGGGGGCAGCTGACTGCCACCAACAGAAAAGCGAGAGCGATCTTCATGGCTGAGAGATGGCTGGGTATCGAGATGCGATCTGGAGTACACAAGGTTCAATCTCAAGGTGTCTCTCTCAGCCCAGAGCTCCTCTCTTTATACTGGAAGCGACCAGTCAGTCTCCTCCCAGCAGGTCTGATGTCAGGTCACGTGACAATTGAACCAGTTTGATTCTTGGCCGTGGGATCAATCAATGTTGACTCAACAGGTGCCACCTTCCTTCTCATGTTCCATCCAAAGGGAGGAGCTAAAAACTCTAATTGTCAGGTCTCTGTTTTTTGTTCTAAAGAACAGGACACGTAAGCCTAGGCGGACATTTATATTTACACCAACAAACGATCTCCTTTGCATGTTGTTTAATTTTCTTCTTTTTTGCAATTTTCTTTATATCATCATTGCAGTGGGAAGGATGCATAACCATGGTTTACCGGGCTAAACACTATCACTGATTGCAAAGGTTCTACAAGTTTGCACTTTCGGAAGTGCACACCCCCTGGGACTTGAAATCTTAATGCAGAGCTTCAGAAAAGAAGACAGTACAGTGAGGTTTTTTTGTTGCATATTTATATAGCGCCAACTTGACCCGAAGGTATTGGAGCGCTTTACATGAGCACCGTATTCACATTACACATTCAGGCACGGGGAGATTAAGTGATTTGCCCAGAATCACAGGATGTGGACGCGACCCCGAGGCTCGAACCCTGGTTTCCAGCACCAAGGTCGGCAGTCTAGCCGACGGACCACATCCTCTCTCCAAGTGAGTGCACGCCATGCATGGCCAAACCAAAGTCAAAAAAAATATTCAGGCTTTAGTTCCTAAAATGGTGTAAGTCAGCTTGCTGTCACCCTCATGCAAAAGGATCTTCAATCACCTTCAGGAGCCAAGTAAAAACCACTCTAATTGTTAAGTTTCTCTATCAAATGTTTGCCAGTAAAGAAAACCTACTAGTGTTTTTTTGCATTCCTTGGGAATTATGTGGTTAGCTGGTTTATTCCCTTGCACCCGATGTGCTACACATGTCTAAATAGACCTTGCTGGCAATTTAACATCTTCTCCTTTCCCTATTCAATTGCACTCCATGCCAAAGTTACAAACTCTAGAAAGCAATATCGGGAAAGGCAAAGAGAGCCAAAGAGGGAGGGAAGGAAGAGGATGAGTTATGGAGGGCGTTCGTTCCCCTTCAATGTGCTGTTCTCCTATAGACCCGGGCTTTAGGATCTGCCTTAGAAGATTAAGCTTTTCTTCTAGTTTTGGCTTTAGAGGGAAGGAACCTTTTCACTGGACTTTTAGCTTGATATTACAACTATCGAAACAGAAACTCTAAACAAAATTTTCACATTCCAAAATTAACAGTGTCATGTCTTTTAACTTCTTGGCAGTGCAGAATACTAAGTCTGCGACTATAGGGAAGGTGTAACGCGCAAGGACAATTGAATGACTTTATTCCTGTGCTTTAGCTAACAGCTCTATTAAAAATAATGGAAAAGACAATACATGTTCTTGGAGGTCAACAGTTTCTCGGTGCTTTTAGTGGTACTGGGTGCACACAGGCAATGAAGTAATGCAGAAATGTTGATTTCTCATCTCCCATTTCATCTCTCCCTACCAAATAAATGACCACACTCTCTCTTCTAGTCCCGGGTCAAGCCAATCAGACCTCTCTGGATCCCAGCTCTGCAGAGGTTTGTGCATCTAGATCTAGTTTCTCAATCTGCATGCCTCTTTTTAACAGTCTTATGTCTCCCCTCATGGTAAGTCACTGTTCACAATATCTTTGAACTAAGTAACTCTGCCCACTACTGTACCACACACCTCTACAAGGGCTTCAGTCTGTCCCAGAGTGTCCTCCATCTTTTCATTGGAGAGATTCAAACTTGGAAGAAGGCTGTGCCTACATTGATTTTCTCAACATTACTTATCCTAGCATTGCTTTTAATAGTCTTTTTGCATAGGAGTTTTCCGGGAATATATCCAGATGACCTATTTTTTTCCTCATGACTGCATCTCCTTTTGAGTTTTCCTGCATGTCCTTTTTGTTTGTCATATGTAGCTCAGAATAATCTGTTATCAAATCTTGACCCTCCTAGTTTGCTCATTTCCCAGGAGTCCATGGACTGGTAAAGCAGTCTAAACGTTGAGTTTTCTTCCCAAACATATGTGCCCAAGCTCGTTGGTGTGTGTTTGTAGGTGGTGATTTCTTTCATGCTTGCATGTTGTGTGGCCTTCTTGGCTCTAGCAATGGAGTCTGGTCATTCTAGTTCTGATGGCTAGCCTGTTTTTCGTAAGCAGAGGGGCAGAAGTAGCAAACTTGTTGGCACTGTTTTTATTGAAAACTTTAAAGTGTCATATCTTTGGTTCCCCTTTTTGGATTTCTGTCATTTTGGTCATTAAAATATACTTTTTAAACTGTTTTGGTACTACTAAATGCTTTATTTATTTTTTTAACTTACACATTTTCTTACTTTACGCCTGTATGCTCTAGCTAACAAGGGTTGATTGAGGTTTAAATAACGGAAACCTTTACTGAACCTAGCAAGAATAAGGACATTGTCACTTATGTTGGACTAGCATCCACTCCAACTAATAATCCACTTTCTCATAGCGTTCTTTATGCACACTACCTTATATTTGGGACCCAAAAATCTAGAGAAATGTTATATATAATAGCAAATGTCCCATCTTCTCTTGACATAATCTCCAGTCTGTATGTTGTTGACTCTCACTAGTATCATCAGACGGTAATGCACACATGGAGTGTGGTTCTGGAATCTGGATCGCAGGCACTTCAGTTCCCCACTCATATTTGTTTTTCATAGCAATGAATAAATAGCTCTTTGACATTTCTTACTACAGTAATTAACAGTGATTCAAATTGCCCAGTTTACACGTACTCGATGATTGATTAGGCTTGGTGAACTGTTGTTTAAACTCGTGTAATTTCGCATAATCTTACGTTATGAATATTATGCAAAATGTCATAATAAATAAAGTCACATATTTGGAATGTTGTTTGGGAAACATACTATTGCAGGGGAGCAACACAAATGAATCAATGTGAGCAGCTGTTGGTAACACCGTGAAATACATTCTCGTGTCCAAAATGGACGAGAGGATGCATTTCATTCATAAAAGTACGACAAGATGACGGACGGAAATTGTGCTTAATAACACCTAACTTCATATAGATTTTTATATCAAATGAATCGTGTTACTTTGCCCAGACGCATTGATGATCTGGCTGAGCTGAACTTGTCAGTATTTAAAGAGGTTTCAAGGTGACTCCACGTGTCAGCTATGGCCATTTGACCTGCTGCCCTCATATATCGGATGACGCACAGTGGCCTTCCATGGAGGTTGGCTGATGGGGTGACATGGAGAGAGTTGGCCTTGTTTCCGTGTTTCCTCAACCACGGAGTTACCGAGGAGGAATGACACCGGAGAAGAGACTGGGATCCCGGGAATGCCGGTACCCTTGTGAAATTCAACGATATGTCCTTTCTAGATGTAACAATAGGACAGAAAACCTGTAGTCTGCCCATTGTGCCTTGAAGCCGCAGGTTATTCGGAGGAGATGGGCGCTTTGGACATGGAGGTATAAATCCTGCATGCCCACCTTTCATAGGAATCACACTGCAAGAGCCCAGGGACTCTTGCTCTGAACCGAGGCCTTTTAATTGATGGACCCCAGGGACCAGATTACTCTCTTTACATTTGTGACTAGTCCTTTTCCCCTAAAAGAAACGGGCTGTTAGTGACAGGCCTCCTTTGACACCAGTTGCTGTATCTCTGACTTTGCCCTGCATCCTCACTTTTCATCTGGTCTGAGAAAGGATGCTATAAACTGATTTTACAGGAATCCGGGATCTTTTGATCACGTTGTTTGCAGTATTTTCAAGGAGGGCCAATGTTGATGTATAACTTACCCTCAGGAAGAATTCAAGAGACAACCTTTGCCATGAATCCACTAGATGGCGCTGGCATAGTGAGGATCGCTGCTGCAGCATTACGGCGGCTGCTGGCCAAGGTTACAGAGAAATGAATACTCGCAAAAGCATAGTTTCCCATTTCTTTATGAGACACTTGCAAAGAATAATGCGAACAATAACAAACTGAAGAAGCCAACACAAGTGGCAAAGTATCTGCCTTCTCTCATACTGTCAACATTTTTTCCGTAATCTGCTTCAACTGTATTTAATTCTACATGCAGGGTAGCTTCAGTCAGCTATGGTTTTGTACTGCACCAACAAGCCAGAAGTGTCCCCGTGCGATCAAAAGCTAGTGAAGGGAGCGAACGGGGAATGCGCTTCTGAGGCCACATACAGCACAGCCCTCCATCTCACATTCAGCTCTGGACAGGCGCCCAATTCTTATGGACTGGCCTGTCCGGCGATCTGGCAATGCCTGAAGGGCTTCTCTGACCGGTCAGTGTGAGCGCCCGTTTTCTGAGTCTTTCGGGCATATTTTGTGGTGTTGTGAGGCAGTTTTTACTTTGATCTCGCTGAAATTGCCACAAACAGTGCCTACAGCAAGTACACATGCATGCAGTTCACCATACCTTGCAAAACACTTAACCAGCGTGTCTTTACAAGTTCAGAACTGGCCTGATCTTCAAATGTGGGCCACTCTTTCGCTGTATGATTCGCTAAAGGGGCCACTTTTATTTTGGTGCCCGGGGCCTGTTTTCAGTCCCAGTCTGACCCTGCGTTTAGTGACACAAAAAATAAGCCAAGGGACACCCTCAGGCAAGAGAGAGTCCATGCGCTCAGATGTGGCTTACTATAGCGGGGATTGGCACCCCCGCACCATTGTCTGCCCACGCTCTCTAACCAGCAGTGGCTGGTGGCAGGGGCGGCTGGTGACATTTGAAAGTGGTGCGGCGTAAATACTGTGGCGGGCGAGCGAGCCCGAACCACCTACGGTGGGTTTCAGGGGGTCTCCCCCGAGAAAATATTGAAAAAAGTGGGGGGCAAATGTTGCATTCTAAAGCAAATTTGAGAAGGAGGTGGCTTGGCGAACACATTTCTGGGAGTAACCAGACAAGTCTCTTTGCACTTGCACAGATACATTACTCTCCCTGCATTCACATAGGCACACTACTCACCCTACACTCATAGACCCATTACTCACCCTTCCCTGACATCACTAAGCCTGCATTCACCCATCCACATCACTCACCCTGGACTCTCACAGGCACACTGCTCAACCTGCACTCACATAGACATCACTCACCCTTCTCTGCACTGCACTCAATAGGTTTAATTTATTACAGTCTAGGTATTTGTGATACTATTTAAAAAAAAAAAAATTTTTTAACAGTATACAGAGAATTCCTTCAATTACATTGCTCACGGTGACCATAATGTGCCATATAGACAAAGCATTAAAACAACAGTGGAAATGATAACACCCTTATATCATTCTGATTCGGTCCTGCAAAAATTCAGTCATTCCAATGTTGGTTTTATGGAAAATAATTATTTAAAAAAATAAACTTATGTGAAACAGGAAACAGACAAAAAATAATTTACATGTGCAACATCATAAAATCGAATATAGATATCCTGCTTGGATCATAGCTAAGGCAGCAGTCAGCTGCAGCGCTTCATGACTTCCAGCCATGTGCATTGCTTAACTATTTATGCTTTTAAAGTGCCCGCCGCCAGTAGCACCAACAGGATTAAATAAAGCAGAGCAAATCTCAGAAGGCTTTGTTTAAACACAATACCGCAGTCCATCCGCTTCTCCAGGTGCGTGCACTCCTGATTATTGATATAGCGCTGTCATTTATAACAAAGTATGAGGCGCTGAGCAGGAGAGATGTTTAATATCCTGATTAATTAGTAATTGTTACCACAGGTGTGTGTATCCAGCGCTGTGCACCGGCAGCGTGTAAAGGGCTGACCTGTGTGTACCCAGAAGAACGTTATACCCAGCAAGGGCTATTAAGTAGTATAGGCACAGAATTGTAGGTCTAGCGCCGTCTGCACTCCATGGTGTGTAGAGTTGTGTATCGGGCTGCGCTGCCTATTACAAACTGCTTATACCTGGCAGTTATATACAGCAGTGTGCCATTAACTGAACATACTCTTGCATATGTGCTATCAGAATAGATTTTCATATAGTTACCACCAACATTTACTCACCAGTGGGAATCAGTGGCTGGACGGGGGGAGGGCAATATAAAGAAACACACGCTCTCTGTATTTCGGCCAGCTCTGAAACCTTGAGATTAAAACACCAAGTAACCCACCGCAAGCAATGATAATGCTCAGACCGAGCGGTGCCAACTGCCAGAGTCCTCTCAGCCACATCCGAGAGGCTAAGGAGCTAAACATACCAAAAAAGGCCCATTTCCTCCCTACCTACAGAGTTTACGTCGTGTGTTCCTCAGTAGTGAACGTGTCAGACTGCAGCAGTCTGCTCTCCACCGATACCTACGGTGCCTGTGATGTATGCTGACCGCTCTCCACGTCCGAGGGCTTCCTGCGTGCAGGCGCCAGCCGGGAGGCGCGCGTGCCGGAGCGCGTGTCGGTGCCCATTGTTCCAGGATGGAGCCATGCATGCTGGGCTTCTATCTTTAGCGCGCTGCGCTCCCAAGAGAGGGGCTGAACTTTGGGAGGACAGGACCACTAACGCCCACTCTCGGTCTTGTTATCTTCAGCAAAGCAAAGGTGTGAATGAGCGGAAAAGTGCCGCTATTTTAATACAGGAAAACTCGCTAACATTCATTTCAAACTGCATACCACAGCCATTTAAATTGAGGCAGAGAAGTAGAGTTGAGTTTTCTCGACCATCAATCACTACGTGCACCCAGTTGCGGCTTGCGGCGGGGGGGGGAAGGGGGGTGGTGTATGTGTCGCGCGGGGGGTATGTGTCTTGCGGGGGGTATCGCGCGTGGGGGGGTGCAAATACATTTTTAAAAATCCTTATCCTACCTGAGGTCTGACTCCTGAGCACGTCCGCGCCGCCTCGGGTCCGTCCGTTGGCGCCTACAGCGGTACAGCCCCTCTCAGGCTCTCAGCCAATCCTGGCACTGCCAGCAGCGCCAGGATTGGCTTAGGGCATGGTTACGGCTCGCCCGCCTGCCCATTAGGAGACCGAGGTTTGAGCCTTTGCTCAACCCTCAGTCTCCTAATGGGCATGCGCCAACCAGAGCAGACACAAGTGCGCATGACTGGGCACAGAGCGAAAATTTGCTCACCTTCCCCAATCATGCGCACTTGTGCTGCTGCCTGTTGCCCCTGCCTGGTCTGTCTGACAATCATGTCAGTCAACATGACGTCGGTCCGCCCACCCCCGGGTGGGCGGGCGACGACATGATTGTCAGTTCTCCTCTTTGAACTTAAGTAAACTGATTCAGTTTACTTAAGATCAAAGAAGACGCCGATGCTGCGGGCGACGGTGCGGGTGGGGGGGGGCTACGCCCCCACGCCCTAATGGACGCACCGCCACTGGCTGGTGGACAGAGTGCTGTGGAGTGGTGTGGTAGGGCGGTGGAGGAGCAGGGTGGGGGGTAGTAAACTACGAAATACGGGCAAACAGAGGTAAGTAAGCAAATAAATAAATAAAATGAATTTCATTGCGCACGCTGCAATGCCAAATGCGATGCAGCATGCGCAACGAAATTTGTTTGATTTATTTATTTGTTTACTTACCTCTGTTCGGCCCTATTCTGTTGTTTACTACTCCCCACCTTGCTCCTCCCCGCCCTACCCCACCGCTACGCAGCACTCCCTCCACCAGCCGCTACTGTCTCTAACCCAAAGGAAGAGGAAATCACTGTAAATGAAACGGAGTGTGAGAGGGGAAGAAACAGCCAACATGCCCTCCCGTAGCAGCCACGCAAGGAGTGGGCACTTGTAAACAGCTCCAACGCTCAATTTACAACCAGAGAGGTCCAGGCACAGGGGATTCACAGCTTCTATGACATTGGTTGAGATGTGACTGTTAAACCTTCATGTGTCACATAAAGGTTCCCTTAAAGGGCCCGGCCACAGGTAAAAAAGTGCGCAACAAAGAAATCAATGAAAAGTAGACTTTTGGCATGAAGACTGGTATCAAACATTTAGTTCAAAGTTTGAAACAGGAAACAAATAAACAAAACACCCTGGTGAAACATCAGGCATTTAAAGATTTTGAGGACAGGACGCATGATAAATTAGTGGTAAATTTACAAGCAACTGTAGGTGCATGTTATGCTCACGTAAATCACCATCTGCTCTACTGGCTGCAACTAGGATTGTAGGAAGTGTCAGTTAGCTTTTGGGTAATGCGTTCTTTAGTTGCTTTTTAACTTTAGGCAATGTATTCTTTAGTTAGTGCCCCTACTATCTAGGCAAGGATAAGTCACAATGAATTTACATAAATTTGAATTTGGAGAAAGGCTGTTGGGCTTTCCAGAAACGTCTCTTTCAGACGGGACATCATTTGTGTGGTCTTCCCCAAAACCTTTTACCTTCATCCATCCTGTTTTTTTAATTAGTTTTAGTTGGCTTTAGGTCTCTGCATTTTACCACTGTTCTCTCCCTAAAACTTGGTGAAATTGACCTTATTGACACATTTAATGTACTTGTAAGTCCCTAGTATATGATATGATAGTATGTGATATTACATGTACACAGATCCTGTAAATTAAATGCTACTAGTGGGCCTACAGAAACCATTGTGCCTCCCACTAGAGTAGCACTGTAAATGTCTCAGACCTGCTATTGCAGCCTTTAGTGTGGTTTTAAACTGATAAATCTACCACTTAAGCAAAACCTTTTACCAGTCCTAAACCTTCCCTTTTTTAATACATATGTCACCCCTAAGGTAGGAATTACAAGCCCATCGGGTAGGGTGCATTGCATTTAAAATACATGACACGTGTTCTTAAGTTTTACATGTCCTAGTAGTCAAAAACTCCTAAATTCGTTTTTCACTGTTGTAAGGACTATCTCTCCCAGTGAATAATATTGGATTAACTTATTACATTTAATAAGTGCTATCTTTTTTTTGGGAGCAGATATGAATGTCAAGTTTGGACTCAAATAACTCATAATTTAACCTCCTCCTAAATGGTAATGTCCGATTTTAAGTTGTAGTTCTGAAAATGTCACTTTCAGAAAGTTTATAACCTGACAGAGAGACATACTGTTAAGGAGATAGAGGTGGGATCCATAAGCAGTCAATATATAAAAGAGAGGACCCCATAACATGGATTTGTTAAGAAATTACCAAGGCAGCATTACTGTTACCCGCCTTATTCTTTTAGACCTATGTTACCTGAATTTTTAAAAGGGTTTTCACATATCCCACATATCTATATCTGCGCTACAACCTTATACTGGATGCATACTAAATTGATCAAAACACAAAACAATAGACAAGAGGTGGGTGTTCTTTCTTGTGCGCATATAGACTGTCCACAATGTGTATTCAACTAAATATACATATCATAATGACAATTGACTCCACAGTCAAACAACAGACATGAATATAAAACATATGCATTTGCATATTTACAAAAATATTACATAAATACTTTCATATAAACATAGAAAAGTGTCCAACATAAATAATATTTTGACAGCGGAGATACAACAGTATCCTCCTGGTGTGTTGTTGTAAGAACAACAGGTGGCCCTATGTGGGTGGGACACAGTAACTTACTCTTAGTCAGTTGTAAGAGATGTATGAGGCCTCTTAATTACTGTCCTTTGCCACTTAATTACCTTGTGAGGGTGTATGTGCACTCATAACAAACCTTTGATGCCAACGCGTTTCATCCTTCTAGGTGTGCCAGACATTTACTTGATGAAGGTCTTCTTCAGGGCTTACAGGCTTTTATGGAGGACACTACATATAAAACAAAAATCAAGAAACGTGTGTCACATTTTGAAAATGAGTGGGAAACCTCTTAATTGTGTACACCTCAGAATTTAGACAGGTAGTCCTAGAAGTTCACATTCCTTTTGGTCTGGGATCATATAGGTCAACACTCAATGGTTATCTCCCCTGTGGAGATAGTTACATTCTGGGTTGTTTGATGGGTTGATAGGGTACTCCGCCTTTAAAGAACAGCTTCTGGAGAGGTGAGAAAGGAGGAAAGAACAGGTGGGCAAATAGTTAATTTGTGACCTTTGTTCTAGTGTGGTAAATAAACTCAGAGGTGGTCAAGTGTATCTTACTTCATGGACAAAGTGGCTTATCTTCTTAAAAAATGCTGTTATATTGAGCCCTGGTGTAGAGGCCCCCTTTTCCAATGTTTCCTGTTTACAGCCTCTACAATGATATAATGCATAACAGTGCATGCTAGTTGGAGCCAGGGGTGATGCCACACATAAACATATGTAAATCTTTCCTGTCCTATCATATTTTATCACCTGAGGCTATTGCTGTGCATGCTCATGGTTCTTTAATTGTAGCGCTCTGAAATCAGCCTTTGCACATGGCGGGGAGACAAAAACAAACATAAGAGAAAATATTCAGCTGATTGCTCTGCCAGTAAAGAAAGGGCACTTGAGTGCACTGTTTTTTCAGGATCATACCTTGGACAGAACATTTTTCTCCTGTCTGTGTTGCCAGAACATTGCTGGTTCTCATGCACACTTGTAATCAAGTCCCTGCTGCATTTGAACCCCTCATGGCTGGACATGATACAGCGGTCACACTGGCTACTTAGGAGAAGTAGCTCTCCATGTCCCTGGTGACTGGAGCCCCATGTTCGCTAAGCTTTGTGTTTTGAAAAAGTTTGAGGTTGTAGTTTTTAACTGGTGGGGTGTAGAAAGCTGGACACCTTTGCAGATGTCCCCCCACTCATTGCCCCTATCTGAACTTCTAGATGGATTTGGATTCTGACAGTTTCAAAGTGCTCCAGTGCCAGTTTTCTTGCCATTAAAAACACAGGTGCCGATCACGATCCGGTAAAAAATATCCCCGTGCGACTCGTATCCGGTCTTTTTACCGTACGAATCGTACAAGTGCTGTACGAACTGGCAATCACGATTCGCATGGTAAAAAGTCCATACGAACCGCATAGGGAATCATTCCCCACACGTCCTCGGGTCGGAAAATGTGTCCGACACGTCCTCGTACGATTTACCGTACAAACGTGAAAGGTGAAGTCTGACCGAGGAATCACGATCCATCCCGTGCGTCCGAGGTTACAACCGGATGGAAAAATCACCGTCCGCACCGAACTCCCATAGCAACCATGGAGACGTGCCCGCATACGCGCCGACCCCCCCCAGCCCCCGTAGGTACGCACCGACCCCCTCCCCAGCCCCCATAGGTACGCGCCGACCCCCTCCCCAGCCCCCGTAGGTACGCGCCGACCCCCCAGCCCCCGTAGGTACGCGCCGAACCCCCCTGTATGTACACCCGTGTACGTGTCGAACCCCCCCGTGTACGTTCGAGTCGTACCCCCCCGTGTACGTTCGAGTCCAACCCCCCCGTGTACGTTCGAGTCGTACCCCCCCGTGTATGTTCGAGTCGAACCCCCCCCCGTGTACGTTCGAGTCGTACCCCCCCGTGTACGTTCGAGTCGTACCCCCCCCGTGTACGTTCGAGTCGTACCCCCCCATGTACGTTCGAGTCGAACCCCCCCGTGTACTCGAACGTACACGGGTGGGGGTACGACTCGAACGTACACGGGGGGGTTCGACTCGAACGTACACGGGTGTACATACAGGGGGGTTCGGCGCGTACGTACGGGGGCTGGGGGGGGTCGGCACGTACGTACGGGGGCTGGGGGGGGGTCGGCGCGTACGTACGGGGGCTGGGGGGGGGTCGGCGCGTATGTACGGGGGCTGGGGGGGGTCGGCGCATACGTACGGGGGCTGGGGGGGGGTCGGCGTGTACGTACGGGGGCTGGGGGGGTCGGCGCGTACGTACGGGGGCTGGGGGGGTCGGCGCGTATGTACGGGGGCTGAGGGGGGGTCGGCGCGTACGTACGGGGGCTGGGGGGGGTCGGCGCGTACGTACGGGGGCTGGGGGGGTACGGTGCGTACCGGGCCACCTACTCTGGTCGATTCGCGCCGTACTTCGCTTTTGCGGCACTTTTTGGGTGCCGTGAAAATATTGCCGTCCGGACTGCTGTCGGTTCGAATCGTAATTCCTGGGTCGTGAATCGCTGCCTGAAAGCGTCCCAACGTCACGTCACAGCATTCCCGGATCACATTCGTATGTATATTTTCGTTGGTCGGTGTTTTTTACGATTCGTACGGAAATGGTGTTTCCGTGCGAATCGTAATTCCATGTTTGTAAAGTTTTACGACCGGGTACGAGTCGGACGGGCAAAACGCTCCGACCGACGGTTCGTACCCGGTTTTTACCGGATCGTAATCGGCACCTAAATGTCTAATTGTAACCCAATTGGCAAGAACATTAGCACCCTTGTAAGTCCCTAGCAAATGGTACCTGTGGTAGCCAGTGCATGGGTACTAAAGCGGCTCCCTATGGGCTTCAGCATGTCTTATGCAAACCACAGGGACCCCCTCAAAACCTACATGAAAACTACCATTTCACGATGCATGAAAGGGTGCAACCACTTCTGAAAATACAACAGTGCACACTGCCTGTGTGCAATGCCTTAACACTGCATGAACTATATGTAAGTCACCCCTACAGCAGTACTTAGGAGCCCTAAGGCAGAGTGCATTACAGGTTATGTGAGGACATATCTGCATGAGCAGATATGCCACTGTACTGTACAGTTTCACATTGATTAAAATACATATATATATTTTAAAGAATTCGTAGACTTATAAGTGACTTAATTCATTCTGAACAAAAAGATAAGTGAGGTATGAGTGAAGTGTGAATATTGTTATATCAGGTGTGAATAGTGTGATATAGGATCGCATCCAAAGGGAACATGTTTATTATCAACTACCTTGTCATTCATACTGATGCCAATAGTGGATTTATCAAAACGTGTATGAGGGGGCACCTTGAAGTTGCCCCCTGAAACCTTCCAACCTCTTAGTGCGCTGACTGACTGGTATCTTCCAGCCTGCCAGGACAGTCATACCCCTAAGGTGAGCTGCCTGATGTGCCCCATGAAATAAGGATTCCGCCACCTTGATGTTGGTGGAAATAGGAGCTCTGGGCCAGGATTATGCCCACTCCCCACTGGAAGTGGTCATATAGGTGGCATATTGACTCCAAGGGCAAGTCCCTGCACTCCCCTTAGTGACCCTAAATACAGTATTTAGGTGGCCCCTTGACACCAGGACCTTAGATTCATCTGACGGAAGATATAAGAGGACAAAGGAGCCAAAAAAGTGAGAACTGCAGACTACTGGTGGACTTTGGTGCCTAATCCTGTCTGCCTACCTGCTTCTGTTCCTATAATTGCAACAATCTGACTCTTCCTGCATTTGTGCTTCCTCCAACAGACTCAGAGGGCCTCCAGCACTTTGCCAAGCTGCAGAAAACAATTGCAATATCCGGTTCACCGTTCTGCTTATCATTAAGTTCACAGACACAGTAGCTTCCCAGGTAGAGGTCATCGTGCTTCTTGGACCCGACAAACAGAGCCCCCCCATTTGGAGCACACTGACTTGTCCCCAAGTCCCCCTCTGCAGCCTGTTTATAGGTGCCCCCTTCTTTCTTACAGTGTAGTATGCAAGGCTACCAACCCATCCAGAACGTCTGCACTCAGGTACTGCAGGGCAGGTAAACTTGAAATACAGGGTGGTACATTTTACCTTGGCCCCCTACACCCTTAACTCCACTTACTCTGTGTGTGTTCAACAATTGCATTAGAACTACCCTCTGATAAGCCTAAACTGTCTGCCCACACTACCACAAAAGACAGCATTTGGGATTATTAATGTAAACCTTGTAAGCCATTAAGGGTCATCTGGACTTTCTACATACCTCGTTTTGGTATGCTACATAAAAAGCCAGCTTCTATCAGCTGGCATCTCTGACAAATGCCCGTGTTTCGCTCAAAGGATTTATACTTATCCCCTTAGCTGCTGGACCTTCCCACCCACTGTTGAGCCCTTTTTTGGCTATTTGGGGTAGTTCTGACTTCCATAACTTTTCCACATAAGCTTTCCTCGCCAAATTTGTGTTCTTTTTTCCAACACCCTGTGGATTCTAAAGGTACTCAGGGTTTGTCTGAGAGAAAAGGCAAAGTAATAACAAATATTGAGTTTATTGAAAAAAATAGGAAAAAGTGTTCCAGATAAGGCATTTTTAAGAGGTAGTCTATTTTCTAATTTTTTGCTGCTCTCAACCCACTTCCACTTTGCTGTAGAAACCAGTGTGAAATCCATGAGTGATCTAGACAAACTATAGATTTTTAGTAGACAAAATACCCAATACATCAAGGTGTCATATGTGTAGATCCCTTAAGGTTTTCTAGGGCAATTAATAGTTGAAATTAAGAAATATTGAAAATGAGAAGGAAATAAAGGTATTTTTGATAACATTTTCATCTGTAACATTTGTAACAATTAGTAATTTGAAAAATCTATATTCCATTTTTTCCCCATGTCCCTTCAATTTTGGGGGGATATATAGTGTTTGTAGAATCTCCAGGAACCTAAGGTGCACAGAGCCACAACTGAGCTGCACTTTACAATGGTTTTTCAATGAGTACTGGGTATAGAGCAATTCATATAACAACATAGGCAGAGTGAACATCAGGTAAATAGGAAAGCTATGTATTTCTGAAATAGGCACAAGACCTGGAGTTTAGGAAGCGTGTTTATTTGTGCTTCTCTGAACTTGTTGGTACCAATACTAGCATATGATGTAGTGTGTATTTTTCTACATTTCTTCTTTTTTATACACAGTCTTACATTTGAAAATCACAAATGCAGCAAATTCCAAATGGTAGTAACAACTGTTCTACAGCTCCCACATGTCTTCCAATAAAAATGGTACCTCACTTGTGTAGGCAGACCTAGTGGTGGAACAAAAATTGCCAAAAATGCAACATGGATGCATCTCATTTTTCTACTGAAAACAGATGCTTTTGTTATGTAGGTAGCTCTAGACTTTGCACCCTAGCTCAGCCATCACCTAGGAAAACCTGGCCAACCTGTACATTTTTTTAAACTAGAAACCTAGGGGTATCCAGGGAAGACTGACTTGCAAGGCTCTTACCCCTTTATTTTTTAACCAAGAATCCATTGCAAACTCCAAAAACAGATTATCCTCAAAGTTCTCTGCTGGAAAGGTCTGAAATCTGTAGGGAGCCACAAACTTCCTTCCACCCAGAACTTCCAAATGTCTTGAAATAAAAATGGTACCTCACTTGTGTGGGTAGACCTAGTGCCAGCGTGAGGAAACAGCCCAAAAAGCAACATGGACGCATCATATTTTTCCTCCCAAAACCCACCATTTTTTTTCAATGTGGACAGCTCTAGATTTTGAACCCTAGCTCAGCCAGCACCTAGGGAAATCTATACAACCTGCACACTTTAGAAAAGTAGACAACGAGGAGTATCCAGTGTGGGCTGACTTGCATGGCTCTCACCATGTTTGTTTTACCTAGAATCCCTTGCAAACCTCAACCTTTGACGAAGAAGACACATTATTCTTACATTTCCGTGGTGGAAAGTTCTGAAAACTGCGGGAGGACACAAACTGCCTTCCACCTTGCGTACCTTCAGGTCTCCCAATACAAATGCCACCTCACTTGTGTGGGTAGGAATAGTGCCTGCAACAGAAAACGGTCCAAAATGCATCAAGGACGCATCTAATTTTTCTCCCGAAAATTGACCCTTTTTTAGGTTGAGCCTGGCCATCGCATGCGTTGCTCTGCTTGGCATGTTGTGTTGGAGTATGGACTTAAGGCCCCTTCCACTCTCCACCCATATTTGTCATTGGCTTGAGTCATTGTCCTTCATAAATGCTGGCTTCTGATTCGTTAGTAGGCTTGTTAGTCCCTTCTTAGTACCGCTTTGTCTTCATTTGTAACCCCCATGAGGACTGGCCCTTTTACTTTGGTTGTTACACGATATGTCTTATTTCGTCTGTAGGCACTATTTTCTTTAATGAGTTTCTCCTACTGCAGGCACAACATGCTTTCCTGCAACATTCAGCTTGCCATGCGCACTTTTGCAGGGCACTTTTGGAAAAAATTATGTTTTGGTAAAAGCACCCCATACCATGCTTTCATTTTAATAGCGGACACAGACCTTTCTTTTGAGATGGCTCATCCAAATAAAGGGGCATGGCTTCTATTAATGTGAAAGCGCAGCATGGGGCACTTGCACACAACAAGCATTTGCAATGCAATAGGCCTAGCACTTTAGAAACTTTGACCTATTGGTATTGTAAATGACAATGCCTTTTATTATTGCAGGCTTTTTTAACACAAAAAATGCATTGTCATCTACAGTGCCAATAGCTCAAAATCTCACAATTGTGAGACCTATTGCCTTGCAAGCGCTTGTTTCCAATGTGGGTAGCTTTGAACCCTAGCTCAGCCAACTCCTAGGGAAACCTAGATAGCAAGGGAAGTCTAGTGTAGGGTGACTTGCATGGCCCTCAACAGGTTTTGTTCACCCAGAATTCCCTGCAAAGCTAAAAATTTGCCTAAACTTATTCTCCTTGCATTTCTGTGAGGATAAATCCTGGAATCGGCAGGCAGCCACACATTTCCTACAACCCAGCGTTCCCTGCAAGTCTCCCAATAAAAATGCTTCCTCAATTTTGTGGGTAAGCCAAGTGTCCAAGGCAGGGAAGGACCTGTCTTTGCAAGGGGGACACTTCCCTTTTTGAAGGCCATCTAGGGAAATCTACCAAACACAGACAATTCTGAAAACGAGATACGTGGGGGAGCTCAGGGAGATGTGGCTTGCGTGGATCCTCTATTATTTGCTTACCCAGAATCCAGTGCAAACCTCAACTTTAGCTAAAAAGTCACATTTTCTCCATATTTCTATGTAGGAAAGTTGTGGGGTCACTGGTCTGCCATGAATTTCCTACAACCCAGCATTCCTCCAAGTCTTCTAGTATAAATGCTAACTCACTTTTGTGGGTGGGTCAAGTGCCCCAAAGCTACAAGAAGCCAGCGTTGAATATGGTGAGCTTTTGGAACACTTATAAATCATTGATTATAGAACATATCTGCAGAAGACCCACACCTGAGCCTATAAATTGAGTGCATTACTGGCTCGAATGATCAGGCCAACACAACCGTCTATCTCAATCCTCACTATAACTACACCACAGAATAGTCAGGTCACCACCCAATTGGAGATGGATACAGCTTCAGGGGGCGATTCTAGTGGGTAGGTTGTCTCTCTTTGGACATTAGACAGATCTTTGACACATTAAGCTGATATTTTATGATTGCTGCTCTCAAGTGCTTCTATTCACATTCTACTTATATCTGCTCAGTGCAATTATTTTTGGCCTCTCCCACATTGAGGGTGCAGACAGGCCAACATATCTCGATTCATAGTTGGTAAATTGCGGCACCAGACCGGGCTGTCCGCTATCACAGCTTCTTTTTGTATTAGTACTAGAAACCTTAGCACAACAAATAAGGCAGGATGTGCAGGATTGAGGGATTCCTGTAAGACCCATGACCCATGCAATATCATTATATGCCGATGATATCACACTGTATATGAAAGACCTTCACACAGACCTGGCGGAAATGGCCCGACTGTTTACTACATTTCCAACAATATCTGGTCTATATATTAATGTTGAAAAATCCTATGCATTCTCGTTCGATGACATCTATGACAGACCATTTTTAACCTTCAGTGAACTGAGGATCCAAGTCATTCCCCGGACAGTCCTTTACTTGAGAATACAAGTTTACTAAGATGCTGTGGATATACTGGAAGTTATTCTCCCAAAAACTATAACAACCCTCAAGTCACAGATTAGTTTTCTGGGTTACTTTGCCACTTCTGGATCGGACTGACTGGCCCCCACCAGGATGGGTATGTTACTGTGCCTCTACCACTTTGTAAAGATACCAGTTATTATCTCTGTTTGTATCTTTAAACTACTTAATAGCCTATTGATTGATTCAAGTTGGGGCAGCAGACACCACAGGGTTAGACTATTCAAACTAAAATTACCAGCCAGCAAGAGAGGGATGGGTGCTCCAGGTTTCTAAATTATTGGCTGGCAGGGCAAGTGAAAAGGCTATCCTCTTGGCTAGATGGATGAAATCTGACAGAGATTGGCAATAGAAATGCTATGCTTAATTGAGTCAAACTAAACATTTTGATCTGCCTGGGCTCTGCCTTGCCTACTGATAGCCTCCTTTACTACAGATCACCCTTGCATATTGGAAGATGGCTTTAAGCTATACTGACCTTCAAGCTCTTTATGCCACCAAAAAAAACCTCTACTCAACCTCCCCATAACACATGGGATTCTAATGGCAAACAGGATACACCCCTGGATGCAGGGAGGGCTCACCACTGTTGGTGATGTCTTCTGAATCATACAGATTTTATACATACACAGGGCCTATCAGATATACTAGTTTTAACCCATACTAGCGTCACATGCTATGTAACTATCACTGTGAGGCACCGAACCTCCCACACATGAGTTAGTTTAGGCAATGTATACAATCATCATGGCAGACACTTAGTCCGTTGGTTATTCCGTGGCCTCCGTGCACACCCAATAGTCATTCTGAACCCTTGTAGGCTTAAGGGAAGGATTACCTGGCCGGCAGTCTTCATGATGAGGAATGGGCCTTCCCTATAGAATAGCCCCATAAAATTTCACGCAGCTCCCACTTCAAATGTATTCAATTCTCCATATTACATTGGGCTTCCCTCACACTGCATCGACTCAACACAATGTTCCTCACAGGCCCTTCCACATGTCTCCATTGTTACACCCCTAACACTATCCGCCTACATATCTTATGGGACTGCCCAGTATTATCCTCTTACTGGGATCAAATCAATGCAACCCTGTTGAAACTCACTGTGCAAAATCATATTCAGTTGGTGTATCATTGTATTTTAGGTTTGTTCCTTAGGCTCAAGGGAAATAAAATGGTGTCTAGCTTTGTAGACTTAGCGCTCTTATTGGCAAAATGCCTCTTGATGAGGAGGTGAAAATTCCTAACGGTGCCCATGGTTTCCTAACAGCAGGAGGAAGTGGATAAATGGGTATTATTGGAGAGTGGTGCACTGCGCCGAGAAGAGTACTGGGCCCTTCGGAAGAAACCTATAGCACTGGAATGGGATACATTGTTGGAATACTTCAAGGCCCTAGATAACACAGATACTTAGACTACACTACCTACCCCTCCTTCAGATAAGCTCTTTAATTTTAATTATAGAGGTGCCTACACCCCTCCTGAAAGCACACCCTGTTATAATGTCCCTGGGACTGAGCTAGGATCACTAACACACATTGAAACTTCTGCAGGCATCTGGCTAACTCCTTGCACCCATTGGTTACTGTGCTACAAAAATATCAATAAACAACAGAATGCCAATACTGATATACAATTTCATCTCACAATGGCCACACAATGAAATGAAACAATGTAGGCACAAAACCTCTGTTTTCATACAAATTAATCAGAATGTATTCATAAACATCATCACATGTATGAATTCCAAGGACACAATTAAATCACATAAAAAAAATTCTCACCACATCACAAAAATCTCCTTACTACAGCATTCATCAACCCAGCATCACATCACTTGCACACCCATTCCATCCAACCTTTTCTAGCATACTTTCACAAACATCCACTACTTGCACTCCCCACACATTACAGCAGCCCTACACCCTGCCCTCTTTACACAATAACAAAACAATACCCAATGAAAAATACAATTAAATTAAAGGCCAAAAAAGAAAAGGTTTGAAGAACTCCTATACATTTTTCAATTCTTTACATATTAGATACACTCAATTGGCCACACGAAGGTTGACGTGTTTCGAACCCCCCAAATCCGGGGTTCTCCTCAGGACCAGAAAGCTGCAACAAAACACACACAACATTTACCTTCGTTGTTACTAAATAACATCAATGGCCCCTCTCTTCTGCCCTGCCCCGTTTCCCACCATCAGCTTACCTCAATCAAATCGCTAGATCAACCGATCTAAGCTTCAAAACAAACCAAACTTTGTCTGAAAAAACAACAATATGTCTCCAATAAGTATGTTGGTCATAATGTGTTAATAAACAATCTTAAAAAAAACCAAAGGGTCTTACATTATTCACAGCGGTCGGTCATAAACCGCAAGTTGTTCTTCCCGATACATTGTGTAAATTGTTTTCAACTAGGAATCCTTCATTTGACCCAGGGGAAAAGGAACAAGAATATTTACGAATTTAGGATTCACATCAGCCGGGATGGAAAGGAACCAGACTTTTAAAGAGACTACTCTACCTTTTCAGTTGAAAACGCCCGTAGACGCCTGGGTTACTTTTTTTAGAGTTGGGTGTGGCTCGCGTCCCTTTTCCTGTGAAGGAGAAAAAGGACAGAGCCCTATATTAACACATAAACTGGGCACCTGCAGTTTTAAAATCATCATCTTGCTTGATGCTAACTGCTAGAATTATACAAGGGCACTCTGTCTTTAACAGCACACTTAGCTTGTCATGCACAGAAATCTATCATGTGATCTAAAACGCTTTTTCTCTCGGACACACATACCTTAAACGCAAATCAATCCACCCCAAACCTCTCCGCGGATCACCAGAAAGTTTGGTGATAACTTGACATGGAAGCGGAAGCCGGTAATTATCTACGCTCAGGCTTCAGCATTAGTCGCAATGCATGCTGGGACAGAGAGTTGGCTCTGTAAAGCGGAGCCTCTAATGACACATAATACAAATGTGCCTTCTGTTATGGGGACCTAAAGAGGTGGCCATTAAAATCAGGAGGTCAATAAATAATCACGAGCAATACTCAATGATTTTTTGCGGAAGCGCTGGAAATGAGGTTCTGTGATTTCACACTGCATTCTGGATGATGAAGTCATCCATTCTATTAGTGAAACCCCTAGTGCCTCTTAGTTTGTGAGCCAATGTTTCACATAATGATATTCCTTCATGCAAAGTAACATGCAAAGGTTCCAATGACATGCATAGGTGGATGCATTCTTATAAGCCCTACTTTGCCAATGCTGGAATCTATATTATTCTCTCAGATGTCAAAATGCGGGTTGGAACAGTAAGATGGTTTGAATCATAATATGATTTATCTCATATGTGGCAGTAGTCTACAAATCATAATTTAAAAATCTCTGACAATTTGTTCAATCCATCAACCGCCGTATTGAATTTAATAATCAACGTAACATCTCTCCGAATCAGTTTTGCATCCAAATCCCCTCCTCGGCAGTCTTGTTCCACTTTCAAGATAACTGTCCATTTTAATTCCTTATCAGAGTGTGCATTCAATCTCCAATGGTTCACTAACAGTGCTGTCTGGACATTTTTAGGTATCCTCGATTTGTGTTGAGAGATTCTATATCGCATTTCTTGATTTGTTTTGCCTATGTATAATTTCATACAAGGGCATAATATGCCATAGACAAAATTTTGGGATTTACTGTTCGTAAAAGAATCATGTTTCCAATTAATGAAATTATGGGTGAACAACGAGCCCTCTTGCGTAGATTCGCAACATACACAGGTACCACATTTATGGTGTCCGGGGACTGGAGGCAAGCCTACAAAATCCCATACTGTGCTCTTCCTTGTTTAAGGTATTGCAGCTCTTACCACTTGATTTGAAATGCTTCTATCTTTTTTAAAAGCAAATAGTGGAACTGAAGCTAAGGACTGGTCCAAGTTTTTTATCAAGCCCTTTCTTGTTTTTTGGCAACAATACCAAGGCACATCTACAGAATATGACATAATTACTGCCCACAGTGATGATGTCCAGTTCAGGGAAGGATGGTTGGGTTCTAATTAGTTCTCATACAGTCACAGTTTGCATAACTTCATTACTAAAGGAAAATAATCTACTATATTCTAGTATGTCATACTGTCTACTGTAAAGAAAGACAACTACTGTGACCATTGTCCTACCTATTTCATAAACTGTTATAATCTATTGATGTTTATTGCATGATGTTGAATGTGTTCAATTTAAAAATGCAATTAAGTTTGTGGACAAAATTGCAATCATACAGCAAACTGAACATCTACTACGTTCTGACAGAGGATGAACATGGCAAGTGGGCCAGGCATTTACCCATATGTCTCATAGTAATTCAGTATCTAGGTGAGAGAGGCACCTATGGGTTTGAATTTATAGATGAAGTCATGGCATGGGTACCTGTACTAACTTTACTATATGATTTTCTACCTATGCAGTAACCTTGGCAAAGCACACCTACCATAAGCTTTTCCTACGGGTTCATGTCTCTGTCCTCATCAGAGTCCAGAGGAATCCTGTATAATTGCCAAGTGAACCTATACTAATGCCTTCCACCCCAGCTCCTTGAAGCGCAGGAAACCGTGTCTTTCATGCACTATTAGTGCACTTACTGTGCTAAATCCAACTCCTTACAGTCTGTGGATGCAAATTGAGGCCTCATTCCTCAAACTGAGTGTGTATATATACCATTGAAACTAAGGCAAACATGCTGGGAAATACTGCATAAGTACCCTAGAGGAATAAGGCAAACAAATGTCCTGTGGGACTCATTCAGGTGACACTTCTACTTTTGCTTTGACAGTGTGAAAACTCTATTACAAACATGTATCATGCCCAATGGTATTGAAAAAGTGTACAGGACACAATATATTATTTGATAATTTTCTTCACATCTTATCCTAAAGATGTGAAAACAACCATGAAGTGTAATATGTCAAACAGAGGTCCTGTGGGACTTATTCACCAAGATTTATACTTGCTTTGAAAGTGTGCACACTCAATTAGTAACTTGTATCATAACCAATGTTATTGAAAAGGGGTGCATGACACAAATTGTGAATGCATACATAACTTCCCTAACAAGCACTTAAAAATCTATTCAAGTCCTTAACACTTTTCCACACAGGGTACTCCCTGAAAAAGTGGCATATGTGCTGTCCACCTATATGTCCAGTGTGTGGACTTTATGCAATTGTCAACTGGCTAACAGAACACCTACCACATTCTGACAGCAGGTAAAGGTGTCTAGCAAGCCATAAGGAAATCCATGATTTCTTGCAGTAGAGGAACTAAAATTCTGTGGCTTCTTGCTTAGAAAAAGTAGTGGTCTATGGATCGTAGGTATCCATTCACAGCCATTGAGCGGTTTACCTAATGGCAGCTCCACCTCAATCAATTTCCCAGTACTTCACTTTAGAATGATACACCATAATACAAGCAGAAAAACACATGGCTGGCTAAGATGGGCACTGGGGACAGAAAACATGAATCTCCTGCCTCTTTCGCTGCTTAGAGCAGACTTTACAATGATGACATGGTTGAACCTTTTTTGGTGTTGTAGGAAGGCAATCAGCAAAGTGTCACTCCTGTAGCCTTTCCACGTCCTCCAGAACATATGAAGTAGTGGCTGCTGCTTCTTTACAAGTAAAACTTTCAATAACAGACAATTTAAAGTTAAAAAAATACATGAGTCTTCCTGTGGTAGTTTGATGATAAACAACATATGCATTATATGTTGCCATCTGGATCAGGTGGATAAACAGTGTTTTGAACCAAGTGCAAACTTTACGACTTGCATTTTATGGCTGAAGAATCTGGTTGTTCATATCCACTCTGTCCATGCACTTGTTGCAATCAAGTATACAGGTGGCCATGTGAACTTCAGCTACCTGACCCCAAACTGTGACAGGGGAAGTGCTCTCATCATGAATTGTAGCAAACATGTACACTTCACGCCTATCCAAGAACTTGACTGCAAGTAGTTTGTTGGAGCACAACACAGTGTCCTGGGATTTCTGGAGCTTCTTACAAAAAAAGCTGCTGTGGAAATGCTTTGCAGTGACAATGAACTGTACCACAGGCCATGGTGCCAACTTTGTACAGCTCACCGAACAGCTCTAACCCCATATAGAAATTTCCCCCATAAATGCTATATCCTTTGTGAAGGAGTGACTGGACAGCACCATCAAATCTTACCTTTCTCTCCTAGACTGGAAGGTCAACATACCGTTTTTTTTTATTTTTAAGTTTAAAGATCTTTATTCTACAGGGTTTAGAGTGGAGTCCTTCCCTGGACACACTCTGAAAGTTTAACACATACCCAGTAGAGCTCTCACACAGCTTGTACAGATTGATGCCATAGTGAGCTCTTTTGCATGCAGTGTACTGCCTCAAGAGTAGCCAACCTTTTGTACATAATCAAGGACTCATTAATGGCTTTAGTTTTTCCAGGAGTATAAATCTTCGGAAACCAGGTATACAAAAGTTCGCGACCAGTCAGATTTTGAACAACCTGTCATGGTTTGTAGGTACCATTAAGATCAGGAGGTCAATAAATAATCATGAGCAATACTCGATGATTTTTTGCGGAAGCGCTGGAAATGAGGTTCTGCGATTTCACACTGCATTCTGGATGATGAAGTCATCCATTCTATTAGTGAAACCCCTAGTGCCTCTTAGTTTGTAAGCCAATGTTTCACATAAAGATATTCCTTCATGCAAAGTAACATGCAAAGGTTCCAATGACATGCATAGGTGGATGCATTCTTATAAGCCCTACTTTGCAAATGCTGGAATCTATATTATTCTCTCCGATGTCAAAATGCGGGTTGGAACAGTAAGATGGTTTGAATCATAATATGATTAATCTCATATGTGGCAGAAGTCTACAAATCATAATTTAAAAATCTCTGACAATTTGTTTCAATCCATCAACCGCTGTATTGAATTCAACGTAACCTCTCTCCGAATCAGTTTTGCATCCAAATCCGCTCCTCGGCAGTCTTGTTCCACTTTCGAGATAACTGTCCATTTTAATTCCTTATCAGAGTGTACGTTCAATCTCCAATAGTTCACTAACGGTGTCGTCTGGACATTTTTACGTATCCTCGATTTGTGTTGAGAGATTCTATATCGCACTTCTTGATTTGTTTTGCCTATGTATAATTTCATACAAGGGCATAATATGCCATAGACAACATTTTTGGATTTACAGTTTGTAAAAGAATCATGTTTCCAATTAATGGAATTATGGGTGAACAACGAGCCCTCTTGCGTAGATTTGTAACATACACAGGTACCACATTTATGGTGTCCAGAGACTGGAGGCAAGCCTACAAAATCCCGTACTGTGCTCTTCCTTGTTTAAGGTATTGCAGCTCTTACCACTTGATTTGAAATGCTTCTATCTTTTTTAAAAGCAAATAGTGGAACTGAAGCTAAGGACTGGTCCAAGTTTTTTATCAAGCCCTTTCTTGTTTTTTGGCAACAATACCAAGGCACATCTACAGAATATGACATAATTACTGCCCACAGTGATGATGTCCAGTTCAGGGAAGGATATTTGGGGTCTAATTAGTTCTCATACAGTCACAGTTTGCATAACATGCTTACTAAAGGTAAATAATCTACTATATTCTAGTATGTCATGCTTTCTACTGTAAAGAAAGACAACTATTGTGACCATTATCCTACCTATTTCATAAACTGTTATAATCTATTGATGTTTATTGCATGATGTTGAATGTGTGCAATTTAAAAATGCAAATAAGTTTGTGGAAAAGAAATACAATCATACAGCAAACTGAACATCTACTAAGTTCTGACAGAGGATGAACATGGCAAGTGGGCCAGGCATTTACCCATATGTCTCATAGTAATTCAGTATCGGGGTGAGAGAGGCACCTATGGGTTTGAATTTATAGATGAAGTCATGGCATGGGTATCTGTACCACCTTTACTATCTGCTTTCTACCTATGCAGTAACCTTGGCAAAGCACACCTACCATAAGCTTTTCCTACTGGTTCATGTCTCTGTCCTCATCAGAGTCCAGAGGAATCCTGTATAATTGCCAAGTGAACCTATACTAATGCCTTCCGCCCCAGCTCCTTGAAGCGCAGGAAACCGTGTCTTTCATGCACTATTAGTGCTCTTACTGTGCTAAATCCAACTCCTTACAGTCTGTGGATGCAAATTGAGGCCTCATTCCTCAAACTGAGTGTGTATATATACCATTGAAACTAAGGCAAACATGCTGGGAAATACTGCATAAGTACCCTAGAGGAATAAGGCAAACAAATGTCCTGTGGGACTCATTCAGGTGACACTTCTACTTTTGCTTTGACAGTGTGAAAACTCTATTACAAACATGTATCATGCCCAATGTTATTGAAAAAGTGTACAGGACACAATATATTATTTGATAATTTTCTTCACATCTTATCCTAAAGATGTGAAAACAATCATGTAAGTGTAATGTGTCAAACAAAGGTCCTGTGGGACTTATTCACTAAGATGTATACTTGCTTTGAAAGTGTGCACACTCAATTAGTAACTTGTATCATAACCAATGTTATTGAAAAGGGGTACATGGCACAAATCGTGAATGAATACATAACTTCCCTAACAAGCACATAAAAATCTATTCAAGACTTTAACACTTTGCCACGCAGGTTACTCCCTGACAAAGTGCCATATGTTCTGTCCACCTATGTGTCCAGTGTGTGGACTTTATGCATTTGTCAACTGGCTAACAGAACACCTACCACGTTCTGACAGCAGGTAAAGGTGTCTAGCAGGCCATAAGGAAATCTGTGATTTCCTGCAGTAGAGGAACTAAAATTCCGTGGATGCTTGCTTAGAAAAAGTAGTTGTCTATGGATGGTAGGTATCCATTCACAGCCATTGAACGGTTTACCTAATGGCAGCTCCACCTCAATCAATTTCCCAGTACTTCACTTTAGTATGATACCCCATAATACAAGCAGAAAAACACATGGCTGGCTAAGATGGGCACTAGGGACAGTAAACATGAATCTCCTGCCTCTTTCGCTGCTTAGAGCAGACTTTACAATGATGACATGGTTGAACCTTTTTTGGTGTTGCAGGAAGGCAATCAGCAAAGTGTCACTCCTGTAGCCTTTCCACATCCTCCAGAACACATGAAGTGGCGGCTGCTGCTTCTATACAAGTACAACTTTCAATATAAGACAATTTAAAGTAAAAAAAAATACATGAGTCTTCCTGTGGTATTCTGATGATAAACAACATATGCATTATGTGTTGCCATCTGGATCAGGTGGATAAACAGTGTCTTGTACCAAGTCAAACTTTACGACTTGCATTTTATGGCTAAAGAATCTGGTTGTTCTTATCCACTCTGTCCATGCACTTGTTGCAATCAAGCATATGGGTGGGCATGTGAACTTCAGCCACCTGACCCCAAACTGTGACAGGGGAAGTGCTTTCATCATGAATTGTAGCGAACATGTACACATCACGCCTATCCAAGAACTTTACTGCATGTCGTTTGTTGGAGCACAACACAGTGTTCTGGGATTTATGGAGCTTCTTACAAACAAGCTGCTGTGGAAATGCTTTGCAGTGACAATGAACTGTACCACAGGCCACAGTGCCAACTTTGTACAGCTCACCGAACAGCTCTAACCCCATATAGAAATCATCCCCATAAATGCTATAACCTTTGTGAAGGAGTGACTGGACAGCACCATCAAATCTTACCTTTCACTCCTAGACTGGAAGGGCAACCTACAGTTTTTTTTTATTTTTAAGTTTAAAGATCTTTATTCTACAGGGTTTAGAGTGGAGTCCTTCCCTGAACTCACTCTGAAAGTTTAACACATACCCAGTAGAGCTCTAACACAGCTTGTACAGATTGATGCTATAGTGAGCTCTTTTGCTTGCAGTGTACTGCCTGAATAGTAGCCAACCTTTTGTACATAATCAAGGACTCAATAATGGCTATAGTCTTTCCAGGAATATAAATCTCTGGAAACCAGTTATACAAAAGTTCCACGACTAGTCAGATTTTGAACAACCTGTCATGGTTTATAGGTACTGGGGTAATGCAGCAGAATTGTCATTGAAATGCAGCATGCACTGCAATAGCAAAAAACCAATCTCTGCTCATGTACGGTGCAAAGATGGGGCTTACCCAAACCATGCAAGTATATGAGTAGGACTGCAAGGTTGGTTTTTGCACTAATCTTATTTTGAGTGTAAGACCTCAAAAAATCTTTAACACCTCAAGCGAAGTAGAGTCAACTGATGAGCCCCAGAACGAGGTCCTAGAATGCCTCTACACTCCTTCAAAAATTGTTCTGCACGCAGATTTGTTTGATACACAGTTTGCTCAAGGAAGTCAACTTCCCAAAAGAGATGGACATTGTCAATTAGCAAATTGTTGGGTGTATCAGCCCTACATAAAGTGTCGCCAGTGAAAGATAAAGTTTGGGGAGTACGAAATTGGTGGGCTGCCAAGAGAGAACTCCATCTGTGCTTGTTGTGGCATTTGCCTGCACTCTGTGTTGGTCTAACCTGCAAATGGAGTCCCACTGAACAGACTTTCAATATTGTGTTCCTCGGAATCGCTGGAAGATAAGTTATCGGATGGGAGTGAAATGTCCAACTAACGATAATTTTCCCTGAAACCTATGTTTTTTTTAAGTGAATTTCTAGGGTTTTTTAAATGCTAATTTCTAACTATTATGTGCCTGAAACCTATGGTTTTTTCTGTGAATTTCAATGTTTTTTAAATGCTTATTTCTAACTATAATGTGCCTGAAACCTATGGTTTTTTCTAGTGAATTTCAATGTTTTTTTAAATGTTAATTTCTAAGTATAACGTCCGTGAAAACGATGTTTTTTTCAGTGAATATATATATATATATATATTTTCTTTTTTATGTAAAGCCTCCTTCAAAGCTTTATGGAAAGGATTGTGGAAGCGGAAGGGACAGTGCTGAGTGTAGGAATGGGTTTTTTCAGATAATTTCAGGAGTTAATTTCATGTAGCTCATAATCCACACTAAACATCAGACTTATAAAAGAGCACATGCATAAAAAAACCATAAATTGTCCGCAATATCAACCCTGCTGCCATCCTCCATACCACTACTTCTCCTCCCTGCCACCCACTCTAATCACCTGAAAGGAAATCTGCATATAAATAGAGATTATATTGGGCGGACCCAAGTCCATGCTTTTGTAATTTTCCAAAAACAGTTCCCTGTATTTTTTGTGAAAAATACAGCCGGGCCTCACCTTGTAGTGCCTCTGCCTGAAAGTGAAAGGAGAGAGGGGCTCCTGGCTGTGTGGAAGGGGTAGAGACCAAAAAAAAAGACAGACCTCACCAGTTTGCTTGCTGCCTAAAAGAAATGTATGTGTGTGCAATTTATTAATCAGCAAATGCAAAGTCTGCTAATGAGCTTATAGAGGTTCAATTGATGGAGTCACTTTAGCTTCATGATCACAAAGATTTATTCCTTTTTAGAGGTAATGCAAGTGTGCTACCAGCAGAATTCCGGAGTGTGTCCTTTTAATGGGCACTCATGAAAATGTTTGCACTAGGTGCAGCCTGATTGTGTTTTACTACAACATATTTATTGAAAACACTTGTATCCTAAACACTACATCATATTGTAGCACCCCATCTTAAACTGTGTATAATAAAATTTCAAAACGATGACTTTCAAATTCATAGTGCTTTCTGTAACAAATATCCAAGTCACGGTTTCCCAAAGAGCAATTCTGGATTCACTTCGGTGACTCTCTGGTCACACACACAGACATCTGCAGTGATCGCATGAGCCAATTGAGGTTTTCTAAGATAGGAGTTAATTTCCTAAACATTAATTTAACGTGCATTTATTTTTTGTTTAAGGTGTGTGTGTTAGCAACAAAATAGTCACACAAAATTCTGTTCTTTTGATCCCATCATCAAATGCACTGAACTAACCCCCATTGAACTGAGGGTCACAGTTCCATTACCCTATTACATAAACTTCAGCTCTGCTTGTACATGAAGACTGCCTGGAAACATGCAAATAAACAAGGTCGCGCTTCCAGGCCTCTTTAGTTTTAGGCATTGCTGAGGCATTTGTGCCCCTTCGGAAATACACCTACAACCCTGCAGGGGCTGGCGCGCCCCACAGTTTGAAGTCCTCCAGCTGTAGTGTGAGGTGTGCAAGTGTAGGAAAGAGAGCTATCCAGGTTCGAAGGGAAGGTGCAACAGCGAAAGAAGGGGGCTTTGAAGAATTGCAATGCACGAAGGAGCATGGAGGGTCTGGGAGACAAACTGAAACGATAAACCTGGAAGAGAAATATTTCCATAAAATGATTTAGGATTCCATGCACAGCACCTTGTACACAATGGGTCAGAGAAATCCCACCACGTTTCAACCCGAGCTACTCAAATTCTTGACTGCTCTGCTTCTGCAACGTTTCAAAATGAAGGCCTTAATGGCCAAGAGGCTTTGGTCATGCTCCATCGCTTCCTCTGTGTGCCCACACCGAGGCATTTGTTCTCCCTCACAGACAGCTTCCGCTGTGACTATGGTCACAGAGTTACACTGCTTTGCTAGGGGCAGAACCATTGCATATCATTAATTAACACATTTCCTTGTGAATTGCGAAGTGAGGGGCACATGCCTTTGCTGTCACCTTTTCGTTGAGATTCTCAAGGAAACTAAATATTGACATTGTAAGTTGAAAACGTGTTTGCAACTCGCAATGTCTGTTTGGTACATTTTGTGTTTTAACCATGACAAAATATGCCACTTGGTTCAATAGAGACTTGTGCGGGTGAAGTCACATTCAAACATCAGGCTCCAAATGGTGAAATTAGGCCACGTGGTTCCTTGAAAACAGAACAAGTAATGCACTTTATATCTGCTCCTTGGTGCTGGCTAAATCGTCAAGTGCGATTTGCCAGATTTGGAGGTATTCCATTTAAAGTAGGATGAATATAAGGCAGGAGATGTCTGAATGTATGTGCAGGAAAGCAGTTTTGCTGTTAAAGGCAATTTCAGGTAATAGCATGCAATTTAAATTTAATTCCATTGTGTACACACATTCCTTAATTACATGCATATATTATACCTGAGGTTTATTAAAAGTATGTCTGTATAATAAACATACTGAACTTTTTTTCTATGCAGCAATCCTGTTTTAAAACTGAAATGAAAAACACATCCTCCAAGGAGTAACGATTACCAAATCTATCTCACTCTGAGCGAAAGAGCACATTCCCTTCAGGCTCCCAGAGGTTCTGTCTTTCAAGGTCTCTTTCCCTGGAGATGCCTTTTGGATGCACTGTAGATAGGGATGTTCTTAACACCATGAAACAAAGAGCTCGGCAAGGGAAATACAACAATAATACTATTGCTACTCCTTTTTGGTAGCAAAGTCTGGAATCTCTCTTACCATACTTGCAGAGGTACATTTAAATTAGATTCACTGTTGACACCGGATTGCAGAGTCCTACTTTGAAAGACGCAGATATACATTTATGAATTCAAATGACAAATATTTTAACCCTTGGAAATACATGAATTAACCATATTTATTCCATTCTATCCACTCACCAATGCAGTAATCGAGCAGAGAATTAAAAAGTCAATTACATATAGTACGTAAGTATAACTATGCCACAACCTGGGGCCCGATCATGATGAGATGCGCCGGCTCAGCACAGAGTCAAATGCCCATTTTTGAAGTCTGAGGTGTCTAAAGTTCACAAATATACCTCAGAATATCTACGAGTTAATGCATGAACTTTAGACATTACAGACAGAGAGAGACCCAATCTCTGCTCACCGTTTCCGATTTACTTTGCCTAAAGTTCATATACTAACTTTAGAAATTCTGAGATATATTTCCCTAATAATCCATGAAACATCCCTTGAAGTGTTAAAGTGTTTCCAAACATTAACATTAGTGATGCTCAGGTTTTCAATATGAAGCTCATTGTCCCTCGAGAAGATCGTCATATAAGTATGCCTTATCCTTGCAATCATAATAACGATAAGCAAGTAGCAAACAATCAGAGGCACTTGTCTCTTAAATGGGATGTAAATGATGCATCATTATAACATGGTAAGATTTCCATATAGTCTTTGGCATTGGAGCCTGATTGTGGATCTCTGGTGGATTGCACTTGGCCACTGCCCGGGGGCCTTAGGGGCTGCACTCCATGCTCACCTCACTGGCGCTAGTGCCATCTTGTTGCTCCTTGCACTGTCTCTGTGTGAGATCTATACCTGCACCTTTGCTGTCTTCCGGTACTTTTACAGCACTCTGGCTATCGCCGCCGCTGTCGCCCAACACTCCTCAACTCGACACACTGCAGGCATGTTCCTCTAGCCCGTGCACTGATTCTCGGGGCTCCACTGACCGGCCCGCGGTCCGATTCCGTCCCCGCTGACTGTTCTCTGCCTAGGGGTCTATCCGTAACTCCCACTCTGGGAGTTTATTTCAGAGCTACAGGCACCATATTGTCTCTCCTTGCGGCCCTGTCATAATTATCATAGCCCAGCTATTTCATTTTGGCTTTGCCCTCGGGACCCGGCCCACCCAGGGCCCCGTTTAAATGAAGCGCGGGAGCCCGTGCTTCATTTTTTAAAAATAACTTTGGCGGTATTCGTGACCCCAGAAATTATTTAAAAAAAATGCTTTTTGTGGCCCTGGGGGTACTTGTTGGACCCCCTGAGCAGGTCTAGAGAGTCAGGGTGTTTCTACCCTGCCCCCTTTTCTTGTTTGTAAACAGTTATTTCACTGTTTTCTTGTGACAAGATGACACAAGATGACAGCCTGGTTTGGAGTGTTGGCAGCCAATCACAGTGAAGCTTGTGCTCGGAAGGTGAACCCACTGCTGCCCCAGATATCAAATCTTTTTTTTTTCAAATTTCTCAACAACTACTGAACTGATTTACACCATTTGACAAAAAGGACTCTTTCTGAACCAAGGGCTACCTTTTCGCCAAATTTGGTGTAATTCAGTTCAGCGGTTCGGGCTGTAGCTTTGTCTAAAGTTTCCTATGGAAAATTACAGGGGAAAAACACGTTTTGGGACCCCACTTTTTTCTCGGCCCCCACATGCCGAATCACTCCAAAACTTTCAAGACAGGAGCTGAACGGAGCGCCCCACTAGTTTTCAAAATTTTGCAAAGTTTCGTCAACCGGCGCCAAAGTTATTGGGAAAACAAAAAATGCTTTTCCTATGGAAACTAGTTCCTAACTATAACTACCTACTGGCGACCACAAGTATATTATATATATTTGAACTGAGGCACCGGCACTGGTTGCCAGGCAATGTGAGGAGCTTGCTACAGGGGCGTTTTGTGGAAGCAAAGGAAATCCGGAAGTAGCGGCTGCTGGCTCTCCTGTTACACAAGCACAAACACGTCTGGTATGTCCCGTGTCTACATTTGAAAGCGGCAGGGGTGCTCTGTTCATTGTCCGGCTCAGTTGTGTTTGACTAGGCAGAGGCGTGATTACGGAGGAGGATTGCATGACAGAGTTTTTGATTTATGAGAACGTGGCTGGTTTTGTCACTACCAAAGCAGACTATACAACGACTTGCCAACCAAGTGTGAGGCAATTAGAAAATGGCTCTTCACTGTGACCAACGGTGAAACAAACCAAAGTGGGAGCGGAGGAGGCATTTCAGCCAGCGGAGGTACAACAACATTAATGCAAGACTTATACAGGCTGGAAAAGCTGTATAAGAAGGAAATTAACAGGAGTTGGGAAGTTATTTTGCTCAATAATTACATCAAGGTTGAGCGGGTCCCACGAGGGCTTGGTATCCTGATAACACCTACCTACCAAAATCTGAACCCTAAGATCCTTGAGGAATGGCCAGCTCTTATGGCATCCATGTGCAGACAGATGTTGGATCTCTTGGCCAAATATGCATCTCTCGAGTTGGAACAGGTCGAATCAGAGATCAAAGTGCTCCATGAGATGCTAGACAAGCATGAGTCCCAGAGTGAGATCACATCCTTCTTAAAGGATATGGATGCAAGACTACTGAAGTAGGAAGAAGGCATCAAGTCCAAGAAATGCTGCAAATTTATCAGGGACCGCAACAACTATGCGCAGGGACACATATTGACCTTTGGTCGGAAGTATGAGGATGGATTTCCTACAAACCAAGACAGCATGAATGCAGGAGTCTGAAACCTTGGTGTCCAGCTCAGATGCCCCACCCGACCTGGACGAGGGGCAGGGTGCCGCTTTTATACAATTTTTTATGGGAAACCGTGAGTGGCAAAAAGAAACCACCCCGGGGAAGAGGAAGAGGCGTAAGCAACGCACAAGAAAAAGACAAACCAGGAGAGGAGGCAAAAGCCAAAGACAACGAGACGCCTTATGGGATAGGACAATGGCAATCCAAGCGCAACAAATAATGGGTGAGCAAAACAATAAAAAAAATTCTATTATTAACATTTCCTCACACAACATCACGACTGAGGAGCGCGCAGTTTTAGAACTTGGTTTGTCTTTTTGCCCCACTGCCAATTTTAACTTTCCAAGAGCCCATATTGATATATTCTCGTTTACAAGGAAACTAAAGCTCCTCAAAGTGCACACTCTGAAACAAGGTGGTATCACCCATATGGTGACCCCACAACCCAGTGCCGTGAGTGGGGATGACAACCCTTTGACTATGTGTGACATTGAGACACTCACTACAATCAGAGAGATTGAGCAGGGTAGCAAGGACTGGGGCACGGATCGCAAACTTCTGACAATTATGGGGATTACTACCAATCAGAAGTCTAGAAATGACTTCAAACCTAAATCCAGGTTCAGTCCTGTCACACTACATGATGGCATAGACACATACCATGAGACAGTATTAACTGAGTTAATGGAACTCTGGGAGAAACAAAACAATTATTTTGCTAGCAACTTGACACCTGCACAGAGAGTGGGCTTACAATCTCTCCAACAGACCTTTATTGTAAAGCCCTCCGACAAAGGGGACAATGTTGTCCTATGGGATATTGATAAATACAGGGTGGAAGCCACACGGCAGCTAGAATACTCAGGTAGCTATCTGAGGTCTAGCCAAGAGGAATACAGCAGAACCATTGACCAGAATCACCAACTTTTAGAGACGTGGCACAGGCAAGGGACACTGAGACACAACGAATTTCTGTTACTGATGGTGAAAAAGCTGGTTGCCCCTGTGTTTTCCATGCTCCCCAAAGTGCACAAAAGTGTCACTGAACCACCAGGAAGACCGATCATCGTAGCCAACCAAAGCCTTCTAGAAAATTCTTCCATATACCTTGACTACTTCATCTGTGATTATGTTTTTAACTTACCTTCTTATTGCAGGGACACCATGGATTAAAAAAAAAATACAGGGCATTCCATGGAAAGCCTCATATGTCCTTGCAACAGTAGATGTGGTGTACCTGTACACCTGCATCAAACATGACTTAGGCTTGGAGGCATGTAAATACTTTAGCTGTGACTGATCTATTTCTATGTTTGACCACACTGTGTTACTGCTAGATATGCTACATTTCTGCCTGCACAACAACTGTTTTCTCTTTGGAGATACATGGTACAAACAGTACACAGGTACTGTAATAAGGAGTTGCTTCGCCCCCAGCTACACCTGTATATTTATGGGGTGTTGGGAGGCGGAGCACCTCTGACATCAAGGCAATGAGTGTTATTCAGATAACCTCATCCTGTGGACTCCCTACATTGATGAAATTTTTCTGATTTGGGATGGCCCACAGGATTCGCTACACAATTTCATTGCAGGACTATCTACCAATGATTTAAATCTTAGATTCATGAGCGCAGTACATACAACAACAATTGAATTCCTGGATGTCTTAGTGGAGGTTCGAAAGTCTGTTCAGAAAGGCTACAGCCGTGAACAGCCTGTTACATGCACCGAGCCATCACTCAGATGGACTTAAGAGGAGTATCCCTTATGAAGAACTCCTCAGAGCCAAACACAATTGCAATTCATCACAGACACTATCTAGGGAGCAAGGGAACATGATTGGCCACTTTAAAGCATGAGGCTATTCAGGGAAAACCATTAGAATGGCAATACGGAAGGCCTCCACAAGGGACAGGGATAGTCTCCTGACCCCCAAGACACATAACAAGAGCAAACAGGAAGTGAGACTCATCACCACTTTTTCCAACGCTTCTCAGGCACTCCACAAAATTGTGAGCAAACATTGGCACCTAGTTAGACAAGATGTGGTCATAGGTAGGTTATTCAGTCCAAAACCTCATATCACATACCGCAGATGCAAATCCTTACAAGATCCACTAGTGCACAGTCATTTCACGCAACAGTGCAGCAGAACAGGCACATGGCTAAGAGAACTCCCTGGCTTTCACAAATGTGGCCTGTGAAAGGCCTGCGCCAACAGTCACAATCTGAAAAGCTATCAACTGCCCCTTGGAAGAAGCGAGAAAATACTTCCATTTATCAACTGCAACATTGAATTTGTTGTTTATGTCCTGATCTGCATCTGTGGCTTGAACTATTTTGGTAGCACTGTGTTTCCTCTGAGAAAATCGTATACTACAACTCCTGTGCGCCATTAGGAACAGGTATTTGACTTACACAGTTGCTGAGCATTGCACGCTGGAGCATGGGGAAACTACTGATATCAGCTCTAAAATCTCTTATTTTGGAATTGACAGGATTGCAGTGCATCCCCGTCGAGGTGACCGTGAATGCCACCTGCGATGCCTGGAATCAGAGTACATCATTCACCTGCAAAGCAAGGCTCCCGGAGACCTCAATCGTGAGGAAGACCTTCATGTCCATCTAGGATAGAGAAGATACTATATACAAATGATGCCCTAACACCCCCTTGGACACTGTTTATACTGATATCTTTAGTATTAGTCTCTGTTTTACCCTCAGTGTATCCCTGTAATTCCCTTCCTTACCCCCGTTTGTTTATAGACTTTTTCTAACACTATGGGACTGCAATTCTTTTCAAGCGGCTCCTTGGACCAGTAGTGTACACATCATCAGGTTCTATATGTATAGCACCGGGTGTGGATTTTCAAAGTGTAGGCAAGTAATATTTTTGTTTTCCTTATTCTTTATTCACACTGTTATTTTATTTTATTTGTTCCATCTTGTAGCAGGACTGTAAAGCAGACATACCGAGGCAGCCGTTACCAGTAGAGTACTGCTTTACCTACAGGCTATTACTTTTAATAAATGCCATATAATTAGGGGTGAAACCTTTTGTTTCCCCTTATCTTTGATACTCACAGCCACTTGCCGCTGCTACTGCATGTGGATGGCTTTATCAACCTACACCTTTATTTAGTACCACTTGGTTTTTTAGTACTCCTGGGAGGCGTCTTTTGAGTTTATCAGTCAATGCCTGCGCTTTACAGATGGTTCATTATCATTCTCAATTTGTATATTTTACTTTTAATTTTAAAAATGTTCTTAATTGCTGTTTTACGTTATATACATATATATGTTGCATTAAGGTCTCTGTTAATACTTATTACATTTGCAGGAATAACGTGACTGGAGTCTGTCTTCATGTTATTTTGGACTCTAACTTTGGTGTATTTCTTTTATGTCTATATATATATATGCTAGGACATGCATTGTTTTTTGGAAACACTTAAATACAGCCGCTTCCGGTTTTGGAAGTGACTTTGACAAAGACCGTGTGGTTGAAATGCGTCAGTCAATAAAACTTCTCTCTACAATTCAATCCTGGGTGCGGCTTTACCTTATTGTTGCAAGACGTAAGGGATTTGCATACATATATATATATCCTCACAGGTGGTTCCGTTTTACTTTGCTCCGGGCGCTACTCGGCTGGTGCGTTGCCTCGCGGTTGAACCAAACCACCAATATTGTAACAAATCCTCCCTACGGAAGAAGTAGGTCGCACTCCAACAGCTTTCCAATTTACTTTTCTTTATTTCCAAAAATCCATAGTTTAGCAAAACCAATAGATTGACCAACGCGGTTCGGTAAGCTCCGCTACCTTGCTCACGGTCGTCGTTTTTACAAATGTTAAACAAACTGTTTTAAATAAAGATATTTGAAGGAAGTCCCATGACACCAATTTCCTGTTCCCACCCTTGTGATACCCCACAGGTTTATGGGTCTTGTGGTTCGCATTAGAACATTCAACAGAGATACATTTTAACATTTAATTTTTTTGTTAGTTATTGTCCTTCTGTTTCTTTTGCCAGTAACACCATCGATATACCAAACACATAGTTACATGGGTTCGGTTCATGGACGACCTTTTAATTGTATGGAATGGCAAGGAGGAAAAGCTGTTGGAGTGCGACCTACTTCTTCCGTAGGGAGGATTTGTTACAATATATATATATATATATATATATATATATGTGACCAAGCTTGCAGTGTCGAGTGAAACGTGTCATGGCAGGCATTATGCCTGTTTTATCTTTGTGGACTATTTACCAATAAATTCACTGCCCTATCCACCAACGTTGCGTTGTAAATCGCAATTTCATTGAGGATGCCTTAGGTCCGTGCCTGGTGGTTCTGTCAGATCTAGTGGCCGACAGGAGTTTTCGTGTGGATACATTTTTCACCAAAAAGTGCACTTGTGATTCTTTTTTGCAAGGAACGCTTTGTGGTGATCCGTCAACCAGGGCACGAGAAAAAGGGTGTGGGATAAAAAAATTCCCATAGGAAATTTAGACACGACTACAGCCCAAACCGCTGAATGGAATTACATCACCTGAAAGCGAACATTTTATCAATTGGAGTAAATCCGTCCAGTAATTTTGGAAATATTAAGCAAAATCCAAATTTCTATGTAGAGGAATGTGAATCCTCTGGGGACCCACAGTCCCCGTGCCTAAATCTGATTGGCTGCCAACACTTCAAACCAGGATGTGCAGTCAGACATCTTAGGAATTGGCTTGAGCCGAGTCCCACAACAAACAGTAAAAAAATTAGAAGTGGTCAGGGCAGGAATACCATGAACCCATAGGAATCTTAGGGGGGGTCTCAGAGGCCCCCAAAAAAGAAATTCAGCTGGATCAGCACATCTTTTCTAATACTCCCCTGGTATCCTGGTATACATATATATATATATATATATTATCTACTGGCGGTCGCCAGTAGATAGTTATAGTTAGGACCGTGTTTCCATAGGAAATCCGCAACATTCTATTTGGAATAACTTTGGCGCCGGTCGACGAATCCTCGCGAAATTTTCAAAACTAATGGAGCACTACGCTCCGCTCCTACCCTGAAAGTCTCGGGGGGATTCGTCAAGCGGGGGCTGAGAAAAAAGGGGGGTCACAAAACGCGTTTTCCCCATGCATTTTCCCATAGGACCTTTAGTCCGAGCTACAGCCCGAACGGCTGAACAGAATTACTTGAAATTTGGCAGAGAGGTAGTCCTCAGGTCAAGGATGTGCATTTTGTAGGTCTGGTGTAAATCTGTTCAGTAGGTCCTGAGAAAATAGCATTTAAATCAATATATATATCTATGGGCGCGCTCCGAGCGCTTACCGTAAGCTTACCGTACGCGTACGGTGCCGTGCGCGAGCTCAATTCTGATTGGTGGTTACATAACTGTAAACATTCGAATCGGTCGAAATCAGGAAGTGTCGGACGCCATTTTCTGTCTCTCGCACTGAGAAACAAAGGTGGGGAACGTGAAAAGGGGACAAACCTAGTGTTTGTCAGGGGGTCCAAGAAGGACCCAAAAGTACGAAAAATACATTTAATAATTAAAAAAAAATCGCGGAGTGCGCGTACGGTAAGCTTACCATACGCGCACGGCAAAAAAAAATAAAAAAATAAATAAAGAAGTAACAATCACATTTATTAAATAAATTAAAGGACCCACAAGGGAGAAAAAAACAAATGTTACTGTGTAAAAAAAGGCGAGGCGCGCACAGCATGGACTGCGCAACGTGGGTGCTCGGTGAAAACCAGAAAAATTAATAAATACATAACTTAGCATTTAAAAAACCGTACAAATTCACTGAAAAAACCATAGGTTTCACACATGTTATAGTTAGCTGTACATTTCACTCGTAAAAAACCAATGAAATTCCACGTTATAGTTAGATCAGGTAACTATAACTTGCGCGACCGCAATCCACAATGTGTAATTTCAGATGTCATCATTGATGTCATGAGTGATGTCACTGACCATGTCATGAGTGATGTAATATGTGACGTCATCAGCAGTTTATTGTGGGCGCGCAAGTTATAGTTACCTGATCTAACTATAACGTGGAATTTCATTGGTTTTTTACGAGTGAAATGTACAGCTAACTATAACATGTGTGAAACCTATGGTTTTTTAAGTGAATATATTTAGTGAGTAATGTTTAAATATGTAAATATCTGTATCAGTCTCTCACTTTGTGTATAAGTGGCTGCATGGGTTGGTGAGTAGCTACATGGGTGTCTATATAGGTTATTAGTTGGTTTTTTGAGTATCAGTCTGAGTGTCTGCATGGTTCGGTGGGGGGTATTACGTAGTGCATAGGTGCATGAATGAGTGACTCACTGTTTGTATGTGTTGAACACAGCATGTGTGCAGGACTGTATGGGTGGATGAGTGTGTGTATGGGTGTGTTAGTGAGTGAATGACTGTCTCAATAGTGTCTTTATGAGTAACTACATATGTTTTAAACTAGTATATGTGACTATTGGTGTATATATGTGAGTATATGTGAGAGTGAGAGATTGAAAGAGTTCCTGTATGAATAAGTATGTGTTTCTATAAGTGATTGTTTAAAAGACTAAGTATGTGTAAGTTTCCGTAGAAGTAAGTGTGGTGGTGTGTGTATAACTGTATATGCAAGTATGTATGTTTGATTCTTTATTAGCATGAGTGACTATGTGTGTGAGTAACTCTATGGATGAGTGGCATTGCGTAACAGGATGTATAGGTGTATGAGTACATATGATGAGTGAGTACATGTATGAGTGACTGTATAGGACTGTTGGTGAATGAGTGGATGTGTATGTGGATCTTAGAATTACTGAAGAGGTTGTTGTAACTGGTATTGGTATGTCCATTGTTTTGAAAATGTTAGTCTCTATTTTTGAATGTGTGTATCAAAGGTTATATTAGGGTGAGAGGAGGTCTGCCACTCTATCACAAGGATGATGTCATCAGTGATGTCATTTGAGATGTCATCAGTGATGTCATGAGTGATGTCACTGACCATGTCATGAGTGATGTAATATGTGACGTCATCAGCAGTGCATTGTGGGCGCGCGAGTTATAGTTAGCTGAACTAACTATAACGGGGGAATTTCAATGGTATTGTACAAGTGAAAAGTCCAGCTAACTATAACACCCCTGAAACCTATGTTTTTTTCAGTGAATTTCTGAGGTTTTTTAAATGCTAATTCCTAACTATAACGTGCCTAAAACCTTTGGTTTTTTCTGTGAATTTCAAAGGTTTTTTAAATGCTAATTTCTAACTATGCCTACAGAGATAGGACATGTGAAGCAAGAAGAAAAAATGCACAGAAAGAAACAAAAGAAGTGCAGAAAGAAGCAACAGAAGTCCTCAAAGATGAAGAAAAGTGCAGGAAGAAGGATAACGTGCAGAAAGAACAAAAAGAAGAGCAGAACGAAGCCTTGTTGCAAACTCATCCTGTACCCTCAACTTTTTCAGACGGATACTGGTGGTAACTGAGTCTGACTAACCAGTCCTAGAGCCAGTGCTATGTTAAAAGACACTTAGAATACAGTGAAAACACCTACATACACTAGGGAACATTATGCATTGGGGTCCCCCTCTGATTAGCATGACCTCCTCTGTAAGCCCCTAGTATATAATAGGGCATGGGGATTAAAACTACCTCTTAAAACAGGCCACAGGGCGTTTTTGCACACGTTAACTCAGGCCCCGTCCCCTCCCTTCACCACTGTGTAAACACGCCCTGTGTCCGTTTTTAGTTGGGAGATTACGTTCATTTGAATCCTGAGGGTCCCTAGGGTCCAACTAGCCCACTAGGTACCTCCAGTAAGTGCCACAGAGCTGCGTTGCAGAGAGGTGTAAAAAGTGGCACGGCCTGGACCACCTCTCTGCAATGCAGCTCAGTGGCGCTTATTGGAAGAACTTGGTGGGCTAGTTAGCCCCCAGGGGCCCTCAGTATTGAAGGGAAATTATATCCCCAATTCAAAATGTGCCATAGTGCGTGTTTGCACACGTCACCTCAGGCCCCGTCCCCTCCCTTCACCACTGTGTAAACGCGCCCTGTGGCTGTTCTAAGTTGAGAGATTAAGTCCTCTTGCATCCTAAGGGTCCCTAGGGTCAAACTAGACCACTAGGTACCTCCAGTAAGCGCCACAGAGCTGCGTTGCAGAGAGGTGTAAAAAGGAGCTTGGCCTCAGAACACCTGTCTGCAGCGCAGCTCCCTGGCGCATACTGGAGATGCCTGTTGGGGGCGCGTTTGCAGAGTGCTGCACGGAGGGGGCATGGCCTCCGGCATGATGCCAGTCTTTTATTTATTTGAATTTTTTAAGAAGGGGGGCTGTGCGGTTCCCCTTCTTATTCTAATGTATTGGCCCTGATGACCCCATCCCCCAGGGCCTGTCTCCTAATTATATTTTTTGACCCCAATCCCCAGGGCCGGCCACTGTTTTTTATTATTTTTAAAAAATATATATTTATAGACACACCTAGGACATGCTGGACAAACCTTACGTACCTATCACCATGACGATTTGCGTGATATTCATTAAAAGGCGACTATGCATACAATGAATCCACGTGGAATGTATTTACACCACTAGTGAAGCTCTGACATGTCTGATGCCCTACCGTTCCTAATCCCGGTAGACACCCTTGTCGTTTATTTATACAAACATGGGTAGCTATTGACGGGCACATTTAATACACATGCACACCAAGACATTCAAAGGGGATTCGAAAAAAATTCGACCAAAACTACGCAAGAAACCCTCCTCACGGTTAATAAAACACACATTCACTGCCGGATGTGTAATACTTTTTATTTTACTCTCTGGAAAGGGGACGAACATCACTTGAGAGTCACAGCGCGCTCCTGACAGAGCCCAATGCTGTGTTACACCCGCCATTGCCTGCCGAGTGCCACAAACCTCTGTGTTGTATTCCACTAGCTAGTGCATATGCTATGACACTCTCTAGCCCATGTGCACTGTAACACCACCCCGTGAATATGTCATGCCACACTTGTCTTCGCACGGGTTATATTGCCCTTCCTCGATGCCTATGTTATAACGCACAGTGCTATGCCATACATATTACAATCTGGGATCCATATCTTTGTCACAGTGCATATGTAACGTTACACTCCCCAGCACATATTTTATATTACAACTTTAGAGACTAGTTAGGTTACACAACACTGCCCTGTGCATATTACACTCCAAGGCGCATATCGCATAGCACGCGCTAGTGCCTGTGCTATCTCGCACTCTCCAATGAATCTGTCATTGCGCACAATGTATTGCATATTATATTTCACGCCCGGTTCATCTTATATCACCCTTTTTGGTGCATAGTTTATACCATACACTATATCTAGATTTCATTTTCAATCGTGCTCTCAGGACTATGTTCTATATAACACTGTGTTCACCTACCCTTTTCACGGACATTACATTTTGCGATAGGGGGTGGAGGGTCAGGGGGTGTTTCTGCCAAGTGAGCCCAGAGTCACAGTCACAAACGTCCTCTTCTTCCTGAATAAAAGTGAGATTATGCTGCATACTTGTTCATATTTTAAGTAGTTCGCACAGACACAATGTTTTAAAAACAATAAAGTTCCTAATACCCGCCTTCTCTGAACAGTTAGCTTGCTTCCCCATCCCCCTCCTCCCTATCCTCTGTTGTGTGAATCCATGGACTAGCCTCCTCCCTCCTGCCATGCATGGTCTGATGTGCTGCCACTGCCCTCAATTTAGTATGATGTACCAGTCCATTCCTCCTGCCCTCCATTGCCCAATTCTATGCCCAATCATTGACCTCCTGCTTAAACTCTGAGCTTACCTTGCTGCCCCTATTCTCCTTCCCCCTGCCCTCCGATGTCTTTGTGCATGCCCCTGCTCCATCCTTTTTGCCCACCATGTTCCATGGACCTGCCACTCCTATCTACTCTGAGTGTTCTGTTGAGCTGCCACTCCCCTCCCACCTGCCTAGCATTGTCAGATGACTGTAACCTGTCCCTGCCACCTCCATCCTGCCTGTCCACATGCCATGCCCCTATCCTCTTCCTCCTGTCCTACATGGTCCATTGTACTGCCACACCCTTCTGCTCTCCCTGGTCTGTTGTGCTGCAACTCCTCCTCCTGCCTGCCCCGTGTGGTCTGTTGTGAGGCCCCTTCCCCTGAACTTTCTTGTCTGTGCACAGGTCCTGACCCTCCCTTCTATCCTCCATCGTCCTTTGTGCATGCCCCTGCACCCTCCTTCTTGCCCATCATAGCCATTGTGCTGCCACTAACCCTCCCACTTGCCATGCATGGTCTTCTGTGCTGACATGGCCCCTCCCACCTTCCCTGTGTGGTCAGTTAGCTGCCCCTGACCCCCTCCCACCTTCCCTCCATGGTCTGTGTGTATGCCATCACAGTCTCACTGTTGCTCTTCATGGTGTGTCTTGCTTCTAGTGCCCATCCTGCCTGACCTCCATGGCTATCTTGCTGCTCCTGCCCTGCCTTCTTGCCCCCAGCCCTCTGTTTACATGTGCAGACCCCTACTCCCTCCCTCCTGGCTTGTCAGTTCCATTGTAATGCCCCTGATCCGTCCCTCCTGCCCTTTATGGTCTGTTATGCTGCAGCTTTCTCTCCTGTCTGTCCATTATGGTCAGCTAGCTACCATTGCCTCTTGCCCCTCTGTTCTCTGTTGTCCATGTGCATGGGCCTGTCCCCTCCCTCTTGCTTTCTATGGATTGCTGTGCTGCACTCCCGTCCTGCATGCCCTGTGTGGTGTATTGTGCTGCAGCAAACCCTGATGCCTGCCCTGCAGGGTCAGTTTGGTGCACCTCTCCATGTCCCTCCTGTCCTCTGTTATCCAAGTCCATGTCCTTACCCCATTTCCTTCCATGATCCAATGTACCATACTTGCGAACATTTTGAACTTGGTAAGAGGGAGATTGTGAAAAAAAACTGGCGTATTGATTTTCCCCTTTGAGTTACATTGAAAAAGAGGAGATTGTTGACAGGAGACAGATCAAATAAAGCCCATTTGAGCTTAAAAACATTGGACGTTTCCTGGCTGAATCGGGTCTGTTGGCATGTATGGTTGTACTACCATTGCCTCTTCCTTCTGCCCAAACTATTACATTGCCACAGCCTCTCTTGTAAGTCCTGTATTGTTGGTTTGTTGCCCCTGCCCCCCTTTCCATTGCCCTCCATAGTCTGTTGTGCTTCCACGGTCCTTCCTGCCTGCTCAGTGTGGTTAAATTGTTGCCTTTGCACCCTCCTACCTGCCTTCAATTTTCAGAGTCTGTGCCCCTGGCCTCTGCCTCTCAACAGTATCCTAATGAACAACTAGATTGCTAACATTCTATATTTATTACAACAGTGTGGAACGCCTGACATCATCTTGATGTAATCAAAACTGTAATACCTAGAGCATTTCCTTTAGAAATTACATATATGAGAAGGTCTTATTGGCATCACAATTATGGTTAGTGCTCTAAAAGACTAAAATAAGGACAGATTTTCTGAGTTTTCAAATAGCGACAAAGCACTTTTAAATTATTTGTTATCTTTATGTTTTTTTTATCCAGTTGACCACTTGATTAAATGTTGCACTTAGGGGAGAGGATGTGGTGTTACTTCCAGAACTGCAGACTTTGCATCTGGGGAACCAGGTTGAAGTTTCTGCTTCAGCTCGACATTCTGTGATTCTGGTCAAATCACTTAGTCTCCCCATGTCTACAACCAAAATGAATTTGTTCTTGTGTGATTTTGGGCTACATTTGGGCTCTTTTGTCTCCGGTGGCCATCTTAGGAGATTTATTTGCTATGAAGTTTCCTAATTTCCTCATGTACTGCAGTCTCCTCAGTAGGAAATGCTTTTAGTTTTTTACTTTGATTCCATCATGAAGGTATTCAGATGTGTCACACATTTGCCATAAATTCAGAATGTTAGCACTCTTTTTGCTCATTAGATCACTGTAGTAAAGCTACTGCTCACCAGGGAAAACTGCTGCTGGTATTGAAAGTGCATGTTTCAGTCTGCATGTCAGAATTTTTTAATGAAATAGAAGAGGATTTGAGAAGTCACTCAAAATGTGCCCTCATTTTCTTTCTTCAGCATTAATCATTATTTGTATGGCAAAATGAACCCCCTCATTGTGTTCCTTTTTAAATTAAATGTTTTAAGTGTTACCAGTTTATTCCAATCAAGATGGCTTCAGGTGTGCCATACTTTTGTCACAATGAAGACAGTAAGCGCTCTGGTGGTTTTTAAGAACATTCTGGGACATTCTGTCATTGGGCTATACTTGGGCTACATCTGGGTGATATTTGGGCTACATTTGGGCTCTTTTGTCTCTGGTGGCCATCTTGGGAGACTTATTTGTTATGAAGTCTCCTAATTTCCTCATTTACTGCAGTCTCCTCAGTAGGAAATACTTTCAGTTTTTTACTTTGATTCCATCAAGAAGGCATTCAGATGTGTCACACATTTGCCATAAATTCAGAATGTTAGCACTCTTTTTGCTCATTAGATCACTGTAGTAAAGCTACTGCTCACCAGCGAAAACTGCTGCTGGTATTGAAAGTGCATGTTTCAGTCTGCATGTCAGAATGTTTTAATTAAATAGAAGAGGATTTGAGAAGTCACTCAAAATGTGCCCTAATTTTTCTTTCTGCAGCACTAATCATACTTTTTATGGAAAAATGAACCCCCTCATTTTGTTTCTTTTTAAATTAAATGTTTTAAGTGTTACCACTTTAATCCAAGCAAGATGGCTTCAGGTGTGCCATACGTTTATCATAAGTAGGACTGTTAGCGCTCTAGTAGTTCTTTGGAACACTCTGGGAAGCTGCAGTAGAACACAAAGGAATCAACTGACAGTCTCTGCCCTTGTTGGATGTCCATGTTTTACTGAGTATGTCAGACTTCATTCTCACATGACTGAGAAAGATAATGTGAATTTACAGAAAATAAGCACCCAGTTTAGCTTATAGATCACCTTCCAAACCTCTGTGGTAAAAGCATGAGAAAATATTTTTCTCTCAATCATGATATCCCAGCAGAAGGCTTTTTCACATGGTGAAATCACCTTAGAACATACCACAATTCCTAAAATGAGTATGGTACCATCAACAAATGATTTATAATGTAACTAAAGTCTTAAAACCTTCTATTAACTGCAATGCTTTTTAATGAGGTGCTATCATGTATATTGGTCCCAAGATGGCTGCCAACACTTCTTGGATGAAGTGCTGACAGCCAATCAGATCTCAGGATGAGATGTGTGGTTAGGCTCCGCCCACATATATATATGCTTTTAAATGCTATTTTCTCAGGAAATACTGAACAGATTTACACCAGACCTGCAAAAGGCATTTCCTTGAGCTTATGGCTACCTCTCTGCCAAATTTCAAGTAATTGTGTTCAGCCGTTCGGGCTGTAGCTGTGTCTAAAGGTCCAATGGAAAAATGCATGGGGAAAACGCGTTTTGGGACCCCTCTTTTTTCTCTGCCCCTGCTTGATGAATCACCCCGAGACTTTCAGGGTAGGAGCTGAACGGAGCGTCCCATTAGTTTTGAAAATGTCGCGAGGATTCGTCAACCGGCGCCAAAGTTATTCAACATAGAATTTTGACATTTCCTATGGAAACTAGGTTGTAACTATAACTATCTACTAGCGACCGCCAGTAGATAATATATATATATTACCTACTGGCGGTCGCCAGTAGGTAGTTATAGTTAGGACCACATTTCCATAGGAAATCCGCAACATTCTATTTTGAATAACTTTGGCGCCGGTCGACGAATCCTCGCGAATTTTTCAAAATAGGTGGGGCGCTACGCTCCGCTCCTACCCTGAAGGTCTTGGGGGGATTCGTCAAGCGGGGGCTGAGATAAAAGGGGGGTCCCAAAACGCGTTTTTCCCATGCATTTTTCCATAGGACCTTTAGACAGGGCTACAGCCCGAACGGCTGAACAGAATTACTTGAAATTTGGCAGAGAGGTAGTCCTCAGGTCAAGGAAGTGCCTTTTGTAGGTTTGGTGTAAATCTGTTCAGTAGATTCAGAGAAAATAGCCTTTAAATCAATATATATATCTGAGCCAGCTTACGGTACGCTTATGGTACGCTTACCGTACGCTTACGGTGGCGTGCGCGAGCGCGATTCTGATTGGCTCTTAGATCTTAGTAAACATTCGAATCGGCCGAAACCAGGAAGTGGCGGCCGCCATTTCGTGTGTTTCACTCAGAAAAAAAAGAGTGATAACAAGAAAAGGGGGCAAGGAGGAGAGTTACAGACCCCCTAACATTTGTAAGGGGGTCAAAGAAGGACAGAAAAGTACAAAGAAAACATTTATTGATTTTAAAAAAAATCACGGGGTACGCGTACGGTAAGCGTACGGTAAAAAAAAATAAAAAAAATGAAATGAAATGCAGATTTAAGAGTTTATATATTATGTGGCTCTAAAAAGAGCCGTTGTGTTTATGAAGTTATTTTTTAGTGGTACCTACAAGTAAGTACCGATGCAGAGTCTAAGGTTCAAGAGGAAGACTCTGTTCCCTTCATCATTGAAGTGCACACCATCTCCTCTATAAATGTCTTGCATGTCGTAACGCAAGTTGTTGTGGTAAATGGAACCCATACCATAATCACGGAGGAAAGCAGAAACAGATTTGTTGACGTGCTTTCTTGCTTTGTCAATCTGTGGACAGAAAAGATTGGACCAGTTCCATTTTTGCCTTTGGCATATGTTAGAAAACACAAAGGCGGTTTTAGGGAAAAGTGAAAACAGTTGTGCAAAGGTGTCCTTCATAAGCATTTCCAGACCTACCCCAGTCAAAGTGCCTAGGTCATTGCCACCGGAGTGCACTATTATGAGGTCAGGGTGTTGGTTTTGCATGAAGGATTTCACCAATTGGTGCCACTTTAACCCTCTCTGACCAATCCATTTAATGTCTACATTTGGCAAAGCAAGGTCTCTCACCATACCTGTTTTCTCTGTGTACTTTTCACTCCAGAAGACATAGCTGTGCCCTACAATCCACACTGTGAACATCTTTCAAGGAGATCTGGATGCACTCAGGAGGTGTATTTCAGTAGAATGGTAAAAAGAAATGAAAGACAGTTTGGAAATGGAGGCATACATATTTTTTTCATAAAAAAAAGAACTGATTGGCTGTTTCATACCATTCTAGAATAAAAACTAGGCTGTATGTGTAAATTTATAGAAGCATGTTTTGTATTGGTACAGAAAAATGTGTTACCAAAGAACAGTACTATGGATTTGCTGTTAGGTTTGAAAAGTCAAGCACTCTTGCTCTGTGGAATTGAAACATTGTTTGGCGAACTTCTGACCTAACTTCACACAGCAGTGTTCCATGAGCTGTTGCTATGGTAGCAGGCAGAAGTCAAGTTGGGGGAAGGGTACTAGGCAGAAGTCAAGTTGGGGGAAGGGTACTTTTGGAAAAGGGTTGGTTTTCAACCAATAGAAATGTGTGATTACATTTGAAAAAAAGGGGGAAGCACTGAGATTTGAAATTAACATGTATAAGTGTGGAAAAAGAGAGGGAAAGTTTGCCATTATCTGGTTCTGCTGAGAGGAGAGAGGTGTAAAGAACAGAGATCCTGGCTCTGATAATCTGCTGTTTGAGTGCCACATTTCTTTCAGAACTAACTAATTTTAAAGGTGAGTTAAGAGTTTGAGAGGGGATGTATATGGTAAATTAAGAAATGAATAATAGAAATGGATTTCCTTTTGTTGAAGTTGTGTTTATTATTTTCTGTTTTGGGAGAAATTTAAATGTGAGGAACATGTAAAATAATATGGACTATGTTTTCATGATAAATTAAGGTGTACTGGTATAAAAAAAGAATAGTTTAAGGGTTTGAGGTTGGACTCAGTAATGCAAATACATTTAGCATCACTAAGGCTGGTTGCCCTTGCTGGAGTGTAGGCAGTCACCCAGGTAACAAATGGTACTGGTGTGAAAAAGCAGTTTAAACATGTGCTTTTTTAAAAATCTGAAAAGTGGATTCATAATGTGTCAGTCTGTAAAAGTGATTATCACTTGCCAAAAAAAAGAGTAGTAAGTGTGCTTTCAAATTGGCAAAGAAATTACGTTTTGTGACTAATGTGAAAACATGACTCTGTGTGCAAAGAGGAATTACAGGCAGAGATTTATTGCGTATTGCTATGGTGATTTCACAGTTGCATTAGATGGAAAGGGGGAGCCATTTTTTGGTGCAGAAGCAGACTCTTAGCACACACCCAGCTGCTTAGAATGTGGAATCATGCACAGTATTCACAAGCGAGTGGGGTTTGAGGTTTCAGTCAGTAATGCAAATACATTCAGCATCACTAAGGCTGGTTGCCCTTGCTGGAGTGTAGGCAGTCACCCAGGATACAAATGGTACTGGTGTGAAAAAGCAGTTTGGACATGTGCTTTTTTAAGAATCTGAAAAGTGGATTCATAATGTGTCAGTCTGTAAAAGTGATTATCACTTGCCAAAAAAAAGAGTAGTAAGTGTGCTTTCAAATTGGCAAATAAATTACGTTTTGTGACTAATGTGAAAACATGACTCTGTGTGCAAAGAGGAATTACAGGCAGAGATTTATTGCGTATTGCTATGGTGATTTCACATTTGCATTAGATGGGAAGGGGGAGCCATTTTTTGGTGCAGAAGCAGACTCTTAGCACACACCCAGCTGCTTAGAATGTGGAATCATGCACAGTATTCACAAGTGAGTGGGGTTTGAGGTTTCAGTCAGTAATGCAAATACATTCAGCATCACTAAGGCTGGTTGCCCTTGCTGGAGTGTAGGCAGTCACCCAGGTTACAAATGGTACTGGTGTGAAAAAGCAGTTTGGACATGTGCTTTTTTAAGAATCTGAAAAGTGGATTCATAATGTGTCAGTCTGTAAAAGTGATTATCACTTGCCAAAAAAAAAAGTAGTAAGTGTGCTTTCAAATTGGCAAAGAAATTTCGTTTTGTGACTAATGTGAAAACATGACTCTGTGTGCAAAGAGAAATTACAGGCAGAGATTTATTGCGTATTGCTCTGGTGATTTCACAGTTGCATTAGAAGGAAAGGGGGAGCCATTTTTTGGTGCAGAAGCAGACTCTTAGCACACACCTAGCTGGTTACCATGTGGAATCATGCACAGTATTCACAAGCGAGTGGGGTTTGAGGTTTCAGTCAGTAATGCAAATACATTCAGCATCACTAAGGCTGGTTGCCCCTGCTGGAGTGTAGGCAGTCACCCAGGTTACAAATGGTACTGGTGTGAAAAAGCAGTTTGGACATGTGCTTTTTTAAAAACTGAAAAGTGGATTCATAATGTGTCAGTCTGTAAAAGTGATTATCACTTGCCAAAAAAAAGAGTAGTAAGTGTGCTTTCAAATTGGCAAAGAAATTACGTTTTGTGACTAATGTGAAAACATGACTCTGTGTGCAAAGAGAAATTACAGGCAGAGATTTATTGCGTATTGCTATGGTGATTTCACAGTTGCATTAGAAGGAAAGGGGGAGCCATTATTTGGTGCAGAAGCAGACTCTTAGCACACACCCAGCTGGTTACCATGTGGAATCATGCACAGTATTCACAAGCGATTGGGGTTTGAGGTTTCAGTCAGTAATGCAAATACATTCAGCATCACTAAGGCTGGTTGCCCCTGCTGGAGTGTGTAAAGGAGTATAATAGATTAAGAAGAAGCTATGCTCCTCATTTAGGTCAGTATCCTGTGTTGGAGAAACGTGTAGTTTCTCGTAAAAGGAGAAATGAGAATATCTGTAATGAAGATGTAGAGAGGAGGAAAAAAAAGAGGAGTGATGTAATTGCAAGCAAAAAGAATAAGGAAAATGAAGAACAGGTTGTAGGATGTCATTTTGAAAATAGCTCTGGTGTCAACTGCTACGCTAATGTAGTGCTGAATGTTGCATTTTATCTGGAAAGTTTGCAAGAGCAGATAATAGTAAATCAGGGAAAAAGATTGTGTTCTGTGCTGAGTCTCCTTTTTCAAAAGCTGAGTAATGATAAAACTCAAATAGAAAGTGCTACTGAAATTAGAAAACTTTTAGATGTATGTTCAGGACGAACACAGTTTTCTCAAAATGTACAGCAAGACGCACAGGAATTCTTGATGTATTTTCTTCAGGTACTGGAAGAAGAAGGGGTTCCCATTGAAAATGTTTTTGGTCTCTCTTATAAATGGGAACATAGTTGTGAAAACTGTTATAATATATGTGGCTCTAATGTTGATAATGAAAGGTTTATTTATTTAACATTGCCAGAGAGTAAAACAGTCACTTTTGCTAAATTAGTTAAAGATGCTAATCATAGCATGCAATGCGGTGAGTGTAAATCTGAAATGTTTTCAACGTTAATTTTAAAGGAATACGGACAGTATGTAATTTTAATGATGCAACGATGTAGAGCTGATGGTTCAAAATTGGATACTTTAATAAAGAAGTTTACAGGACAGCAATTATCAATTTCAGGAAAAACTTTTGTAACAGTTGCAATAATTTTCCATGATGGACCTACTGTAGCTTCTGGTCATTACACAGTTTATCTTAAATGTGAAAAAGGCTGGACACTGTGTAATGATTCCCAATTGATTTTTAAGCAACGTTTGCCTTTTGATTTAGCAAATTCCTATCTAATCTTCCTGAAACCTAAATTTTAGAGAGACTTGGCAGCATCTGGACAAAACAATTTTACCATTTTATTGGAATACCATTTGGAATTTACAAATAAAACGATTTAACAAATTATCATTTGGCCTAATGGAAAGGTAACCAATTGTAATGTGGAATTTTTCCATTTTTTAAGGAAACTTTGGAAAACCAAAAATTTAGAAAAAAACGGTAACATCTGCACAATTAAAATTTTGGAATGTTATTGGATTGCCTTTGGAAATTTTTTCAAAAAAGATTTTTAAAATTACTATTTGGCCATGAGGAAAAGTAAACAATTCTATTGTGGACTTATTTAATTATTAATACATTTTTCGGAAACCAAAATGTTACAGAGAATCGGTGAGATCTGTACAATTTAAACTTTAGAATTTTATTGGATTACCATTGGAAATTTAATCAAAAAAGAATTTTAAAATTACTATTTGGCCTAAAGGAAATGGAACCAGATGTATTGTGGAGTTATTTGAGATATATTATTGTGATTATACTTCTGAAACAAAAATATCAGACGGTATTTTAAAGAAATAAGTATTGATATTAGATGATATTTTTTTAGAATATTATGCATTTCTATAATGTTATGTTTAAGTAAAAAGAGATTCTGGGCTTTTTTAATACAATCTTTGAGATTGTTATTTTTTTTTTGCCCGCTGTTAAATGATGAATGCAATTGCTTTCACAATTTATAGTGAAATGCAATATATTCTGAAAACAGCAAAAATAAGGCAAAAATATTTTTTGATAAATATGTAAATATGTGTACTGTATTATAAAATGTTTTAAAAAATATTAATACTTTTTTCTTTTTTTTCAGATTGATATAGAAAATTTTCGAAAACTAGAACCATTTTTAAAGCAATTTAAAAAAAATGAATGAATAAATATTTTTTTGAGTGGGTATGGTAAGTCAATAATATCATGGTTCCTTTTTTTCTACTTCTCTAAAATCACATTTTCAGTTTTTAATTGTAGTCTCTCAAGGACCTTGTAATGTGATAATTGATTTTTAGTGTTTTTTTTTAAAAAAAAAAAATAATTACGCGTACCGTACGCGTACGGTAAAAAAAAAATTAAAAAAAGTTTTAAAAAACATATATAAAAAATAGATGAAAGGTAAGGTTGGCTCCTAAAAGAGCCGTTGTGTTCATGCAGGGACAGAGGAAAGAAAGATTGGGAATATTAGTCTCTACGACAAATGTGCTGATCTATTTTATTGTTCACTAGGGAAATACTGGTCTCCCTATGACAAATTAGATCATGACAAGTGGCGCACCGTATATCAACCCTCAGAAACCGAGGGTTAATTTCCAGAGGGCCAGAAAAAGGAGATGCTCCCCCCACAGATGAAGGGCTCACCTGACCTGCAGAAGAAGGACTCGGCCCTGCAGATGATGGTCCAGGCTGAGCTGCTGTGGATGTGCTTGGTTGATTTACTGAAGGGTTACCTCCAGTAAGTCGAGCATGTGTCCTTCTGTGTACATCCTTAAGGTGTCTCATCATGGTATGATTCCCAAAGGAATACTTCCTGTCAGGATTCCCTCTTGAAAGTACACGCTTACACAGCTTACAAGTCACTAAGGGTGCATTTACCTTTTGCTGGCCTTCTGGAAAAGTAAAATACTCCCATACATAAGAGGTCTTTTGTTTCCTCGCTCTCTGCCTCAAGGTAGTGCTGCTAGCCTCACTCTCAGAAGAGCTCTGCTGTTCTGCCATCGTATCACAAAGACAACCCAGCTCCTTCTCCTAAGGGATCACAAGCAGAAATGAGGGGAATGGGTGTGGTGTAGGAGAGTTCTAGAACTGAAAGTAGTTTCAACCAATCAAAAGTTGTGTTTCATGATCACAATACCTACCGTATGCTTACGGTACGCTTACGGTGCGCTTACGGCAAAAAGTACACATGCGCGTAAAAAAGACACGCTCACGCGCACATGCGCAAAACTGGCACGCCCCTTCACTTCCGCGTAACGTGCGCGTGCAGCGTACGCGTTACGCACTGTGCGCGCGTGACGCGCGTCTACGCAAATTAAACGCAAACAGCGTAGAAAACTAGCGTAATTACGGCACGACGTGCGCTTACGGTACGCGCACGGTAAAAAAAAAAAAAAACATATTGCTAATAAATTTTACCTGTTTATTTTAAAAAAATTGTAAAATAAAAACATATTGTAGAATTTTTAAAATTTAACCATAGTCTTTAAAAAAGAATAGACAATTAAAATAAAAATATGTAAAAAAAAAAGAAGAAAAAAAAAAAATACCCTTTAAAAAACCTTGCAAATTCACTGAAAAAACCATGGGTTTCACTCACGTTATAGTTAGGAATTAGCATTTAAAAAACCTTGCAAATTCACTGAAAAAACCATGGGTTTCACACACGTTATAGTTAGGAATTAGCATTTTAAAAACCTTAGAAATTCAATGAAAAAAACAAAGGTTTCACACATGTTATAGTTAGCTGGACATTTCACTCGTAAAAAAACAATGAAATTCCCCCGTTATAGTTAGTTCAGCTAACTATAACTCGCGCGCCCGCAATGCACTACTGATGACGTCACATATTACATCACTCATGACATGGTCACTGACATCACTCATGACATCACTGATGACATCTCAAATGACATCACTGATGACATCACTGATGACATCATCCTTGTGATAGAGTGGCAGACCTCCTCTTCCCCTAATATAACCATTGAAACACACATTCAAAAATATAAACTAAAATGTTCAAAATAATGAACATATCAATATCAGTTACAACAACCTATTCAGTAATTCTAAGAACCACATACACATACAGTCATTCACCAACAGTCCTCTACAGTCACTCATACATGTACTCACTCATCATATGTATTCATACACCTATACATCCTGTTACACAACGCCACTCATCCATAGAGTTACTCACACACATAGTCACTCATGCTAATAAAGAATCAAACATCCATTTATTAGCTTATACAGTTATACACACACCACCACACTTACTTCTACAGAAACTTACATATACTTACTCTTTTAAACAATAACTTATAGAAACACATACTTATTCATACAGGAACTCTTCCAATCTCTCACTCTTACATATACTCACTTATATACACCAATAGTCACATTTACTAGTTAAATAGATATGTAGTTACTCATAAAGACACTATTGAGACAGTCATTCACTCACTAATACACCCATACACACACTCATCCACCCATACAGTCCTGCACACATGCTGTCTTCAACACATACAAAGAGTGAGTCACTCATTCATGCACCTATGCACTACATAATACCCCCCACCGAACCATACAGACACTCAGACTGATACTTAAAAAAACAACTAATAACCTATATAGACACCCATGAAGCTACTCACCAACCCATGCAGCCACTTATACACAAAGTGAGAGACTAATACAGATTTTTACATATATAAACATTACTCAGTAAGCCATGTATTCACTATGAAACACTTAATCAGTCAGTTACACAATCAATTTTTCAAAAACAAATCATCCATTTAGACACTTATATACCCATTTATTCTTCCATTGACCTTGAGATATACATATATAAAACATATTTAATTTTCTGAAAAATACACAATCACTGGGTGATGTCATCAGTGATGTCATCAGTGATGTCAGTGACCATGTCATGAGTGATGTAATATGTGATGTCATCAGTAGTGCATTGCGGGCGCGCGAGTTATAGTTAGCTGAACTAACTATAACGGGGGAATTTCATTGGTTTTTTACGAGTGAAATGTCCAGCTAACTATAACATGTGTGAAACCTTTGGTTTTTTCATTGAATTTCTAAGGTTTTTAAAATGCTAATTCCTAACTATAACGTGTGTGAAACCCATGGTTTTTTCAGTGAATATATATATATAGCACATGCGGTAATGTAAAATAAAAATGGCGCAACCCATTAAGGTAATCATTGTGGTCGAAAAAGACACAAGCCGAAACGTTTCCCACTTTTTGTTGACTAAACACCTGAGAGTGCAGTATCTTCTTTTTTCATGGAAAAGTGTGAGCTAGGTTTCACACATGTTATAGTTAGCTGGACATTTCACTCGTAAAAAACTAATGAAATTCCCCCATTATAGTTAGCTCAGCTAACTATAACTCGCACGCCCGCAATCCACTGCTGATGACGTCACATATTACATCACTCATGACATGGTCAGTGACATCACTCATGACATCACTGATGACATCTCAAATGACATCACTGATGACACACCGTACGCACACCTCGCGTTTAAAAAAAAAAAAAAAATGTTTTTTTTACCCTTCATGGTCCTTCAGTGACCACCTGACAAAAGCTAAGGGGTCAGGAACTCTGTACCCTGCCCCCTTTTCACGTTCTCAACCTTTCTTGTTCACTGTCACACACAAAATGGCGGTCGATATTTCCCGATTTCGACCGATTCGAATGTTGACTGACATGAATCCACCAATCAGAATTATGCTCGCGCACGGCACCGTGCGCGTACGGTGCGCGCATGGTGCGCGGCTATAGATATTTATGTGCTTTTAACTGCAATTTTCTCAGGAACTACTGAACAGATTGACACCATATATGCAAAAGGCACATGCCTGACCTGAGGACTACCTCTTTGCCAAATTTCAAGTAATTCTGTTCAGCCGTTCGGGCTGTACCTTCGACTAAGGGTCCTATGGGAAAATGCATGGGGAAAACGCGTTTTGAGACTCCCCTTTTTTCTCAACCCCCGCTTGACGAATCACCCCGAGACTTTCAGGGTAGGAGCTGAGCGGAGCGCCCCATTAGTTTTGAAAATGTTGTGAGGATTCGTCAACCGGCGCCAAAGTTATTCAAAATAGAATTTTCAGATTTCCTATGGAAACACGGTCCTAACTATAACTATCTATAGACACTCGTCAGTAGCAGGCTGGATCAGCAGCTTTCTGAAATGTATATATATATCCAAACGAGAAAGCAAATAGAACGTGCACTCTCAGTGAGACTCAGGCAGCCAGCGAGGTAGTATAAATCTGAGTGTTTAATTCACACAACGCGTTTCGGTACAGAACCTTGTTCACGTGAATATCGTCTTTGCCGGCGTGCTCCGCCGGCGTGTGCGCCACCTCTCCCGGGTCCCAGCATTTCCAGAAGGTGCATTTTTTGTCTGTGGATATATATATATATATATATATATATATATATATATATTACCTACTGGCGGTCGCCAGAAGGTAGTTATAGTTAGGACCTATTAGCCATAGGAAAATCGTAACATTCTTTTCCCAATAACTTTGGCGTAGGTTGACAAATCCTCGCGAAATTTTCAAAACTCGTGTTGCGCTCCGGTCATCTCCTATCTTAAAAGTTTCAGGGTGATTCCGCAAGCAGGGGCCAATAAAAAGGGGGGTCCCAAAAAGAGTTTTCTCCATGTTAATTCCCATAGGAAACTTTAGACACAGCTACAGCCCGAACTGCTTAACGGAATTACAGCAAATTTGGCGAGAAGATAGCCCTGGGGTTCAGAAAGATCCATTTTTGTTAAATGGTGTAAATCCGTTCAGTAGTTCATGAGAAATTAGAAAAAGAAAAGGTTTCAATATCTGGGCGGAGCCTAATGACACATCTCTTTGTGAGATCTGATTGGCTGTCAGCACTTCATCCTGGAATTGCTGGCAGCCATCTTGGGACCGATATACATGACAGTATCCCATTGAAAGGCATTGTGGTGAATCGAAGATTTTGAGGGTTACCAAAAGGAGAAATATAAAGGGTGATAACAGACTTTAGTTACATTAGAATTCATTTGTTGATGGTACCATACTAATTTCAGGAATTGTGGTGCGTTCCAAGGTGATTATTCCCTGTGAAAAAACTTCTGCTGGGATATCATGAATAATATTTGAGATAAAACTGAAGCTAAAATGAGAGCATATTTTCTGTAAATTCACATTATCTTTCTCAGTCATGTGAGAATGAAGTCTGTCATTCTCAGTAAATCATGTACATCCAACAAGGGCAGAGACTGTCAGTTGATTCCTTTGTATTCCACTGCAGCTTCTCAGAGTGTTCTAAAGAACAACTAGAGCGATAACAGACTTACCTATGACAAAAGTATGGCACACCTGAAGCCATCTTGATTGGAATAAACTGGTAACACTTAAAACATTTAATTTAAAAAGGAACATAATGATGGGGTTCATTGTGTCATAGGAATTATGGTTAGTGCTGTAGAAAGAAAAATTAGGACATGTTTCAAGTGTGATCTCAAATACCTTCCTGTTATATTTCAACAGGAGCAACCTGTCAGTTGATGCCTTTACAGTTGACCACCACAAGCTACTTATTGCATTGAAGCAAAAAATACAAGATAAAATGTTAATAGCCGCCCTTAGGAAATCATGTAAATTGGCTATACATACACGTAAATCTGAAATTAAACATGATGCCTGGAACAATCTATTGTCCATAGATGTTATTAAAGACAGTGCAACATTTTGGGAAATAGTAAACAAATCTTTCTTTTCTGATACCAAGGGTAGAACATTGGAATGTAATATCCCTGAGGAACAGTGGGTTAACTATTTTAAACGTATATATGGTATCCAGGAAGACCAAGGAGATCCAGGTACTCCGTTTGTAGTCGAGGATTATACCCTGGCCTTTACTGTTAAAGAAGTATCCATGGCCATTACACAAATGACTAGTAACAAGGCCCCAGGGCCGGATGGCGTTCAGTCAGACCTTTTTAAATGGAATGTTACATTGTGGTAAAAATTACTAGCCTATGTTTTGAACATGGCCTGTAAATATGGCCCGCCCAGATCATGGTCTCAGTCAACCATCATCCCAGTTTTTAAAAAAGGGGAGAGAGGAGATCCTCGATGCTATAGGCCAATTTTGATGATTGATTCAGCAGTTAACGTGCTAGGTAGAGTGGTCCTCAGTAAACTCACTGATTGGCTCAATGAGTATAACATACTTTCAGGCCTACAATATGGGTTCAGGAAAGGGAGGGACACAACGGATCAGTTTCTCAACTTGCATCTGTTAGTAGGGAAATATACCATCGCCAAGAAAGGGAAGCTACATTTGGCGCTCATGGATCTGCGCTCGGCTTTTGATCAGGTAAACAGATCTAAGCTATGGGCATTATTATTAAATCTTGGCATGGATAAGAATATTGTAAACTTCCTGGCTGACCTTCATAAGTATTTAACAGCTACAGTGAGAATTGATCAAAGGGCTAACCACGCTCAGAGAATACGCATCATAAAAGGAGTTAGACAGGGATGTATTATAGCCCCCCTATTGTTCACTCTATATATTAAAAACTTGGATTCAGTCTTAGGGGGTGCTAGCAAGGACATTCCACGTGTGGGGGAACGGTTGATCCCAGCTCTCCTATACGCTGATGATGATGCTTTGTTAGCTAGAACAGTGATTGGCCTAAAGTGTCTTTGAAGCACCTTTGTCAATTTTATGAAATCATTGGACTAAAATGTAAACTTTTGTAAAACTCATATAATGATTTTGGGTATTGAACCCAGAAGAATCAAGATGCAGTACTGTGAAGGGAATGAATTAGCTAGGGTGACAACATCTTCTTACCTAGGTGTCCTATTTCATGAGAGGGGCATGTGGGGCCCGCAAAGGAAGGCCAAAAGAAATGTTATGGCCAAATCTACTGTAGCTTTTCTTGACTTTGCATGCAGGTTAGGGGCAAAGTCAATACAAGCCATGTTAAAAATACATAGAGCCAAATGTGTTGCTATCTCTAACTATGGTTCTAATATATGGGGATATAGAGATGTTAAAGACATCCAAGTGGTGGAGTCTTTTTTAAAGAAATTTGATATCGGTGCCACAATCAACATCTTCCTATATTATTCACCAAAAAAACTGGCAGAGGTTTTGTGTCTAATTTAATTGGAATGGCACCCCTACTTAAATGGATAGCGACCTGGATAAATCCAGAATTAGAAATTAACCATAAATTTATGTGTGATTGCATAGCGCTTGACAGAGCAAATAGTATCCCCTGGCTGAGTTATGTCAAAAGGTTAGCAGTGCAATCAGGACGCCCAAGCTATTTAACTCTCCAGAAAAGCTGCGGAAGGAAGAACAGTTGTTAACCAAGAAATCTTACCAACAGATGACACATACAGACAGAGAGGCCAGGGAGCTGATGAAACCCATGATGCGAGCCCATCAATTATTAAAAACCACAGATACCATTGAACCCTATTTAAACATAGTTACCAAATCGCATCATCGCTTCCTTCTGGTAAGATTTAGATTGCATCAGTTGCACTTTCTACTTGCTGAACACCTGGGATGGAGTAAGGTGGAGGATTTAGGTCCCTGTACATGCAATGATGTCTCCACCCAGGACACATTGCACTTTGTTTTGCTCTGAGAGCATTTTTAGTACATTCAAAAACGTTTTATACTTCCAATTTTAATGGGCAAAGGTTTTTTAAAGGTGAGGCCAGCTCATATATTTACAGATGATGACCAATATTTTAGAAATTTTTACCATAGCTAGTTTTTTAACTGCGGCTGTGAGAATAAGGAAAAGGAAGAGAAGGATACCTTGATCTGGAATAATTTAATAAATCTCATTTTTAATATATTTAAAATTATTGCAATGCTGAACTGTTGGTCTATTTGATGTACTATGAATGTCTTTTTTATATTTCATTTTTTATCTATGCTTCATTACAGTTTGAAAACAAATATTTTTAGTATGCTTTTATGGTTTTAATTAACCGAATATAGTGATTTTGAATGACTGACTGTGCAGCACATAGAAGTGGACAGGATTTGGTTTCTCAGGTTAATGCACTTGCAGATTAGGCAGCTAAAGATGCAGTGAGGTGCACACCTCCGTCTGTGCAATCTAGTTCAGAACATGTCCCTGTTCTACTGGCCAAGATTGCCTCACCACCTGATTCTGAGCCCAAAACTACCATAGACAATGACACATCTAATTTCGCCGAGACAACGTGCTTACATCTGCAAGAATTGCAAAAAGCTGCTCCCCCACATGAAAAACAGTTATGGGAGGATAGAGGGTGTGCCTAGTCAGGGAATGACTTTACGTATAGACGACAATCTAACGGTAAACCAGTGATGCCACAGGCTTTGCTTACGAGAGCTCTTGATCAGTTCCATTTACCAGCTCATACTTCAAGAAAATGTCTATGCAAATAGAACAGAACTGTCTTATTCCCAATTTACACGGAACACCTACCATGGTGCAGCAGCCAGAGCGGCTGACTCCGGAGTGCAGGGCTCACGGTTCAATCACCGGTGGCAGCACAGTTCAGCATCATGTGATTCTGGGCAATAGCTTTCTTAATATCTCTGACCACCACCAGTGCCTGGATATCCTTAAGGGTGATAAGTTTGCGCTTTACCAATATGAAAATATTATTGTTATTATTATTATTACTATTATTATTTTTGATAATATTATTCATAACTGCATTGTTTTTCAGCAATTTTCCTGTAACCCCACATTGGAAGTAATAAGTGTTACCATCCCACGACAACAAGATCCCTTTTTAGTTACTTCACATGGAATTTGTAGATACAATAGGTAGGTGCAGTAACTACAGGTACCGCATAGATGTGGTTTGTCCTTTTCCTAAACGGATTGAAGCAGGACCATGCATTTATTGTGATGTTAAAGCAGTAGTTACATTTCTAAATAGTAATTTGAAAATGGGGAATACCAAAAAAGACAACGGAACTCATTTTGTAAACACAATATTTATGCATATCACAACACTGTTAGGGATAAAACATAAACTGTCCTCTGTGTACCATCCTCAACGTAATGACATCTATGAGTGTCTGAATTGCCTCTTGAAGAATAACAACAGTAAGTTATGTGCGACATTGCACTAGAAATGGTTGTACTGCATACCAATAGCACTTTTTTCACTTAGGCATACACCTAGATCTGACCATCACTTGACACTCCATCAAATAGTGAAAGGAGATCCATAAATACTCAAGTCCCTACCGCTAGACGTAATGTACAGTGAGAACGCTTTGCTGAGGTCCTAAACAATGACATGCATATGTAGCTTTGTGAACTCATGAAATGTGCAAGACTTATCTCTAAACAGGTAACCAAGGAGAAGGGGCCCTGTTCACAGAACTAATCTGAGACAAAATCCTTAACTTACTACTCTTGGTATTCACAGAATGCACTTACTACTTTTGGTTACACTTTCTACTTTTGGTCAAACTTACTACTTTTGGTTAATCGTACTAATTTTGTTATTCACAGAAGGCATTTAGTAGTAGAAAACTAACTTTATTACTACTAAATGCCTTCTGTGAATACCAAAACAAGTAAGGTCCTCAACACTACCAACAATTGATTTACTGTCACAAAGGAAAAACTGTGTGCCATAAGAATTATGATAACGCAGCACCATTATGTACTTAAACTTGCGGTGGTAATTGCAGGAGTAGTATTCAAGAAAATTGGAAAAGTGTGCTGCACTTTTATCTAATGCAGATAATGGAAATTTGTCAGAGGCTATACAGATATTGCATAATCTACAATGGAAAATGGCAGATAAACCAGGTGCTCAAGACAATTGGTTTCGTGGTTGTGTTTTATCACTGCCATCCAGATTTTTGTAAATCTTGGGAGCCTTGATTCCAACAATTATGGTCTTATTGCTGAAACATTGTTTTATAATAATCCTAGCATGTTTTAGGAAATAAGTGCAAACGTGAGAGGGATGTTTTCAGTTAGGACACCAACACAAGTAGTAGATTCCCAGGGCAACTTGTATCACCTAGTGCCAAGAACAGACCAGGGTTTGCATGAAGTAGTTAAAATGTCAACTAGGGAATGGTGTAGGAAAGGTAAAACATGAACACAATTAAGAAAATGTAAACAGTGAAAACATAGCACAACAAAGGACACCAGTAGAAAATACACAACGGTACATGGGGAGAGAACAGTTTAAGCCCATGCCTTGCGCTGAAAAGGGTAAGATGAAAAGGTCACTAGTGGACACAGTGGAATAAATAACTGAACGTGTTTTCAGTTGAAAGCTAACTCATGTTTAGCAAGTATAAAAATATTTATGGTTTTAGCACATAGGATCACTTGCATGCTTTTTGTGCTTCCTTTATTGATGTAAATCTATTTTATTAAAATTGACAAGAGTTCCCCCCTGTCCCGAACCCCCTCCCCTGTTACACAGAGAGAAAAGTTTCCTTTAAGAATGAACATCCATATTGTTATTTAAATAAATCATTGGAGTATCATTACCTAAACAATAAATATACCCTCAAAGGTGCCATTTTATACCATCGTAATACAGCAATAACAAAGTGTAATGCCTTCCTTTAAACCCTACTAGTTACACCCGTCTCAATGACATCAATGACCCTCTCTTAGCAACTCACAATGATTTATTCCTTGCCTAATTATTGCTGTCCCCGTTTCCATTTAAAGGGATGATCCCATACTTGCTCCCCTCTTTTCCAAAATATTTTCTCCTTACGAGCATATAATGATGTTTCCAAACTGAAAAGGAGTGACAAGTCTGTCCATCGAGTGTGACAAGTATTTTGTGAACCCTTTGCTCCCAGATGTGTTCACAGGCCAGGATTTAGAGTCACCTGGCCAGTCTTTCCCAATGACTTATGGCATCCCAATTTTGAAAATTCCTGCAGGGTTATGTCTTTATGGAAAGGTTCTGATGTTAGTCAAGAAGCAATAGGGAAATGATCACATATCCAGGATGAAAATATTTCTGATTTCATTTGGGTAGATAGCACAATCAATCCCCAGACTGTCATGAGACTAACTCATGCTTCTTTATGTTTCAGAGGAAATCATATTGTTATTGTAGGCCATAATATTGGTTTCAAGACCACTATAAAAAATGTCCTTGCTATCGTAAAGGAAAGTTTCAATTCTATTAAGGACGCGGAGGCGAGGATTAGGCTGCTCTTTCTCTACTTTATTCATTTCAGCAGCCATTATAAATAACATAAACAAAACTACATTTCCCATGATGCCACGGACAATGGAGAGAGAAAAAAGTCCAACAGAAGTGTCCAGGATCACCTATGACTTCCCCTTGAGGACGCTCTATCCTCCTCGTTATTCGTGCTACCTCAGCCTGCAAGTCTTTGAGTTATTCCTTGCTGTTGGCGTACAAACCTAAATCAAATAAGGATGTGTTGTAATACCAGAATATGGTACAACATATACATCATTAAACAGCGGTGATATTCACAACCAGCGCAAATCAAGAAAACAAGCAGGTTAACCAAGAATAACCATAGGAATTGAAATCAAGCTACTCACCATGCGTACGTAGGTGTTCTGGGAGGTTTTCAAATCGGGAGGGCTAATCCTTGCCTCCGCATCCTTAATAGAATTTAAACTATCCTTTACTATAACTAGGACATTTTATATTCTATGTCAGGACCGTAGGCTTCAGATTTGGCTAGTTTATAGCTTGTCTACCACCAGGGAGGCCAGTGATAGCACTGGCTTGAAATAGAATCTCTTGAAGGTGAAGTTTGAAGACAAGTCTGCATCATTAAGGATATCCTCCAGCTGCGCCCCTAGAGAAAAGGCTTTTATTGCCATTCTACCCTGGACAGAATGAGCTCCAGAATGAGAGGTTTCTATCCCTTCTTCCTGCATAGCCCATCAAACTCATCTCACAATGGTATGGAAAGTAACTGCCCCGTGTGGCTTAGTAAAAGCAATAAATAATTGCCTGATGCCCTGAGGACCTCTCTCGCCCGTTGCCACTTCACAGGCTTAAAGTGCTCTGACCATACATTTTTGGGGACATTCAGAAATGCAGGATAGGACACTAACTTTGAATGGCATTTAGTTCTTCTGGAAATATGAAATGTAACTCCTTCTGGAGTAAAGACTCGGCGTGTGAGATCTAAAGCCCATACATCGGACACCCTGCGGCAGGATATCAAACCTAGGAGAGTCACCAGTTTCTCTGACATTTGCTTTCTGGAAAGATACTTATTTGATGGCCTAGATCGGAACAGGGTTAAAACCTTGTTAACATCCCAAAGAGGGGAATACTGAGGTTCCGGGGAAATGGATAGCCAGATGCCTCTCAGTAGCTACAGACTAGTAGATGTTCCCCTACTGGATGACCATCCTCTGGCATATGACCTGCCGATATTGCCGATCGGAAGGTGTTGATTGTTCTGTAGGCCAAGCCCTCGTTTGCCAGGGAGGCTAAAAGATTTAGGACATAGACAACCTCGGCCCCCATCGGATCCACCTGTTGTCGAAGACACCAACTCCCTCATCTAGACCAAGCTGAGCGGTATCTCTTGTAAGTGCTGTTTGCCCAAGACTTCGCAAGTAGCGAGGCAGCATCTGCCGATAGGCCTGACACCTTCCAACGTTGCCTGTAACCTGCCAGGCCATCAGGTGAAGACTGCCTGTGAGAAGGATATGATGGGGATTCACTTGGTGATCTCTGAGGGGATCCGGAAACTGGGGTAGACGATTGAAAAATCCCAAGAAAGTTCCATCAGAACTGGAAACCTTGCTTGCGACCACCAGGTTAAGGTGATCACCACTAGATCGGCCCGCTGTCTCCTCAGTTGAGTGGACACCCTCATTATCATTACAATGGGGGGAATGCTTAACCCTGTTCCAAACTCCAGTCCTGCAGGAACGCATCTAGCGCCAATGCCTCTGCATCTGGGTGCCAACTGTAATACCTCTGTATCTAGGTATCCAGTGAGGAGGCAAAGAGGTATGTCGAGAAGGGGCCCTAAAGAGATTGAAATTTGTGGAATACCCCGGATGTAGTTTCCATAGGCTGGTGTCCTTCCAGTGATGGGAGCACCAATCCACAACATGATTGGACGTTCCTGGAAGTGTAAGGGCTGCCAGAAGTTCCGCAGGAGCGTCAGGAACCTGATGAGAATACCTCAGCCTTCCCCAGCGGTTTTCCGACTCTATCAGACTCTAGAGATTCGGAAGACTCGACAGGGGAAAACAGGGAAACAAAACAAGGGAAGGTGGGTTCGCACTTTAATGGCGTGACTGGCGTCTGGTTCTGAAGATAAGGGGATTCACACCTGGCACACACCCCCTGTATTGTGGCTTCTAATCTTGTAGCGAGAAGGCGTCAAGAGGTTTACTGTAATGTCCCCTAGTAGTTCTGTTGAGGGACCACCAACTCCCCAGGTCCTACTTTGCCTTGTGACCACTGTGGAAGGTAGTTGTTCGTGATTCTGTCGTGAGGACAATCAGCACAGTGATCCACGCAAATATCCCAAGGGAGCGACAGGATACTATTGTAAGAGGAGAGGGAATGGAAACACCCCCACAAGCGTGGGCCACTCAAAAGAACACTATCAGGATGCAAATATACTGAACCACGCCTGGCCGGTAGAAAGAGCAGCATCAGCCAATGGTTTGCGTGTCACAAGAAGGGAATAATGGGAGAAAATAAGAAGGGGAAAAACTAATACAATAGGTGCTGGGATATGCGGAGCAAGACACTCCCTAGAAAACGTGGAGTGCACTGGAAACCGCCCGGCATGATAGGACAGCAAGCGCTTGGATTTCAGCACAGCTATGGCGCCAGGAGTACCGAAGAGGACCACAATCCCCAAGCGCTACAAAAAGACAGAAACACTGGAGTATCTCTCTCTCTTATGCTCGAAGGGGAGAGAGGCAATGTCCGCCCAGATAGTGGTGGTGTGGCGGAGGGCAGGACGGAACACCGCGTAGGATGGAGAAAGCGGCGAAGATACAGCAAGCCGGCTTCGTTCACTAGAACGAAGCCGGAAACAGGAAATGCTTTGACGGAAGTAAGGCAGCTAAGCGTTGGGACAGAAGTGAATCTTGAGGCAAGAACGCTAAGCGCGTTTACTTGCCTCGGGGTTCTTTAAATACTGCAGCGTCGAGGAGCGCGGACCGCGGGGCATGACAGGAAGATGTTCCTCCGATAGCGTAATCTAGTTGGACAGGCAGTATTCCCAGAGGTCTCACGCCAGATCCAACAAAGCTCTGCGTCTTATTACCCCAACATGATTGATATAACGTATTGCTGCCACATTGTCCATCTTGAGAAGGACCAGTAGCGGCCCGCATAGGGCCTCCTGCAGGGGGGTGGGCAGGGTGGAGGAGGGGCTGGGTGGGGGTAGCAAAAACAGACATACTATGGGACGGAGGAATGTAATAGGTACTTTCCTCCGTCTGTCCTATGTCCGTGTTTGCTACCACCCCACCCTGCCCCTCCCCCACCCAGCCCCACTGCCCTGCAGCACACCCTACGTGATTCTCTACTGAGAACGACACAGCAATGGGTCCTGTCCTTGGTCCAGCATTTCACCATGAAGGACCCAGCCATCAGCTCCAAGACGTTTATGTGAAGAGCCTGCTCCACGGAGGACAATTTTCTGCCAGTAGAAATAGCTCTGCACCGGGCACCCCAGCCTGAGCCGCTGGCGTCGGATTCTATCACCAGGTCAGGTTGAGATCCGAAAATCGCCCGACCGTTTCATGCCTCCATGTGGGAGATCCACCATCACAACTTGGTTTTGACCTCCTCCGATAGAGGCAAAACCTGTGAGTAAGTAAGGCCCTTGTAAAGGTGAGAGCATTTGAGACATTAAAGGGCCCTGTAGTGTATGGCCTAAATTGATGACGATAGGAGGCCCACCACTCTGGCTATTTGGCGAAGAGATATCGTGAACTTGGCTAGAGTTCGTCTCAGTTCATGCCTGATTTCGGCCAGTTTGCAAGAAGGAAGGCTTAGAGTCACCTCGACCAAATCTACCAAGAAACCCAGGAACTGCATCCTCTGTGAGGGATTGAAATCTGACTTGGCTTCATTGATCACAAACCTGTAGCGGGACAATCAAGCATTGAGGACACTGATTAATTCTGAGGATATTGTCCAGGTAAACTATCAGCCGGATCCCCTCTGATCTGAGGCGCTCCACCACCGGCTTCATCACCTTGGTGAAACACCACAAAGCAGATGATAGACCAAAAGGGAGGGATGAAAACTCAAAAATCTGTGAATTCCACTGGAAATGAAGAAAGCGTATGTGAGGGGGAAAGATTGGAATCCTAAGATACACAACCTTGAAGTCCAGGCAGACCATCCAGTCTTCTTTCTGGAGAAGGTCCCTGAGGAAGTGAATGTAATCGTGCCTGAGGACTTGGCATCTTCCACCATATCTAGAATTTCTGCTAAGGGGCTCACCATGTCCAGGTTTTTATCCTGGCACAATCTCCAGGAACGATCTATGGCCTTCCTAGGGTCTCTGATAAATTTGGCAAGGAACGTAGCCATCTTAGGGTCTACCTCTGGTGTGAGAGCAACTTTTCCCTCCAAAGTAGGTCTCGGGCATTCCGCTCTTCGGCAACTCCTAAACTCCTTGTCGAGTAGTTTACGCAGCCTGGCAGTCATGTACGCTGCAACTTTTGGGGCCTGAACCCATTCCGCTGACCTGGGATGCAGTAGCTCATCCGGGTTCAACATGTCGCTGCCTGCATCGGGATCCGTTACCTGAATCACCTTTGCTGGGTACCAAGGATTGCCCGAGTCACCATCACCATCTGAGGTCTGCGGGGACTCGTCCAGTTCCCATACCGGTCAAGTATTGGGGTATCCAGAGGGTTCTGCCAGGTGCTCAGAGGGTCGAGTAAGGTAGGGGGTTTGGGCATCTAAATAAGCCTTTTTCATGCACACAAATGTGTCGGTATCTATGCCAGCATCCTCGGCATGCTTCCTTTTGGGGTCAGTGGTGGCGGTGGAAGGCTGCCCTGGAGGAGGAGGGATTTGGGCCAGAGTTTGGTCTTCCCTCGGTTCAAGGGGTTTTAGGCACTGGGCCAGAAGCTGGTTGATTTTCCTCTCTAAGGGCGCTACCACCTTTGAGACCGCCTTGAGGATGGAAGATTCCATCACTTGACAGAAGTGATCATCAATGGGCAGGCACGTAACTTCCTCTTCTTTCTCCTCATAATGCTGATCACCAAGATCTTTGTTATACCTGGCACCATTGGTGTGGGTCTCCCTTCCGTTTTTTGCTGTTAACTCCTGTGTTTTTGCAGTGTGTTGTACTCCGTTTTGCTGGTCTGGATGCTTTGGGCACTTTGCCACTGCTGTTCAGTGCCAAAGTACAAGTGCTCCCTTTGTAAATTGTTGTTATGGATTAGTGATTCCATGATTGGCATATTTTATTTACTTATCAGACCCTAATATAGTGCACTGTGTGTGCCCATGGACTGTAAATCAAATACTGCTAGTGGGCTGCTGCACTGATTGTGCCACCCTCAGAAGCAGCCTGTAACATGTAACTCGGGCCTGCCATTGCAGAGCCTGTATGCAGTCTGGAACTGCCATGTCGACTTGGCAAGTGCACACACTTGCCAGTCCCTAAACCATCCTTTTTCAATGTGTTCGCCACCCCTAAGGTAGGCCCAAGGTACCCCTGTGGGCAGGGTACAGTGTATGTAAAAGGTAGGACAGGCCCTGGTGTGTGTGGCATGTCCTGATAGTGAATTACTGCCAATTCCGTTTTTCACAGTTGCAAGTCAACCTTGCCCTCACTGGACAGAATGGGGAGTTTGTTTATAACATCCTATAAACATAACTGACCCTAGGAACAAGGTAGAAAATACAATTTAGTATGCCTGAACTCAAATGTTAAAATGCATCTTTTAGTGTGGGTGATTTTTACATTCTGTGTTTGAAAATACTACTTTTAGAAAGTAGGTCTTTTCTTGCCTAACCATCCAGTGTGGCTCTGCTTGGTTTGTGTATTGCATGTGTGACCTTTAGAGGACAGGGGCTGGAGAGGGGCAACAGCTCCACAAGTCTAATGAGTCAGGGCTGGGCTGAATGGACCTGGGCTTCATTTGGAGTAGGGGGAGGAGATTTCCTTTCACCTGAATGGACTTGGTCTACCTTCAACAATGCTGTCTCCACCTCCTGCTGGGTAGCTGTACCAGTGAAAAGAGAACTGGTTTTGACTGGGTACAGACACTCTCTGCATTCACAAAACAAATGATTTGGGTGTATAAAGTGGCCCAGTCCCCAGAACTTTAGATCACTTCTGGGAAATCAAGAAGAACCTTTGCCAAGGTGAAGAGCCGAGGAGGAATACTGCCCCAGTGCTGTTTGCTGTCTGGGGTTGGCCTTCTTAGAAGAAGAACTTTGCTGTTTGCTTTGTCACTTGCTTGAAGAAAAGATCTCCAAGGGGTTGAAACTGAGCTTGCCTCCTGCTCTGAAGTCTCAGGGACACAAAGACTTCACTACCAGCCCCTGCCGCAGCTCGAGAAATCACCGCATGCCAGCATCGAGTGTTACGATCTCTGAAGTCCGAGACCAACGCACCTATTTCTACGCAGGGCCTGCAGTGCGGCTGCACGAGTTCAAGCATCGTACCGGATCATTGCATTGCCTCGTGGTGCCAAGTTTGTCACATCATTGGGATGTAGTAAGAAACAGACGCATCACCTCCTCTCCGGTAAGGAACAGACACATCACCTCCCCATGCGCTGCAGTAAGGAACCGACGCATCACCTCCCCCGAAGCAAGGAACCGACGCATCACCTTCCCTCTGGCCATTTTGTTTATTTTGCGTGATGCATCCATGGTATTTTTGTGGGAAAAGTGTTGCATTTAGAACTTGCATTGAACTGAACTATTTCTACCATTTAAAAACCTATATTTTAATACTGCATTGTGGATTTTTGCTTTTTGTTCATATTTTTCTATACTGGTGTTGGGTCCTTTTGTAGTGTTTTCACTATATCACTGTATGTGTTCACACATGCTTTACAAACTGCCTCTGAGATAAGCCTGTCTGCTCATGCCAAGTTACCAGGGGGGTGAGCAGGGGTTATTTTAGGAGTGTATCTCCCTTACTCTAAATAGAAACAAGGGTCCTTATTTGGACAAAGGTACCTACCTTTGCCAACTAGAGACTCCGATTTCTGACAGTCCTCCATAATCTTTAGGCTGAGGATTGTGGGCAGACAAAGGGGTTGATGTTGGAATTTCCCTGTAGTATAAAGAACCCTTGGGTATGATAGTGCTTAAGCCCTGGGACCTGTACTCCCTGCTGATACTGAGGGTGATCACCTGCCTGAGGTGGTCCCTTTGAAGGCAGCAGTGATCTTACCTGAGGTACGGGTGTCAAGCTCCAGGCAGGGGGCTCGCCTAATTGGCTGTCAAGCGTCTATAACAGTAGGAAAATTAATCTTCCCCTGCGTATTATAGCAAGCAAAGAAAAAATGAGCCAAACGAGCGAGTATCTATGCATCAAAGACTTCAATCAATTAAAGCAGAAATTAGACTCGCCGGCCGTACAGGGGTAACTACGTGCTCAGCCCTGTTTAGTGATTGGTGCGGTCCCTTAGCAGCGGGAGGGCTGCAGCGCACCGAGCCAGCCAGAAAATCCAGGCGGCTGCAAAGGAAGTGAGAGACGCTCCAGTTGCTGCTAACAAGATTAAATGTGCCACTCGAGCAAAAGGAAACTCAACACATGAGATATTTTACTTAACTCTCGCGCCCAGGCACATTACACAACTATTTAGCATAGTTACAATCATAAATAACCAACATTTTAGTCAGAGAAGCAAACACTTAACTGAATGATGCTGGAGCAGCAAGAAACAGGATAGAGCATCCTCAAAGGGAAGTCATAGGTGTTCCTGGATCAGGATTGGACACTTCTGTTGGACTTTTTTCTCTCTCCATTTCCATGGCATCATGGGAAAAGTATTTTTGGTAATGTTGTTATTAATGATGGCTACTGGAATAAATAAAGTGGAGAAAGACCAGCATATTCCAAAGCCTCTGGTCCTGACATAGAATTCTCAATGCTGACATGCAGAGTGGCACCTTCAGCCTCATGGATTTTTACTGGCAGTTTGCATAATCTACAAAATAAAACTGCAGATGAAGGAGGCGCTCCGGGCAATTGGTTTAGTGGTTGAATTTTATCACTGCCATCCTGGCTTTCAGGAATCTTGGGAGCCTTGATTCCAATGATTGTGGTCTTATTGCTTATATATTGTGGCATAATAATCCTAGCATGTTTTAGGAAATAGGTGCAAATGTGGGAGTGATTTTTTTGGTTAGGACAACAAAACACATGTAGTAGATTCCCAGGATAACTTGTATCACCTAGTGCTAGGTACAGATTAGTGTCTGGATGAAGCCATTGAAATGCCAAGTCAAGTCAAGAAATACTTTATTCGGTTCAATTACAAAAACTATCAAAGTAGACAGACAACAAGAACAGGTCCCCTAAAAATACAATAATTTTCCTTTTTAAAGAGAATATAAAAACAAACATTATGTAGAAAAACCATTCTAAAAAATGTATCTGACCAAATCAGTAAAACAACCCAAAAAAACCCGCTAGGCTACTCTCTTCAAACTTATCTTTTTACTCAATCTCATGGCTTTGTTCGCCATAAGTTGGCAGGGTATGCTCAGACGTGAGTCCCTTGCTCACTTTGCCACTGGATTCAAGCAAGCCTGGCTGAAGACGACTGAAATGCCAGAAACCGGTCCTAGGAAGCTTGTTTCCGGTCCAGGGAAGGCATGGCTTGGCAGTTCGGGCTGGACTGTTCCCATGAGGCACAGGGTCAGACTGATTTGCATATGGCCATGTCTGAACTGGGGTGGCAGAGTGGGCTAAAGAACGGTGATGGATCAAACCCAGATCTGTTGACTGGGTATGAGTGTTTGATTGGTTCTGATGCTCCGTCCATCACCACCCCCTTTTGTACCACTTTGTTCGCCATAAGTTGGCAGGGTATGCTCAGACGTGAGTCCCTTGCTCACTTTGCCACTGGATTCAAGCAAGCCTTGCTGAAGACGGCTGAAATGCCAGAAACCGGTCCTAGGAAGCTTGTTTCCAGTCCAGGGAAGGCATGGCTTGGCGGTTCGGGCTGGACTGTTCCCATGAGGCACAGGGTCAGACTGATTTGCATATGGCCATGTCTGAACTGGGGTGGCAGAGTGGGCTAAAGAACGGTGATGGATCAAACCCAGATCTGTTGACTGGGTGTGAGTGTTTGATTGGTTCTGATGCTCCGTCCATCACCACCCCCTTTTGTACCGCTTTGTTCGCCATAAGTTGGCAGGGTATGCTCAGACGTGAGTCCCTTGCTCACTTTGCCACTGGATTCAAGCAAGCCTGGCTGAAGACGGCTGAAATGCCAGAAACCGGTCCTAGGAAGCTTGTTTCCGGTCCAGGGAAGGCATGGCTTGGCATTCGGGCTGGACTGTTCCCATGAGGCACAGGGTCAGACTGATTTGCATATGGCCATGTCTGAACTGGGGTGGCAGAGTGGGCTAAAGAACGGTGATGGATCAAACCCAGATCTGTTGACTGGGTGTGAGTGATTGATTGGTTCTGATGCTCCGTCCATCACCACCCCCTTTTGTACCGCTTTGTTCGCCATAAGTTGGCAGGGTATGCTCAGACGTGAGTCCCTTGCTCACTTTGCCACTGGATTCAAGCAAGCCTGGCTGAAGACGGCTGAAATGCCAGAAACCGGTCCTAGGAATCTTGTTTCCGGTCCAGTGAAGGCATGGCTTGGCAGTTCGGGCTGGACTGTTCCCATGAGGCACAGGGTCAGACTGATTTGCATATGGCCATGTCTGAACTGGGGTGGCAGAGTGGGCTAAAGAACGGTGATGGATCAAACCCAGATCTGTTGACTGGGTGTGAGTGTTTGATTGGTTCTGATGCTCCGTCCATCACCACCCCCTTTTGTACCGCTTTGTTCGCCATAAGTTGGCAGGGTATGCTCAGACGTGAGTCCCTTGCTCACTTTGCCACTGGATTCAAGCAAGCCTGGCTGAAGACGGCTGAAATGCCAGAAACTGGTCCTAGGAAGCTTGTTTCCGGTCCAGGGAAGGCATGGCTTGGCAGTTCGGGCTGGACTGTTCCCATGAGGCACAGGGTCAGACTGATTTGCATATGGCCATGTCTGAACTGGGGTGGCAGAGTGGGCTAAAGAACGGTGATGGATCAAACCCAGATCTGTTGACTGGGTGTGAGTGTTTGATTGGTTCTGATGCTCCGTCCATCACCACCCCCTTTTGTACCGCTTTGTTCGCCATAAGTTGGCAGGGTATGCTCAGACGTGAGTCCTTTGCACACTTTGCCACTGGATTCAAGCAAGCCTGGCTGAAGACGGCTGAATTGCCAGAAACCGGTCCTAGGAAGCTTGTTTCCGGTCCAGAGAAGGCATGGCTTGGCAGTTCGGGCTGGACTGTTCCCATGAGGCACAGGGTCAGACTGATTTGCATATGGCCATGTCTGAACTGGGGTGGCAGAGTGGGCTAAAGAACGGTGATGGATCAAACCCAGATCTGTTGACTGGGTGTGAGTGTTTGATTGGTTCTGATGCTCCGTCCATCACCACCCCCTTTTGTTCCGCTTTGTTCGCCATAAGTTGGCAGGGTATGCTCAGACGTGAGTCCCTTGCTCACTTTGCCACTGGATTCAAGCAAGCCTGGCTGAAGACGGCTGAAATGCCAGAAACCGGTCCTAGGAAGCTTGTTTCCGGTCCAGGGAAGGCATAGCTTGGCAGTTCGGGCTGGACTGTTCCCATGAGGCACAGGGTCAGACTGATTTGCATATGGCCATGTCTGAACTGGGGTGGCAGAGTGGGCTAAAGAACGGTGATGGATCAAACCCAGATCTGTTGACTGGGTGTGAGTGTTTGATTGGTTCTGATGCTCCGTCCATCACCACCCTCTTTTGTACCGCTTTGTTCGCCATAAGTTGGCAGGGTATGCTCAGACGTGAGTCCCTTGCTCACTTTGCCACTGGATTCAAGCAAGCCTGGCTGAAGACGGCTGAAATGCCAGAAACCGGTCCTAGGAAGCTTGTTTCCGGTCCAGGGAAGGCATGGCTTGGCAGTTCGGGCTGGACTGTTCCCATGAGGCACAGGGTCAGACTGATTTGCATATGGCCATGTCTGAACTGGGGTGGCAGAGTGGGCTAAAGAACGGTGATGGATCAAACCCAGATCTGTTGACTGGGTGTGAGTGTTTGATTGGTTCTGATGCTCCGTCCATCACCACCCCCTTTTGTACCGCTTTGTTCGCCATAAGTTGGCAGGGTATGCTCAGACGTGAGTCCCTTGCTCACTTTGCCACTGGATTCAAGCAAGCCTGGCTTAAGACGGCTGAAATGCCAGAAACCGGTCCTAGGAAGCTTGTTTCCGGTCCAGGGAAGGCATGGCTTGGCATTCGGGCTGGACTGTTCCCATGAGGCACAGGGTCAGACTGATTTGCATATGGCCATGTCTGAACTGGGGTGGCAGAGTGGGCTAAAGAACGGTGATGGATCAAACCCAGATCTGTTGACTGGGTTTGAGTGTTTGATTGGTTCTGATGCTCCGTCCATCACCACCCCCTTTTGTACCGCTTTGTTCGCCATAAGTTGGCAGGGTATGCTCAGACGTGAGTCCCTTGCTCACTTTGCCACTGGATTCAAGCAAGCCTGGCTGAAGACGGCTGAAATGCCAGAAACCGGTCCTAGGAAGCTTGTTTCCGGTCCAGTGAAGGCATGGCTTGGCAGTTCGGGCTGGACTGTTCCCATGAGGCACAGGGTCAGACTGATTTGCATATGGCCATGTCTGAACTGGGGTGGCAGAGTGGGCTAAAGAACGGTGATGGATCAAACCCAGATCTGTTGACTGGGTGTGAGTGTTTGATTGGTTCTGATGCTCCGTCCATCACCACCCCCTTTTGTACCGCTTTGTTCGCCATAAGTTGGCAGAGTATGCTCAGACGTGAGTCGCTTGCTCACTTTGCCACTGGATTCAAGCAAGCCTGGCTGAAGACGTCTGAAATGCCAGAAACCGGTCCTAGGAAGCTTGTTTCCGGTCCAGGGAAGGCATGGCTTGGCAGTTCGGGCTGGACTGTTCCCATGAGGCACAGGGTCAGACTGATTTGCATATGGCCATGTCTGAACTGGGGTGGCAGAGTGGGCTAAAGAATGGTGATGGATCAAACCCAGATCTGTTGACTGGGTGTGAGTGTTTGGTTGGTTCTGATGCTCCGTCCATCACCACCCCCTTTTGTACCGCTTTGTTCGCCATAAGTTGGCAGGGTATGCTCAGACGTGAGTCCCTTGCTCACTTTGCCACTGGATTCAAGCAAGCCTGGCTGAAGACGGCTGAAATGCCAGAAACCGGTCCTAGGAAGCTTGTTTCCGGTCCAGGGAAGGCATGGCTTGGCAGTTCGGGCTGGACTGTTCCCATGAGGCACAGGGTCAGACTGATTTGCATATGGCCATGTCTGAACTGGGGTGGCAGAGTGGGCTAAAGAACGGTGATGGATCAAACCCAGATCTGTTGACTGGGTGTGAGTGTTTGATTGGTTCTGATGCTCCGTCCATCACCACCCTCTTTTGTACCGCTTTGTTCGCCATAAGTTGGCAGGGTATGCTCAGACGTGAGTCCCTTGCTCACTTTGCCACTGGATTCAAGCAAGCCTGGCTGAAGACGGCTGAAATGCCAGAAACCGGTCCTAGGAAGCTTGTTTCCGGTCCAGGGAAGGCATGGCTTGGCAGTTCGGGCTGGACTGTTCCCATGAGGCACAGGGTCAGACTGATTTGCATATGGCCATGTCTGAACTGGGGTGGCAGAGTGGGCTAAAGAACGGTGATGGATCAAACCCAGATCTGTTGACTGGGTGTGAGTGTTTGATTGGTTCTGATGCTCCGTCCATCACCACCCCCTTTTGTACCGCTTTGTTCGCCATAAGTTGGCAGGGTATGCTCAGACGTGAGTCCCTTGCTCACTTTGCCACTGGATTCAAGCAAGCCTGGCTTAAGACGGCTGAAATGCCAGAAACCGGTCCTAGGAAGCTTGTTTCCGGTCCAGGGAAGGCATGGCTTGGCATTCGGGCTGGACTGTTCCCATGAGGCACAGGGTCAGACTGATTTGCATATGGCCATGTCTGAACTGGGGTGGCAGAGTGGGCTAAAGAACGGTGATGGATCAAACCCAGATCTGTTGACTGGGTGTGAGTGTTTGATTGGTTCTGATGCTCCGTCCATCACCACCCCCTTTTGTACCGCTTTGTTCGCCATAAGTTGGCAGGGTATGCTCAGACGTGAGTCCCTTGCTCACTTTGCCACTGGATTCAAGCAAGCCTGGCTGAAGACGGCTGAAATGCCAGAAACCGGTCCTAGGAAGCTTGTTTCCGGTCCAGTGAAGGCATGGCTTGGCAGTTCGGGCTGGACTGTTCCCATGAGGCACAGGGTCAGACTGATTTGCATATGGCCATGTCTGAACTGGGGTGGCAGAGTGGGCTAAAGAACGGTGATGGATCAAACCCAGATCTGTTGACTGGGTGTGAGTGTTTGATTGGTTCTGATGCTCCGTCCATCACCACCCCCTTTTGTACCGCTTTGTTCGCCATAAGTTGGCAGGGTATGCTCAGACGTGAGTCGCTTGCTCACTTTGCCACTGGATTCAAGCAAGCCTGGCTGAAGACGTCTGAAATGCCAGAAACCGGTCCTAGGAAGCTTGTTTCCGGTCCAGGGAAGGCATGGCTTGGCAGTTCGGGCTGGACTGTTCCCATGAGGCACAGGGTCAGACTGATTTGCATATGGCCATGTCTGAACTGGGGTGGCAGAGTGGGCTAAAGAATGGTGATGGATCAAACCCAGATCTGTTGACTGGGTGTGAGTGTTTGGTTGGTTCTGATGCTCCGTCCATCACCACCCCCTTTTGTACCGCTTTGTTCGCCATAAGTTGGCAGGGTATGCTCAGACGTGAGTCCCTTGCTCACTTTGCCACTGGATTCAAGCAAGCCTGGCTGAAGATGGCTGAAATGCCAGAAACCGGTCCTAGGAAGCTTGTTTCCGGTCCAGGGAAGGCATGGCTTGGCAGTTCGGGCTGGACTGTTCCCATGAGGCACAGGGTCAGACTGATTTGCATATGGCCATGTCTGAACTGGGGTGGCAGAGTGGGCTAAAGAACGGTGATGGATCAAACCCAGATCTGTTGACTGGGTGTGAGTGTTTGATTGGTTCTGATGCTCCGTCCATCACCACCCCCTTTTGTACCGCTTTGTTCGCCATAAGTTGGCAGGGTATGCTCAGACGTGAGTCCCTTGCTCACTTTGCCACTGGATTCAAGCAAGCCTGTCTGAAGACGGCTGAAATGCCAGAATCCGGTCCTAGGAAGCTTGTTTCCGGTCCAGGGAAGGCATGGCTTGGCAGTTTGGGCTGGACTGTTCCCATGAGGCACAGGGTCAGACTGATTTGCATATGGCCATGTCTGAACTGGGGTGGCAGAGTGGGCTAAAGAATGGTGATGGATCAAACCCAGATCTGTGGACTGGGTGTGAGTGTTTGATTCGTTCTGATGCTCCGTCCATCACCACCCCCTTTTGTTCCGCTTTGTTCGCCATAAGTTGGCAGGGTATGCTCAGACGTGAGTCCCTTGCTCACTTTGCCACTGGATTCAAGCAAGCCTGGCTGAAGACGGCTGAAATGCCAGAAACCGGTCCTAGGAAGCTTGTTTCCGGTCCAGGGAAGGCATGGCTTGGCAGTTCGGGCTGGACTGTTCCCATGAGGCACAGGGTCAGACTGATTTGCATATGGCCATGTCTGAACTGGGGTGGCAGAGTGGGCTAAAGAGCGGTGATGGATCAAACCCAGATCTGTTGACTGGGTGTGAGTGTTTGATTGGTTCTGATGCTCCGTCCATCACCACCCCCTTTTGTACCGCTTTGTTCGCCATAAGTTGGCAGGGTATGCTCAGACGTGAGTCCCTTGCTCACTTTGCCACTGGATTCAAGCAAGCCTGGCTTAAGACGGCTGAAATGCCAGAAACTGGTCCTAGGAAGCTTGTTTCCGGTCCAGGGAAGGCATGGCTTGGCATTCGGGCTGGACTGTTCCCATGAGGCACAGGGTCAGACTGATTTGCATATGGCCATGTCTGAACTGGGGTGGCAGAGTGGGCTAAAGAACGGTGATGGATCAAACCCAGATCTGTTGACTGGGTTCTGATGCTCCGTCCATCACCACCCCCTTTTGTACCGCTATGGTCAGAAAATTTGCAATGTTAAAAATTTCCCAAATATTTGACAACAATTGCAGGTACAAAAGGGCCGGTTTAACCTGTCCGAAGCCTTTGTCCTTAATTAATGGTAGTATGAACTTTTTCCTTATTGGGGTAAAATATGTGCAAAAGAACAAAAAGTGCGTAGTGTACATGATGGAGAATCCATCACAAGGACAAATCTCTAGATCTTTCGCATTTGTCCACCCTGGGCGGCCTGTAATAAGAAGGTGCATTTTGTTTAATCTGAATCTGGTCGGTAAAAATCTATGGATGGAATTATTGACCACTCTCAGGTACAGTTCCATCTCCCCAGAATTTATTAACAGCTGATAAGCTCTTACAGTAGGTTTAGACAATTCTTTGTCTTCCCTTTCTAGTCCCATGATGAGCCTATATGTATGTTTTACCCATTTCACATCCCCCTTAACTATTTTGGATGGCTGGTTATACAATTCAGGACGACCTAAATAATCCGCTATCTTTTTGATGTAATTCAGCCACGGGATGGAATTACATCGGTCAAGTGCTAAGCAGTCCCTTGATTTAATTCTAGGTCTGCATTCAACCACACTGTAATCCATTTTAATAGTGGTGCAAGTGCAATTCGATCCACCAGGTATTCCACCCCACATTCTTGGTGGCCAATAAACCCCGGGGTGGAATGGGGTAGAGACAAAATGCTTTTTAGGAACTTATCCTCCACACACTGCAACGATTTTGCATCTTTAAAGCCCCATAAGTCTGCACCATACATGGCCAAAGGAGACACATTTAGCGTCATACACCTTTAAAACTGCCTGCAGTGGTTTTACACCTATTTTCCGTGCAAATCCTAATACTGACAGAGTGGCCCTAGAGAAGACATTACGCTTGGCTGCCATTTGAGGCAGCCATGTGGAGCTATCATCGAAAATGACCCCTAAGTATGGGAATCTAGAGACTTTAGACAGGACATTTCCATTACAGTACAAGTTCTTTGTTTGTTTGCCATTTGGTCCCACTGTCATTACATGGGATTTGAGGTAGTTAACACTTAAATCTAAAATATTCATAAAATCATAAAATGAGTTTAAAAGCCGCTGTAAACCTACCATGGTACGTGCCAAAAGTGCAGCATCATCGGCATAAAGTAGTGCCGGTATAGTGAACTTACCCGCCCTTGGTATGTCCTTACATACTTTCCCTAGGACCACACCAAGGTCATTGACATAAAGGGTAAACAGAAGTGGGGCTAAAATACAGCCCTGCCTGACCCCACTCAGAATCCCTATCTTACCCGTACAGTTACCCTTGCGATCATACCTAACTGTAACAGTAAGGTCCCTGTGAAGATCTGCCAGGAAGTACACTATGTTTTCATCAATGCCTAATTTTAAAAGTATATCCCACAACTTTGATCTATTTACTCGATCAAAAGCTGATGAGAGGTCCATAAATGCTAAGTATAGTGAACCCCTTTTGCCAATTGTGTACTTCCCAATTAAGAGTTGGAGATTGAGGCATTGGTCTATAGTACCACGGCCCTTCCTAAAACCAAATTTAAGAACCAAAAGGGTATTTGTTTCATCCAATTTTTCACAGAGTTTACTCAGGACCACCCGTCCTAGGACCTTTACTGCAGAATCAATGAGCGAGATCGGGCGGTAGTTACTGGGATCCCCTCTGTTACCTTTTTTGAATATCGGCACAATGACTGATTCTGACCATGTGGTTGGGATACCAGATTTACAGACTCTATTATAAACATTTGCTAAAACTACGGACCATAGCTTGATATCTGATTTGAAGAGGTCAGCAGGGACGCCATCTGGGACCGGGGCCTTATTCCTATGGCGTCTGCCACCTCTTCCACCGTAACCGAAAAAATGTATGGATGCAGAGTGACAGCGGGTGAGCCCTCTTCACCCGAGTTTGTTACTTCATAAACTGATTTAAAATGCAAAAGCCATGACTGTTCCTGTATGTTGCAATCTAACACATGATTGCCAACTTCATTAAAAAAGGGTTTATTAACAACGGACCAGAATTTAGCACTATTCTTCAGGACATCAGTGGAGGTCAAGTCTTCCCAGGCTGTTTCCCTAATCTCGCGCTTTCTAATCTCTATAGCCCTTTTATAAGATTTCCTTAGGGAAGCCACAAGTGTCCTGTCTACTGGGTTCTCCTTCAGGGCCATTCATAGTTTTTTGTTGGCGTGTGTACATTTATGGTCAAACCAACCGACCCTCTCTGATTCTTTTACTTGACCTGGACATTTGAGGTCAACCCCTATTTGAGTGCAGACTATTTGGTATGCATCTAAGACCTCTTGATCCCCTGCTTCCAAATCCCTGCATATGTCCAGCTCCCTACCTACATTAGCCCTGAGATTGCTTAAAAATTCCTCAGGGACAACCTTGCCCCATCTTAATCTTCTCCCCTGATCCGTTGGGACGATATCTTTCTTACCAGCCCTATTCTGACCTTTCTCAGGAACACAAATGAGATCTACAATTCTAAGAGTAACTGGGTTGTGCTCACTAAAATGGGACCATTCCGCACTGTAACTCTTGATGTGATTCACTAAAGTAAGGCTGATAAAGATGTAATCTATGTTTGAGCCCCTTCCTCTACCTTTAAAGGTAGGTATATTCTCATCTTCCCTTTGTGGGAGCATCAAACCATGGTCTGCCAAAATTTTTTCAAGAAGTACCCCCTGTGCTGAATGCTCAAAAAGAACTTCCCTTAGCTCTATGGGTCCCAACTGGTCCAAAGAAGAACAATTTTCTGGGCAGCCATGAATGTTAAAATCGCCCAGGAGAATAATTGAACAATGATGCTGATTAACCTCCCTATATTTTTCCAAAAAACAATCAAGAGAGGCCAATTGGTCAGTCAGGCCTGATCTATCAAAAGAATTATATAAATTCACAATTAAAATATTACATGCCCCGTCACAAGCAATTTGTACTGCTAAACAGCAAGGGAGACCGGTTTCTATCTGTGTAAGTGTCCCTGGAATAGTAGCCACAATTAACGTCACTAGCCCCCCCTTTGCCCTCCCCATAACCGAGGGTATTGCCGGCAAAAAATAGGTGGAATAGCCGTCTATACTTAAAATATTTTCTAAGTCCCAGGTTTCTTGTAACCCAATGATATCCACTGTCACCATGAACTCTCTCCAGATGGGATCGTCCAATTTATTCCGTAGACCCGCAATATTCCAGGTTACTATTTTTATAACGGTAGTAGTCCGGGAATGTACTAACCCATCTGAGACTACCATCGTCCCCACTAGGGTATTTACATCATCATTTTGAATCATAACATTTGGGGGCAGGGTCTCACCGTCCTCCCGGGAACCGGGTATAACTCTGTTCTCTAAGCCATGCCATAGTCAGTATATGCAGCCTAGGTTGGACAGAGCATCAAACTGATTAAAAACCGGGACATTGAAAAAATTGTCTGGTCCCAAGGTATGACGAGAGTTATGTTGGGGATAACCTTTGTACAATAGGGGGATGGGCAGTGTCTTTGTAAAGTGCCTCCTTTGAGCACCATTTCTCCCAGGAAATTGCATGGAAAAGTTCTCCATACCAGCCATTTGGGGGGGCCATAGGTAGAAATAGCTCAGGTCAAAGGTCATAATTCCACCCCCATTATTGTGATTCGGGAAACCGCTAATGAACTGGACCACACGTGGGTTTCTAAAGTTCACTATAATGCAGTCACCCTCAATGTCCTTTGCCTTTTGGCCTACCTAACCGACCCGTCTCACATTTATAATTTCCCCATATAAATCTCGACTTAATGGCCGGTTTTTCCCTAACCAAAACATCACCTTGTTTTTAAATTCTTGATAAGACTCTGCCCTATTCTTCACCCACTCAGGAACCCCCGCCAGAACAATCACAAATGGATAAGACTCCTCAGGGAGATCAATTCCCTTATGATTGCTCAGAGCATTTGTTCCCATAAGCACCGCTTTAACTTGGATGTTGTCAATTGTCTGTGTGCCTTTCGGGGTTATCTGACCATGATGTACAGCTATATTGCCTATCTGTGTGTCACTAACTACCTGAAAAGGCATACCCTTAGTTTCCCCCCCCCCAGAATTAAGATGTACTCTACTCTCTTTAACCAGTTTTTCCTTAAAGCAGGACTTCTGGCTGGTTTTTGGAGGATTAACTAAAGTAGACGCACTATTTTGTGGCTGATGTACTTCCCCCAAATTATTAGGCATATTTAAATTAGCGGAAGTAACAATTTGAAGGGCATCTAACTGCGAGCCTATCCTTCTAAGTCGTTCGACTATTGGGGAGATTAATGATTTTAACAAGCATTCGAACGTATCCAATAAATTAACAATGTCACCAGCTCCACTGGAAGCAACATCAATTTTATCAGGAAAAAAATTAACTTGGAGGGGCACAGGAGTCACCTCCTGTAAAGAGGTATTTTTACTACCTCTCTGAATGCCCCCCTTGTGGCTGGATGGTATAACTTTGGATCTCTTGCGGCTCCCCCCCTTCAATGCTCTATCACAGCGTTTACGCTTTAAAGCTAGTGCTGGCGTACTTTCTAGGGGCTCATGTAACACTCGTTGTTCTGGTACTGGCTCAATACTTTTCCTAATCCCTTTATCTGCACTTGGGTAAGCCATAAAAGAAGCCAAGCTAGCATCCACCCCACTTATATCCGAAATAGCGGACTGCTCCATGATTATGTGATTTAAAGGAGCACTCTGGGTCAGCGTAGAAGGTGGAGACACTACGAATGCAATGTTCCCAAGAGAAGATCTTTTTTGAAGAGCGGGGTCAAGAGATAGACTACGGACCATTTGGTCGATCTCCTTTTCCAGGGCCGAAGCAGCCATTGTAATAAAAGCGTCTATGGGACCTATAATCCCCCCTGACCCTCCCTTAATACTCAGTTTCTGGCCTTTCAGTGATTTTGATGCCATGCTTCCTCCCACACGGGCTACACGTAAAACTTATCAGATGACTAACAGACGCTCTGCAATTGGGAATAATAAATCAGTACTTTACATGGGACTCCTATTCCCCTCACCAGCACAATATCCGAGTCCGTCAACCAAAGGGTATGGCCCAGTCCAGTCTCCTTCAGTCTCTGACTGTCTCAGACTGTCCGCCCTTTGTCCGGGCTTCGTCCCGCGCGCGTCCCGCTGTACGCGGGTCCAGTGATGATTTTATGCACCTGGTCCTGGTGTGCTGGGCGTGGCCGAGGTCCCCACAGCCTTGTGGGCACTGTAGTCCTCTCCAGAGGTGTCGCCCTGGTGCAGGAATGAGCGAGTGTTTCCCGCGAAGCGGGAAACACGAGAAGTTGGTGCAGGTCTATTAAAGGGCTTGTTCCAGTCTTTCCAGTCTGCCCTGATCCGCTACACAGCCAAACACGATTGCCAGGACTCTCCTGCTTTTCCACCGGTCCAGTGGTGATTTTATGCACCTGGTCCTGGTGTGCTGGGCGTGGCCGAGGTCCCCACAGCCTTGTGGGCACTGTAGTCCTCTCCAGAGGTGTCGCCCCGGTGCAGGAATGAGCGAGTGTTTCCCGCGAAGCGGGAAACACGAGAAGTTGGTGCAGGTCTATTAAAGGGCTTTTTCCAGTCTTTCCAGTCTGCCCTGATCCGCTACACAGCCAAACACGATTGCCAGGACTCTCCCGCTTTACCACCGGTCCAGTGGTGATTTTATGCACCTGGTCCTGGTGTGCTGGGCGTGGCCGAGGTCCCCACAGCCTTGTGGGCACTGTCGTACTCTCCAGAGGTGTCGCCCCGGTGCAGGAATGAGCGAGTGTTTCCCGCGAAGGGAAACACGAGAAGTTGGTGCAAGTCTATTAAAGGGCTTTTTCCAGTCTTTCCAGTCTGCCCTGATCCGCTACACAGCCAAACACGATTGCAAATGTCAACTAGAAGGGGAAATTATGTAGGAAAGGTAAAATATGAACACACAATACAAAATGTAAAAAGAGAAAACATAGTACGACAAAAGACACCAGTAGAAAATACTCAGCTGTACGTGGTGAGAGAACTGATTAAGGCCAAGCCTTGCACTGACAAGGGTAAGATGAAAGGTTCACCAGAGGACACAGTGGAATCAATAACTCAAATGGTTATCAGTTAAAAGCCAATTTGTGTTTAAAAAGAATTACAATATTCATGGTTTAAGCACACAGGATCAACTGCATGCACTTTGTGCTTCCTTTTGTGATTTAAATCTTTTTTTATTGAAAATTGACAATAATTTCCCCCCAGGCCCCAATCTCCAATCCCTCGTTACACAGTGAGAAAAGTATCATTTAATAATAAACATTAATTTTTTGATTTAAATACATCATTACGGTATCATTATCTAAACAATAAATACACCCACAAGGGTGCCATTTCAGATTGTCTAAAAACAACAAGAACAAAGTGTAATGCCATCCATTAAACCACCCTAGTTACACCCTTCTCAATGACATTCACAACCCTCTCCTAGCAAACCCTAAATATATATCCCTGTCCCAGTTTCCATTAAAAGTGATGATCGATACTTGCTCCCCTCTTTTCCCAGATCTTTTCCCCTTAAGGGCATATAATTATGTTTCCAAACTGAAAATTTCAAGAAGTAATACAACCCATTGCTAAAAAGAAGGTGGGTAGAGATCCAGCCAAGGAGATGCAATGCAGAAACACAGTACTGCCATTGTCACAAATGTAAACCACTGAACGGCACAATGGACTACCTCCCCATTAACTTCCAGAAGGAGTAACTGACGGGTCTGATCTATCTTGATTTTCCAATTGTCCTCACAAAACTTGCTTATTCCCTCTTTTATTCCCTCTACTTGCAAGCAACTCCTAAACCTATGTATTATTTCAACACCTACCCCATGGCATCTAGGACACCTTATACCTGATTCACCACCCCATCTATCAATCTTTCCATGGGTATAACTTAAGTCATAGATTGTTTTATAGTGCTCGGCTGCTAGATTAGCAGACAACAATGTGGAATGACCTAGCTGCAGAGATTCCTCAAAAGTGCCTTCTGTGGCCCCAAGCTTCTCCGACCATTTCAGAGATTGTTTCTCCTCATTATCTTTCACTAAACAATTCAAAGTTCCATAAACCTGCCCAATCGTGAATTTAGTCTAACTTCTTAATGTATCATTTAATTCATATCTGGAGAACCCGTGAGCTTCCACAGTCTTTTTAATTATGAAATCATGAACTTGTAAGAAATAACAGAAGTGTTTTAAATTTGTAGATAACCCCTGACGAAGGGCCGTAAAAGGCCCGAAATGCATTGGGTGACTAAGATTATCTATGGAGGAATACTTATGCAACATTCCATGCTTTAAGATAAGGCCATGAGGCATATCTACAGCATTAAGGATAATATGTAATCATAAGAGTCTACCATGTGACCGGATGAACAATGTTGAACTGATGAATGGTTGTATATAAAATTCGAATAAAACTTCCGACTAAGTGGATTGATTGCAGCATTCATGATATGCATCAAGCAATGCTGAGTGGCTGGATTGGGGCGGAACGACGCCACATTATCTCAATTATACTTTTAAGAATTTTGACAAGTTCCTCTCTTCAACATTAATGTTTGTCTTCAAATCCTTAAAGGTGATAAACCCTCATTCTTTATACACATCCCAAGCTTGCTCATACTCTTTCTTTCTTTCCAGCCCTGCATATAAAGATCTCAAAATATCTCCAGGAGACTAGAAATATCATGCAGCGGTGTATAAAAGTTAAATCTTCCTAACCCAAGTTTCTTCAATAGGCCTGCCAAAAATGTATATAGCCCCAGGAGAGTCTTAAATATAGTTTTTTTTTAAATAGCTAGGTTCTACCTGCTGTAAGAAACATAATTTTGTGTCTTTACCTAGAAGCAGTTCAAACACTGAGGGAGTTCCATTCAAGCCGTCCAGTACCTCTTCCCCTACTCCTATAAACAGGGCCAGATATTGAAGCGCCGATGCCCAGTAGTACATTTTAGAGTTTGGAACAGCCCATCTGCCTTTCTCTTTTGGGAGTATCAAAAATGTAAATGCCTTCCAAGTTTTGGAATAAGCCCAAATAAACTTGGTAACCATATTGTTCATACTTTTGAACCAATAATTCCCAAACTACAATGGTATAGCCCCAAATAGATATAGTGCTTTAGGGAAAAACATAATCTTTACAACTTTGGATCAAACAGCTATCATTAAATGCAGATTATCTATCTTTGTGAAGTCCTTCGCCGCATCCTCAAGTACTACATACAAGTTATTCTTCAATATATGATCAAAATGCATAGAAACACTAACCCCCAGGTATACCACTTTTTCAACCACTCTTGCCTTTCTAAACTAAACCTTACTGTAAATTACCTCTGTTTACCAAGTAGCCCATAAACCTCTCAAATACTTATGCTTCTTTTTTAATTTCCATTAAGGCTGTTGCTGCATCAGGGGTCACAATGGCTAAATGTCAGCATATACAAATACCTTTGAGTTCCACCCATGATACGACACCGGTGGTACACCTATAATATTCTCCAGATTGCATATTAGAGGATCAATATATAGAGCAAATAAAAGTGAAGAATATGGGCAATCTTTTCTAGTGTCACGTTGGATCATTATAACTTTGGAACATTCTCCCGTCACTCCGACCTTTGCTGAAGTTTTACTGCATAGTGCTTTTGTTGCTGTAATATACCTTTGTCCAATTCTTACACTTTATAGCCCACATGTATTGTCAGGAGACCCTATCAAAGGCTTTTTCAGCATCTAAATCAATCAATGCCATAGGGTCTTCCAAGGCGTCCATTAAGGTGATCACCCTGCTTATATGATAAACTGTGCTCCTTCCTAGCACCTTCGAATATCTCTTGGCATCACAATTCATTAACGTAATGGGACGATAAGACTCAAGTTCATGAGGGGGCCTATTTTCCTTTGGAAAACCTATAATATTCATGGCCACGAAGCAGGAGGCACCCGACCCTTGTAAACATCAACACATAGATCTGTTAAAAAAAACCCTAACTGAGTGGAAAATACTTTATAAATTAGATGGCAATCTTGTCTACACCTACTGCTTTTCCTGATGGTAGACTCTGAATTGCAATCATATTTTCGTCCCATGAGATTGTGGCATCTAGAGAGGCTTTGTCTGAATCATTAAAATGTGGGCGAGGAAATGTGTATAGATATGTTGTCATTCCCCCTCACAAACTATGTCCTTACTATAACTGTAACATTTCTGGTAATATTTGCTACAAATCTCCCTTATACTGTTAACATCTCTAGCAACATACCCCTTTGGTGAGTACATTCTTTTATTAAACCAAATGAATTTTCTGTTGTACCCTAATGGCCAAGAGATGCCCCGCCTTTTCACTGTATTCATAGCAGTATTTTTTCCAAACCAAATACTTCTCTGTCACCTTCTTGACAGAAACCTCAGTGATTGTCAATTTAGCTAGTGCCACATCACAGTGAGCTTCCTCTACCCAAACTCCCTCTGACACTGCATAAATTACCCTGGATTCTGCCTTGACTAATCTTCCATACTGTGCCTTCATAAACAGTTTTCTGTTCATTGTCGATTCCAACTAAATCGAATTGTCTGTCTCCAAATCCCAACTTTAAATGCATCCCAGACAGACTGAGGTGAGGCACTACCCACATTTTCTTCCATTAACAATGTTATCCATCTCTCCATGACCTTAAAATAATCTTTATTGTACAACAGGGCTCGTTCAAATGTCCAATTCTAACCTGCTGACTCGTCTCTTGTGTGATAAATTCTAAAACCAAGGGATTGTGGTCAGATATCATTTGAGGAAATGTACCTACCATATAACTTTGCATCATATCATGAGATAGCCAGAAATAATCTAAATGGGCAAGCTTCCTATGTGGGGCTGAATAGTAGGTGAACCAAGCATCCGTTAACCCATGAGTTCTACCCATCTGATAAAGAGCCTTAAAGACATAGAGTTTATGTGCCCTATATGAGTCAGCTCCTGCTCCCAGCCAGTCAACCTGAAAATGTATGTTGAAATCACTATAGACTTTAATAGGCACCAGGCATAGTGCCAAATCCCTATCGAATCATTAAAAAAACAATGGGTCATCCAAAATTTACCCATAGACTGAACATAATGTGAAAGCCCTAAGTGGGTAACAGCAATGGGTAATTACCCACCTCCCTAGACTCTCAGACCGGGTTCGCCTATAGTTTAGCCACTTTTTAGCCAAAATGGCCACCCCTCAATTCCTCATTCCCTGGGTCATATAGCCAACTACATCATAACCTGTTGATCCCAGTAGACTCTTCCTCCCCCTTCCAAATGTGTTTCCCGCAAAACACAATATCTGCTTTCAAAAACTGCAGATCAATAGCTACCCTCTGCCTCTTTGGCATATCATTCAACCCATTATTGTTTACTGTGGCTATCCAAATCTTACCCATACTCATTTGTTGAGAAAATGACCATTATATCGTTCAGCATATTAGTTAACTTAAGGCCTCCTTGGTGTAAGCGTTAGCTTTTAAACCTGCCACACCAGTGTTGAGCCCCTCCTTATGTGCAACAATCCACCCTCCCCATCTCCTTTCTCCTTCCCACTGAACTGCTCCCCCCTGAGCCTAACCTCCCCCCACCTCCACTGTGAAACATTCAGAACAGACAAGGCCTGTTTGATGGTTCATGAGCATGCCCCCCTAGGTGTCCCCCTCCCAACTTGGCACCCAAACTAACATAGGATATGCGAAAACCACCATCTCAATCTCAAGCATTGTGGACTAGCCAGAGCCCTGCTTCACCCAGTTCTGTAGTCTTCTCCAGCCAACATGAAGATCCCACCATCCAACTTTAGTTGCCCCACAATCACAATCCTTTGAGAGCCGAAATACCTCAGATTCTAAGAGAGAGTGAAACCAAACACTATTCTAGCAGTCTAGACTCGTAATCTCCTATCCCCAAGTTCTTTTGAGTCTTTTTCCAAACCCCACTTATTCCAGTGAACTGGGGAACAGTTCGGGAAAATACTCTTTGGCCTTTATCTCAGAAGTTAAAGTCCTGCTCTTTCCTTTAACAACAGTCTTCAGCCGAGCCGGGTTCATCAATTATGCTTCACAGCCATGACTGTGCAATAGTTTGACTAATTGTCTCAATCGTCTTCTTCTCTCTACAGTAATTTGGCAGAAGTCAGGGTATACAGAACAAGAATGACCATTAAAAGACCTTCTAGCATCAGATTTTTAAAGATTGCCTGACACGCTAAAACATTTCCAAAGTATATCATAATGGCTCTTGGTCTTTCAGTCTGGCCCTCCCTAGATTTCTTAATCAAAAATGGAAAGAAATGCCCCCGCTGAACTTCCAGGTCCCAGTTCTATATTGCTAATTCAAGGAAGGTACCTTTATGTCCTTCCCTTCATCCCCTTCCGCTACTCCTAAGAGCCTCAGATTGTTCCTACGGTGTCTGTTCTCAAAATCCTCGATTTTTCACAAGATATCTACCAGTTAAAACTCATGGGCTGCTCCGTGCCTCTTCACTGCATGGACTTGCTCCTTAAGAGCAACAACTCTCTCTATGACTACGGTCATTCTTTCTGGAAATGAAAGAACAAGTTTTATTCAATTTTCGCATAACCCATTGCAATTTTTTAGTGGCTAGTTGCACTTTACTACTCTCTCTCCATGAGTTTGCTTTTAGTTCCTTTATTGACTGATATATCAAGCTTAGTGTAGGTTTCCCTTTTTCTACTTTCCCCTCACCTGCAGAGATTGAACCGTTCTCATCCGGCAAATCATCATTCTTTTTCCTGGCCTGACCATCCAGCTTGGCATAGAGTTGCCTAGTTTCTGAATAATCCAGTTTCAGAGCATGAACTCCATCGGCGTTGTCCTCCTGCCCTGGCTCTGCTATCAATCACACGTCTTTACACTTTTTAAGAGTCTGCTTTTTTCGGACTATCTTAAAAACGTCATAGGAGTTTTCTCCCCCAGGAGTCTACATCTTCTTCAGTTGTAGAACAAGAGGTATCCACATCTTTCTTTTGGGGCTCCCCTTGATTAACATGAATATTCACAGTGGATGGGACCGCCTGTTCTATAAAGTAATTGCCTATCAAGTGTCTCTGATTCTCTTCCATTCTCCAGAAGCTCCTCAATGGTGTTCAAATATAGCAAGGGAGAGGGTCCTTTGTGTTTATTGACACATGTTCTCCACCACGGACGTTCCCTTCATTCTTTGCAACTACCTGCTGCCATCCATGTTTCCCTCTATAACCCTCCACTGATCCTGAGCTCCGGGGTCCGACATCCATTTCAGAAGCAGAGAAGAAATCCACTAGCATGGGCTCTGGTGGTTTCACTGCGGCACCCAGCCCACTCCGACCCGCTCCTCCATATACTTCATTTTCAGAATCAGCCTTCACTCTCGGGGCTATCCACTCCTTATGTTGCCCGCCATCATACTTTCTACTCTTCACCATAAACCATCCTGCTGACCTGCTGCAAGGATGAGCTTGAGGTTTATGCTCGCCCCATGGCTCCCTTACTCCTATGATGGCATGCTTTGGTTTCTTTGAATCCGCCACCAAAAACACTATAAACCACCTCTGCCATCTGCAGCATGATCCGAGACAAGACTATGACTGTTGCCACAAAATTGTCAGTCTTTGGGGCGCTGTGTGTGCAATCAAACCGGTCAAGTCTTTTGGCAGGCCACAAACACCATTCCTTGTTACTTTATTGCTGCTGCAACATACAACATTGCATGCACCTCATCACTGCCAGCCGAGGCGGGGCTGCCAACCTGATGGCCTACCCAGTTGCCATCTTGCTTTCGAACCCTAAACTAACCTGATTAGACAATTTGCGCATGAAATCCAATTTGCCCAGAACACCCAGAGGTCTTAGGTGTGCAATGATAAAAGCACTCACTCCACTTAAATTACATTTACTGTGAATATAAATGAATTCATAAGTAGAAGAATGCATCATTTTTAAACATTCTTTAAAGTGCAATAAAGAATGCATAGAGGATTAGGTAAGCATTTGGGATTATGGAGTCACAGGCCTTTAAGTATTTTTCCATCTGTCTTTAATCTGTAACCCGCAAGTCAATTATCATTTACTGTTTGTAATATAGAAAAGTGTAAGTAGTGTATTAAAAGTGCTGCCCTTGATGCTGGAAATTGAGAGAGATGAGAAGCCTGCCTGTGTGTAAGGAGGGTCTGTCTTCCTGTTGCAACAATAGATAGATGTCTTTGCATAGCCAATGAGAGTGTGTCTTTTTTCAATTTTGACAGTTTCAAGCCACCATTTCACAGACTTCAAGTATCAAAATGCCCCTGTCATCTTAGTTGAAGACCCAGAATACATTGGAGCCACATCAGCACTAAATGCTCTAGAGATTGGATGTTTATTTTGATTAAAACAATGGAGAAACTTAGCAAAAAGAAGCTTGAACTCATTAAGGAAGTAGAGGAAGCCCTGTTAAACAAAACAGCAATTGAAGACGTCTAAGAAATCCTGAACAAAATAGAAAAATAATCTGCTACATTTAAGAAGAACACAGAATACTTCAAATGAGCTAAACTGCAGACGGACATCACAAACTTCACTCTGTAAAAGCCTACCACTACTTGGATATGTACTTTTAGAAATAGGCAGACAATACACGAGCCTTACTCCAATTCCAAGGCCAAAGAAGAAGGAAGTTTATTTCATTTTCAGATACCTCATCTTACTCCAACAGTTCGAACGCATCAGAACCATCAACCAGTGCTGTCCCAAACTAACAGGGAGTTTTTGAGTCTGAGGCTCAGGAATGGCCAGTGGATGAAACTGACGTAGGAAATGGTTCAACCAGAACCAGAACTCAGGAGATTACCATGAGATGGCAATCATACAGATGATGGTACCAGAACTAATCCCCATATACAATCTATCAAAAAGGCAACAAGATCCAGTGAAAACTCAACTTCTCAGCATAGGTCTGTCTTTTTTCCAACCACCAGACGTCATGCAAATAACAATGAAAGCACTACAATGTTTCCGCAAAATGGGTCTGAAAGTGTTCTTCTCAGACCCCATGACTTTACAGGAAAGACATTTCCCTAGATGAAAGGGACCTTCTAGTTTCTACCCATCAACATTGAATATGCCTATAGAAATACACTCATTTGAAAAAACAGAACTAACAGACATAGATGCCATTGAGAAAACAATTACACATACCAGAAACAATCTGTTGAGAAAAGAACAAAATGCCCTCCTGCGATTGAAGTCAAGCCAGGAAGTAATCATCAAACCGGCAAATAAAGGTGGAGCCATAGTTATCATGGGCAGAGCAAAATACAACAGTAAATAATAAGAAAACTGCAAAATGAGGAACACCCTAGAAAGATACAAGAAGACCTCACTCCAATTATTACAAGAAAGATGATGAAGCTTACATGTCTAGGGAGGACCGAAGGGTAGCTATCAAAGAAAGATGGAAACTACTTAAGAAACAAATATCCATGCTCACCAGTAATTTATATCCTTCCAAAATTACACAAGGACCCCTGAATCCACCAGGACAACTGATAATTTCAGGGGTGAAATCTATACTAGAGCCCCCTGAAAAATAAATGTATGTAATTATAAAACTACTAATCACAGACATAAAAAGCTATCTAAAATACACCATGGATGTCATCAATACCTTGGAAGGAATGGTATTTGATGAAACCTATGACACCTTTGTAATCATGGACTACCTTAGCCTGTACACAAAAAAAACCTAAGTATGTACCTAGGAAGCTATGGAACATTTCCTTAACAAAATGCTGCAGCCATATGAGGTTCCCATTGAATGCATTCTGGAATTTGCAAAAATCAATCGGTTCAATGACCAGTTTTACCTACAAACGAATGGCACCAGAAAATGGCCCTCTATAAAGATAAACGAACAGTCAATAATAGCCCTTTTAAAGAGCACATCTTGATACGGAAATGAAACACCAATGATATGCTGATGATACAGAAGGGCCTTGTCAGTAAATTGTTTCTCCCGCCGCACAACCCTGACCCTTCCATTCCCTGACCCTGCTTTTCAAAGCTATTTTTCTCTTTATCACTTTTCTTATTTTTCCTCTTTGTGTGCCTTTTTCCCTTCCATCCAATTGCCGCTGCTAATCCCCTGTGGCATAGCCCCCCTCCAGCGCTGTTTTCACGCCTCCCAGCTGTCTATCCCTCCCCAACACTTCTTAATGGCGGCTGCTGTGCAGTGAAGGAGCAATCTCACTGGTCTTGTCATTAAATTGCTTCCCTCGTTGCACAGCTCCGACTGGTAGCTGATGCGCTCTGACCCTTCCAGGTCCTCTGTTCGAGCCCCGTTATCCCTGGTGGTCCAGTGGGGAGCATCTCTGCTCTTCTGCTGCTCTCCGCCCTGTGCTCTGCGTTCTGCATTTTTGCTCCAATGCTCTCTTTTACTTTAATTTTTCATTTCTTTGCTTTTCTAATCTCTTTTCTTTTTCCACTTCTCTTATTTCTCCTCTTTATGTACCTTTTCCCTTCCGCACCCTTGACACTCCTCGTTCCCCCGACCCAGCCCCCCTCCAGTGCTATTTTCCTACCTCCCTCTTCCTGCCTCCCTGCTGTCCAGCCCAACCCAACACCACTTAATGATGGCTGCGTGCACGGGGCGCACTGCTGGCACAATGAAGGCATTCCAAAGGTTCGCCTACATGCACTTGGCCAGCACCATGGAACCTGGTCCTTGAACCATGCACCGCTACAACACCACCACCCTACACGACCTCAACACCATTCGTTACACTGACTTCCATCTCATGTTGCCGATGAACTTCAAGGCCCATTGACCTGCTGCTACTGCAATTGCACGTTCACCTGCCTCTGCACACCAGACCCACCAGCTGCACAATGCTCAAGAAATAGAACCAACCACCTCAAATGCATCCTACTCAACACACCATGGAGATCTGAAACATGTTTGACTCCAACTCCCCCAATGTCACCTTGACTGAAACCTGGACAAACCCCACCTCAGCCCCCGACATTGCAACCGCCATCCTTGACAGCTACAAAATCAACCACAAAGAGTACCTCAACCAACCAAGAGAAGGCATCACCATCATACACAAAAATATGCTCCACCTCACAACCATTTCAGACAACCACATACCTGACATGGAGCAACTCCACTTCCTGAACTCACCCTCCATGGCACCCTCATCTACAGACCTCCCAGAACCTGCCCCCTCTTCAGTGAAGCCATAGCCGACTTCGTCGCTCAACATCCTTTCAACACAATGGACGACATCCTCCAAAGGCAACCTCAATTTCCAACTGGACAACCTCGATGACAACAATACTACATCCCTAATGGAGAACCTTGCCGCCATTGGACTCAAACAACTGCTCACAACGCCAACCCACTCAGTAGGACACACGCTCAACCCCATCTTCTCTGCAAGCCACATCTTCGTGAGTTACACCTCCAAACCACACTGGACCGATCACCACTGCATCCACTTTCACCAAACCCACTGTATGCCACCACTATCCTCTTAGAAGCTGGATCAAGGTCACCAAAGACTAGTTCACCACCACCCTGAAAACAGCAGTCACCATGCACCACCACCTCATCAGAACAACAACAAAAGCAGCCTTTCAAAAACTCATCAACGCCAATGCACACAACAGCAAAGAACTCTTCACATTGGTCAAATAATTCTCCAAACCCAGCACAGAGACAGTAGACATTTCCCCCTTCCAAGCCCTTTGAAACAACCTTGCTATCTTTTTCCACTGCAAGAACAAGGAGATCTACAACAGCTTTGCAACCCAAGGGTCACCCACCTCAATCACTGCCACCGCACCCAATAGTTCCAGGCCCCAGCAGACCTTGACCAACTGGACGGACCTTACCTCGGACGACACCCTCACAATTATAAAGAGCATCCATTCTGGAGCCCCCTCGGACCCTTACCATCCCCACATCTTCAACAGAGCCGGCACCTCCATTCCACCCGAACTCCACTGCACCATCAACTACTCCATTGAGTCACATTCCCATATGACTGGAAATATGCATAAATCAATTGTCTGCTGAAGAACCCTCTGCTGACCTGGGGGACCTCAAGAACTTCAGACCCAATTCTCTGCTCCCTTTCCCAGCCAAAGTCATTGAAAAATCCATTGATGCCCAACTCTCCAAATTCATCGAAACAAACTACATCCTGGACCTCTCCCAATCGGGCTTCAGAAGCAACCACTTCACCGAGACTGCTCTCCAAGCTGCTGCAGACGACATCTGCACCCTCCTCGACTGAGGCGAAACCGCTGCCCTCATCCTACCATGTCTCTCAGCTGCTTTCGATACCGCCTTCCTGTGCACCCTCTATGCCAGACACCACAATGCTTGCATATGCAACAAAGTCCTAGAATGAATCTACTCCTTCCTCACTGGCCGAACACAGAAAGTCAGGCTTTGACCCTTCAACTCAGAAACCATAGAAATCAGCTGCAGAGTGCCTCAAGGATCCTCCCTGAGACTCACCCTCTTCAACATCTACATGGCCCCACTGGCAGCCATCATCAGAGGTCACGGACTAAGCATCGTCTCCTATGTGGACGACACCTAGCTGATCCTGTCTTTTCATGGACAAACCCACAGCTGCCAAGAGCAACTTTCACAATGGGAATGAAGGCAGTCACCACCGGGATGAAGGACAGCTGCCTCAAGCTCAACTCAGACAAGATGGGAGACCTCATCCTGAGCTCCACCCCCTCCACCTGGGATGACTCCTGGTGGCCCACAGCACTCTGAAACCCCCCCACACAGACCAATGGAATAACATTCTCCTACCTCACTGCAAACACCTGTAATGTCCTGCCTCTCCACCTCAGGCGACTACCATTACTGCCGCCATTCAGGAAGGACCTAAAGACCTGACTCTTTGACTGAACCGAAAATCCACTGCCACCCCCCACTCGGCTCCGTGAGACACTCGCAGGTGAATAGTCACTCTTTATACAAATCCTGATTGATTAAACTGATTGAAGGGCTCCAATGAGAAGATCAGAAACTTTGTCAACTTGCTGAAAACAAAAAGCCCTGACATACAATTTTCCACGACAATACAGAAAAAGGACAAACACATTTTGACATCACACTTCACAACGAAAATAACAGAATATGCACATCACTGTACATAAGCGTGACCGACAGAAATGCAATCTAATATTACTCAAGTTTCCCCCAAAGGAACTTGAGGGACAATCTACCCAATAGCCAGTTCTTGAGGATAAGGAGGAACAGCACAAAGAAAGAGGACTACTTTACCAATGCAAAGAAACCTACTTTCAAAACTACTACAGCAGAATAATCCACATAAACTATTGAAAAGAGCAATAAAACGTGCCTGGTATACCCCACGAGGAAACCTGCTACAGCCAGGAAACAAACAGCCAAATAAATTGATGGTATGTGTAAAAACTTCTCTGGAGTGGTCAACAAACTGTGGAACTCACTCAGAAAAAAATGGAAAATGGTAACCGGATAGCAACAGTTTAGAGAAATTCCCAAGTTTGCATTGAGATGCAACATAAATATTTGAGATGGCTTCATAAGATTGAATACCACACTGAAAACTCAGACCCCTACATTGAGCACCATGCTAAATTTGCCCCCGTAAGAGGGCACCATAAATGTGGTAACTACTCCATCCGCAACAGTACGATTGAAGGGGAGAATTTCAGCTATAGGGACATCAAAATTAAACATACAGAGTTTATAAACTGTAATACCAAGAACTTTGTTTTCTGTATGGTGTGCCCATGTGAAAAAACCTACATAGGGAAAACAGATCAAGAGATCAGAAAGCACATTGTCCAACACATATCTTGAGTTCATTCCAAAGCTCCAAACACACCCATGGTCCAACACTAAGTGGAGAAAAAACAGGCATTGACAGACCTCAGATCGACAGTGTTGAGATGTGAAAACAACTAATGCGGAACTAATACTACTACGTCCAGAGGTGCAAATGATATTATGTATGTGCCAAGACAGTAAATGGTCTAAACAATCTGTCATACATTGGCAACTGGTGTGCCGTATAATGCATAGCTAGCACACACTGATTAACATTTTTATTTACACTTTGAGGTGTGACCACACAGATATTGGAACCTTTTTCTCCTCAACATAAAGGCTGCACAAGCATTTCAATATGCAAATAAGACACCCCCAAAAACATCACACACAGAATAATTGAAATGGCCCAACACCATAGCGACCGTAGCAAGGAACCCACGTATGATGTGACAAGCATGTGTAATGTAAAAAATGTATTGCACCTTTTCATTATGGAATTTCTTTGGTGCATTATTATCAATAAATGTTACTTAGTTGATGGTGTTCTGGAATCTCTCCTTACTCGCAATATATAGTATAAATCCTCGGGGCGAAACATGGGCATGGTGCAAACATGCCACACCAGTAAAAAACTACAACAACTAAAATGCATTGATCTACATGACCAAGAATTATCACGCTGTTTTTATTTTATTATATTTCTTTTTTTTAAAGCATTGAAACATAAAAGAAAATGAATGGCAGAGTGGGAAAGGATCTATTGTTAAGTATATACACCAAATTTTCCAAAACACAAAGCTTAGTGAATACAAGGGCTCCAGTCACAATGGACATGGAAAACTACTCCTCCCAAGTAATCTGCACAGTGATGGTATCAGTTCTGGACACAAGGGGTTTGAATGCAGCAAGGTCTTGATTACCGGTATGCACAAGAAACAGCAATATTCTGTCAATGCTGCAAAAGGACTCACGTCCCGTTTAGAGTATGTTCCTGATAGGCCGAAAATTGAGAGTACTCAAGCACCCTCTTCTTACAAGGAGAAATAATCTGATAATGTCCCCTTCTGTTTGTTTTGCCTCCATGGCGTGCACAGAGGCTGAATTCAGAGTGCTGCAAATAAAGAACCATGAGCATGTCCAGCAACCACTTTGGGTAATAAATTAAGGTAGGACAGTACAGATTTACATATGTTTATGTGTGCCATCACCCCTAGGCCTGAATAGCAGTAAATATTATGCATGATATTGTTGTAGAGACCGTAACCAGAAACAATTTGAAAGGTCAGCCTCTATGCCACGACTCAATGTATTTTAATTTCTTAAGAAAAAGGGAAGCCAACTTGTCCATGTAACAAGACTCACTTGACCCCACCATAATTGTATTCACCACACTAGAATAAAGGTCACAAATTAACTAGGTGCCCACATGTTACTCTCTTCTTTCTCCTCTCTCCAGAAACCATTCTTTAGAGGCGGAGTACCCTACCCACCCATTAAAGAGCCTTGAATGTCAATGTCTCCACAGGGGAGATAGACGCTGAGCCTTGGCCTATATGGTCCAAAACTAAACAGTATGCGAACCTCTAGGGCTACCTGTGTGACTACTGCGATGCACACCATAAATAAGTGTTCCGCTGATTTTCAAAATGTGACACACATTTCTTGTAAGTCCTGAGGTAAACTTTCATTAAGTCCTTGTCAGGCCCACATAGAAGGTTGAACACATGGGGATAACAATAGGTGTTTTGATGGCAAGTATACTCGCACAAGGCAAGTAAGAGCTAAAGGACAGCAACTAAGAGAACTCATACCTCCCTGACAATCAACTATGGGTAAAATACTGTGGCCCAACCTCATAGGACCACCTACTATATGACAACACACCAAGATGATACTGAAATATCCCCTCTGTAAAAATATAATTTATGTTGGGCACTTTCTATGTTGATATGAAAGTATTTTTGTAAATATGTAAATGTATATTTTGGATATTCACGTCATTTGTCTGATCGTGGAGTCAATTGTCATTATGATATGTATATCAATGTGAATACTCAGTGTGGACAGACTATATAGTCGCAAAAAAGAATACCTTACACTGCACCATGTGCCAGCTGCCACTGGGTCTTGCCTTAGAAACAGAAGTATCCTCACATCTCACTACAGGATGCTGTTTCATATAGTTGTACTGTAAAGAGAGCTGCTTGTTTGGCACTACCCTTGCTGCTTTGTTTCAAGCCTTCAGATGCCAGCTTGATAAAGTCACCCAAGCTTGTCACGCCTGCCCAGCTCCTGCAATTCCAATCGCCAATCCTGTCAAGTACCACCCATTAAGCATTAGACTAATGCATTTTAGTGTTGTGCTGTGCATCACAGTGCTGAAATGCATTAGTCATGCATTTAGAGTGCCACGACTACACTGTGAGAGGCACGCTTAAGAAACCTAGAGCTGTGTTCAAGCAGCGAGCACGTGCCTGTAAGTGCTGTCTATACTGCCAAAGAACCAGGCCTGCTAAATACACTGTTGCCCTGAACTGTATGGTAGGGGCTGCGCGAGCTGGTCGAGGCTTTATTAAACTAGCCTAGCCGACCTCCACTCTAGCATACCGCGTGGTCTGCCAGCACCACCTGAAGTAATATCAAATCAAATCAGGACTACCTCCCAGTGTCCTCACGTGGATCCAGTAGCAGAGCCTTGCCTGTTTGCTATTTTCGAGAAAGCTGCCACCCCACCATGATCACTCTCATGCAGTGGCTGATTGGCCCAGAGATGCTAAGGAAGCGGCTGGCCGATTTTGTTTCTGTGCTGTACCGAAGCCAGTGCAGTTCAGAGAGAAGTTCTGACAGGCAGGTAAGATTTGTAGTTAATAATTTTGGGCTGTTTGAGGGTCTATTGAAGTGGCATAGCCAAGCCTTAGGCTGCCCTTGGTGGTCCTTGCAATAGCAGCCCATTCCAGCTGAATCTAAGAGCGGGGAGAGTGATGGGGAGTCCTGTGGCGGCTGCCCTGTGGTGGCTGCAGATAAGAGCAAGGGGGGGGTGGCCAGATGCCGCCCCAAAAATTCAAGGAACCTGGGATGGTTTACCCCCACTTGCTATGCCACTGGTCTGTTTTATCCTGTGGGGCGTGCCAGGGTTTTATTGTTGATTTCCCTGACATTAACAAAGCTTGAATGGACCTTAAATGCTGCATGCAAGGAGTCTCTACCTTGCACAATACCTGTGCAGGCCAGTAGAGGTGGCGGACATCAGATTTTGGTTTCTTTGCTACACATGGCGTTAGTGCAGCACCACCCCATTCACCTGTGGATGACCGTCAACATCACAGGTCAGTGAATAGGCTGAATTTCTTCTGTTATTTACACATTAGAATAATTATGAACAAATAATGTACAAAAAGGCCATCAATAAGAAAGCATTTGGCATAGTTTATAAAACACTACACTGTGTTATTTTAGAGAAGATTGGCCAAGAGCGGAAAAGGGGGTCTACGCGTTTCGAATCCCTTATTGTACTGGGATTCTCATCAGGACCAACATATAGCTTAAAATAAAGCAAGCCAAACTTTTCAAAATTGTCACTACTTCAATCCGTGACTTGTGAAGCTGTGGTATGTCCCGACAGGGTATTCATACAGCGGCGAGTACTTGGTAGGTCTCCGGTCTTATGTTCATTGGGAACAAGTCTTGGTGTAATTATATTCTTGACACGTGTGGGCATGGAGGGTCAAGTAGTATCTTTTCTTTGCTGATTTATACGGAGCATCTAGTGCTCCGACGGGGCCGCCAGATTAGACTGGAGATAAACGTGGAGAATCAATCTCGGCGTCCGCTCAATCTCAAGGAGCATAGATGCTCATGTCTCTTTGTTTGGATCCTTCGTCTCCGAACTGATGCGGGCTAGATAGAGGCGGATTGATACTTAGGTTTAGGTACTTTGTATGTGTTCCTAATTTGTTAGTGGTATGTGTGATGCCCCCTCAGTTACGTGACGTGCTGCTAGTACGACTACGGCAGTCTTTATTAAAACCTTTTCTAGTTTGTTCAATGAGTGGTGGTCATTGGCTTAGCACTAGCAGAACATCAGCATCAATCAATCAACCCAAAATTTGGTGTATACAAAAAATGTAGTCATGTGTCCTCCATTTGACCATATGCATTGTTGAGGAATAAAAGAAGAGGAAATGCATACTTAATATACAATTGGCATGCCTGGAATAGGTGGGCTAGGTTGGGTGGTACGTCATACTTAGGCTTAGTTGTAACTTAATATTCTGGAATCAGAATGGAAGACAGGATTACTGTTGATAAATAGCAACTTAAGTAGTCGATCCGCGAATCCCCCAAAATGTTGACCAGATGAGATCGGTCAATTTAGTTATTGCAATTGTTGTTTACATAAGTGTTTTTTGACCGTTGTTGAAAAATATTGTATTTGTTTGATACCATCCATCAATGTTTGTCTCTTTCTTATATCTTTCCTGTTCATCAGCTCCCAGGGGCAGACAGACAGGGAGTGGGGGTTCGGCGGGACAACAGTCCGAACAGCACCAGGAGGACACCAATGAGGGCTCCTCTGCTGGCCCCAGTAAGTCTTCTTGTTTTTAATAATATTTCTTATTCCATAACTTTTACTGCACCATATTTTTCACAAACTTTTGTTTCAGTTTCCAAATGCTGTTTTTTTACCAACAATTATCCTTCGATCTGTACGGTTTCAAAAATCTTATCCCTGCCTCTGCTATGATGACTCTCAGACAGTACTACTACTACTAATACTATCAGTCTGTCTGTACTGTAGTAGCTAGTCTTGCCCAGTTGGCCAGTGCCACTCTTTATGTGAAAGGTTGTAATATAAAACTCATATTCACCAGTAGCTCTAGCCATTGAGTCCAATCCTTTGGGTCGTCGTCTTGTACTACTTCTAGTCTTATTGATCTTGAGTCTTTGTTAATCTTGAGGCTTTGAAAATTCACAGCAACAAAAGCCCAACCGGATTTATTACTATTTTGATATGATAGCCTATAGGACATACTACTACTGTTGTAGGGATCTTGCACATACACAGACCTTTGCACAAGAAAATAGGATGTTGGTGATGGTAGGTTGGACCTTTCTCACACACCACAATCAGGAATTCAGCACCCGCCACAATTCCACTGCTCGACTATAGTACTGTCTTGTCATAACTATTAGGTCTCCGAACCCTCCCCCCAAGATACCCAACAAGTAGACAACCCAGAGCATAACACACCCAACCTCTCAGTCGTGGAAACAATGCACATGCACACCCTTACTTTAATTTGCTCACTCGTGTAAGTTAGTCCACACCAAATACCACCAAGTCTATGTAAGTTCGAAATTTTTATTTTGAATTGAGAAGCTCTGTACATTGTTTTACTATAAAATGCAGCACCAACCGGAAAATCAATAACATTAAAACAATAAACATTGTTACACTTATACAGTTGGGAATTAAATCATGATAACTGAACAGCGGTGGAAGGCAGCACCACCATCCCCTAGGAATGTAGTTTATATAAATTTATAAATGAAGATGTGAGTGAAGGGACCCCTCACCTTAGGAGAACCTAGTACTGGTAGTTGTTGCATCATTCAGAAGCTCTGCAAAGCTCTGGTTCGTAGAAGGGAATCTTCCGTCTGTAATGCGAAAAATGAAATGGTGTGCATTAATATATTGCAACTTGCAAGCATTTCTCAGCCGTGCCAAAAAGTGTAGCATTTATGGATAAGCAATATGGACTAGTAACTAACAGTACACCAGTACTTCCTAAAAAAGTGGCTTGTTAATGTTTTTGTTGACCGCTTGTACGCAGCGCGTAGACTAGACAGTAGCAGTGTGAGGCAGGTCATGTGGGCTCAAAGGTATCTTATACAAGAAGCTGCAAGGTAACGTCCCATGTGCAAAAAAAAAAGACACAAAGGTAAAATGGTAGCATGGCTCGGGCTAATTAAGCAAAGGCTACAATAATGACCAGATATAACTATTAGTGTCTACTCTACTACTACCTGATTTGTACTAGTGATGTTTGTTAGTATTAGCTCATTTTTCAAACTTGCTACTGATCAATAGGGGGGAGGTGTATATGACGCCTAATCAATGTGTAATGTTTTCTAGGCGCACTACCGACCACCATTGCCGGGGCCAGCGAAGGCGACGCGGAGGGCGAGGATGCGGCAGTTGCTGTAGATAGCAACGGAGCTGTAGGGGGAGTGGCAGCACCAGTGGCGGGCGGTGGTTAGATTCATAATCCTTAACTATTGTTGAACTTGACAGTACACTCACTGCAAGGGTGTACTGTATGTATATGTATACTGTACTGTTGAGAATTAGGGCCCCATTAGGATGGCGGGCGTACTGCCCCCGCCGGGCCGGCGGTATTCACCGCCGACACCACAGGGGCAAACCTACCGCCATCCCTGTAGAAAAGAGTCAGACCCCCCATATGTCGACCAGGCGGAAAAGGGTTCAATATGGCGGTGGTGTCTCTCTGAACACACCGCCAGCCATATAATCTGCATTTTGGAATGCCTTTGCGTGACGGCATTGCCGTCTGCCACGGAAAGGCATGCAGACATTGCAGAGTATGCTTGGGGGCCCCCATGGAGGGTACCTAACTATGCTATGGTACCCCCCTGCCTTTTAAAGCAAAACGTGACAAGCTCCGTGCGGGGCCCATCATGTTGTGCTTGGAAAAGCAGCACAACATGTATTTTTAGCATTGCTTTCGGCACCACCAACCAGAATGTAAAAAAAACAGGATGGCCTGCCACTGTGCCGGGCGCATCATTCTAATTAATTGTCCCCACGGGACCCCCACCCTTTTTAGGATGGTGGGCGGACAAAGTCCGGCCGCCACCCGATGTCGTAAGTAAGTATGAGTTGTTGGGGACGTTTGAAGAGTGAACTAGAAGACTACAATCCCTTTAATTTGCATAAGAGCGGTAGTATTGAGTAACCAATGGCCTCATCTATCTGATTTCAACTCCGCTTTGAAAGTTTTATGGAGAAGAGCACCTGGTGCACTGTTCAACTAAAAAGTGAAAGACGGGTGGAAGTAAGAAGGACGGGCGAGATTTAAAATGTTATGTACTACTGTGCTTTATAGTGCTACTCTACCATGCCACTATGTGTATAAATAATTAACTTGTCTTACTGTTTTTCTAAGAGTATATTTTACAATTGTCTTGTTTTTTTCTTTTTGATACACAGCTACTCCTAAACTAAACCGCAAGGAGTTGGCCGTCAAGGCACGGCGCCGGAAGCTGGAGGCAATCCAGCAGGAATACCGGTGGCTGGTGGTCTTAGCTGAGGAGGAGGAGGAGACTGCGGCAGCAATTCAAGCCTCCTCCAGTGCCCCGGGCCCCAGCCACCGCCCTCCAGCGGTACGGCACCACCGTCTGGCGTTTGCCCGCCGCCACCGTAGTGCCATCTCCGGTGCCTCCCCCCACTGTGGCTGCAACGGCCGCGTCCTAAGACGCCACGTCGCCCGTCTAGAGCACCAAATGCGTGTCCTCCTTGAGTCCCGCCCCACACCTTAGTCCCTGTCATTAAGTTCTGCCCCTTTTTAAATTCTTGTTTGGGCGTTGGGTTTGGGATTTTTTTCTTTACGGACTTTTTCTCCTATGGACAATTGGAGATTGGTTGGGGTTAGGGAGGGGGGTGGGTCAGCTTTTGTGGGCTTAGTTTATTTTTGTTAGGGAAAGTTAAATATATTTTTCTATGTTACATGCAATGTTGTTAATGTTTCCTTGCTGGTGCATGGCCGCCCATAGCCTGTGTTTGATTTAAATATTTGGCTGACTGTGTAAGACACAAACAGATAGATGCGACACACCTCACTGATTGACTTGTCCTTCTAGTACTTTCAGTCTGTCCTCTAGTCTATGCATTCTTTATCTGGACTGGTGTGTGAAAATGAAATCATTGACAACATGTCCATTATTAATTCTGCCTCCCCCAAATTTCTCTATTACCTGTGCTTGATGTTTATGTCCAACTGTGGCACAGCAATGGCTGCATGGTGAAGATGGTTTCCTTTTTCTAACATGCCATGATTGGGGTGGTGGTGGTGGTAGTATAGTAGTAGTAGTAGTAGACACTGGCAGGGCGGCAGCATTTGCAAAAAAAGAACATGAGACAGTCAATCGCCTTTGAGAGACTGTTAGAGGAGTAGTAGAATGAAGTACAGTACAGAACTTACCGAGCAACAATAATATGCTCAAATATTAGACAACAAAACATAATGGTGGTTGGGATAGCCTACTAGACAGAGTTACAAACTATAGTTGTGTCGAGTCACTTGACAAGGCCTACAGCCTAACAGTTAGTGCTGTATATGAGGAACGACAACAAACAAATCCAATCAATGCCGGCAATTCATGCTGAGGTATATGTTCCTTTGTTAAATAAAATAACCTAAAATATCCTACTCATGGGTGGGCAAGCAGAAGAAGATCATCGCTCTGCCTTGAAATTGAAGTACTGTTGCTTTTGCCACATCCTCCCCAGCAAGTGTGTGATTAAGTATTGGTGTACATTTAATTTAGTCACACCTCGACAATAAGTCACACAGCCCAGGGGAAGAGGGTTAGGGTTTGTTGAATGGATGGGAAGGGGTTTTTTGGGAAAGGTTTGACATAGAAAAACAGTATGCATGGACAAACAAACGACAATCATTGAAGACTACCATATCCATATGTTAAGGGAGAAAAAGGAAATGCATGCATGATGATGAGAGACCCGGATTACATACACTTCTAGTTCTTGTTCTGTTGTTCCGGCCTTAATACTTTTACAGATAGCAAATAGAAATTTTAAATATTGGTAGGGAAGAATCGTAGACAGAGAGCAAACCTGATGATGATAATAACAACTCCAAGAACACACTGTTATAAAGATTGTATACAAAATATTAATCAAATTATTTAAAAGAAGATAAAAGTGGATACTGTTACTGTGTTATCCTGGTAAAAAATGTGGACTGGATTTGCATCTCAGCATTCCTCTTGGTCCTCCTCTCGTCCATCAATCTTGGGTGTGTCGCCTCGCCACTCGCCACTGCCCGGCTGGAAACAAAAATGTCGATTTATTGGTAAGGTAAGTGTGCATTGTAATGTTTTCCAAAGTATAGGGCAAGGCCCAGCCTGTAATTGTAGATGGAAAACCAAAGGGGATATTGAGAAACAAAGTTGAAACAAATGCACAAGTTATGGTGTAGTGCAACAAGAACACTTTCCGAGGCGGCATGTATACATCATCTCTACTCTAGTCTGTTTCCAGCATTGACCTTCAACAATAACAGGAGAGAGCAGGCCCACAGTGCTTAGCAGTAGCACATCCTACGTTAATACTTTTTTTTTTCTTTTTTTAAGAGTTGGACAAAGGCAAAGCAAATTATCCATTCCAAACATAGCATTTTACAGTTTAAGTTAGTAAATCAATGCACCGCAGTCATCCCACCGCTACACTCTATTCCACTTCTACAGACATTTGGGTCTGCTGTGGTTGTTGTTGACGTGTTTACCTTTAGGCTTTTAAGTTTATGCCACTCATGAAACGTCCTCCTGACTTCATCATCATCTCCGATACTTTTACTGACTTACTGTGAAGATCGGCCTGCAGTAGAAGTAAAATTGTTCTTACACAACAAGAGTAGAAATATTATTGACTTGAGTCAGTCTTTATTGTGTACAGAAAGATAGATTACTAGTACACTTTGACTTCACTTTGTGCACAACAAATAAACAACGAAAACACAAAGACCAATCGCTCAGAGTCAGGTGTCCAATGCATGCCATTAATTGTCATTACCTGTTCCTTCTCATCTTAAGTTAACGGGCCGTCTATTTCGCCATCATCATGATGGGCGGTGCTGTTGTGTCATCATACTCATTGCGCAGATATAGTGAGTCCCCTTCCTGTATTGAATTAAAAGCAATTTCTTATTTGCAAGAAGGGGAAAATTGAATTCACCTTGAGTTAAGTTTAGTGTGTTCTGTAAAAAGTTGATTAGTGGCAGTGCACAATTACATAAATTCATGCACAGCGAACACAACAAAATCATTCAGTCTGCGACTCTGCGTCCATCCTATTTTCAGTTAATGGCCAGTCTCTCTCAGCTCTTAAAAGGAGGATAGCTATAGTAGTCATCTGATTCATGCTCCACTTCTTTTGGCAGGACTAGGAAAGTTTGATTTTTTTCTTGTAGTACTATTTTACCATCATCCAATAATCATTCATGAGGGCAATGGATTTGTGTGGGAGATTCAGTATGATGGAGCGGAGGAGCTGGATTCGGAGGACTGTACTGTCAAATTGCAGATACATTGAAAATTGTATATTAAATAAGAAGAGTAGAAGACGGTGGTAATGGATTTGTTGTGATTCACAAGTTTGTAACCAGAACGACAGACACAAAAACAACGGTGGGAAAAAAGGGAGGAAGACAGTAAGTGCAAGCCTAATTGTCAGGGAAGTATAGCTCATCCTCAAACTCTGGGGGGTCAGCCAGTAGTAGGGAATCATCATGTGACACACTACTTCCGTCACCTGAGCCGCTTTCCTCATCTTCCTCCATTGCTTCATGTATTGTGTAATTCGGTGGTATGAAGTGCTGATTCATTTTGATCATTGTTAACCTCTCCACGTTTTTGGGCGAGAGACTGGTCCTTCTCAATGTTACAATGGAACCAGCAGCACTGAAAACACATTCGGAAGAGACACTTGCGACAGAGCAAGCCAGATAGCTTATCGCCAGCCTGCTGAGCTGTGGCCATTCAGACCTTTTCCTATACCAATACTGCAATGGGTTTTGATCAATGTACACCTCTGTTGGGTCGTCCAGATAGGCCTGGACCATCCGCTCAATGTCCAGGGTTGCTGCTGGTAAGCTTTTGTGCTGTTTTTTCTGTGCATCAGCACTGTGCTTATTAATGCCTAACTTTACATACCAATCGTGTAATGATTGTACTCGGCCTAATGATCCAGTTATTGTTTCTGTGGTCGATAGTGATGGTGAGTGTTGTGATCCAAACGCACTGCCCTCAGCCAACAAAGTTGCACTTGATCCTGCATGGCCTGCTTCAGTACTTCTTGTGGGTTGATCTTGCAGGCTTTTAATTAGCAGCCGTTTGTTTTCCAACTTACTGGCTGCTTCAGCTATACAACTTTTGTAGCGGGCAACATCAATCTCGGAAAAAGCAAAGAATGTCTTCAGTCCAAGTTTTGCACGTGGATCCAGAATTGTGGCACAAATGTAATGTTCTTGTGACAAAATTTTATTTTGTATCCTTACATTTTCAGCTAAGCGCCGGGATAAGCTCTCGACCAAGTCATGGGCTTGCCTTTTGTCCTCTACACCTTTGTATGATTCAGACACATTATTCAACTGATGCTCTAGCATTTGCAATAATGGGATAGCTTGGCCCATTGTACAGTCCTCCTTGCTGACTTCACGTGTTAAGACCTCAAAAGGACACAGCATCTCAGTCAGGCATTTAATTAGGCTCCATTGATCCATCTCAAGGTTCATGCCTTTAACAGTAGCATCCCCGCTTCTGTTCCAGACATATTCATGGAGTGACCTGTACTGCTCATACGGATGATCAAGCATGTAATACGTTGAGTTCCAACGTGTTGCCACCTCCTGGATGAGTGCCTTGACTGGCATCCTATGTTCACGTTGGATGATCCTCAGCTGCTTCCGAGCTTTAAAAGAATGGCTGAAATGAGTGCATATTCTTCGGCAGGTGGCCAGTAAATTGCTGACTATGGGTTCTTTTTTCAGAAAGTCTTGAACTATAATGTGTATGCAGTGCGCCAAACAAGGAACCCTGAAATAGGAACCAAGTTCCATGGCCTTAAGTACATTACTGCCATTGTCTGTAGCAACAAAACCAATACCAAGCCCTCTAGGCCGCAGCCATTCCAAAACCTTGCTGCGAAACTCGTGTAAAATGTTTTCAGCCGTATGAGATTTCTCCATGGCGAACATGGCTACAGTTGCATGTTTCCGAGTACCTTCAAAAATCGCAGCTGTGTCAACAGCACCTCGTGCAGATAGCTTATCTCTAACCCCCACAAAAGAGATCCAGTGTGCAGCGATGCACATGTAATCTGTGGCTTGGCAACTGGTCCACATGTCTGTTGTCAGGTGGATATTGTGCACAGCACTCTGCTGCAAGGCTCGTCCAACCAATTCCAGCACATCATGATGTAGTGCCGGAACAGCAATTCTTGCGAAATAGGACCGGCTGGGAACCTTCCATTTAGGGCAGATGGCAGACACAAATTCAAGGAAACCCACCCCTTCCACAAATGAAAAAGGAAGAAGGTCCAGCGCTAACATTTTAGCCAGCTTCGCAATGTACAATCGTGCCATTGGGTGGTTGCGTTGGAACTGCCCCTCCAACCTAAACATGCTCTCAATGGTAGGCTGGATTACTTTCCTTTGTGGTGCTGTTTTCATTAACCCACTAAGGCTCAACGACACAGATTGTCTCATTGCGGTACTCGGATGCCTTGGTGTCTCACTCTGCCTGACTCAGAGTATGGCTCTTACTGCGGTGCCACTCTGATGTTACTGAGGAGGATGTGGGCGTTCCCACTGCACTACTGGGGACAGGGCTAGAAATGCCTCCCTCTTCTTCACCTGCCACCGCAATAATATCGTTCCCTGATTCTTCCTGACCAACTTCAATGGGTTGAGTTTTTCTACTTTCTTTTAACTTAAGTAGGTGATCCCCCCACACGGTAGTGTGGTGTATTCTGAGATGACTTGCTTGTTCTCCGGTACCATAGTTTGTACCATGCTTACCACGCCGAACACCTTGCCGACAAATTGAGCATATAGCAATGTTCTCCTCCTTGGCGCTAACAGAAAAGAAGTCCCAAACTGGGGAGGAGAACTTTCTGGCACTGCTGGATGTGCCACTACCAATACCAGATGAACTGGAGAGTGTGCTTGAAATGTGACCCTGTGCACCTAGACTGTGACTTTTACTACCACTACCTACTGAGATGGTTAAGCTGGATGTAGGTCCCTGCCGGGCCTTGGAAAATATGGCAGCTGGAGGTAGTGGTGGTGTAACCTGTGTTGGTGATATCCGTGCTACATCCCGCTCAGTAGCAGCCTTTCTGGATAGGGTGAGAATGTTGGTCTCCAATCCCTTTGCGGCGTGTGTAATGTGTGTGATGACTGGCTCGTCTTCATCAACATCATCATCACCCCCCTCTTCTACATCTACCTCCATAACTCTAAGTTTTTCTGGGAACTTCCTTTTCAGAAGCATTGTCTTGTGGCGTATATCACTCTCAGACTGATCTTGTGGGAGCCAAGTGGCATCACGATCATCAGAAGCGGGGCGTGAATAAGAAGATGATGGACTAAGCCTCCTTTTCCTTGCTGGTGGTCTGGAAGACAATAGATCTTCTGAAACAGTGGTTTGACTTTGCTCCACTTTGTCGGCAGAAAGCTCGATTTCCTGAAATGCCCCTACGTCAGGAGCAACAACTACTATGGTGGGCTGATGCGGCCGCTGCTGTTCTTGTTGCGGCTGCTGCTGTTCTTGTTGCGGCTGCTGCGCTTATTGTTGCGGCCGCTGCTGTTCTTGTTGCGGCTCCTGCTGTTCTTGTTGCGGCTGCACACTGATCTGCTGAGTTTGCGCCTGCGTTGAACTTGATTGTGTACTACTTTGCGGTAATGACATTTCTTCAACATCGCCGCTCGTTAGTAGACTGGCCACCTCTGCGACACTAAAGCCCTTGGGCCTAGGTTGGTGGGGTTGGACCGCTGTGCTGCTCCCAGCTTGGTTCCCAGACAACGCTGCTGCAGGTGTAACTTTTTTGGTGCCAAAAAAAACAATGGCCGGCACACCATCAGTCGTGGTTAATGGCACTTCCTTTTTCTGTTCCTTCTTCTCTCCGGCAACTTTCTTGGTACTGGACCTGGTACCTTTCTTTGGGGCCATCTTCTTCAGATGTCAGGCAGGATGCAGATGCACAACAGGTTCTGGTCACACGTGGACATGATGCGCAGCAGGACTTCTGTCTGGCTGGCAGTACAAAAGGTAGCCGGGTGACGCTGATGACACCTCCTCCTCTGTCTTTTGTGCACCTAAAAGCAAATAAGCCCGGAGAAGAACATCAGTGAAATGTTGCATTTGTTGTTGTGGTTCAGTTACTTAGTACTGTACTAGTGCAAACAAAAGATAGTCTAGCCTTTATGACTTTTTTTTTTAACTAGGGCTACGTTTTACTACTGTGTACAGTCACACACTACACTCTCAGGAAGGATAGGAAAGTTAATAATAACCACCAAAATAAAAATTTAATAGAAGTGGGGTGGACCCTATTTGCCATTAAATTATTTGAGCATCTCAGCATCCATGGAGCTGCTGCTGGCAAAGGGGGTGGATGGATGGAAGCAGTTAGCCAAATAGCCAATAGGAAAACCATGCAGGCCTATGGCAAAAGCAGAACACTAATAACTCCCAGTCCAAACACAAAAAAAGCCCACCACCCACATGGACACTCACAAATCACAAACAAGCCGGGGGCCTGGGAACCACCAGGAGCTGACAAAAGGCCTATAAAAGCACACTGCTCTGCCTTTTTAATGAAACAAATTGGAAATACGAACATTCACAGGCCCCAAAAAGGACTGCAGGGTGCATGCATTGCACACCAACACACCAGACACATACAACAAAAGCATGTCTTTAAGACAACCAACATCAGAAAGGCCACCCCAAAAAAACACACTTCCCCAACTCAATCCAATGCCATCCATGCCCTAAATTATGTCTAAAAATTCAACAGACCACACATATAGATGATGAGACCAATCATGTTGAAACTCCACTGGCCTCCAAGGTAGAATTCAATCCATTCTTTTATCTCATATTTACTAGAAACATTTAGACCTTTAATAAATGTTCCCTTTCTTGGGGGCAGAATAATATGCTCAAAAGTGTTAGCCAAAGAGTACTAAATTTTTCGATATGGGAAGGCTGTTATTACAAACCATGTCTCCTGTATGACATATGGGGTGACAGTGAGTCTGATGGCAAATCCAAGAGACTACTCTTCAAGGGGAAATGCCATCATGTTGTCTGTCGTGCCCAGATTTTTAATAAAGAGGGACGTCCGTTCATGCACGGAGGGGGGCAGAGGACCACACACCCCAAAAGCTCTTGCAGCTGTCTCTCCCTATGCTGCCTGATATGCATCAGGAGGCTTCTATTTCTATCACTGTGGCTCCTTCTGTGCGGGTAGGCCATTTGTGCATGGAGGTGGTCAGAGGACCACAGGCCCCAGGAGCTCTCATGGCTGTCGCAGCACACACTGCCTGCTATGTGCCAAGAGGTGACTATTTCCATCACTGGGGCTCCCGCTGCATGGGACACCCATTTGTGCACAGATGATGAGAGGCCCATTTGTTCATAGAAGGGGTGGAGGACCACAGGCCCCAGAAGCTCTCATGGTTTTCACTGCCCATGCTGAGTGCTGTGCTCAGGAAGAGCCCATCTCCATTGCTTGGGCTCCCGCTGCACAGGACACCAATTTGTGCAGAGGGGGCAGAGGACCACAGGCCCCAGGAGCTGTCACTGCCCATGATGCATGCTACATGCCAGGAGGCTCCTCTTTCCATCACTGGGGCTCACACTGTTTGTTTTTGCCTCTGTACCCACTGTGAGTGTGGCCATGAAATAGAAAAGATTGATGGGAAAGCCCCTTTACGCAAAAAATAAACAGCCCCCATGCACTGGCACACCCCAGAGTGACTTAATCTTGTGGATACAGCCACAACCCGTATCACAATCTTTGGTCCAACCCTTCACGACAAATGCTACTCCATCTTTTTATTCCCAGACTGAGGGAATATTAGATGCAGAATTGCCCCTCTTTAATGCTCTTTGCTGTAGAGTTGGTGTCATAATAAATGGAAAATTTAAACCCCTGTTGGAGCACTTGGAACACATGGAGATTCTCATAGGTAGGATCCACAATTATGGAGTGACCGCAGATACTAAGAGTGGGCGGAATTTGCGTAGTCGCATTAGGCAAATCTCTGCGAAATTGTAACAAATCTCCGCGTGCTCGCGCGAAAATATATCGCTAACTTACCCATGCGGGCGCTAATGGGCGCGGCCATCTTGTTTTTCACTTGTCGCGCCTGTTATTTCTTGTTCCGGGTCGCGCATTGCATGCTCGCGCCTGCTCGCAACGGTCATTTCCTGTTCCGGGTCGCTTTTTGCATGCTCCCGCCCGTTCGCGATAAGTATTTCCTGTTCGAGAACGTGTATTACATGTTCGCGACGGTTTTTTACGTGCTCGGGGGGGAAATATCACGCGAACTTGCCCATGCGGTCGCAGTGGGCGCGGCCATCTTATTTTTCACTCTATTGCTATGGTTCTGGGCCTGCTTTTCAGTCCTCCCGCTATCTTTTCAATCCTTTGTTTCTGGAAACTTTTTGTTAATCTTTTTTATTTATTATCTATCTCTCTATTTTCCTGATTCTATACTTTGAGTTTTTTTCTACTTTATGTGTATTTTTAACTACTTTTTCACTCTTTTTCTTTTACCTGTTTTTTTTATTTCTTTTACTTGCTTTTTTCATTCCTACCTTTTCTTTCCTGCCCCCTTGCCTACCCAGAACCATGGCAAAGGGCCGCAGGGCTCTTAGCCGTAGCCAGAGCCGAGACCGCCTTCCTTGCGGAAGGCGGCGCCAACACGAGGTGCAGCCACGGGCCCTATTTGGTGAGGCGGAGGTGGCCACACTGGTTTTTTTTGTGCAGAGCCACCTCCCCGTAACCCTGGCACCAGGCGGCAGGGCTGGGTCCGGGTACAGGCTCTGGGAGCATCGGCAGCGGTGGGGAAAGGTGTGCCGAGCAGTGTTTCCCTGCTCTTCTGCCCGACGCACCAATAACCAGCTGACGCACCGGTGGTCCGATATTCTTGACCTGCTAGGAGTGGAGGGCCTGGGGCTTGGTGAGTAGCTATTTAATATTACTACTTTGTGTTCTTCTGCTCTGTGTTATATATTGTGAATATATATTTTTTTCTGACCAGCAAGTATGCTGCTGCATACATTGCAGGTAAATTTCGTTTAAAAATCTTCTGTGATTGTTATGACACAGGTGCTCAGCGCTACTAATCTTACTTGTTTGCAACTTTGCGCTCATTTAGCGTGATTATGTAAGAGTTTCTTTTAGAGAACTTAAGTTAGGTCATGCTGGAGAGACTCTAGTCATTATTTTGTCCTCCTGTCACTAAGTGATAGTTTTGGATTGATAGGTTTAGTTACTTATTAGTATGAGTTGGTAATTTTTTAGTGGTCTGCATGACGCACCCTCTGTTAAGTCATGTGCTGCTGAGTGCTGCTTACCCCAGTCCTTAGTAGAAACTTTTGTAATTTGTTTAGTGAGTGGTAATTAAGGGTTGGTGGACAACTCCGTTCCGCCCATGGAATGTGCGGAGATTTGCCCTTCCGCCTTCCACGATAATAGGCGGAGAAACAGGGCAAATCTCCGCACACTCGGGGCATAACGGAAGTTGGCCGCCCGCAGTATTAAATACATTAAAACATTTTTTTTAAATAAATAACCTTACCTTATTGGCGGCGTCCCCGGGCTTCCATCCTCCTCCAGCGCGTCTTCTTCTGGGAACTGCGCATGCGCAGGAGCCCGCGCATGTGCATTCCTCGGCAAGAATGTGCATGCGCAGGCTCCCGTGCATGCGCGGGTTCTCAGAATAAGACGCGCTGGAGAAGGTTTGAAGCCTGGGGACGCCGCCGATAAGGTAAGGTTTTCTAAAAATGTATTTTTTTAAGTATTTAATACTGCGGGCGGGAGGCGGGATGTGCGTAACGGAACTATGTGGAGAGTGCGGAGATTGGTTCCATCTCCGTGTCTCTTCACGTAGGTCCCTTACGCACATTATGCCCACCCTTAGTGGTAATAGGCTTAGCACTAGCAGAACATCAGCAGCAACCAACCAACAATATGGTATATGCAAAAATTTTGGCATGTGTCCTCCATCTATGCATTTTGAAGACTAAAATAAATGGAAAAGCAGACTTAGGGAACAATTGGCCCATCTGGAATAGGTGGGCTAGGTCAGGTGGTAGTTAGGCTTAGTTAGTATTCTGGAATCAGAATGGAACACTGGATTAGTGTTGATAAATAATAACTAGTCGGTCCGCGAATCCCCCGATACTACTAGCCGACCAGATTAGATCAGTCAATTTTAATGCAATTGTTTTTTCCATAAATGTTTTTTTGACCGTTTTAAAAAATATTTTATTATTTCACACCAATCATCAATGCTTGTCTCTTTCTTTCTTATATCTTTCATGATCAGCATCCAGGGGCAAAAAGACGGGGTCAAAGTCGACGAGAGCAGCTGGAGAACACCAGGGACAGGACCAGGACCGCTCCTCTATCGAGGGCTCTGCTGCTGGCCCCAGTAAGTCTTCCTGTTGTTAATATTAATAATTATTATTCCCTAAATTTTAATGCACCTTATTTTTTCCGAACTATTGTTTCCGTTTCCTAATGCTATTTGTTACCAATTCTTCTTCGATCTAGACTATCTGTTTCTAAATTCTTGTTATCCCTGCCTCCAACTGCCTCTGATATGACTCTCTGTACTACTACAATTAGTCTGTCTGTAGTTAAGCTTGCCCAGTTGGCCACTCTTTATTTGTAAGGTTTTAAAAAAAACTCAAATTCACCAATAGCTCTAGCCATTGAGTCCAGTCCTTTGGGTTGTCCTCTTCTACTACTTCTAGTCTTCTTAATCTTGAGGCTTTTTGACAGTTCCCACCAATAAAATGCCCAACCAGATTTGACTATTTTTGATAGGATAGGACATACTACTACTGTTGTAGGGATTTTGCACATACAGAACTTTGCACAGAAAAATAGGACGTTGGTGATGGGAGGTTAGACAGGACCGTCCTCAAACATCAATCAGAACCCACCTTTCCGACTAGTTATAGTGTCTCATTATTATTAGCTCTCCGAACCCCCCCAAGATACCCAATGAGTAGACAACCTAGAACATAACACTCCCGACCTCTCAGTCACAGAAGCAATGCACACCGTTTTCCTCACTCACTCGTGTAAGTCCACACCAAATACCAACGAGTCTATGTAAGTTAAAAAGGCTTATTTTCAACTGACAGGCTCTGTACGTTGTTCTATATTGCAGCATCAACAGCAAAATGCATAAGATTAAAACAATAAACATTGTTACACTTAGCTAGACTTACAACAACTACAAGTCCATAGAAGACAAAATGTGAAACCATGACAATTGAACAGTGGTGGAAGAACCACCCTCCCCTAGGTAGGAATATAGTTTATATAAAATTATAAATGAAGATCTCTGAGCGAAATCTGGGGACCCCTCACCTTAGAAAAACCTAGTACTGGTTACATCATAAGCTCTGCAAAGCTCTGGTTTGTAGAAGGGAATCTTCCGTCTGTTATGACAAAAATGTTGCACGTTAGTATATTGCAAGGATTTCTCAGTCGTGCCAAAAAGTGTAGCATTTTTATGGATAAGCAGTTTGGACTAATACCAGAACATAACAAAGAGGCTTGTTTTTCAACCTTGTACTCAGCGCTCAGACAGTAGCAGTATGAGCTCATGTGGGCTCAAAGGCGTCTTACACAACAAGCTGCGAGGTAATATGCAGAAAAATAAAAGACACTAAGCTAAAATGGTTGCATGGCTGAGGCTAACTAAGCAAATACTAGAATGACCCTAGGGACCATATAACACTACTAGTGTCTACTCGACTACCTGATTTGTACTAGTGATGTATGTTGTATATGTATGTATTAATTTGTTTTCGATCTTGCTAGTGAAAAATAGGGGGGGTGTATATGGCATCTAAAAAATGTGTAATGTTTTTCTAGGCGTCCTACTGACCACCACTGCCGGGGCCAGCAGCAAAGGCGACGCGGCTGCTGAGGGAGGAAAAGATGCGGCAGTTGAAGGAGGAGCTGCAGGGGGTGAGCCAGCAGCAGTGGGGGGCGGTGTTGAGTTATATTCTTAATCCTTACTTATTGACATTACACTCGCTGCAAGGGTGTACTGTGCACTGTACTTTTGAGACTTAGTAAGTAAGATGTTGTTGTTGTGAACGGTTGAAGAAGACACCCTTCACTTAGCATTAGCAAAAGCATTAGCGGCGGGAGAGTTGAGTAACCAATGGCCTCTTCTATCTGACTTCAACTCAGCTGTGAAAGTTTTATGGAGAAGACTAAAAGTCAGATCAGATGACTTTGATGGATGGGTTGAACGAAAAGCGAAAGAAGGGTGGAAAGAAGAAGGACGGGCAAGATTTAATATTTATGGCTGACAGAGAAGGATACGTGGGATGCATGCATGCATAGGTGGCTGATAGGAATCAGATGCATGGGTGGTTGAATGCCTGAAACTCCCACAAATGTTAGAGGCTGAGTAAGTGGGAGGATAGATACATATAATAAATGTTATGTACTGTGCTGGCTAGTGCTATCGTGCCATTATGTGTAAAATTAATTTGTCTTACTGCTTTGCTAAGAGTATATTTTACAATAGTCTTAGTTTTTTCTTCTTGATATAGCTACTCCTTCCAATGGGAAACCGGACAGGAAGGAGTTGGCAGCCAAGGCCCGGCGCCGGTAGTTGGAGGCCATACAAACGGAATACCGGCGGCTTGTGGTTCTGGTGGAGGAAGAGGAGGAGGCAGCAGCAGCTGCAGCCTCCTCCAATGCCCCGGGCCCTAGTCACCCCCTCCAGTGTTATGGCACCACCGTCTAGCAGCTGTCCGCCGCTGCCCCTCTTTTAATAGCACTGCTGCCCCCCTGTGGATGCAATTGCCGTGCATTGAAGCGCTGCGTGGCCCATCTAGAGGAGCAAGTTTGTGTCCTCCAGGAGAGGCAAGCCCACCGATAAACAGACCCTGTGAATTGCCTCTTTTTTATTTGTTCCTTTGGTGGGTGGGAATCGGGCGTTAGGGTTCACTTTATTTGGACAATTGGACATTTAATTTGTTGGACTTTTTCCTTCCGGACATTGGTTGGGTTTAGGGAGAGGGGTGGGTCAGGTGTTGTTGGACTTTTTACATAGTTTATTTTTGTTAGGGGATTAAATTATAAATTTATACTTTACATACAATGTTGTTAACCCCTTCGCTGCCAGGCCTTTTCCCCCTCCTGTGCCAAGCCTTTTTTTGGCTATTTGGGGTAGTGCGTGCTTAGGCTCCTGTAACTTTTTGACCACATAAGGTATCCACGCCAAATTTGCGTCCTTTTCTTCCGACATCATGGGGATTCTAAAGGTACTCAGGGTTTGTGGATTCTCCTAGAGGGGTCACAGAAATTAGCCAAAATACAGCAAAATGTTGTTTTTTTTGGAAAAATGGGATAAACAGGCTGCAAATGAAAGCATCTGGGTTTTTCGCTGTAAATGTTATCAAAAAAGGGTTTGTGGGGTTGAAATCACCATTTTCCCAGCTTTTCGGGGATACCAGACTTTGGTCAGAAACCCAACATTTTTTACACAGTTTTGGCATTTTTCTGGGACATACCCAATTTTTGCTATTTTTTGTGCTTTTAGCCTCTTTCCAGTTAATGGCAGAAATGGGTACAAAAGCAATAATGGATCCTGGAAAGCTATACATATTCGAGAAGAAGACAAGATTCTGAATTCAGCAAGGGGTCATTTGTGTAGATCCATGAAGGTTTTTTTATAGAAACAAACAGTTAAATATATGATAAATTGAAAATTAGTTGAAAAAAAAGCCTTTTGTGTCAACGTTTTCACCTGTAACTTCTTCTAATTATGACAGCTCTTTGAAAGCAATATACCGTTGCATCCGTTGGACATTACTGGTTGTGGGGATATATAGGACTTGTAGGTTCACCAAGAACCCAACAAACCCAGAGCCAAAAACTGAGCAGCAACTTGCAATGGTTTTTTATTATGTACCGGGTATATAGTAATTATTCTGTAAAAATGTGTACATGGAAAAATTGGTATGAAAGACACCTATGTATTTCTGAAATGGGAACAAAATATAGAGTTTAGAAACAGTAGATATTTGCACATTTCTGAAATTGGGAATACTCATACTAGCATGAGAATTATCAGTCATTTTTTAGAATGACTTCTTTTTTACACAATATCCTTCATTTGGAAGGCAGAAATGCATCAAAAGTCAATAGATAATAACAGTTCCTTTACAAATCTGAATTACCCTAAGTCTCCCGATAAAAATGGTACCTCACTTGTGTGGGTAGGCATAGTGCCCACGACAGGAAACGGCACAAAACGCAACGCGCTCACAACTCAATATCGCAGTGAAAATGTACCCTTTTTTTGCAAAGTGCCTAGCTCTAGTTTTTGAACCCTAGCTCTGCGGGCACCTAGGGAAACCTAGAAAACCTATACATTTTTGAAAACTAGACACCCAGGGGAATCCAGGATGGGGTGACTTGACTGCCTCCCACCAGGGTCTGTTACCCAGAGTCCCTTGCAAACCTAAAAAATTGTCAAAAAAAACACATTTTCCCACATTTCTGTCGTGGAAAGTTCCGGAATCTGCGTGGATCCACAAATTTCCACCCACCCCGCATTCCCCAAAGTCTTATGAGAAAAATGGTACCTCACTTGTGTGAGTCAGCCTAGTGCCCGCGACAGCAAATGGCGCAAAACACAACGTGGTCACACCTCAATTTCGCAGTGAAAAATTACCCTTTTTTGGCAAAATGACTAGCTGTAGTTTTTGAACCCTGGCTCTGCGGGCACCTTGGGTAACCTAGCAAACCTGAGTTTGAGTTTGAGTTTAAAATTACTTGTAGAGCGCACGTCTACCAGCGGTTTCTTGGCGCTATAGTTAACAAGGTCCTGGGCTAGAAGACTGGGGAAGCTGCTGGCGTATTATTCAAAGGACTTCATGAACAGGAAGGTCTTGAGGTGTTTACGGAATCGCGGGTACAGGGTGATAGAGCGAAGTTCAAGGGGAAAGGAGTTCCAGAGGGTCGGGGCAAGGGTGGCAAATGTTGAACCTCCCCACTTCTTTCTCCGGTAGCGTGGGATGGAGAGGAGGGACTGGGAGGACGAGCGTAGTTCCCTGGTGGGAACGTATGGAATGATCTCGGAAGAGATGAACGCCGGTGTCAGGCCAAGTCGGGCCAAGAAGGTGATGGAAGCGAGCTAGAATTGGACCCTAGCTCGCACCGGGAGCCAATGTAAAGATTTCAGAAGAGTGGTAGAGTGGTGAAATTTAGGGAGTTTGAAGGCCAGGCGGGCCGCCTGGTTTTGTATCTGCTGTAGGCGTCGCAGGCTATATGCGGGGATGCCGGCATATATGGCGTTGCCGTAATCCAGGCGGGACACCACCATGGCCAGGATGATGAGCTTAAGGGCGGGGAAAGTGAAGAAACGGGACACCCTGCGTATAGTGCGCAGTGAAAGGAAAGAAGAAGATACCACAGAGCTAACCTGGGAGTGAAGGGTGAGTTGAGAATTGATTTTTATGCCTAGTGTTTTGACAGAGGAAGAGGGTACAGGAGAGGGGCCAAGGGAGGGGGGCCAGAAAAGAGGAGACAAGGGCTGGATGAACCACCCGTCAATACCAGCTCGGTCTTGTCGGGATTGAGTTTGAGGTGATTGTGGTTCATCCAGTCCCTGATATGGAGCATGACAGATTGAAAGTTTAGAACAGAAGAGGGGGAAGAGGATAGATTGAAAACAAGCTGGAGGTCATCCGCATAATTGAATACGGCGACCTCCATCTTTTGGAGGGAAAAGATAAGAGGGGCGACATACAGATTGAACAAAACGGGGGAAAGGGAAGAGCCTTGGGGATCCCTGCACTGAACTTTCCGGACGTCCGCTGTGAAGTCACCCAGGCAGACAGCCTTGGTGCGGTCCCGCAGGAAGGAGGGGAGCCAGACCAGACCTATACATTTTTTAAAACTAGACAACCAGGGAAATTCAGGATGGGGTGACTTGACTGCCTCCCACCAGGGTCTGTTACCCAGAATCCCTTGCAAACCTAAAAAATTGTCAAAAAAAACACATTTTCCCCACATTTCTGTCGTGGAAAGTTCCGGAATCTGCGTGGATCCACAAATTCCAACCCACCCCGCGTTCCCCAAAGTCTTACGAGAAAAATGGTACCTCACTTGTGTGGGTCGGCCTAGTGCCCCTGACTGGAAACGGCGCAAAACGCAATGTGGTCACACCTCAATTTCGCAGTGAAAAATGACCCTTTTTTGGCAAAATAACTAGCTATAGTTTTTGAACCCTAGCTCTGCGGACACCTTGGGAAACCTAGCAAACCTATACATTTTTTAAAACTAGACACCCAGGGGAATCCAGGATGGGGTGACTTGACTGCCTCCCACCAGGGTCTGTTACCCAGAATCCCTTGCAAACCTAAAAAATTGTCAAATAAAACACATTTTCCCCACATTTCTGTCGTGGAAAGTTCTGGAATCTGCGTGGATCCACAAATTTCCACCCACTCCGCGTTCCCCAAAGTCTTACGAGAAAAATGGTACCTCACTTGTGTGGGTCAGCCTAGTGCCCGTGACAGGAAACGGCGCAAAACACAATGTGGTCACACCTCAATTTCGCAGTGAAAAATGACCCTTTTTTGGCAAAATGACTAGCTGTAGTTTTTTAACCCTAGCTCTGCGGGCACCTTGGGAAACCTAGCAAACCTATACATTTTTTAAAACTAGACACCCAGGGGAATCCAGGATGGGGTGACTTGACTGCTTCCCACCAGTGTCTGTTACCCAGAATCCCTTGCAAACCTAAAAAATTGTCCAAAAAAACACATTTTCCCCACATTTCTGTCGTGGAAAGTTCCGGAATCTGCGTGGATCCACAAATTTCCACCCACCCCGCGTTCCCTAAAGTCTTTCAAGAAAAATTGTACATCACTTGTGTGGGTCGGCCTAGTGCCGGCGACTGGAAACGGCGCAAAACGCAACGTGGTCACACCTCAATTTCGCAGCGAAAAATGACCCTTTTTTGGCAAAATGACTAGCTGTAGTTTTTTAACCCTAGCTCTGCGGGCACCTTGGTAAACCTAGCAAACCTATACATTTTTGAAAACTAGATACCCAGGGGAATCCAGGATGGGGTGACTTGACTGCCTCCAACCAGGGTCTGTTACGCAGAATCCCTTGCAAACCTAAAAAATTGTCAAAAAAAACACATTATCCCCACATTTCTGTCGTGGAAAGTTCTGGAATCGGCGTGGATTCACAAATTTCCACCCACCCTGCGTTCCCCAAAGTCTTACGAGAAAAATGGTACCTCACTTGTGTGGGTCGGCCTAGTGCCCGCGACAGGAAACGGCGCAAAACGCAACGTGGTCACACCTCAATTTCGCAGTGAAAAATGACCCTTTTTTGGCAAAATGACTAGCTGTAGTTTTGTAACCCTAGTTCTGCGGGCACCTTGGTAAACCTAGCAAACCTATACATTTTTGAAAACTAGACACCCAGGGGAATCCAGGATGGGGTGACTTGACTGCCTCCAACCAGGGTCTGTTACCCAGAATCTCTTGCAAACCTAAAAAATTGTCAAAAAAAAACCACATTTTCCCCACATTTCTGTCATGGAAAGTTCTGGAATCTACGTGGATCCACAAATTTCCACCCACCCCGCGTTCCCCAAAGTCTTATGAGAAAAACGGTACCTCACTTGTGTGGGTCGGCCTAGTGCCCGCGACAGGAAACGGCGCAAAACGCAACATGGTCACACCTCAATTTCGCAGTGAAAAATGACCCTTTTTTGGCAAAATGACTAGCTGTAGTTTTTAAACCCTAGCTCTGCGGGCACCTTGGGAAACCTAGCAAACCTATACATTTTTGAAAACTAGACACACACGGGAATCCATGATGGGGTGACTTGACTGCCTCCCACCAGGGTCTGTTACCCAGAATCCCTTGCAAACCTAAAAAATTGTCAAAAAAAAATAAATTTTCCCCACATTTCTGTCGTGGAAAGTTCCGGAATCTGCGTGGATCCACAAATTTCCACCCACCCCGCGTTCCCCAAAGTCTTACGAGAAAAACAGTACCTCACTTGTTGGGGTCGGCCTAGTGCCCGCGACTGAAAACGGCGCAAAACGCAACGTGGTCACACCTCAATTTCGCAGTGAAAAATGACCCTTTTTTGGCAAAATGACTAGCTGTAGTTTTTGAATCCTAGCTCTGCGGGCACCCTGGGAAACCTAGCAAACCTATACATTTTTGAAAACTAGACACCCAGGGGAATCCAGGATGGGGGGACTTGACTGCCTCGCCCCAGGGTCTGTTAACCAGAATCCCTTGCAAACCTAAAAAGTTGTAAAAAAAAACACATTTTCCCCACATTTCTGCGGTGAAAAGTTCCGGAATCTGTGTGGATCCACAAATTAACACTCACCCCGCGTTCCCCAAAGTCTTACGAGAAAAATGGTACCTCACTTGTGTGTGTTGGCCTAGTGCCCGCAACAGGAAACGGCGCAAAACGTAGTGAGGTAACATCAAAATTGCCTATCTCAAAACCATCTGGTTTTGCAAGGGGGGTCACTTGGGTTTTTGGCCCGGTGCACGGCGGCCATCTAGGGAAACCTACCAAACCCATACATTTCTGAAAACTAGACACACAGGGGCTTCCAGGCAGGTATGGCTTGTGTGGATCCCCCAACGTTTCCTTACCCAGAATCCCCTGCAAACCTCAATTTTATCTGAAAAAATCACTTTTTTCACACATTTTTGTGTGGGAAAGTTGTGGCATCACCGGGCTCACTCAAATTTCCCACCCCCCAGCATTTCCCTGGGTCTCCCGGTAAAAATGGTGCCTCACTTGTGTGGGAGGCCCAAGTACCCGCTACAGGCAAGGGCCCAAAACGTAGTGTGGTGACATCAAAATTGCCTATCTCAAAACCACCCGGTTTTGCAAGGGGGGTCACCTGGGTTTTTGGCCCGGTGCTCGGCGGCCATGTAGGGAAACCTACCAAACCCATACATTTCTGAAAACTAGACACCTGGGGGCTTCCAGGGAGGTATGGCTTGCGTGGATCCCCCAACGTTTCCTTACCCAGAATCCCCTGCAAACCTCAATTTTAGCTGAAAACATCACTTTAATCACACATTTTTGTGTGGGAAAGTTGTGGCATCACCGGGCTCACTCAAATGTCCCACCTCCGAGCGTTCCCCTGGGTCTCCCGGTAAAAATGGTGCCTCACTTGTGTGGGAGTCCCAAGTACCCGCGACAGGCAAGGGCCCAAAACTTAGTGTGGTGACATCAAAATTGCCTATCTCAAAACCACCTGGTTTTGCAAGGGTGGTCACCTAGGTTTTTGGCCCGGTGCTCGGCGGCCATCTAGGGAAACCTACCAAACCCATACATTTATGAAAACTAGACACCCGGGGGCTTCCAGGGAGGTATGGCTTGCGTGGATCCCCCAATGTTTCCTTACCCAGAATCCCCTGCAAACCTCAATTTTAGCTGAAAAAAACACTTTTTTCACACATTTTTGTGTGGGAAAGTTGTGGCATCACCGGGCTCACTCAAATTTCCCACCTCCCAGCATTCCCCTGGGCCTCCCGGTAAAAATGGTGCCTCACTTGTGTGGGAGGCCCAAGTACCCGCGACAGGCAAGGGCCCAAAACGTAGTGTGGTGACATCAAAATTGCCTATCTCAAAACCACCTGGTTTTGCAAGGGGGGTCACCTGGGTTTTTGGCCCGGTGCTCGGCGGCCATTTAGGGAAACCTAACAAACCCATACATTTCTGAAAACTAGACACCTGGGGGCTTCCAGGGAGGTATGGCTTGCGTGGATCCCCCAATGTTTCCTTACCCAGAATCCCCTGCAAACCTCAATTTTAGCTGAAAAAACCACTTTTTTGACACATTTTTGTGTGGGAAAGATGTGGCATCACTGGGCTCACTCAAATTTCCCACCTCCCAGCATTCCCCTGGGTCTCCCGGTAAAAATGGTGCCTCACTTGTGTGTGAGGCCCAAGTACCCGCAACAGGCAAGGGCCCAAAACATAGTGTGGTGACATCAAAATAGCCTATCTCAAAACCACCTGGTTTTGCAAGGGGGGTCACCTGGCTTGTTGGCCCGGTGCTCGACGGCCATCTGGGAAACCTACCACACCCATACATTTCTGAAAACTAGACACCCGGGGGCTTCCAGGGAGGTATGGCTTGCGTGGATCCCCAAACGTTTCCTTACCCAGGAATCTCCTGCAAACCTCAATTTTATCTGAGAAAATCACTTTTTTCACACATTTTGTGTTGGAAAGTTGTGGCATCACCGGGCTCACTCAAATTTCCCACCTCCCAGCGTTCCCCTGGGTCTCCCGGTAAAAATGGTGCCTCACTTGTGTGGGAGGCCCAAGTACCCACTACAGGCAAGGGCCCAAAACGTAGTGTGGTGACATCAAAATTGCCTATCTCAAAACCACCTGGTTTTGCAAGGGGGGTCACCTGGGTTTTTGGCCCGGTGCCCGGCGGCCATGTAGGGAAACCTACCAAACCCATATATTTCTAAAAACTAGATACCCGGGGGCTTCCAGGGAGGTATGGCTTGCGTGGATCCCCAAACGTTTCCTTACCCAGGAATCTCCTGCAAACCTCAATTTTATCTGAGAAAATCACTTTTTTCACACATTTTGTGTTGGAAAGTTGTGGCATCACCGGGCTCACTCAAATTTCCCACCTCCCAGCGTTCCCCTGGGTCTCCCGGTAAAAATGGTGCCTCACTTGTGTGGGAGGCCCAAGTACCCACTACAGGCAAGGGCCCAAAACGTAGTGTGGTGACATCAAAATTGCCTATCTCAAAACCACCTGGTTTTGCAAGGGGGGTCACCTGGGTTTTTGGCCCGGTGCTCGGCGGCCATCTAGGGAAACCTAACAAACCCATACATTTCTGAAAACTATACACCTGGGGGCTTCCAAGGAGGTATGGCTTGTGTGGATCCCCCAACGTTTCCTTACCCAGAATCCCCTGCAAACCTCAATTTTAGCTGAAAAAATCACTTTTTTCACACATTTTTGTGTGGGAAAGTTGTGGCATCACTGGGCTCACTCAAATTTCCCATCTCCCAGCGTTCCCCTGGGTCTCCCGGTAAAAATGATGCCTCACTTGTGTGGGAGGCCCAAGTACCCGCGACAGGCAAGGGCCCAAAACGTAGTGTGGTGACCAGCAGCAAGTCACTACTCACACACCGCCAGCCAAGCACCATTCCACACACACCACCAACCAAGTGCCAGTCCACACACACCGCCAACACATTTAGGATTTTTTTTAGACAAAAATAAAAACACAAACAAATCACAAATCAATACAAATCTACAAACACAAAATCAGAAACTAAATACATTGCACTAACGCCAACCTTGAAACAGAATCAAATTTTTCAAAGAATACAGACCAGGCAGTTCACTTTACCACTAATGAATGCTCCCAAAACTTCTTTTGCGTGTGGTACGCTCTAAAACAAGCAGGGACACACAGCCCAGGTTTAGAAGGACAGCTGGAGCAGTACATACAAATCTCCTTCCGCGTACCTCTTCGCCAACAGACTCTGCATCTCCAAGTGGGAAAATCTGTTGCCGGTGTAGGAGGGATGAAATCAGGAAAGTGGCGATCTTTCAATCGAACCACATCCTCCACCACCCCAAATCTAGGAACACTTGCATGTTCCACAACAACAAGGCTAGCTATCACAGAGTGCTGAAACTGAAGAAATGTCAAGTTTGACGCAGGAGAACACTCCTTGAACACAATAAAAGCATTGAAATTTGCTAATTCGAAGAAATGGATGGCCAACTTCTTATACCAAACATAAGCCTTCCGAATAGCAGAGTAAGGTTCCAACCTCTGATCTACTCTGTCAACACCACCCATGTGCTTATTGTAGTCTAGAATGCACACAGGTTTGCGCACTTCAGCAACCTGACCCCAAACAGCCACAGGTGAAGTACTCTCATCATGGATGGTAGTCAGCATGTACACATTCCTCCTGTCCACAAATTTTACAGCTAGTAGTTCATCACTACGCAAGGAACTGCACTGCCCCCTCTGAAGTTTTTTGCAAACAAGCTCTTTCGGATAACCTTTACGGTTAGAGCGGATTGTGCCACATGCAGAAGTGTCCACTTCATACAATTCCTTAAATAATTGCACAGCAGTATAGAAGTTATCAAGGTACAAATGGTGGCCTCTGTTAAACAGTCTTCTAGCAAGATCCCACACAATTTTCTCTGAAACTCCAAAATTGGACGGACAACCTGGGGGGTCAATAGTAGGAGCTCTACCAGTGTACACACGAAAATTAAAAACATATCCTGTCCTACTCTCAGACAACATATACAGCTTAATTCCATAGCGTGCCCTCTTGCTAGGGATGTACTGCCTAAAAACCAAACGGCCCTTGAACAAGACCAAAGACTCATCAATAGATATTTCTTTCCCTGGAGTATAGATCTCAGAAAATCGATCTACAAAGTGATCAAGAACGGGCTGAATCTTAAAAAGACAGTCACAGTCAGGGTGATCTCGTGGCAACGCCATAGAATTATCAACAAAATGCAACATACGTAGCAAAAGTAAATACCGATTACGAGTCATAACTGCAGGAAATTTGGCAGTTGCCATCAAGGGGCTAGTAGACCAATATGAAGCCAAGGTTGGCTTCCTTACCACACCCATCAATAAAGTCAAACCCAAAAACTTCTTAATCTCTTCCAGATAAGTGGGAGTCCACCGGGTAGCTCTAGACTGGGGCCTAAGTTTGTCGCTGTTGTCCCTCAAAAACTGTTCAGCATACAAATTTGTCTGCTCAACAATCTCACCCAAAAATACATCATCCATAAACAACTGAAAAAACTGTATAGGCAAAAAGTTTTCACAATCCACTGTACACCCTGCATCACCGCTAAAGGCAGGCAACACCGACTGCACCATGTTTGGATCAACCCAAAGTCCAGCACTTCCAGTAGGAAGCCTAGCAGCCTCAGACTGCAATCCAGATGCCTCTTGCACCATCGGCACAGCAGTTTCCTCCTCTAAGACAGGCACTTCATCCGCACTGAGAGTTGCTTCATCCACACCAAGAGTACCTTCATCTGCACTGAGTGTAACTTCATCATCCGATGATTCCATGTTGAGTGAAAACTCACTGCCAGAATCTTCCCCTCCCTCCTCTCCCTCAGACGCACTGTCAGTCTCATAATCATGCTCAGAGGAAGATTCAAGAAGCATACCGACCACCTGTTGAGCAGTCATTCTATGGCTAGCCATATTGCTTACTAATAAAGGTAACTTGTCAAACAAGTCAACAACAACAAACACTTTGTAAAATAAGTAATAAACAAAAAGCACCTTTATCAAAAACTCATATATACTCCAAAACAATACCACTCACTTGCCAGAGGCAGCTAAACTACTCACCACCACCTAATCAGTACAGACACAGTATGGATCAACAATATCCCACTAAAAAAGAAAGAGAAAAGCAATTACACATAAGACTATGCAAAACACATCGCAATGAATTTCATGCTCAAACCACTAACTAAATATGCGGCCATTATGACATCACTTACAAAAAAATTATAATATTACTCATTTGGAGTAAACACAACAAAAAAAAAATTCTTACCAAAACAATGCAACTACACAAAACTGCAGAACAACCACTGTCGAAAAGCTTTAGACTAGAATAAAAAGGAGAAAAAAACGTTATTGTCACATATGCATATAATGCTCTAGACCATCACGTACTGTGCAAAATGTATAACGAGAACCTCCCACTTTCAAGAAGGAAAGATCAATGGCCCAATCCTTTACAAGCAACGCAGCGAGAATCTGGAACTGAGCCTCAGCTCAGGACCACCCCCTCCCTCTTCCCAGTCCTTCAAAACTGACCTCAAAGTTCTCCTCCTGCAAAGACACTTCCAAACTTAATTCACACCCTCTCTATTGTCTGAAGAAAGTCTTTACATTATAGGAAATTCTGTTCTCCAAGCCCGTAGAAGTGCCTTCCCAGTGTGTTCCTGTGTTTTGCGTGTCTGCCATTTATTGCACTTTTATACCTCTACTTGTACTTTGTAACTTGCACACATGTCACGTTTCCTCTTGTAACGTATTGTTTGCTACCTCTTGTATTTTGTTTGCTTTTGATACATGCACAATTACCACCATTGCCTCATGTAGCATAACGTTTGCTCTTGTTTTCAGACTGTCTGCCATTTATTGCAGTATTTTACCTCATGTGACATCCATCAGAGAGCTGCGTGAATAATTACCTGGTAATCCCCTCATCACAATGCAAACACCCACCCGAAATAGGTACCCAGTGAGGTCACACCGTTCGCATCGCCCTAACCTGCTCAAGGTTCATGTGACCTCAGTGACAGTCACAGCGACTGGATCACTGTTGCCCTAGGGTGTGCTGCTTCGTAGGCCTGCCCGCAACACTGGAGATGAACTTCAGTATGGATTGTGGTGGACAGGCCTTCAAGGATAACCCACAATTGACACCACTACAGTACACCTGCTTGTGCTAAGACATCAAGCCTTCTAAGGTCTAGTGGGGCCTTCTACGGTCTAGCATGGGAATGTGCTCCCTCAGTACAGTGGTGTGGTGGACTGGTCATGAATGCTGAACCCGGTTCCCCAGTTCCAAATTCGACAGCTCTGGCCATAGTACCACATCCCCACTGAATGCCATACTTGCCCACTGAGGGAAACTCACACTGCCTTCAGCTATAACCTAATTGTGCCCGCTATAAACACTTGGATGTGGCTCAATTCAAATTATGTACTTGATAAGAGTAATACGCTGCCTAAAAAAAAAAAAGCAACCACTCATAGGGAATGCAAAGCATGTGAAATGTAAGCAGAAACAACATGGTTACCTAAACGATCTCTCACTAACTATTCAGAAATCAGCGAGTGGTTTGAGTGGTTTCACCTGAAAAGTTATGGACATGACTAGAGGGCCCTGAAGGGAACAGTTTCACTGTCCATTGCTTACATCCTTACAAAACATAAGCAGTATGGTAGACCACATCCATAAACACAGAGCCATGGTGCACATTGTGTTTTCCAATTCACCCATCAACCAGGTATTGCAGTACCTCCAGGAATGGTACACTCTCCCACCCTGGAAACAACAATGCTGTTCAAAGGAAGACAAGAAAACGAAAGTAGCACTTCACTGGCAAACTCTGTGATGCTGGTGTATTTGGATGTAAAAAAAAACAATCTGGCCACTTTGCAACCCCTCTGTCTTACTTTATTTGGCCCCCCCTGGGAACAAAAATGCTGTTCAAAGAAAGAAGAGAAAACGAAAGTAGCGCTTCACTGGCAAACTCTGTGATGCTGGTGTATTTGGATGTAAATAAAATCAATCTGGCCACTTTGCAACCCCTCTGTCTTACTTTATTTCGCCCCCCCCCTGGGAACAACAATGCTGTTCAAAGGAAGACGAGAAAACGAAAGTAGCACTTCACTGGCAAACTCTGTGATGCTGGTGTATTTGGATGCAAATAAAATCAATCTGGCCACTTTGCAACCCCTCTGTCTTACTTTATTTCGCCCCCATCCCCCCACCTCCCTTCCCCACGCTCGCAGCACCCCTCAGAGAGAAAACAAGAGAAAAAGGGCATCTCTCGAAAGCGTGTGTTTCTTTTTTGGATCCATTTCACATGCAAGTAACTGCAATTAGGACGAACCAAGTGCACAAACAAAGCGGAGCCTAAAATAAAACATTTCTACTCCCCCCTACATTGTTCCCCCACCCTACCTAACCCACCGATCGCAAAAATCCTCCCTCCCCAGCCCCAAAACTCACCTTTACTCTCCGACGTGCAGGAAGCAAATGGCTTCCTGCGCCTCGGAGAACAAAGGGGATACCTCCAATGACGTCAGCGCGGCTCGCGTGCTGACGTCATTGATGATGCGGGGGAGAGGGGCGGGGGGAGGAAGGGGAAGGTCTTCCCCTTCCTTCCCAGTAAAAAAAAAAAAGATCGACCACTCACGGTGGGAGCGCCAGCGCTTCCCCCGTGGGTGGGTGCCATGACGAGCTGGACTTGTCATGGGCACAGCGCGACTGTGCTCCATGACGAGTTCATCTCGTCATGGGCACAGAACGGGTTAATGTTTTTTGGGTGGGGTTACTGTTTTATGTCACACTGTTTCCTTGCTGGTGCAGGGCCACAGCCAGTGTTTGATTTAAATAATTGGCTGACTTTGTAAGACACAAACAGATAGATGCGGTACCTCTCACTGAGTGACTTGTCCTACTAGTACTGTCAGTCTCTCCTCCTAGTCTATGCATTCTGCAACTGGACTCAAAGGGGGGGGTGAAATTGAATTAATGAAAACATTTCCATTATTAATTATGCCTCCTCTAAACTTCATCTCTTACCTGTGCTTGATGTTTAACTTAGGCACAGCGTTGGCTGCATGGTGATGATGGTTTTCTTTCCCAACATGGCATGGTTTTGGTAGTAGTAGTAGTAGACACTGACAGTAGCATTTGCAAAAAAAGAAAATGAGACAGTCAATCGCCTGAGAGAAACTGTTGGAGGAGTAGTAGAATGAAATACTGTACAGAACTTACTGCCAAACAATATTATGCAAAAATACAATAAAACATAATGGTGGCGGGGATAGCCTAGTACATAGAGTTACAAACTCTAGTTGTGTTGAGTCACTCGACTAGGCCTACAGTACACTCGACACAAGCATAACCGTTAGTGCTGTGTAGGAGGATGACAACAAATCCAATCAATGCCGGCAATTAATGCTGATGGATTAGGTTCCTTTGGTAAAAACATACCTCACAAATATAGTGCTCATGGATGGACAAACAGAATTAGATCCTCGCCCTGCCTTGAAATTGAATTATTGTTGCTTTTGCCACATCCGCCCCAGCAAGCATGTGATTTATTATTGGTGTCCATTTAATTTAGTCACACCTCAATGAGTCACACAGCACGGGGGCAGAGGGTTAGGGTTTGATGAATGGTTGGGAAGAGGGGTTTGGGGAAAGGTTTGATAAAGAAAAACAGTATGCATGGACAATAACAAAAGAAAACACAATTTTGGCAGACAGCCATATCCATAAATCTGTTAAGGGAGAAAATGGAAATGCATGTATGATGATGATAACTTGATGGTTAATGAAGTACTTACTAACTACTACTAGACAATTAGACAGTACAGGGCAGCAGTATATTATGCAATTTGCCTTGCCTGTCTGCTCTCCGAGAGGCCCGAATTACATACAGTTTAGGTTCTGTTGTACAAGCCTGGGCTTACTATTGAAGATAGGAAAGAAAATTAAAAAATAGCTGTAGGGAGGAATTGAATTATAAGCAGAGAGCAAACATACTAATAACAACAACACACAGTAGTAATGATTGAAGACAAAAAATGAATACAATTATTTAAAAGATGATGAAAGTTGATACTGTTACTGTATGTTATCCTGGTCAAAATGGGGAGTTGCATCTCGGCATTCCTCTTGGTCCTCCCTTCCATGGACACTCCCGCCATCAATCTTGGGTGATTCCACTGCCTGCCTGGCAGATGTAGATTCATTGGTAAGGTAGGTGTGAGTTGTTTTTCCCAAAATAGCACAGGATAAGGGCCAGCAAAACAGGGATATTGAAAGAACCAAAAATGCATAAATTACAGTGGAGTGCAACAAGAACACTTTCAGAGGTGCCATGGATACATCATGTCTACTCTAGTCTGTTTCCAGCACTAACCTCCAACAACAACAGGACAGAGCAGGCCCACGGCACCCGCCGTGACGCATCCTCCATTTAGCGTATTTTTGGGGGGGACAGAGGCAACATAGCATCTTACAAATTAAGTGACTAAATCAATGCACCGCTCTCAATCATACCACCACACTCGACTCCACCACTACACAGACATGCAGGTCTGCAGTCGTTGTTGTTGACTTGTTTACCATTTATGCCACTCATGAAATGCCCTGTGTTATTCCATCACTCACCTTGGATCCTACTGAGTGACTGCAAATATATTATGTCACTGTGGTCATCATCATCATGGTGTTGTCCAACTCAGTGTGCATTGTACAGATGAAGTCCCCTTTCCATATTCAAAATGCAATAGATCGGCCTGTAGTAGAAGTGCAAATTTGTTGTTAAAAAACAAGAAGGGAAACGAACATTGCCAAAAGTTACTTTTAGTGTGTAGATTAAATAATAGTACACAATGAATTAACTTCATGCACTACAAACAACAACAACACAAATCACTCAGTCAGCGTCCAATGCATGTCATCATTCATTACCTGTTCCTTCTCATCTACAGTTATTGGACAGTCTCTCTCGGCTCGGAAAGGAGGATAGTTATAGTAGTCATCATCATGTTCCACTTCTTTTGGAGGGAATAAACGAGGCAAGATTTTCTTTTTTCTTATATTATGCTAATCACCTGGCTTGAGGGTAATAGATTTAGGGTGATTCAGGAGGATGGAGGACCAGGACTCTGACGAGTGGATTGAAATGCAGAAAGATGAAACTCATATATGGCAATAAAAGACTAGAAGAAGGTGGTGATGGATTTGTTGTGATTCGAAGTTTCCAACCAGAAAGACAAACACATAAATAAAAGTAAATAGGGGAGGAAGACAGTAAGAAGTGGAAGTCCAGTTGTCAGGGAAGTATAGCTCATTTTCAAACTCTGGGGGTTCAACCAGAAGTAGATAATCATCATCTAACACGCTACTTCTGTCACCTGAGCTGCTGTCCTCATCTTCCTGCATTGATTCATGTATTGTGTAATTCGGTGGTATACAGTGCTGATTCATTTTGATCATGGTTAACCTCTCCAAGTTTTTGGGCGAGAGACTGGTCCTTCTCACTGTTACAATGGAACCAGCAGCACTGAAAACACGTTCAGAAGAGACACTTGCGATAGAGCAAGCCAGATAGTTTATCGCCAGCCTGCTGAGCAGTGGCCATTGGCCCCTTTTCCCATACCAATACCGCAATGGGTTTTGATCTATGTACACCTCTGTTGGGTCATCCAGATAGGCCTGGACCATCCGATCAATGTTCAGGGGTGCTACACTTTGTTTGGCCTCTTTTGTCTTTGCATCACCACTGGATCTAGCAAGACCTTGCTGTAAATATCAATCCTTTAACGATTTTACTGGAGCTGATGATCCGGTTCTTGCTGTTGTCGATAGTGTTGGTGAGTGTTCTGAGACAAACGTACTGCCCTCAGGCTCCGAAGTTGAACTTGACGCCGGATGCCCTGCTGCAGTACTTGTTGTGGGTTTAAGTAGCATGCTTTTAATTTCCAGCCAATCATTTTCCAAATGACTGGCTGCCTCAGCTATCCAAGTTTTGTACCAGACAAACATGCACTTCGGAAAAAGGAATTAATATCTTACTTTTCAGTGACGATTTAGACCGTGGAATCAGAATTGTGGCACAAATGTAATGTTCTTGTAACAAAATCTTATTTTGCTCCCTTGTACTGTCAGCTAAGCAATGGGATAAGCTCTCTACCAACTCATACACTTCTTTTTTTCCTCTACACCTTTGTATGCTTCAGAATCCTCCTTCATTTGTTGCTCTAGCATGTGAAACAATGGGATAGCTTCGCCCATAGTACTGTCCTCCTTCCTGACTTCACGTGTGAAGACCTCAAAAGGAAGAAGAATCTCAGTCAGGCATTTAACTAGGCACAATTGGGCCATCTGAAGGGTCATGCCTTTCACAGTAGCATCCCCTCTTCACATGACATATTCATTGATTGGTCTGTACTGCTCAAACAGTCAAGCATGTAATAAGTTGAGTTCCAACGTGTTGCCACCTCCTTGATGAGTGCTTTGATTGGCATTCTATAGTCACGCTGGATGATCCTCAGCTGCTTCCGAACTGTAAAAGAATGGCTGAAATGAGTGGATATTCTTTTGCAGGTGGTGAGTAAGTTGCTAACTATGGCTTCTTTTTTCAGAAAGTCTTGAACTATAATGTTAATGCAGTGCGCCAAACACGGGACCCTGGAATAGGAACCAAGCTCCATGGCCTTACGTACATTACTGCCAATATCTGTTGAAACAAAAACAATCTTAAGCCCTCTGGGGTGCAGCCATTTAAAGACCTTGCTGTGAAACTCTTCCAAAATGTTTACATCAGTATGAGATTTCTCCATGGCAAACATGGCCACAGTTGCATGTTTCTTAGTAGCATTACAAATCTCAGCTGCGTCAATAGCACCTACTTCAGATAGCATATCTCTAACCCCCACAAAAGAGACCCAGTGTGCAGTGATGCACATGTAATCAGTGGCTTAGCAACTGGTCCACATGTCTGTTGTCAGGTGGATAATGTGAACAGCACTCTGCTGCAAAGCTTGTCCAACCAATTCCAGCACATCGTGATGTATTGCTGGAACAGCAACTCTGGCAAAATAAGACCGGCTGGGAACCTTCCATTTAGGGCAGATGGCTGACACAAATTCAAGGAAACCCACCCCTTCCACAAATGAAAAAGGGAGAAGGTCCAGCACTAACATTTTAGCCAGCTTCGCATTGTACAACCGTGCCATTGGGTGGTTGCGTTGGTACTGCCCGTCCAACCTAAGCATGCTCTCAATGGTATGCTGCATTATTTTCCTTTTTGGTGCAGTTGTTTCCTTGGACCCAGTTAGGCTCAACAACGCACTTTTTTTCATTGCAATACTCGGTCGACTTGGTGTCACAGTCTGACTCTGAGTATGCCTCTTACTGCGGATCCACACAGATGTTGCTGAGGATGTGGGCGGCACCACTACACTGCTGGGGACAGGGCTAGAAATGTCGCCCTCTTGTTCCCCTTCCACCGCGATCATATCTTCCCCTAATTCTTTATCCCCAACAGCAATGGGTTCAGTTTTACATTTTTGTAAGCGAAGTAGGTGAGCCTCCCACTGGATACTGTGGTGTATTTTGAGGTAACTTTTTAGCCTCCGGTACCATAGTTTGTACTAAGCTTACCCCGCCTAACAGCATGTCTACAAATTGAGCTTAAAGCAATGTTCTCCTCCTTACTGCTAACCGAAACGAAGTTCCAAAACTGGGAAGGAGAATTTTCTGGTGCTGCTGGATGTGCCACTTTCAATACCAGATGAACTGGAGGGTGGGCTTGGAATGTGACTCTGTGCAGCTACACTACCACTACCTACTGAGGTGGTGGTTGAGCTGAATATAGGTCCCTGCCGGGCCTTTGCAAATTCAATTATGGAAGCTGGACGTTGTGGTGGTGTTACCTGTGTTGATGGTATCCGTGCTACATCCCTCACAGCCATTTTGGATAGGGTAATAATGTTGGTCTCCATCTCCTTTGGGCCGGGAGTGATGTTCATGATGACTGTCTCATCATCATCATTATCCCCCTCTTGTACATCTACCTTCATAACTCTAAGGCTTTCTGGAACCTTCCTTTTCACTAGCCTTTTATTGTGATGTGCGTCACTCTCAGACTGAGCTGGTGGCTTCCAAGCAGCATCTCGATCATCAGAAGCGGGGCTTGAAGAAGATGATGGACTAACCCTCCTTTTCCTTGCTGGGGGTTCGGAAGACAATTGGATCTTCTGAAACAGTGGCTTGCTCCACTTTGTCTACAGGAAGCTCGATTTCCTGAAATGAACCTACTTCAGGAGGAACAACTACTATTGTGGGCTGTTGTTGTGGCTGTTCTTGCTGCTGTTCTTGGTTCTGCGGCTGTTCTTGCAGCTGCTGCTATTCTTGCGGCTGCTGCTGTTCTTGCGGCTGCTGCTGTTCTTGCGGCTGCTGCTGCTGCCCACTTATCTGCTGAGTTTCCACTTGCGTTGATTGTGTACTACTTTGCCATAATGACATTTCAACATCGCTGCTCGTTAGTAGACTGGCTACCTCTGTGACACTCATGGGCTTGGGCCTAGGTTGTTGGGGCTGGCCCACTGATGCGGAGGTGCTGCACCCAGCTTGGTCCCTGGACAACTCTGATGCAGGTGTAATTTTCAAAATGGCCACCAGCCACACAACTACAAGAAACTAAAGACAGACAATGCAGGCCTCTTGCAAAAAGCACACTGCATGTCTTCAAAATGGCCAAAAGCCTCATGGCCAGGCCCACAACAAGAAGCCTAGGCTACTAAGGAATAACATGCAGGCCTATATGGCGAAAGCAGCACACTAATAACTCCCACAGAAATGGCCACCAGCCACATGGACACTCACAAATCATAAGCAACAAGCAGGAGGCCTGGAAAAACAATGTACTGAGAAAAGGCCTATAATAGCCAGGAAAAGGATGCATGCTAAACCACACTGTTTTGCTTTTTAATGCAATAAAATGCAAAAACAAAAATCCACAGGGCTAAACAAGGTCTGCAAGGTACAGAACAACATACCACACACAACAAAGGCATGTATTTAACACCCTCCCAAAAAAACAGAAATATCCCAAAAATACACATTTTGCAATTCAATCCAATGCCATCTATGCCCTAAATGATGTTTGAAATAAATTCAACACACACCAAAGTAACAGCTGCTTCATCATGCACCCATCCATGACTAGATTTGAGCCTACTGGCTACCCACAACAATAACAAATATTAATAATGATAAGTACCATTATTTTTTTTTTAAAAAGGACTCCTTGCACAAAAAAGGACAGCCAAATGTCGATCTGAGGAGTTTTTTTCATCCAAATCATCATTTACAGAAGGTTTTATGCTGCTTGAGATATTATTCTTCTCCAGATTGAAAATTTTGCGTATTTGGGATCGTGAGCTTCACCACACTTCCGTCGGATGGCGCATCCAAATGACGTGTTCGTGATTGCACGCTCTGTCTCGCGGTGGTGAATGACATGTTCACGATCGCAGACATCTCGCGGTGTGCGAAGGCGCAGCAAATTACGTGTTTGTGATCGCAAACTCTCGAAGGATAGTGCGGCCGCCTACCAACATCTCGTGGCACACGTGAACGGATCAGAAAACTCGTCGGCGAATGCAGGGATCCCGGTAAGTCAACCGCGCGCGTGAGAATGCATTTTTAAAGTGCGAACAAGAAAAAATCTCCTCTACGCCGCGGATCGCTGAAATTTCGACATTTCCGTGTTCTCCGTGGAACGTGAAAATGCCTACATTTTCCACATTCCACGAGTGGAACGGAATTTGATGCCCACCCTTAGCGGATACATGTGCTTCTGGTGGGGTAGTGACCACTTGACTAGTGTTCTTGTTTTACATAGTCCACCGCAAGGTACCTTCTCACAAAGAATCACACCACACACTAATAGTTGTACTCAGTGGAGGGTTCGGCAGCTGCTAAACACCAGGGCATCACACAATTCTGTGAGCAGGGGAGATCAGTTCATACTAGAATGGACTGGCTTGGCCATACCCCCAATCCCATATCTAAATCTAACATTGCACCTAAAACAATACCCACATTTTCTTGTGAGAGTGTTAATTCTAATGCTTGTGCTACTTATCTCTCCTTAATTGGTACCCATTTTAAAAGCAACAAGGACATGTTACACCTGCTTCCAGCTGCCTACCCGTACAGCCTGGTGTTGGCAGGAGTGCCCGCACTAAAGGAACATCATAATAAATCATGGGGGAGTTGCGTTACAAATGTGTTGACTGGGTATGTATGAATAAACAGTTTAACATTATGAATATGAATGAAATCATTATGGTGCGAAAAGTGAGTTGGGTCGGCCGATCTGTTATGAACAATGAAGGGGATTGTATTGTAATAAACTTTTGCAGACCATCCCTAGTTAGGGCAATATTGAAACAGCAAGGGATTTCTAATTGCAGGGACACTAAAATGTGGGCACTTCACCTTGGTTATATCTATAATCCATCAATAGTGGGAGTTATGCCAGACTCATTTATCCCTGCTGATCAGAATAAATTTGAAGTGCTCTCCAACCTTGAGGACCTAGATTGACTGAGTCCAACAATGGCTGATGAGGCTGTCCTGCCACCTTTAAGCTCACAGCGTGAGCCCCTGATGGATGATCACTTGGATGTGGAAGGGACTCCGATACTTGATAACCAGGCCTTGAAAGAACTTAGTTGGAATGTGGCCGTCCTACAATCAAGGATAACACTAACTGACTTGGCACAACTAATCAGCCAGTATGACATTTTATATTTCAGGAAACCTGGGCTTCTAGCAAAATATGTCTTAATGGGCTTGAGTACCTTAATATCCTTGCGACATCATCTAAAATGGGATGTGCTTCTGGTGGCTTGGCCATATGGGCAAATATTGCAGCTTGGGGTTGCATCAAGGCCATACCTACCCATAATGCAACTATCGACCTATTTCTCTCCTGCCTAAACCTGCCAAGATACTGGAGAAGGTGGTACAGAAACAAGTGGCACTGTACTTAGAGTCAAATCAGCTGCTACACGACTCTCAGTCCGGTTTTAGATCCGGCTATAGCACCGAGACTGCGCTGCTTGAAGTCTCTGAAATTATCAGGGAATCAGTGGATAGGGGCGAGGAGGCCATGTTGGTCCTCCTCGACCTATCCGCTGCTTTTGATACTGTCTCCCACAAAATACTTACCTCCCGCCTACAGCAGCTAGGGGTCGGTGGGACAGTGCTGGCCTGGATTATTTCTTTCCTGTCTAGCCGCTCCCAAAGGGTTACGATGCACCCTTTTGAATCCGAAGACAAACCCCTCCTGTGTGGAGTGCCCCAGGGCTCTGCCTTGAGCCCTCTTCTGTTTAATGCTTATGTGGCTCCTCTGGCCAAGGTAGTTGAATCCTGGGGCGTCAGGGTGGTCTCCTACGCTGACGATACTCAGCTTATCTTTTCCTTTCGAGACCATTCTGACTCCCTCTTCTCCAACTTTAGAAACTGCCTTGGTAACATATGCTCCTGGATGTCAGCCAATCACCTTGCCCTTAACACCGACAAAACCGAGGATCTCTTTTTCAGTAAAAAATCCCCCCCCTGCAACCCTCTGGTGGCCTACCATTCTGAATCCCCCACCCTCTCCCGTGAAGGCAGCTCGTAACCTGGGCTTCATTTTTGACAACTTTTTGTCCGGAAATGCCCAAGTTACCAAAGTGGTAGGGGCCTGTTTCTCTAAACTTCGCATGATCATTAAAATCTTCCCCTTCCTCCCTCTATCCTCACGCAAAACCGTAGTCCAGGCCCTTATCATCACCCATCTAGACTATGCTAATAGTCTATATGCAGGTGCCCCGCACTATCTTATTGACCGCCTGCAAATAGTCCAAAATGCGGCAGCCCGGCTCATCGGTAACATCCCTGCCCGTACTTCAGTCAGAGCCTACCGAGAAGAACTTCATTGGCTTCCCATTTCACGACGCATAGACTTTAAAATTCTGATCCTGACATTTCGGGCTATCCATGGTACTGGCCCACTTTATCTGAAAAAGCGTCTCAAGATCTCTGTTTCAGCCAGACATCTCAGATCCAATAACCTTCGTCTTCTGTTGGTTCCTAGATTCAGGCTTTCTCGGACTGGCGGCAGATCTTTCGCCGTCACTGCCGCCAAGCTCTGGAATAGCCTCCCCCTTGACCTCAGGTTCTGCGAATCTGAGCCAGCCTTTCGCCGCAAACTCAACACCTGGCTGTTCACTAGGCGGTAGGACTTGGAACTGTCAACTCCTCACCGTTTCCCATTTTCTCTGTGAGATATGATCTTGGTTACTCCTCATGGGGACAGTTATGTAATCTTAGCGCCGGGACACCTCCTTTGGAGGTAGCTGCGCGCTCTATAAGCTCCATAAATAAATAAATAAATAATGAAAACTTTCAGGCTATAATATATAAAAGGGGTATGACCCTCATCCTCAACCAGATTCATTTTAAAAACATCTTTTTTTAATCAAGTCCTAACAATAATTTCCTAAGTCTCTTTGATTATATCACAATCCCAAGAGATTTGAATGATGAGAATGCTAATCCATTTGGCATACGTTTGGGAGGTGACTTTAAACTAAAGCTGGCCCCACAGGATCCTTTATTTGGGAATCTAAGTACAACCCAAATCTGTCATAGGGGCGTAGAGCTATTGAAATATGTGGCATCTAAAAATTTGAGTAATGCTATGGATGGCGCAGCCTACTATTACAATCACATTATACAACTCACGTGCAGAGGCAGGGGTCGCACCGCCATAATCAACCATATTTTTATTTTGTCTAATTTTGAGGGCATTTTACTGAATGGCAAGGTTGTTGTAACTAATTATGGGGATCATAACCCGATTGAAGTAGCACTTAAGTTGTCCCCAAAGCCGAAATTCAGAATTGAATGTGGTGCTGGGAATCTGGAACCCTCCTCGGATAATTTGTGATTAGTGTGGAGAGGTGTTGAACTTGCCAAATTAATCCACAAGGTGGTCAAGGAGAATCTTGCACTATGAAGCTAACTCTTATTTAACCACAGCTTTTTCACAATTTTGTTCTAATATTAAAACACAGTAAAGGAAACTTGCCTGCCTAACCTCACATAGCCCTAGATGGTTTAACCATGAATGGTCAATAGCGAGTCACTAATTGTGACAGGCGCTTGTGTCTAAGTCTAGGGATCCACAAGTGCTGACTTTGTAAAGGAAAAAAACAAGGCAGTCAACCACTTTGAGGAAGGAAGAGGTGCTAGACCAAGGATGGGACTTGCTGAGTAATGTGGCATGGAAAAAGAACAGTCAATCTTTCTCGGCGGCTGTCAAAGACATGTGAGCAATAGATCAGATGTTAATACTAATCAGTTGAAGTATAACTTGTAAGGCCTGGAAGACCCATTACTCAACGATATATGGGGTACTTCATTAGAAAGCCAGACACCCTTGCTGACCATCTCTAAAGGGGTAACAATGTTCCTGGCCCAAGAAGAGGAGGCCATAACCCAGTGTGTGGGTAGCAAGGCCCCAGGACCTAACAGGGTACCAATAGATCTTATAAAATATAGCCCTGATCTTTGTGCCCTGCTCCTGCTCATTGTTTTTAATAGTTTAACCTGTTCTCCCTTACCGTGTACCTGGTCAACTGTTATTGTACCCTTTTTTAAGAAGAGTGATTGTTCTCAGCCTGGTTGTTACGGACCCATTTCATTGATAGACAACACATTGAAAATTACGGGTAGGGTCTTCTAAAATAGGACCACAGACGGAGCTGAGGAGAATTCTATTTTTCACCCTTGTCAACGCGGTTTTAGAAATATTGTGGGCACAGTAGAGCAGTGTCTAAACCTAAATTTAATTATTGAAAAATATACCATTGCGCAATTCTCACAAATTTACTCAGCATTTATGGATTTGACCTCAGCGTTTGACTATGTCAAGAGATCATTGCTTTGATAAATCCTTTTAGAGTGACATTGATGAGACCCTGGTGCATTTTTTAGCCCATTTACACAGATACATGAAGGCCAAGATTAGAATAAATACACATGGACAGGGTTTCTAATGACATTGGTGTTTTAGGAGGTAAGAAAAGGGTGTGTTTTAGCTCCACTACTTTTTATTTTGTATATTAAGAATTTACATCCATTTTTAATGACCCTTATGCAAGACGTCCCAAGAATTAAAGGGTCTACACTGCCAACAATATTGTATGTAGATGATGCGGTCCTAATGCGCCAAACCCCAAGAGCTTTGTGCCTTTTAGTATGGGACTTTGTGGACTGTATGCCCTCCCTAGATTTATGCACTAATTATACAAAACCTTTTATCATGTCCTGTGGGCCCAGGAGTTATATAAAATGAATACTCTTTCTGCTGGTAGTCGAAGTTTACAAAGCATAAGCACCTTTCCTTACCTAAGATTAATTTTTGCTGCTAGGACCTGTCAAAAGACCACCTTGCCCATTGCTGGAATACGTTTTCTCAGTACTTTAATGCAGTACTTAGTTTACCACAAAAGAGGGGGGACATTTTACCTATCTTATAATTTCTTAAGGCTCAATACACACCTACAGCAACCTAATGGGCTGAGGGTTGGGGCATCTCTAATTGCCATAACATGTAGAAGAGGAAAATAGGTTCTGTTGTAAGATCTTAGGAACCCCGATTTCCTCATCCCAATATGTGTGCCATAGTGGCTTAAATCTATATTATACTGAAGATTACATCAGGACCCGCCCTGCCTTGTTCTAGTTTGCTATATGGAAAAATAGGGTGGTGTTTCTTACGAGAGACATTAAAATGGACTGCCTTAATTGTGATAAAGGTATGGCTATCCCATGGTTAGCTGGGGTGAGAACCATTTTGTGTAGGGCCGGCTATGGACACGCAGATTTGGACACAGTAAGTTAAAAGGAGGTACAGGCAGCTTTATACAAGTGCTATCGCGAGGACAGAGTGGCCAAAGAAGCTAGTAAACCAAGCGTGGCCCTATTTTTAAACACTGAGAATTGTCATTTATTAGCTGGGTATTGGACTAAACTCACAAGCCTCTGGTAATATAGCCTCCTTTTTCACTTTATGGCAGGTACAGTTAAGTACTTATTGTGCTTTCCTTTGGACTTTTGGGCTGACCTTGATTTTTCTCCCTGCCTATGTGACGGGCGCATGGGCCAATCTCTATTCTTACAATTTTTTTGTGGATATTATGTGCAATATTCAATGTTCTTTTTACTGCCCTTCTTTATGAAATGCATTAATCTAGACTATAGAGAAGCATATAGGACTCTTCTTGAACTCTTCTTGAACTGAGCAATGATGAGTTAACTATCCGTGTAAGGGATTTTCTGAGAACTGGTATCCAATCTGTTACTCGATGTACACCGTATTATTGTATTTTATGTGTTACTTTTTTAACCTGCTGTGACTTTTTATGTTTCATTGATTATACTATTTGTCTTTTGTGGATGTGTTTTATCCAAATGAAGTTATGAAATGAATGAATAAAATTAAGAGCTTACTTCCAATGTACCTGGGTAAAGTAGTAAATCCAGGAATGAGCAACAATTATTGGCCTCAGCGTATTTTGGCCTAAGTTCTTCTGTGGGAATGATCAATGAAAAACTCCAAGGTCTGAATGCATTAATAAGTAAAGCTCAGGCAACTGTTCGCCCACCATAAATGATTTGTTTTGATTCTTGCCAAGCAATCATAACTAGAGTAGAAGAGGTTCCATCTATTTAGAAGTCTCTAACTAATGAGTTCAAATTTAAGAAACGTGCCATTGGTATTTAATTATTCGCTACGCACCTTGAGTAAAAGCAACATAAGGACTCAAACTAATATGGCTCTTGCCATGGCTGATGTGCACAGTAACTCTCCAGAGCCATTTATTTAGGCTGCCAGAGAAGTATAGGCAAGAAAAGGAGGTCAGCTAGCAAACAACCTGGCGACAATAACAAATCCACATTCTTGCTCTATTTCACTCTAGGTAGATCACCAGGCTACATAAGCTTGATCATTTCTGTTTTTCTTAAAAGGCATTCACTTGTTATTCTTCCAAAGGCCACGGTTTGCAGGGGCACAGGATCCTGAATTCACACCAAGTTGTTTTAAGCAACTGCACTCATCAGCATTAGGAGCGGCAACCTTTCTCAAATGAACGCGTGTATATCCTGATGGTCTGCGCAAGTAACACCAACATTTGTTTCAAGAATCCAGACGGAACAAATTATGTGTCTCCCTGATGATGACCTTGAATAAATCATTGAGGCAATCGGTTTTCAAGGTTGAAATTCATTGGCAAAATTGTATGAGGAGGGTGAAGTGACCATTACCATATAAATAAAGAAATAATATACTAAGTTCCTGGTGAACAAATGAACTGTCAGACAATGGAGAACAAATGGATTGTCAGACAATGGGACCCTATATAAATAGACAGAGTCCACTCCTCACTGCGCTATTTGGGCCATTCATGTTTTTCTTAAAGCAAACCCAATGATTTTTTTTTGATGTGTAGCTTTTCACGTTTCCGTACTATAGAGTTCTGGACATTGTTCATTTGTATGTAACAACCTTAAAACCTCTCTCAATAGGTTAACAGTGTTATTTATTCCTCTTTGGTGTAGGGAGCCATTATTCTACTGTCTCTTGTGTTTTTTGTGAAAAAGAGTGTGTTGTACCAACTTACATATATGTAAGATTAGGCTACTTTGTGTAATAAGATACATGACATTGAATAATGTGAGATGTGAATAAAACATGATCCATACTTAAACACAGGATTAATGTGCTATTTTGTGAATATTATTAAAATAAGTAATCAATAGCTGGTGGGGGTCTTATGTGGTTTTTGCCTGTTCCTATTGATCCCTCTCCCACTCAGGCTCTACAGATGAAATCACATTTTGTTGTTTATGGAGACACACTTGAGGCAGCATCACAAATATTTGTCTAAATGTATCTAAGTTTGTTTAACAAAGACAAAATAAAATACAGAGTTGAATATTACTGTTAAAAAAATACAACCTCAAAAAGAGAATGCTGTTCAATACTCGCAAAGTATTTGGTATTAAACCAGACATCTGTAGTCAACTGTGATTGTGCAAGCCATAAGCTTTGTGCAATGGAGGTTGAATGCCCCAGTGGATTGGGTGCAGGTTTATCCCACTGCTGGATACTGCTGCCGGGTCCGCACAATGTGGGGAATTGATGCTTGCTGTGGGTGAGGAGTTAATCAGAAGGCCTGGTCAGAGACTAGCTCAGTGGTCAAACCCTGCTTCACATTGGTTTTACTTGTGTCCTGTAGGTTGTGTGTCTACAGCCACCGCAGGAGCCCAAGCACCTAATAGCATTTAATAAATCAATGCACAGATAGTTACTTTAGTTTTAAACAAATTAAAAAACACTTTAATTTGGATAAAACTAAATTCATAACATAACATTTAAAATTATGGGAAGCAGTTCACATCAGAATTACAGAACCTCATATAAGACCCCTCTTTAAATGTATGGAGTGCTGCAAAATTAATTTGAGACACACCAGAAGAAATTCAACATGTGTCAAAACAAATGTACAACATATTAGAAAAAGGGTTAGGATATGAGATCACTTCACTTGTAGATTGATATAACTTAGAAAGAGATGTTCAAAATTTCTTTAGAAAGGTTCGCCTTAACTGTTATTTTGAAGGGAAAGACAAAATTCCCAGTGAAAATAAATCAGGCCTGAAACCCAAATCTACTTGCACCCCTCCATTACAATTAGTTGCTAAGGACGCTGAAGTCTTTGAAAGAGTAGTTGAGAAAAACATAGATGACCTATTAAACAAGAAGATTTGGTAAGAGAACAACCTGACATCTCAACAGTGGTTATTTTGAGCTACAATGGTCCCTAGGGAGGTAGGGATAGGAAGTAACAAATGAATACAGACCCAATCATTGCTGTATTCATTAAATTATCCAGCCGGACAGAGGTTCAATATTTAATTTATCAGGAAGTTTTTTGGATATAAACAAACACAAATACTGAAAAGTGGGACACAAGCCTGCATCCTACTACACAAACATAAAATAGGTAGAACATTTAAGCGAGGCTCAGGCAACGCTTATGGTTTGTTTTGACAAGTAGTATGAATTTTAAGAAACAAATCGCAAGTAACGTCTCTACACAGTTAATAATGACATCACATTTAGTGCATGAGAAGTTTTAAGGTGTCGACTGCGTTTCGATCCAAGTGAGCAATGCGTGGATCATCTTCAGGACATTATATTAGCATGACTGTATATAAGTGCCTAAGATAACTGTAAATTACACATAGGTCAAGAGAAGGGAGGAAGAAGACATAAGGAGAAAATTAGGAGGGTGTATATCATCGGTATACAGCCTCGAGAGAACACAAGCTAGTCTGAACAAAATTTTTAGCTTCAAAGAATTATCAAAACGCATTGGTAAAAAACAGTGTTAATAATGAATCACGTGGTGCATTGAGAAGGAGTAAGTGACAGAGTGAGATAATAACTTTTGGAGTTAGCGTGACTGCATACATTTAACGCTTGGTCAAAACAATCGTGTCATGTCAATAAGGTATCAATACATTCAGCAGTATGAGCTTTTATGGTAGGAAACTAGCATTTTAATAAACAAGAACATTGCGGTGCAGTGGATAAGTGGAGGAGAAAAAGAGAGAAATTGATCAAGAACTTCGCAGTTGTTAAGGAGAAAGGTTCTGTTGCAGGTATTAGACCATATTTAAGCATCAAAACACGGCACAGTGACCCCCCTAATTTTCTCCTTATGTCTTCTTCCTCCCTTCTCTTGACCTATGTCTAATTTACAGGTATTTTAGGCACTTATATACATTCATGCTAATATAATGTCCTGAAAATGATCCACGCATTGCTCACTTGGATCGAAACGTAGTCAACACCTTAAAACGCCTCATGCACTAAATGTGATGTCATTATTAACTGTGTAGAGACGTTGCTGCAAATTTTTTCTTAAAATTCATACTACTTGTCAAAACAAACCATAAGCGTTGCCTGAGCCTCGCTTAAATATTCTCCCTATTTTATGTTTGTGTAGTAGGATGCAGGCTTGTGTCCCACTTTTCAGTATTTGTGTTTGTTTATATCCAAAAAACTCCCTGATAAATTAAATATTGAACCTCTGTCCGGCTTCATAATTTAACCAATAGAGCACTGATTGGGTCTGTATTCATTTGTTACTTCCTATCCCGACCTCCCTAGGGACCATAGTAGCAGAACATAATTGATTCCCGAGGTCTCTGGCCGACTTTACTTGGGTCGCCTTGTTGTTTGAAAAAATCTCAACAGTGGTTAGCATTATCAACCCTAGAAAATTGCCAAAACATTACTATCAAGCCCGCCGATAAGGGCGGTGGGATTGTAATATTGGATATGAGTGATTATAACAACAAAATGATGTCCCTTTGAAACAACATCGAACATCGAACACTACCAAAAATCAAGAAGAGACAAATGGGATAGCCTCACTCATAAAGTGACTAACCTTTTGTTACTAGCAAAAGAAGATGATATCATCTGTCAAGATGAATTCAATTTTCTTAATAATACTCAACCTGTAATCCCAGCTCTGTATGGTCTTCCCAATGTACACAAAGATATTAACAACCCGCCAAAGAGACCTATACTGTCTAGCTTCAACTCTTTGACTGAGCCCTTGAGTAAGTATGCTGACATTTTCTTACAGCATCGAGTTACGCAACAGAAAGCATTTATTAAGGACTCCCTATAACAGTGAAACCCAATGGCTAGTTGCTGTAGACATCGAAGCTTCATATCCTAACATTCCCCAAGATGACACTATCCAAATTATAAAAGATCTTTTAAGCACCAATGATGAGAATCTAACAGCACACTCTGTTTTTATTGTAGATTGAATAGAAATTATTCTAAAAAACAATATTTTTTTGTTTACCACTGAGTTTTTTAAACAAACACAAAGGGACCAGTATGGAAGCGACTTGCGCTCCCAGCCTTGCATGTTTACATGTCGCTATGTTTGAAGAAAAACATATTTTTAACCCTGCAGCACCATTTTATGAAAATATAACAGCCTGGTCTTGCTATATTGATGATAGTTTTTCCTGTGGCAAGGAAATAAGGAAGAACTGTTAGATTTCATTGACTGGCTTAACCTAGGTGATTCAAATCTCAGGTTCACATAATCTATTAATAAACAAAACTGTGACTTCTTAGATGTCAAGATTAAAAATGTAAACAACCAATAGCAAGTTAAATTATATACAAAACGCACAGATAGGAATACTATATTGCATTACAAAAGCAATCACCCTTCATGCCAGAAAGATAATGTCCCTTTTCGTCAGTTTCATAGGATTGGAAGTAATTGCAGTAACATCAAAGTTTACAATATACATGCTAAATAGACTCACTAATAAACTTTTAACTAGAGGCTATCCGAGAAGGATGATCAAACGAGCATATACACATGCCAAATATGATAATAGGGTCTCTCTTTTTGAAGTAATATTAGTAACAAAGTTAAAAATATTATAAATAGAAACTGGCATTTACTTAACACACAAGGGAAACCAAAACTGGCCAAACCTATATTTTCTTTTCATCGTAATCATACCATACGAAATTGTTTAGTCCATACCTATAGGAATGTGAACTAAAAGAAACAGCTTTTTTATATACCATAACCGCAACTGGTCTGCACAAACACCAGTTCCTCGACACTTATAGATAGCTCTACAGATATATATGTAGAAAGAGTTAGTGTCCTTCAGATAGGTAGTGAATTCAAAAAATGTACAGATAATCACATAACAAAAGAAAGATGGGGAAGAGTGAATAGAGGCAATCACTTGTACCTACAAAATAATCATATATATAAATCTATAGATTTCACTAAAATAATTTTATTTTGGTAATTACAGATTTTATCCTTTGAGTTGCAATGCCAAGATAGCAGCCAAACTAGGTAATGACTCAGCCTATTTTATTTGACAATATTTACAAAGGGATGGTGAATAAGATTAAGAGAGAAGGATATAGAAATAATACATTTTTTGTATATCTTAAAAAAATCCCTATAGATAATAAAGAAGTGAAGCTCAATCATGGCTCACCTGATTTGCGGTTGGAAGGGATTGGTTTCTTATCGGTAGGCCTCTCCTCCGTTTGCATGCTTTTTTATCTACATTATTGATGTACCATTAAACAGGAGATAAAACCTCTGCTTTTGCTTTTAAGGACACCATTATAGGGTGATTAACCTATCGGTGGCTCCCTCAATCATTTTTATTGAGGAATTGTACCACATAAAAAGGTGCGTTATGTGAACGTTAAATTCATAGGTTGTTATATCAAAACCCCATTTATAAATCTTGACAGAATTATCATCAATTGACTTGCAGGTAATTCCACGGTTTTATTCACAAATTCAACCATCAGAGTGTTTCCCAATTGAATCAGACAAAAGAAGCATTGATACATTTTAATTTGTAGGTCTAGATATAATAGAATCATGCGCGGCTTTGTGACTCATGTGTTGGTTCTTACCACATGAGCTCAGTTGTGGGGTTTTAAAACTTAGTATCATGGATAACAATGGAGACAGTATGTTTTTTTTTTTAATGAAAGAATAATATTATGATCCATTGTATAAAGAATCTTTTGAATTATGAGTACGGTATGTTGTTGTTCCAAAATTGTGGTTTTGTAATTAGAGACAAATAGTGTGACACATTGTATAACAATTTGAAGATGTTTGGTGATATAAATACTAATATATTGTATTGTTCAATGTTAATTTTTTTTTTAGAAAACTCTGTCCTGAGGAAGGTGGTTGATCCTATCGAACCGAACGCCGTGTTGACGTTTTTTGTAGTTTTCTCGTTTTCTTGTTCAAAATATTTGTATAGAAAGAATGGATTGTTTCTGAATGTGTTTTTAAATGTATATTGATTTTAACCACAATGATGAATAAAAACTGATTTTGTATTTGTTTAAAAAAAAAACTTGTGTTTGGCATCTATGTTTCTATTACATGTATAGGCTTGTCTTATAAAGATTATATGTCAATAGTATATTGGTCAATTAACATACTGTGGTGAAAGTACTCAATTGGTGTAACCCTTCTAGTATCACAAAACAACACATGATTCTAATAAAAATGTCTTAATTATTATCTTTTGGTCAGGGAGTTGTTTTACTTTGTAGGTATTTTACCCTGTCCCTATCTTACAATAAAGGGTTTCTCCTTACGTGATTTCTATTTTAATAGGAATAACACAGAATCTGAATTGGATAAAAGATATACCAAGATGAATAGCAACTAGATGGAAAGGAATATGACTGTACCTGAAAACAATACAAGAACTCAAGTGAATATAACCCTTACTGAATTTAAATGGACTGGTGCTGAAATGAACATTGGAACAAATAAGACACATGAATGTCAGACATACTGTAATGAATACAAGCCATGCTCAAATGAATATGAAACATTCTCTAATCAATCAATAAATCATTCGCATTTATAAAGCGCGCTACTCACCCATAAAGGGTCTCAAGGTGCGGGGGGGGGGGGGGTCAGTGCTCGAAGAGCCAGGTCTTGAGCTGCCTTCTGAAGGAGAGGTGTTCAGGTATGGCGCGAAGGTGGCTGGGCAGAGAGTTCCAGGTCTCCACTGCCAGGAAAGAGAAGGATCTTCCTCCGGCGGTGGTGGCTTTGCGGATGCGGGGTACGGCTGCCAGGGCCTGTCCGGCAGATCGTAGAGTGCGCGGAGGAGTGTAGAAGGAGACGCGGTTGTTGATTAGTTTGGGTCCGAGGTTTTGAAGGCTTTGTGTGCGTGGGTGAGGAGTCGGAAGGTGATCCTCTTGTTGACGGGGAGCCAATGGAGTTTTTTCAGGTGTCCTGAGATGTGGTGGTGGCGAGGGATGTCCAGGATGAGTCTTGCGGCAGCGTTCTGGATCCGTTGGAGTTTCCTCAGCAGCTTGGTGGTGATGCCCGCGTACAAGGTGTTCCCGTAGTCCAAGCGACTGGTGACGAGGGCGTGGGTGACAGTCTTTCTGGTGTCGGTGGGGATCCAGCGGAAGATCTTGCGGAGCATGCGGAGGGTGTTGAAGCATGCTGAGGTCACCGAGTTCACCTGTCTGGTCTAATGAATATAAGATACATTTAAATAAATATGACTAGTGTCAAAATTAATATGACTAACATTAAACTGAATATGGCACATGTTTACATGAATATGATTGCAGTTGAAATGAATTTGGTGTGCATGAAATTAATATGGCCAACACCAAAATGATTTTGAGGAACTTGAACTGAATGCACCATCTGTTGAATCGTTATGACCCATATTAAAATGAATGTGACATTTTTTTCAAATGACTGTTCCACAAATGAAATGAATGTCAGACAATCAGCAATAAATACAAGCCATATTCAAATGAATAGGGCACAAGTTCAAAACAATATAGGCTAAGTTGATATAAATATGACCAACATCAAAATGCATATGATGCCCTAGACTGAACTAAATATGACATGTTCATATACAGATGATTGCAATTGAAATTAATTATACATTCCTTGAAGTGAATATGCCCCACCCTTAAATGAATATGTCAAGCTTTGAATTAAATACAACTATTAAAATTGATATTGCACATCTTGAAATAATTCTGGCACATGTTGAAACACACATGAGATATGTTGACACAAATAATTCATTAATTGGATTTGAAATTGCACACTTTTAGAGGAATATTACAACTGAGATATTAAGTTGTGATTTCTCAAAATAAACATTACTTGTGTTACAATGGACAAGACAGGCATCACAATGAATATACCAAGTGTGAAAAATAATTTGCCCCAAGCTAAATGAATGTGATGCACAATTGAATGAGTATGACATTCCCTAAAATTAATTTGACTTGTTGGCTGTGAATGTGACCGCAGTTTAAATAAATTTGTTCTGCCTTAAAATGAACATGGCGAACATTTCAGTAAATATGAGAAGATTTGAACTGAATGTTGCATTTATTGTAATTAATGTGGTATGTTTGAATGAAATCTGATACATGTGACACATCGTGAAATCAATCTTGGATATGTTCAAATTGATATTATATCCATTCAAAGGATTATGACACTGGCTAAAATTATTGTGGATTCTGTGGAAAAAATATGACTCACATGCAAGTGTAAATGGCATGCATTGAAACTAATATGACTAGTGTAATTATGCTGAACTAAAAATGACATTTGCTGAAAAACGACTACCCTACTCAAAATAAATTGTTCATGCCTTATAATGGAATGTGACACATATAGAAATTAATATGGAACATCTTCAAATGATCCTGTTATATACTTAAATTAGCATGTCCTGTGTTGCAATGCCTATGTGTTAGACTTGGATTTTTCGGCGGGTTTATCCCAGACCTTTTGCTTTTTAGCCTCCTGTTTTTGACCTTGTGTTTGTTGGTTGTAGGACTCTGGGCACTTTACCACAGCTATTCAGTGCTAAAGTGCATATGCTCTCTGTTTAAATTGTATTTTCGATTGGTGTCTCAATGATTGCCAGATTTGATTTACTTGTAACTCCCTAGTAAAGTGCACTGAGAGTGCTAGGGCCTGTAAATCAAATGGTACTAGTGGGCATGCAGCACTGATTGTGCCACCCATAGAAGTAGCCCTGTAAAGATCTACCACTGGAGGGTCTGTGACCAGTTTGTGTGCTCCCATGTCGAACTGGCAAGTGCAAGCACTTGCCAGTCCCTAATCTTACCTTTGCTGACATATAAGTCACCCCTAAGGTAGGCCCAACATACCCCTGTGGTCATGGTGCTGTGTATGTTAAATGTAGTACATGAACTGGTGTGTGTGACATGTCCTGGTAGTAAATTACAGTGTATTTCGTTTTTAGCTATTGAAAGGCTATCTGTCGAATAGGATAGAATGGGAGTTTATTTATAACATCCTATGAATATAACTTCCCATTGGGACAAGATAGAAAGATGGTGTTTAGTATGCCTGACCTTAGAATATAAAAATGCTTCTATTAGTAAAGATGATTTTTATGTTCTGTGTTTGTAAATACCATTTTTAGAAAGTAGGAATTTTCTTGCTTAGTCATTTTATGTGCCTCTGCTGCTTTGTGTATTGACTGTCTGACTTTATAGTGACAAGGGTTGGAGAGGTGCATTCTCTCAGATGGCCACCCGGGGAGGGGGGGGTTGATGTGCGTCCTGAATAGGCCCTGTCTGCATTTAGTGGTGAGAGGAGATTTCACTTGTGCATGATTAGGCCATGTCTTCTTTGGACAATGCTGTCTACACCTCCTCCCGGGAAGCTGGGCCAGAGAGGACAGAACTGGTTATGACTAAGCCCAGGCACTCTCTGCCTGAGAGAACAACAGAATTTTGAGTACAAATATTGGGGCCCAGACCCTAGAAATTGAGAACTCTTTTGATCCAAGAAGACTGCCAAGAAGAGGAGCTGGAGAAGCTGTGAGGAGAGACTACCACTTTGCTCTGTGTTTTGCTGTGTTGGCCTGCAGTCGCTGCTTCTGTATTGGGCAGTGAAAGGACTGGACTGAACTTTCTGTAACTTTGGTTTGCGAGTTTTTCCAATGGCATGAGGTAGAGCTTGCCCCCTGTTCAAGAAGTCTCAGGAGCAGAAAAGACTTCAAGTTCATCTGTTACCAGCACTGGAGACTGTGTGTTTTGTGCTGCAACAGAAGAAAATGCAACCTGGCGCTGTGAATGACACTGTTGTCGACTCTGAGTCCTGAAGGCACTGCAGAGGGTACTGCCACATTTTGCACCGCAACCCTGGTCTTACCTATACTACCACCCGATGCTGCCACTGAGCCTCTGCTTACATCACGACCTGTGGCCACCGCACTCTGTACCGCCTCACTTCATGCCGCTGCCCTGGTATCACTGACGACGCCACTCCACACCCACATCGATGCAGCTGCTTGTACCATGGTTTGAGGGCACAACTCGCACATTACACGATGCACCATCCTCATCCGGCACCACAGTCTTGGCCTACAAACGCCTGCGCCATCGACTCCAGTTCATCAGCAACAACAACTGCTGCTTGCACCGTGACCTGCCAGCACCACAACGAACAATGCATCAATTCACACCGCAGTACTGGCCTCACTGATGCTGCTGGACGATAGTCACTGAGCAGCTGCATGCACCGTGACCTCAGAGCACCACACACCACACCGCTGCACTTCACACCACAGCCCAGATGCCTACCCATGCTGGGGCTCCTGACTTCAACCACGAGGAGTTCAATCTGCAACGTGTGTGACTTCAAGGGTCTGATGACTCCCGCACCAACCTCCAGAACCAATGCCTGTGGACGCCGACTCTTCGGGGCTCATCGAGAGGTCGTTATACACCCTGCATTTCTTAAGGTACTGTTTTGCCGGTCTTCCCAACAGCATAACTGAACCTCGACGCCGCGGTCAGGCAGAACTGTTTGGATTTGTTGTTCATGATGCAGTGATAGCCCCAGATGGAAATATGGAATTAAAGGAACTGTATTTTAAGTCTATTTTGATTATTGAAGATTTCTTAGAACTGTATGGTGGATTTTTATTGTTTTTGGTATTGTTTTGGATATATAAAAATATTGGATATTTTTCTAAACTGGTGTGGTGTCCTTTTGTAATGTTTTCACTGTGTTTCTGTTGGTTATGTGCAAATGCTTTACACAATGTTTCTGAGATAAGCTGGACTGCTCATGCCAAACTACCAATGGGGTGAGCTGGGGTTATTTTAGGAATTTAACTCCCTTACCCTGATTAGGAAGAAGGTTTCCTACTTGGACAACGGTACCTACCTCTGCCAACTGGAGACCTCCATTTCTAACACTATGCCATTTATAGAAATTAATATGATATATGTTGAGATGAATGTGACAGTCACTATTTGTTAAAAGTAATATGGTGCCTTTGAAAATAAATATATTCTACATCAAAATTAATTTGATTTGAATTGAGATGAGAATGACTACCACTAAATTGAATATGATCCATATTGAATAGAATATGACATTTGTTGAATCCAGTACGGCATGGGATTAAAGTAATATGGAGCAGATTGAAAACCTTACGGCAGACGTTGAAATCACACACTAAAATGAATATGACACCCAAAAAAATAAATATAGCATGCCTTAAAAATAATATGACCTAGGCTGGAATGAATATGACATGGTTTACGATGAATGTGACACACATTAAGGTGGCGATTCCGATCCGTTAAAAATAATTTCCGTACGACCCGTATCCGTATTTGTTTACGTTAGAGTCGTAGAAGCACCGTACAAACGGCCAAGTACGATTCGTCCGTGAAAAATAACTACGAATAGCGTCGGGAAAAGTCTACGAGAGTGCGTCGGAAAGTGTTCACGTCCGAATATCGTCGGGAAAAGTCTACAAGAGTGAGCCGGACATTTTTACGTGCAAATTGTAAAACACAAGTCCGAGCGCGCAAGTACGAACCCGACCGTCTGTCCGAATACACAATCGCACGTAAAAAGGCCCGTACGGAGCCAACGCAGTAGCACACATGTACATGGGTAAAGTCATGCCCGTGTACGAGCCGTACAGCCCCCCCACCCCCAAATATGTCAGCACCGTACACCACCCTGTCCGCAATGTACCCCAGCCCCACAACTGTATGCGCCGTACTCCCCCCATGTACACGCCGTGCCCCCCCATGTACGCGCCTTACCCCCTGTCCGCACTGTACCCCAGCCCCGCACCTGTACGCGCCGTACCCCCCTCATGTACGTGCCTGTAGGCGCATCACCCCCGCATGTATGCACCGTACCTCCGCATGTATGTGCCGTACCCCAGGGCCGCATGTGTACGCACCCTACCCCCACCGCATGTGTGCGCCTTACCCCCCCATGTATGCGCCGTACCTCCGCATGTACGCGCCATACCCCAGGGCCGCACGTGTACGCACCGTACCCCCACAGCATGTACACGCCTTACCCCACCATGTACGTGCCGTACCTCTGCATGTACGCGCCGTACCCCAGGGCCATACCTGTACGCACCGTACCCCCACCGCATGTACACGCCCTCCCCCCATGTACGCGCCCCCCTCCCCCCATGTACGAGCCTTCCCCCCATGTACGTGCCGTACCTCCGCATATATGTGCCGTACCCCCACCGCATGTACGCGCCGCACTCCAACAACGTACCCCAGCACCCTCACCCAGCATCGCGTATGTATGGACCTTACCTACGCGAAAAAGACTCGTACAGAACCAGGACACTGTAAAACAGCACAAGGAGAGTCAATTCGACTCGCACAACACCACAAAACACGTCTACATGACAAAATACATCCCAATGACTGACCTGGCACATCCAAACAGGCAAACAGAGGCCCCAAATCACAACCACCACTTATAACACACCCACCAAAATTCAAAAAGAGCCACACCCAAAAATGGACCAATAAAAAGGGCCCACACACACAACCCATGAGCCTTAGCAACAGACCCACTGCTGCCAGACCCCACTGAGAAACAACTCCACATAGAAACTACTCCACATCACTCATACCTCCACTACACCTTCACTCACACACCTTCACACAACCTCCTCCACAAACATCCCCCTCTTCACATTCACACACACACCGTCACATTCACACCCACACACCCACAACCATCCACACCCACACCCACACCCCACGCCATGCCCACAGACAAGAATCAAAAGTTCACAACGGCGGAGCTGGACCTCCTTGTCAACGAAGTTATCAGAGTCGAGCCACAGCTGTTTGGAACATTGGTCAGACAAACCAACACAGCTGAAAAATCTGCCATGTGGCAGAGGATTGTCGACAAGGTGAATGCTGTTGCGCCCATCCGAAGGACCAGGCATGAATGCCAAGCCAGGTGGTACGATCTGCGCAGGGTGGTCAAGAGGAAAATGAATGAAGAATATGCCCAGACTAACATCACTGGAGGTTGGCCGCCCTGCAGACCCGACACTACCATCCCTGGGAGGAGAAGGTGATGGACCTGCTACCGCCGGTGGGAGTACACGGAGTCGAAGGAGTCGCAGAGCCTGGTGAGTACACAAACAACTTACGTAACATGGGGGAAAATGGGGTCCACACCACATATACACCAAATGCACGCAACTTCCCCCAAGCACTCACCGCAAACAACCACACTCAAAAACCACGCTCATGCCACTAACGTCACCATGCACCCTTCACAAATCAAGGCAAGGCCATGTCCAAGCCTACAACAACCACAGACACAAGACTGGATGTCCGGGAGGCTGGGAGGGTGGGCCCCACACAACACATTGTGAAAATGAGATGCAGACACCAATGCCCTCAGCCCATATGGCAGAGGTACATAACCATGTACAATGCACAGGGACTGGCAAAGTACTGACAAGGTAGATGACGCTTGGCCCTGCTGTATGCCGCACAAGGCCCTCGTGGGACCACTGCACACTCAAACACCAACTCCACAAGCACAGGTATCTAGCACAGGAACTCACACTCACTGTCATGCCAGCATGCACCATGAGGGGACAGACACATCACCTGGGAGACCCAATGACAACTCACACTACACACAACAGCAGGCCTGGTCACAAGCCCCCCCTAACACAAGCACACACACCCGGGGCAGGCAATGGATTTACACACTCCCACAATGGACATGTGACACAACAAGACCAATCCAGAGCCAAATAAGCATCAGAGCAAACAATCTACAGGTCAAACACAGGAGAACATACCAATCTGTCCCCCAACATACCCATCCCCAAGTGGACATTGAGAGGAATGCTAGGCACATCCAACTACCTGGAGGAAATGTGTCAACTTCAATATGTATGAAACATAGATGTCGCATGAAACACCATTAACATTGTCTCTCTCTCACACACAGGGCAACGTCGTCGATCTCCCCCCAACACTGGGGGGGAAGAATCACAGTCCCAGGCACCGCGTGAAGATGATCCCACCGGCAGCGACGACTCTCACCACTCCGTGGATGACCCCGACCAGCCTGGACCCTCTGGTGCCCAAGCCCCTGCAGCACCTGCGTCAGGTACATCTGTGCCAACCACCACCCCTATTCCTGCCACATCTCAGGACACACCCAGGAGCCCTGCTCGCACTGAACAACAGAGCCAGTCTGACCAGGAGGGACAAGGTTCTCCGGGCACCCAGGAGGAGGCAGGCAACCCGGCAAATGCCATCTCTCAGGGGTCCCGTAGACCCGATGTGCCCACAAGGGCAGGCCAGGCTCAAGTGGGCAGGGGTGGTGGGAGTGGAGGCAGGCGGAGGTGCGAACCTGACCAGCCAGCTCAGGACAACGGTATGTCACACATACGCAACATCCTGGACTCATACCGGCGTGACACCAGAAGCATCAACCAGGTCGTTTCAAGACTCTCCGAGTTGCATCAATAACACCAAGGACGGATGGAGCCAAGACTGGCTGAGCTCCTGGCGGTGCACAGGGACGTGAGCCAATCACTCCGTCAGATCGCTCAAAGCCTGGCAAACCCTCCCTGTGCCACCAGGCGTAGACCAGCACCAGACACAGGGAGGGAGGAGGAGGAGGATTCATCTGACGGAGCATCCCCAGCATCGTCAAGACCTGCATCTGAGGGTCCCCGGAGGAAGGTGGGTCGTCCACGGAAAAGACCGTGACAGTCAGCGGACCATCCTCATCTCCCAGGTCACCTGGCCTGGCACCTGGCCCTCTGGCGAAGCAGCAGCACCTCATCCAATGACATTCTCTGCCACATGGACTTGCTGGTCACAGTCTGACCAATGATGACCAACACTGTGGTCTGGACTCTGATGACTTCCAATGCCAAGGATACCATCTCCCCCTGTGAACTTTGGGTTCTATTCCGCCGGTACAGCACCCAATTGCATCTACCAAACCACTTACCCCACCGTAAATAAATATTTCACTTTGGACATGAGACGTTCCTGTCATTTTGCATCATTCAACGACTTATGTGTGTGGAAATGTCAAACTATGGCTGAGTGTTGAGCCAACTCCAGCCATCCATACCCTGGGATCAGAGTCTGGTACAGGACACACATGGGTCACAAGGTATCATTCAATGTAGGCATGGAGCACAACACTCACCTGTGATGGCCTCTGGCTGCTGAGGGGGGGCTTGCTAAACTGTGTGGAGAGACCTATTTGGGAGATCATCATCAAGGCGTAGAGGTCATGGCTCATGTGGAGGTTCCCGGGGAGTGAGTCCCAGGTATGTGTGGCCAGGTGGGAGAACAATGTCCTGTATGCTGGAGTACGGTGGATGTGAAGAACGGTGTCCAGGGCAAGGTTGGATGAATGGAGATGACCCAATGGGATCTAGGATGACACGTACAAGGTTGGTTGGGGTCGGGGTTGTGGACTGCCTCCTGAGTGTGGGTGGAGAGTGTGGAGGTCACCCTGCAGCAGACAGTGATCCATTGCAGCTATCCATAGTGGACGGTGAGGTGGCTGGGGCGCAGGGTGTTGAATCTGAGGTGTGCAGATGCCCCCTGGAAGTGGACCAGTTTCCTGGGAGTTTGGATGTACTTGCTCCATAGAGGGCAGGGCAGTATTTGACACGGATGTTGTCATGGACCTGGGGGATGGTCGGTCTTTTCTTGGAGTGGATCTATCTGTGGATCATGTGCATAATGCAGAGGGTGTTGCAGCATGAGGTACAGATGCTGTGGGCTAGCATGGCATATGTGAGCAAGCCAAACATGATGCACACCATCTTGTGTGTGTGGCCACTGGGTGCTTGTGCAGGGCTGTTGCGGGTGGGACACAGGCACTTGACCCAGCTGGAAGGGGACAATCCTCAGATGTTCACCTCAGTCCTGTACAAGTCCAGCCTCAGGTGGCTCGTGTGCAGCCATTCATCAATAGATCTCATGCATACTTGAATGATGGAACTGCCAATGTCTGTGTCTTTGTTGAGGGTGAGGAGCACCTGGCTGTCAATGGCATACGAGCTGATGATGAGATGCTGTGCGCATGTGATGGTGGAGAGGGGGGTCCTGGACACTCTGTAGATTGACTTGCTGAGAGATGATACCTGTGCCATGTCCCAGACGATGACACCATACTACATGCTGAATCCTTGAGTCCCACTCCCATGCCCTTGCTGGGCTACAGAGCCAGTGGGGAGTATTAGGGACGTGACCTGGTTGGTGTGACAGGGCCTGGAAGGCGGGGCAGCGCAGTGTAGGCAGTTGGAGTTGCACACTCAGCATGCAAAGGTGTCGTGTGTGCGCCCAGGGTATGCCTGACAGCAGGCGTTAGATGTGTCGATGGACATAGCTCGGAGTGTGGCTGATACATCAGACTGTAGTGTGATGTGGGTAATGCAAGGACATGATGGTGGTGCAATGTGCACCTTGCATGTGCTGATGGTCCAGCCTTTGGCACCGCGTGGCGGCAACAGTGGCATAGACAAGCTGAGGACAGCAAAATGAATGGGTGGAGGGAGGAAGTGAGGAGCATCCTGGAGGCGTGTGTGTTGCCAAATCTGGATACTCTGTTGGCCCTTGCTGCAGGCGGCCGCAGCAGCAGGCGGCATCTCCTTGCAAAATGACAGAATTTGCACACATAGACTATGATGTCAGAAGGACAACTGCAACAGGCGCGTGTGTAATTAAGGAGTGTCCAGTGTCACATGGCACACCCAGAGACAATGCATGCACAATCACCAAAGAAGCATGACACCGGATCAGGAAACTGAAGGCCGAGCTGCGCACAGGAGACACACCCTCAGCAGCTGTTGGTGGCCCATTGTGTGGACCAACATGCCAAAAAACATACACAACCATGTAGTTCATGCCCAATAGGGAGCCTAACCCATGAGCAACTGCATGCATGTTGCTAAACTACACATGGACTCCTATGCATAATCTTCCACAACTATGCCTGATATGCCGCATGCAAAGTGGCAAGAGACCTGCATTGACAGAGATGAGGCACCTTGGAGTGTGACAAACACCTTTATTACTCAGCCTCACACTAAGGGAAATGCATCAATTGGAACAGACTCACAGGTCATTTGGCTGACCATGTGTGACCTACACTGGACACCCCCTTCAACACACAGATGTGTAAATCCTACTGAGCTGTCACACAAGTAAAGGGGTTGAGCCTAACACCCCTTGCTGCACACGGAGAGTCTACAATTCCCCATTGAGCCTCATATGGGGATGTCCCACACTATGTCCACCATTAGCATCCCGTATGTTCCTTGGAGACGTTATACACACATTGATCCCTTCATCAGAATCCACACACCATTACAGATGACTGTCAGGAAGGGTGACCATCAATTCATGGGAGCCATGCAACACGTCATGTGGCCCATGGTGAGTCGACATGTATGCATGGTAACACAACATGCACAGGAGTAGTCCCCACATATCACAAACACGTACCACCCACAAAATGCCTTGCTGCACTCCTTACCCCAAATGACTTTTCACTAGGCCTGGGCGGTAAATTCCGTTCCGCTCGCGGAATTTCGGTAATTTCGCGTTCCGCGGAGAACGCAAAATTGCCCAAAATTCTGCTTTACGCGACTTCGCGAAATTTTTTCTTTTTCGCGTTCTCAAAATGCGTGTTCGCGAGATATTTCTCCCCGAGCACGCAAACAGCAACTGTGAACAGGAAAAAAGTATCGCGAGCAAGCAATTCCGCATGTTCGTGGAATTTCTGCATGTTCGCGGAGATTTTTTTACCGTTTCGCGGAGATTTGCGTAACGCGATTACGCAAATTCCTCCCACCCCTACTTTTCACCATGTCTGTGCATGTAACTCTGATCCAGCACACGTTGCAATACTCATGAGGAATAGCAGGAGGGCAATGATGACATGAGCAGACGACAGCCGCAAGAACCTGGGGAGGACAGACACACAACAATTCAGCGAAGAGCTAGTAATCCGCATGACATGTACTCTACAGGAATGATGTTGTCACCATGCCCTTAACACATTGAGTGTCCCAGCTAATATGTGTGGAATGACATCATCACTTGAATGAAACATCAGAACACACCTCCAAGTCACTTAGCACACAGTCAGCTCGACACACACATTGCAACACATGCCACACAAGGCTCACCATCATGAGAAGAAGTTGCGGATAAGCTGACTCTGGATGTCCTCATCCTCATCCTCACTTGCCCCGTGCCCGAGCCCTTCATCCTCCACGGGTGGATGATCCTGCTCATCCGGATCAAGGATGAGTGGCACGGCCTTCTCCACTGCCATGTTGTGCAGCATGCAGCACACAATGAAGATTTTGCAGACCTTCACCGGGGCATATGGGAGGGCGCCGCCAGTCTTGTGGAGGCACCGGAATCTGCTCTCCAGGAGTCCAAACGTCCTCTCAATCACGCGCCTCGTCTGCCCATGGGTGTCATTGTACCGGTGTTCTGCAGCTGTTCTGGGGTTGCGGAGAGGCGTCATCAGCCATGGCATGTTGGGATAGCCAAAGTCCCCTACATGGAAACATCATGTGAAGAAGTGGGTCAGGAGATGCCGTAAGATATAAAGATAGCGCTGAACACAGGACTAATAGAGTATACCCACCAACAAGACATGCTCGTTCTGCGTGCAGCTGCAGCATAATTTCTGGCACCCTGCTACGCCTCATGATGTATGCATCGTGTGCGGACCCTGGAAAACGTGCACAGACATGGGAAATCAGCATGTTAGCAAGACACACCACAAGGGCATTAATGGAGTGGTAATGTTTTCTGTTTCTATAGGCTACCTCCTGTGCCTGTGGTGGTACCAAAGCCACATGTGTCCCATCAATGGCCCCAATTACATGAGGCATCCCTCCCAGGGCATAGAACTCACCCTTGACACGTGTCAACTGCTCACGAGTGGGAAAATGGATGCATTCATCCAGGTGCACCAACATGGCTTCTATAACATCATGCAGGACACGGCTGAACATTGTCTGGGACATGCCACCGACATCAGCTATGATCAATTGAAACGTGCCGGTGGCAAAAAAATGTAGGGCTCCCATCACCTTCACCTTGGGGGTCAGAGCTATAGGATACCTGTGTTGTGGTTGGAGGTGTGGTGCAAGCCGGCGGGTCAAGTCCTGTATCAACTCTTGCGAGAAGCGGTATCTGCGTATGCAGTCATGTTCACGCATGGCATCCAAGTCTGGCATTTGTCTGGGGAGAGGCGGTGCCCTGCCGAGATTTGGAAGGAATAACGAAGAGTGAGTACATTACCACACCAATGTCACTGAGGTGAGCACATGTTCAACAGCTAATACACATCTGCTTAATACAGAGTCTGTGCTGTGCAATACATCCAGAACACGTGGGCCAGCCAGGTGATACTCCTACGGAGAGCCAGCCACAATAGTTGCATGGCAATGTTGACGTGACATGCCATGAAATAGCTGTTGGCCAGTGTAAGTGACAAGCCAGACACATTACATGAGTGACAGACATCCACATATCAGCATTTGAAGGATGTCATCTCATACAGACAGCTGGCGGGAGTCTAGACGCACAGGTCACATGTTATCTGGAAATGGACAGATGACACACATTTTCATTAAGGGGTCCATGTCAAAAACTGATGTCACAGACATTGAGACAACGCCGATATTGCCTCATGTCAGGAAGTCATCTTCGAACCATCATGACACATGTAACGTGTGAGTCCACATGTGGCATGGTGTGCACAAACACCAGTTCCTCGACACTTATAGATAGCTCTACAGATATATATATAGAAAGAGTTAGTGTCCTTCAGATAGGTAGTGAATTCAAAAAATGTACAGATAATCACATAACAAAAGAAATATGGGGAAGAGTGAATAGAGGCAATCACTTGTACCTACAAAATAATCATATATATAAATCTATAGATTTCACTAAAATAATTTTATTTTGGTAATTACAGATTTTATCCTTTGAGTTGCAATGCCAAGATAGCAGCCAAACTAGGTAATGACTCAGCCTATTTTATTTGACAATATTTACAAAGGGATGGTGAATAAGATTAAGAGAGAAGGATATAGAAATAATACATTTTTTGTATATCTTAAAAAAATCCCTATAGATAATAAAGAAGTGAAGCTCAATCATGGCTCACCTGATTTGCGGTTGGAAGGGATTGGTTTCTTATCGGTAGGCCTCTCCTCCGTTTGCATGCTTTTTTATCTACATTATTGATGTACCATTAAACAGGAGATAAAACCTCTGCTTTTGCTTTTAAGGACACCATTATAGGGTGATTAACCTATCGGTGGCTCCCTCAATCATTTTTATTGAGGAATTGTACCACATAAAAAGGTGCGTTATATGAACGTTAAATTCATAGGTTGTTATATCAAAACCCCATTTATAAATCTTGACAGAATTATCATCAATTGACTTGCAGGTAATTCCACGGTTTTATTCACAAATTCAACCATCAGAGTGTTTCCCAATTGAATCAGACAAAAGAAGCATTGATACATTTTAATTTGTAGGTCTAGATATAATAGAATCATGTGCGGCTTTGTGACTCATGTGTTGGTTCTTACCACATGAGCTCAGTTGTGGGGTTTTAAAACTTAGTATCATGGATAACAATGGAGACAGTATGTTTTTTTTTTTTAATGAAAGAATAATATTATGATCCATTGTATAAAGAATCTTTTGAATTATGAGTACGGTATGTTGTTGTTCCAAAATTGTGGTTTTGTAATTAGAGACAAATAGTGTGACACATTGTATAACAATTTGAAGATGTTTGGTGATATAAATACTAATATATTGTATTGTTCAATGTTAATTTTTTTTTTAGAAAACTCTGTCCTGAGGAAGGTGGTTGATCCTATCGAACCGAACGCCGTGTTGACGTTTTTTGTAGTTTTCTCGTTTTCTTGTTCAAAATATTTGTATAGAAAGAATGGATTGTTTCTGAATGTGTTTTTAAATGTATATTGATTTTAACCACAATGATGAATAAAAACTGATTTTGTATTTGTTTAAAAAAAAACTTGTGTTTGGCATCTATGTTTCTATTACATGTATAGGCTTGTCTTATAAAGATTATATGTCAATAGTATATTGGTCAATTAACATACTGTGGTGAAAGTACTCAATTGGTGTAACCCTTCTAGTATCACAAAACAACACATGATTCTAATAAAAATGTCTTAATTATTATCTTTTGGTCAGGGAGTTGTTTTACTTTGTAGGTATTTTACCCTGTCCCTATCTTACAATAAAGGGTTTCTCCTTACGTGATTTCTATTTTAATAGGAATAACACAGAATCTGAATTGGATAAAAGATATACCAAGATGAATAGCAACTAGATGGAAAGGAATATGACTGTACCTGAAAACAATACAAGAACTCAAGTGAATATAACCCTTACTGAATTTAAATGGACTGGTGCTGAAATGAACATTGGAACAAATAAGACACATGAATGTCAGACATACTGTAATGAATACAAGCCATGCTCAAATGAATATGAAACATTCTCTAATCAATCAATAAATCATTCGCATTTATAAAGCGTGCTACTCACCCATAAAGGGTCTCAAGGCGTGGGGGGGGGGGGTCAGTGCTCGAAGAGCCAGGTCTTGAGCTGCCTTCTGAAGGAGAGGTGTTCAGGTATGGCGCGAAGGTGGCTGGGCAGAGAGTTCCAGGTCTCCACTGCCAGGAAAGAGAAGGATCTTCCTCCGGCGGTGGCTTTGCGGATGCGGGGTACGGCTGCCAGGGCCTGTCCGGCAGATCGTAGAGTGCGCGGAGGAGTGTAGAAGGAGACGCGGTTGTTGATTAGTTTGGGTCCGAGGTTTTGAAGGGCTTTGTGTGCGTGGGTGAGGAGTCGGAAGGTGATCCTCTTGTTGACGGGGAGCCAATGGAGTTTTTTCAGGTGTCCTGAGATGTGGTGGTGGCGAGGGATGTCCAGGATGAGACTTGCGGCAGCGTTCTGGATCCGTTGGAGTTTCCTCAGCAGCTTGGTGGTGATGCCCGCGTACAAGGTGTTCCCGTAGTCCAAGCGACTGGTGACGAGGGCGTGGGTGACGGTCTTTCTGGTGTCGGTGGGGATCCAGCGGAAGATCTTGCGGAGCATGCGGAGGGTGTTGAAGCATGCTGAGGTCACCGAGTTCACCTGTCTGGTCTAATGAATATAAGATACATTTAAATAAATATGACTAGTGTCAAAATTAATATGACTAACATTAAACTGAATATGGCACATGTTTACATGAATATGATTGCAGTTGAAATGAATTTGGTGTGCATGAAATTAATATGGCCAACACCAAAATGATTTTGAGGAACTTGAACTGAATGCACCATCTGTTGAATCGATATGACCCATATTAAAATGAATGTGACATTTTTTTTCAAATGACTGTTACACAAATGAAATGAAAGTCAGACAATCAGCAATAAATACAAGCCATATTCAAATGAATAGGGCACAAGTTCAAAACAATATAGGCTAAGTTGATATAAATATGACCAACATCAAAATGCATATGATGCCCTAGACTGAACTTAATATGACATGTTCATATACAGATGATTGCAATTGAAATTAATTATACATTCCTTGAAGTGAATATGTCCCACCCTTAAATGAATATGTCAAGCTTTGAATTAAATACAACTATTAAAATTGATATTGCACATCTTGAAATAATTCTGGCACATGTTGAAACACACATGAGATATGTTGACACAAATAATTCATTAATTGGATTTGAAATTGCACACTTTTAGAGGAATATTACAACTGAGATATTAAGTTGTGATTTCTCAAAATAAACATTACTTGTGTTACAATGGACAAGACAGGCATCACAATGAATATACCAAGTGTGAAAAATAATTTGCCCCAAGCTAAATGAATGTGATGCACAATTGAATGAGTATGACATTCCCTAAAATTAATTTGACTTGTTGGCTGTGAATGTGACCGCAGTTTAAATAAATTTGTTCTGCCTTAAAATGAACATGGCGAACATTTCAGTAAATATGAGAAGATTTGAACTGAATGTTGCATTTATTGTAATTAATGTGGTATGTTTGAATGAAATCTGATACATGTGACACATCGTGAAATCAATCTTGGATATGTTCAAATTGATATTATATCCATTCAAAGGATTATGACACTGGCTAAAATTAATGTGGATTCTGTGGAAAAAATATGACTCACATGCAAGTGTAAATGGCATGCATTGAAACTAATATGACTAGTGTAATTATGCTGAACTAAAAATGACATTTGCTGAAAAACGACTACCCTACTCAAAATAAATTGTTCATGCCTTATAATGGAATGTGACACATATAGAAATTAATATGGAACATCTTCAAATGATCCTGTTATATACTTAAATTAGCATGTCCTGTGTTGCAATGCCTATGTGTTAGACTTGGATTTTTCGGCGGGTTTATCCCAGACCTTTTGCTTTTTAGCCTCCTGTTTTTGACCTTGTGTTTGTTGGTTGTAGGACTCTGGGCACTTTACCACAGCTATTCAGTGCTAAAGTGCATATGCTCTCTGTTTAAATTGTATTTTCGATTGGTGTCTCAATGATCGCCAGATTTGATTTACTTGTAACTCCCTAGTAAAGTGCACTGAGAGTGCTAGGGCCTGTAAATCAAATGGTACTAGTGGGCATGCAGCACTGATTGTGCCACCCATAGAAGTAGCACTGTAAAGATCTACCACTGGAGGGTCTGTGACCAGTTTGTGTGCTCCCATGTCGAACTGGCAAGTGCAAGCACTTGCCAGTCCCTAATCTTACCTTTGCTGACATAAAAGTCACCCCTAAGGTAGGCCCAACATACCCCTGTGGTCATGGTGCTGTGTATGTTAAATGTAGTACATGAACTGGTGTGTGTGACATGTCCTGGTAGTAAATTACAGTGTATTTCGTTTTTAGCTATTGAAAGACTATCTGTCGAATAGGATAGAATGGGAGTTTATTTATAACATCCTATGAATATAACTTCCCATTGGGACAAGATAGAAAGATGGTGTTTAGTATGCCTGACCTTAGAATATAAAAATGCTTCTATTAGTAAAGATGATTTTTATGTTCTGTGTTTGTAAATACCATTTTTAGAAAGTAGGAATTTTCTTGCTTAGTCATTTTATGTGCCTCTGCTGCTTTGTGTATTGACTGTCTGACTTTAGAGTGACAAGGGTTGGAGAGGTGCATTCTCTCAGATGGCCACCCGGGGAGGGGGGTTGATGTGCGTCCTGAATAGGCCCTGTCTGCATTTAGTGGTGAGAGGAGATTTCACTTGCGCATGATTAGGCCATGTCTTCCTTGGACAATGCTGTCTACACCTCCTCCCGGGAAGCTGGGCCAGAGAGGACAGAACTGGTTATGACTAAGCCCAGGCACTCTCTGCCTGAGAGAACAACAGAATTTTGAGTACAAATATTGGGGCCCAGACCCTAGAAATTGAGAACTCTTTTGATCCAAGAAGACTGCCAAGAAGAGGAGCTGGAGAAGCTGTGAGGAGAGACTACCACTTTGCTCTGTGTTTTGCTGTGTTGGCCTGCAGTCGCTGCTTCTGTATTGGGCAGTGAAAGGACTGGACTGAACTTTCTGTAACTTTGGTTTGCGAGTTTTTCCAATGGCATGAGGTAGAGCTTGCCCCCTGTTCAAGAAGTCTCAGGAACAGAAAAGACTTCAAGTTCATCTGTTACCAGCACTGGAGACTGTGTGTTTTGTGCTGCAACAGAAGAAAATGCAACCTGGCGCTGTGAATGACACTGTTGCCGACTCCTGAAGGCACTGCAGAGGGTACTGCCACATTTTGCACCGCAACCCTGGTCTTACCTATACTACCACCCGATGCTGCCACTGAGCCTCTGCTTACATCACGACCTGTGGCCACCGCACTCTGTACCGCCTCACTTCATGCCGCTGCCCTGGTATCACTGACGACGCCACTCCACACCCACATCGATGCAGCTGCTTGTACCGTGGTTTGAGGGCACAGCTCGCACATTACACGATGCACCATCCTCATCCGGCACCACAGTCTTGGCCTACAAATGCCTGCGCCATCGACTCCAGTTCATCAGCAACAACAACTGCTGCTTGCACCGTGACCTGCCAGCACCACAACGAACAATGCATCAATTCACACCATAGTACTGGCCTCACTGATGCTGCTGGACGATAGTCACTGAGCAGCTGCATGCACCGTGACCTCAGAGCACCACACACCACACCGCTGGACTTCACACCACAGCCCAGATGCCTACCCATGCTGGGGCTCCTGACTTCAACCACGAGGAGTTCAATCTGCAACGTGTGTGACTTCAAGGGTCTGATGACTCCCGCACCAACCTCCAGAACCAATGCCTGTGGACGCCGACTCTTCGGGGCTCATCGAGAGGTCGTTATACACCCTGCATTTCTTAAGGTACTGTTTTGCCGGTCTTCCCAACAGCAAAACTGAACCTCGACGCCGCGGTCAGGCAGAACTGTTTGGATTTGTTGTTCATGATGCAGTGATAGCCCCAGATGGAAATATGGAATTAAAGGAACTGTATTTTAAGTCTATTTTGATTATTGAAGATTTCTTAGAACTGTATGGTGGATTTTTATTGTTTTTGGTATTGTTTTGGATATATAAAAATATTGGATATTTTTCTAAACTGGTGTGGTGTCCTTTTGTAATGTTTTCACTGTGTTTCTGTTGGTTATGTGCAAATGCTTTACACAATGTTTCTGAGATAAGCTGGACTGCTCATGCCAAACTACCAATGGGGTGAGCTGGGGTTATTTTAGGAATTTAACTCCCTTACCCTGATTAGGAAGAAGGTTTCCTACTTGGACAAAGGTACCTACCTCTGCCAACTGGAGACCTCCATTTCTAACACTATGCCATTTATAGAAATTAATATGATATATGTTGAGATGAATGTGACAGTCACTATTTGTTAAAAGTAATATGGTGCCTTTGAAAATAAATATATTCTACATCAAAATTAATTTGATTTGAATTGAGATGAGAATGACTACCACTAAATTGAATATGATCCATATTGAATAGAATATGACATTTGTTGAATCCAGTACGGCATGGGATTAAAGTAATATGGAGCAGATTGAAAACCTTACGGCAGACGTTGAAATCACACACTAAAATGAATATGACACCCAAAAAAATAAATATAGCATGCCTTAAAAATAATATGACCTAGGCTGGAATGAATATGACATGGTTTACGATTAATGTGACACACATTAAGGTGGCGATTCCGATCCGTTAAAAATAATTTCCGTACGACCCGTATCCGTATTTGTTTACGTTAGAGTCGTAGAAGCACCGTACAAACGGCCAAGTACGATTCGTCCGTGAAAAATAACTACGAATAGCGTCGGGAAAAGTCTACGAGAGTGCGTCGGAAAGTGTTCACGCCCGAATATCGTCGGGAAAAGTCTACAAGAGTGAGCCGGACATTTTTACGTGCAAATTGTAAAACACAAGTCCGAGCGCGCAAGTACGATCCCGACCGTCTGTCCGAATACACAATCGCACGTAAAAAGGCCCGTACGGAGCCAACGCAGTAGCACACATGTACATGGGTAAAGTCATGCCCGTGTACAAGCCGTACAGCCCCCCCACCCCCAAATATGTCAGCACCGTACACCACCCTGTCCGCAATGTACCCCAGCCCCACAACTGTATGCGCCGTACTCCCCCCATGTACACGCCGTGCCCCCCCATGTATGCGCCTTACCCCCCTGTCCGCACTGTACCCCAGCCCCGCACCTGTACGCGCTGTACCCCCCTCATGTACGTGCCTGTAGGCGCATCACCCCCGCATGTATGCACCGTACCTCCGCATGTATGTGCCGTACCCCAGGGCCGCACGTGTACGCACCCTACCCCCACCGCATGTGTGCGCCTTACCCCCCCATGTATGCGCCGTACCTCCGCATGTACGCGCCATACCCCAGGGCCGCACGTGTACGCACCGTACCCCCACAGCATGTACGCGCCTTACCCCACCATGTACGTGCCGTACCTCTGCATGTACGCGCCGTACCCCAGGGCCATACCTGTACGCACCGTACCCCCACCGCATGTACACGCCCTCCCCCCATGTACGCGCCCCCCTCCCCCCATGTACGAGCCTTCCCCCATGTACGTGCCGTACCTCCGCATATATGTGCCGTACCCCCACCGCATGTACGCGCCGCACTCCAACAACGTACCCCAGCACCCTCACCCAGCATCGCGTATGTATGGACCTTACCTACGCGAAAAAGACTCGTACAGAACCAGGACACTGTAAAACAGCACAAGGAGAGTCAATTCGACTCGCACAACACCACAAAACACGTCTACATGACAAAATACATCCCAATGACTGACCTGGCACATCCAAACAGGCAAACAGAGGCCCCAAATCACAACCACCACTTATAACACACCCACCAAAATTCAAAAAGAGCCACACCCAAAAATGGACCAATAAAAACGGGCCCACACACACAACCCATGAGCCTTAGCAACAGACCCACTGCTGCCAGACCCCACTGAGAAACAACTCCACATAGAAACTACTCCACATCACTCATACCTCCACTACACCTTCACTCACATACCTTCACACAACCTCCTCCACAAACATCCCCCTCTTCACATTCACACACACACCGTCACATTCACACCCACACACCCACAACCATCCACACCCACACCCACACCCCACGCCATGCCCACAGACAAGAATCAAAAGTTCACAAAGGCGGAGCTGGACCTCCTTGTCAACGAAGTTATCAGAGTCGAGCCACAGCTGTTTGGAACATTGGTCAGACAAACCAGCACAGCTGAAAAATCTGCCATGTGGCAGAGGATTGTCGACAAGGTGAATGCTGTTGCGCCCATCCGAAGGACCAGGCATGAATGCCAAGCCAGGTGGTACGATCTGCGCAGGGTGGTCAAGAGGAAAATGAATGAAGAATATGCCCAGACTAACATCACTGGAGGTTGGCCGCCCTGCAGACCCGACACTACCATCCCTGGGAGGAGAAGGTGATGGACCTGCTACCGCCGGTGAGAGTACACGGAGTCGAAGGAGTCGCAGAGCCTGGTGAGTACACAAACAACTTACGTAACATGGGGGAAAATGGGGTCCACACCACATATACACCAAATGCACGCAACTTCCCCCAAGCACTCACCGCAAACAACCACACTCAAAAACCACGCTCATGCCACTAACGTCACCATGCACCCTTCACAAATCAAGGCAAGGCCATGTCCAAGCCTACAACAACCACAGGCACAAGACTGGATGTCCGGGAGGCTGGGAGGGTGGGCCCCACACAACACATTGTGAAAATGAGACGCAGACACCAATGCCCTCAGCCCATATGGCAGAGGTACATAACCATGTACAATGCACAGGGACTGGCAAAGTACTGACAAGGTAGATGACGCTTGGCCCTGCTGTATGCAGCACAAGGCCCTCGTGGGACCACTGTACACTCAAACACCAACTCCACAAGCACAGGTATCTAGCACAGGAACTCACACTCACTGTCATGCCAGCATGCACCATGAGGGGACAGACACATCACCTGGGAGACCCAATGACAACTCACACTACACACAACAGCAGGCCTGGTCACAAGCCCCCCCTAACACAAGCACACACACCCGGGGCAGGCAATGGATTTACACACTCCCACAATGGACATGTGACACAACAAGACCAATCCAGAGCCAAATAAGCATCAGAGCAAACAATCTACAGGTCAAACACAGGATAACATACCAATCTGTCCCCCAACATACCCATCCCCAAGTGGACATTGAGAGGAATGCTAGGCACATCCAACTACCTGGAGGAAATGTGTCAACTTCAATATGTATGAAACATAGATGTCGCATGAAACACCATTAACATTGTCTCTCTCTCACACACAGGGCAACGTCGTCGATCTCCCCCCAACACTGGGGGGGAAGAATCACAGTCCCAGGCACCGCGTAAAGACGATCCCACCGGCAGCGACGACTCTCACCACTCCGTGGATGACCCCGACCAGCCTGGACCCTCTGGTGCCCAAGCCCCTGCAGCACCTGCGTCAGGTACATCTGTGCCAACCCCCACCCCTATTCCTGCCACATCTCAGGACACACCCAGGAGCCCTGCTCGCACTGAACAACAGAGCCAGTCTGACCAGGAGGGACAAGGTTCTCCGGGCACCCAGGAGGAGGCAGGCAACCCGGCAAATGCCATCTCTCAGGGGTCCCGTAGACCCGATGTGCCCACAAGGGCAGGCCAGGCTCAAGTGGGCAGGGGTGGTGGGAGTGGAGGCAGGCGGAGGTGCGAACCTGACCAGCCAGCTCAGGACAACGGTATGTCACACATATGCAACATCCTGGACTCATACTGGCGTGACACCAGAAGCATCAACCAGGTCGTTTCAAGACTCTCCGAGTTGCATCAATAACACCAAGGACGGATGGAGGCAAGACTGGCTGAGCTCCTGGCGGTGCACAGGGACGTGAGCCAATCACTCCGTCAGATCGCTCAAAGCCTGGCAAACCCTCCCTGTGCCACCAGGCGTAGACCAGCACCAGACACAGGGAGGGAGGAGGAGGAGGATTCATCTGACGGAGCATCCCCAGCATCGTCAAGACCTGCATCTGAGGGTCCCCGGAGGAAGGTGGGTCGTCCACGGAAAAGACCGTGACAGTCAGCAGACCATCCTCATCTCCCAGGTCACCTGGCCTGGCACCTGGCCCTCTGGCGAAGCAGAAGCACCTCATCCAATGACATTCTCTGCCACATGGACTTGCTGGTCACAGTCTGACCAATGATGACCAACACTGTGGTCTGGACTCTGATGACTTCCAATGCCAAGGATACCATCTCCCCCTGTGAACTTTGGGTTCTATTCCGCCGGTACAGCACCCAATTGCATCTACCAAACCACTTACCCCACCGTAAATAAATATTTCACTTTGGACATGAGACGTTCCTGTCATTTTGCATCATTCAACGACTTATGTGTGTGGAAATGTCAAACTATGGCTGAGTGTTGAGCCAACTCCAGCCATCCATACCCTGGGATCAGAGTCTGGTACAGGACACACATGGGTCACAAGGTATCATTCAATGTAGGCATGGAGCACAACACTCACCTGTGATGGCCTCTGGCTGCTGAGGGGGGGGCTTGCTAAACTGTGTGGAGAGACCTATTTGGGAGATCATCATCAAGGCGTAGAGGTCATGGCTCATGTGGAGGTTCCCGGGGAGTGAGTCCCAGGTATGTGTGGCCAGGTGGGAGAACAATGTCCTGTATGCTGGAGTACGGTGGATGTGAAGAACGGTGGCCAGGGCTAGGTTGGATGAATGGAGATGACCCAATGGGATCTAGGATGACACGTACAAGGTTGGTTGGGGTCGGGGTTGTGGACTGCCTCCTGAGTGTGGGTGGAGAGTGTGGAGGTCACCCTGCAGCAGACAGTGATCCATTGCAGCTATCCATAGTGGACGGTGAGGTGGCTGGGGCGCAGGGTGTTGAATCTGAGGTGTGCAGATTCCCCCTGGAAGTGGACCAGTTTCCTGGGAGTTTGGATGTACTTGCTCCATAGAGGGCAGGGCAGTATTTGACACGGATGTTGTCATGGACCTGGGGGATGGTCGGTCTTTTCTTGGAGTGGATCTATCTGTGGATCATGTGCATAATGCAGAGGGTGTTGCAGCATGAGGTACAGATGCTGTGGGCTAGCATGGCATATGTGAGCAAGCCAAACATGATGCACACCATCTTGTGTGTGTGGCCACTGGGTGCTTGTGCAGGGCTGTTGCGGGTGGGACACAGGCACTTGACCCAGCTGGAAGGGGACAATCCTCAGATGTTCACCTCAGTCCTGTACAAGTCCAGCCTCAGGTGGCTCGTGTGCAGCCATTCATCAATAGATCTCATGCATACTTGAATGATGGAACTGCCAATGTCTGTGTCTTTGTTGAGGGTGAGGAGCACCTGGCTGTCAATGGCATACGAGCTGATGATGAGATGCTGTGCGCATGTGATGGTGGAGAGGGGGGTCCTGGACACTCTGTAGATTGACTTGCTGAGAGATGATACCTGTGCCATGTCCCAGACGATGACACCATACTACATGCTGAATCCTTGAGTCCCACTCCCATGCCCTTGCTGGGCTACAGAGCCAGTGGGGAGTATTAGGGACGTGACCTGGTTGGTGTGACAGGGCCTGGAAGGCGGGGCAGCGCAGTGTAGGCAGTTGGAGTTGCACACTCAGCATGCAAAGGTGTCGTGTGTGTGCCCAGGGTATGCCTGACAGCAGGCGTTAGATGTGTCGATGGACATAGCTCGGAGTGTGGCTGATACATCAGACTGTAGTGTGATGTGGGTAATGCAAGGACATGATGGTGGTGCAATGTGCACCTTGCATGTGCTGATGGTCCAGCCTTTGGCACCGCGTGGCGGCAACAGTGGCATAGACAAGCTGAGGACAGCAAAATGAATGGGTGGAGGGAGGAAGTGAGGAGCATCCTGGAGGCGTGTGTGTTGCCAAATCTGGATACTCTGTTGGCCCTTGCTGCAGGCGGCCACAGCAGCAGGCGGCATCTCCTTGCAAAATGACAGAATTTGCACACATAGACTATGATGTCAGAAGGACAACTGCAACAGGCGCGTGTGTAATTAAGGAGTGTCCAGTGTCACATGGCACACCCAGAGACAATGCATGCACAATCACCAAAGAAGCATGACACCGGATCAGGAAACTGAAGGCCGAGCTGCGCACAGGAGACACACCCTCAGCAGCTGTTGGTGGCCCATTGTGTGGACCAACATGCCAAAAAACATACACAACCATGTACTTCATGCCCAATAGGGAGCCTAACCCATGAGCAACTGCATGCATGTTGCTAAACTACACATGGACTCCTATGCATAATCTTCCACAACTATGCCTGATATGCCGCATGCAAAGTGGCAAGAGACCTGCATTGACAGAGATGAGGCACCTTGGAGTGTGACAAACACCTTTATTACTCAGCCTCACACTAAGGGAAATGCATCAATTGGAACAGACTCACAGGTCATTTGGCTGACCATGTGTGACCTACACTGGACACCCCCTTCAACACACAGATGTGTAAATCCTACTGAGCTGTCACACAAGTGAAGGGGTTGAGCCTAACACCCCTTGCTGCACACGGAGAGTCTACAATTCCCCATTGAGCCTCATATGGGGATGTCCCACACTATGTCCACCATTAGCATCCTGTATGTTCCTTGGAGACGTTATACACACATTGATCCCTTCATCAGAATCCACACACCATTACAGATGACTGTCAGGAAGGGTGACCATCAATTCATGGGAGCCATGCAACACGTCATGTGGCCCATGGTGAGTCGACATGTATGCATGGTAACACAACATGCACAGGAGTAGTCCCCACATATCACAAACACGTACCACCCACAAAATGCCTTGCTGCACTCCTTACCCCAAATGACTTTTCACTAGGCCTGGGCGGTAAATTCCGTTCCGCTCGCGGAATTTCGGTAATTTCGCGTTCCACGGAGAACGCAAAATTGCCCAAAATTCTGCTTTACGCGACTTCGCGAAATTTTTTCTTGTTCGCGTTCTCAAAATGCGTGTTCGCGAGATATTTCTCCCCGAGCACGCAAACAGCAACTGTGAACAGGAAAAAAGTATCGCGAGCAAGCAATTCCGCATGTTCGCGGAATTTCTGCATGTTCGCGGAGATTTTTTTACCGTTTCGCGGAGATTTGCGTAACGCGATTACGCAAATTCCTCCCACCCCTACTTTTCACCATGTCTGTGCATGTAACTCTGATCCAGCACACGTTGTAATACTCATGAGGAATAGCAGGAGGGCAATGATGACATGAGCAGACGACAGCCGCAAGAACCTGGGGAGGACAGACACACAACAATTCAGCGAAGAGCTAGTAATCCGCATGACATGTACTCTACAGGAATGATGTTGTCACCATGCCCTTAACACATTGAGTGTCCCAGCTAATATGTGTGGAATGACATCATCACTTGAATGACACATCAGAACACACCTCCAAGTCACTTAGCACACAGTCAGCTCGACACACACATTGCAACACATGCCACACAAGGCTCACCATCATGAGAAGAAGTTGCGGATAAGCTGACTCTGGATGTCCTCATCCTCATCCTCACTTGCCCCGTGCCCGAGCCCTTCATCCTCCACGGGTGGATGATCCTGCTCATCCGGATCAAGGATGAGTGGCACGGCCTTCTCCACTGCCATGTTGTGCAGCATGCAGCACACAATGAAGATTTTGCAGACCTTCAACGGGGCATATGGGAGGGCGCCGCCAGTCTTGTGGAGGCACCGGAATCTGCTCTCCAGGAGTCCAAACGTCCTCTCAATCACGCGCCTCGTCTGCCCATGGGTGTCATTGTACCGGTGTTCTGCAGCTGTTCTGGGGTTGCGGAGAGGCGTCATCAGCCATGGCATGTTGGGATAGCCAAAGTCCCCTACATGGAAACATCATGTGAAGAAGTGGGTCAGGAGATGCCGTAAGATATAAAGATAGCGCTGAACACAGGACTAACAGAGTATACCCACCAACAAGACATGCTCGTTCTGCGTGCAGCTGCAGCATAATTTCTGGCACCCTGCTACGCCTCATGATGTATGCATCGTGTGCGGACCCTGGAAAACGTGCACAGACATGGGAAATCAGCATGTTAGCAAGACACACCACAAGGGCATTAATGGAGTGGTAATGTTTTCTGTTTCTATAGGCTACCTCCTGTGCCTGTGGTGGTACCAAAGCCACATGTGTCCCATCAATGGCCCCAATTACATGAGGCATCCCTCCCAGGGCATAAAACTCACCCTTGACACGTGTCAACTGCTCACGAGTGGGAAAATGGATGCATTCATCCAGGTGCACCAACATGGCTTCTATAACATCATGCAGGACACGGCTGAACATTGTCTGGGACATGCCACCGACATCAGCTATGATCAATTGAAACGTGCCGGTGGCAAAAAAATGTAGGGCTCCCATCACCTTCACCTTGGGGGTCAGAGCTATAGGATACCTGTGTTGTGGTTGGAGGTGTGGTGCAAGCCGGCGGGTCAAGTCCTGTATCAACTCTTGCGAGAAGCGGTATCTGCGTATGCAGTCATGTTCACGCATGGCATCCAAGTCTGGCATTTGTCTGGGGAGAGGCGGTGCCCTGCCGAGATTTGGAAGGAATAACGAAGAGTGAGTACATTACCACACCAATGTCACTGAGGTGAGCACATGTTCAACAGCTAATACACATCTGCTTAATACAGAGTCTGTGCTGTGCAATACATCCAGAACACGTGGGCGAGCCAGGTGATACTCCTACGAAGAGCCAGCCACAATAGTTGCATGGCAATGTTGACGTGACATGCCATGAAATAGCTGTTGGCCAGTGTAAGTGACAAGCCAGACACATTACATGAGTGACAGACATCCACATATCAGCATTTGAAGGATGTCATCTCATACAGACAGCTGGCGGGAGTCTAGACGCACAGGTCACATGTTATCTGGAAATGGACAGATGACACACATTTTCATTAAGGGGTCCATGTCAAAAACTGATGTCACAGACATTGAGACAACGCCGATATTGCCTCATGTCAGGAAGTCATCTTCGAACCATCATAACACATGTAACGTGTGCGTCCACATGTGGCATGGTGTGCGTATATGTGTGTCATGCACATATGCACACCTACACATGTTGGATGCTGCAACAGCAGATGGAGTTGACGGAACACCAACGGAAAGCTCATGGGAACACATGACACACACATGACATAGTCACATCGTGGCACACTGGGAGTCACATGTGAGTTGTAATTATCCGTGTACCTGCCATCAGGGGACAGTTGCGGGTGTTGCTGACTGTGCCATACCAGTGATGCAGTGCTTGACACGTGTGTCGCACATGCACACATGTGCAAAGTGTGAAGGGGAAGTGTGCCACTTAGTGCCCCATCACATATGACATGTGTAAACAGCTCATCACACATATATTGTGCCACAACATGAGGAGACATGTGCCACATCACTGCCTGACACACCTAGGCCCTGCACATGAAGGACTGCACTGACAATGACTTGATGTACAGCCTTGTGTGAGTCTGACACCTCCATTCCTTTCGTGTGCGCCTCCTATCACCAGTGTAAGCAATGAAACGCAGTACACACGCTCTAAGGGCATGTGTAGGGCCCGTACTCATGCGTGTACGGGCCGTACACGCGTGAGTACGTGCCTATCACTATCGTTGGGGGTACCGTAGGGCCTAGTGATAGGCGAATACAGAAGTTACAGCAGCAGGAAGGGGGTAGGTACATGTGTGTTTGTTGTGTGTCGCCAGCTTTTGTTGCTGCTCAGTCGCCTGGAGACACTGCCAGGGTATATATGTGCAGTGCATATCCTGTTCCCCCACAGTCAACCTGTGCTGTTCTTCCTCTGTTCCCCTCCTTGACATGTGTTACCTGGTCTGTGTGTGATCACTATTGCACATGGTAATCTAGGCTGCCAGTTTATCAAGGTGCACACTGCTTTCAGCATCATGTGTGGGGGTGGTCTGCCTCTGCCCTGTCCTGTACAGTCATTAGGGGGTATGTATTTGTTGCCACTGATGCTGAGTCACAACATAGGAGTGTGAGGTTTCAAATGAACAGACTTGCTGCATGCATTACCAATGCTGTGGCCTCAGACATGATGTGCATGAGTGGGATATTTGCATAGTGCCGGGACGGTTGCTCCTGTAACAGTCAGCTAATTCCAGGACCATGGAGCAGTGTGCACACTACAGTCCCCTGTCACAGCCTGCCCTCCTACTCATGTGTGTCATCCAACACTGTGCACATTCACTGTGGGTTCATAATGGCTCTGCCTCTGTGGCATTGTTCCATGGCCTAGGTAGTAGTTTTCACATGTGTGATACATTTGCCCACTGGACAGGGATACAGCAGTTTGCTTGTGCATACTCACACTGGCAGTGCCTGTGTGGCTATTCACAACAATCTGTTGATGTTTGTTTGTGACCAATATGTTTCGCCAGCCCTACAAGGTGATGTCGTGTTAATGAAGCTAGTTTTCAAGCACAGTTATTGTAACCCTGAATAAGAGCTTTCACTTCTTGATTGGTATCAGTCACATTGACTCTGGTATGGGTTGGTGTGTGCGGGAGGGGTGTACATCTTCAACCCTGATGTTTTATTGCCAGTTCTGACTTGTGTGTGATGATTCGCAGTACAGAAAGTCATCGTGCAGTGCCCCCGTGATGTTGGCCAGTGCTTGCTGTTGGTGCTTCATTGCCTGTGTCAGTTCTTGGCAATCATGTATCCTGCTTGGACATTTTTGGCACCTGTTTGTGGTTCAGATGCTACACAGTTGTGACTTTGTGTGCTGACATCTGTGGGTACATTCTGGCTTGCCATGAGAAGGAACCCACAGTACAGCTAGGCTTTTTTGCTAAACAATTGCAGGCCCATTAGCTTATGCATTGTCCTGGGTGTGGACATGTGTGCCACTCCAGATGACAGTCAGTAGGTCATATGTGTAGCCAACTGTGTGATCAGGTGACGGATAGCCATGTGACAAATGACATTATTCAAGTTGTTTCTCTGGGAAAATGTCCATTGGCACTCACTACACCTGTCAACATGTCTCAATGTTTTATATGCTTGACCTTGTTGTTTGGTTGTGAAGGACAATGATGTGCCTGCATGACAGATGTCTCCCACGGAAGTGCACAAGTCACCACCTTTACACTTTCCAGGGACACGCTGGCACATTTTAAAGTAAGGCACAGTTTGAACAACACTTGTTTGGAGTTCATACATATACATGTTCCCACAGTGTGCTAGCATTTGGGTTAGTCCTTGGTTGTTGCTGATACCAAATTACGAGTGTCAAGTCATCCAGCCACCCTGGTGCCATGTATATGTACTTACTGCTACGCCATTTCTGCCTAACAATGGCTGATTTGAATGAGTCTGGCAGCTCAGACAATGACTGTGTACATGTAGTTTGGTGTGCACCCCCTTGTGTGACTTCTGCTATACAGACACATGTGTGTTGTGTTCACAGAGTGCCACATTCACACATGCTAGATGAAGTAATCTAGAAATTATCCCAAGGGCCACACTTACCAGTGGCCCGCAATGTTAAGTTAAATAATATGCAGTTGGCAACGTAGAAGGTTCAAGCATTTATTGGCCATAATAGAACTCTATATAGAGGAGCCTCATCGACCCTCACCCATCAGGTGCGCCGAGGAAGACTGACCACTTACAGTCAAAACCAGACAGATATACTTTCAGTGAACACATGAAGTCAGCACATGGAAATCTACAAGTTGGCTCACAGAGAAAGGAAGGTCCATATATGGCACACATTATTAGCTCAGCTCAGGCATGGGAGTATAGGAATGTGCTTATCATAGGCTCAAGGCCAGACACGGCCTTGGGCCTCAGAGACAGTTCACTTTCAGCTGCTCTCAGTAAATCAAACTCCAAGAGGGAGGGGGAACTGTGCCATGCACGGAGCTACAGAACAAGTGTCTGCATCAGAGGTCTTTCTGCCATTAACAAACCTCTATTTCTTATAACAGAAACATACGGAAACATCCATATTATAGACTTAACTGGAGGAAAGCAATGTAGCATAACAGGTCTCTTACTGAGAAGGCAAGAATAAGATAAAAGCTTCCACATTTCAGAAACAATTCTATACACCTGAAGCTTGCACATTACAAAGATGGGTTGCAGCACATGAATAACAAACTGCAACTTCATATTGATTAAACATCATAGATACATTGTGCTAACATTACATTGTACGAACAAGCAGAATAAAACATTTGAATTCTACAGAACGGCCCTTTTAGCACAATGTAGCTAACATGCTGAATTAAGCTTAAAAATACCTTCATCTACCTGCATCATGTCATATATTTCCTTCTGTGCTGATTGAGTACTTATCTTTGCTGGGTTTATTTTAGGTTCAGGGAGGGCAAGACGAATTCCATCAGCACAATAAGAACAGCAGGCAGGTCCACATTGTATGCAGGCACAACAGGTGAAAAGGACACCTGTTATTCCTAAGAGAGTCATGAATATTTTCCATCCCCAAGTGGTAAGGAGACCCCAAAGCCAACCAGAAATAGTCCAGGTACCTGTATCTGCATGAATTTCAGATGCTAGGCAGTGCAACCTTTGAATGGGATAGGCCCTTTTTGGCGTGATGTAGCCAATATTCAAACAAAAACTAAACAGAGAACACTCCCTCATCTGTAAGTGCCACTGAAACTAAGAATCGGACATTCCATTGTCTGCAGAGGGTGAGATCACCACTACTTTGCACTAAACCAACATTCATTTAATTAATCATGTCTCTGAAAGCCAAAGAGATGGCATGAGGAAAATTCAAATTGAGGCCTAAAGCCTAGGTCAACCTATACTCTTGGATGACATATATGGAATGATATGTTCTGCATTATTATATACAGGTACTCAGATACATTTTCTAATAAAGACATTCTCACATTATATACTTCTAACTGATTCAACTGAATGCACACATTGTTACACAAAATCACTGCCTTGCTCAAAGGAAACATTCTGCTCAAGGGAAAGAACCAGCATACTCAGTGAGGTTGAACCATTGGAATCCTACACTTCATTTTCATATCTGTTAAGGAAAATTCATGCTTCCCTCATTACATTTGGACAGGCATTTAGATGCATAGTACCTTGTTACTGTTCTCTCAAGATCTATCTCTGATGCAATACACTGTACCTCAGGACATCTTCATAACCCAATGTACTTCACTTTGGAGGGCGATAAATATTTGTATTACCATGATTAGGCCCATCTACCTATACACCTATAACAAGATTAGGGACAAAACCAAATCATCCTCTACTAGACAGAGTGGGAAGCAATCCGTGGACCCTACAACTAATAGATACTATCATTACTCCCTCTGTGGCAGTCTTTGTGTGGGATCAAACAAGTCATATACATACTCCAGTGAGACAGTCACATTCCTCATTACTACTTTCAGGTGAAAAAGGGGGTACGTTTCATCCTAGGATGAGTTTAACGCTACTTCCACTAATCAGAACACTATTCTAAAACAGTGCCAGCAAAAACAGTAAGAATCAGTCTCATAACACCCAACTGCTCGTGCAAATACGACTATGCCCAGAGTCCGTTCGAAGCCTCTCTGGCAGGCTTCTATTGTTAATCAAGTCTGCTTCCATCATCATATTGGGCCTCTTGATCAGGCCCTCCATGAAAATAGTTCTTCGTAGTATCCGTTGGAGTGCCCTCCTGGCAAACACTCACAGCTCACTCGAAAGTCTCAATGTCTCTAGGCAGTGCACCAACATCTTTCCTCTGTGGCAGGCACTATCATGGACACAGATCATATTGTGCAGAAAGTTTCAAGTTCAGCTACACCCTCAGGCTCCAACACTCGTCATTCAGTGTCAGAGGACATTCGGGCTGCTGTTTAATGGGTACCACAATATAGTGCCTTTTGCCAATCGTAGATTCTCCGGTGCACTGCATTTCCGTTGATACGAAGGAAAAGGGGGTTGGCCAAAACTCAGGCCAAGGGGATCAGGGGACCGCGCGCTGTCAGAGGTTACTAGCACATGACAGGTAGAAAACTGAAGAAACTGAACGACGGCCCTGCCATCAACAACAGGGATCCCTCCTTTTTCGTACTTTTGCATTGAAATTCTGCGGCCAACAGGCCTCCTCCTTCTCTGATGTCCGACGCCATCCAATGAAGCAAGCACGATGCTGCAGTTGATGAAGCATTGGCAATCACGGTCCAATTTTACTACTTTCTGGGTGTTGAGACTGTAGGGCCAGGACATGTAGCCCTCATCTGTAGCTGACACTGATGGGTAATTAGGACTCATCTTTATCACCGTTCTGCAGGATATCATTCTCCCTTTTACTCTGGAAGATCCCGCAGAACCAAGTGATGCAGGAAATGTAACATAGTTGTTAATTTTCTTCCAAGTACAGAAAAACAATTCCTAGTATTTAACAAGGTGACTGAAAGCAGGCGGCCTGCAATCTTTGAGGGAGTGGCCATACGCCATGGGACTACTCTAAAATGTACTGTTTTTCAATTGGGCACTTTCTAGTATCTTCTGTCATCTAGGGGTAGATAGCTACAGGGGAATTCTATCTGTATGTATGTCTTCACACATAGTAGCATCGTATAATGGGGTAAACATCTCTTGAGATACTACATCTGTGTGCTCCTATAGTTCTTATCTGGAACATATCAAAAAGGAAACGTATGAAACGACTTATCAGAGGCATACAGATACCTTTCCTTAAATAATAGTGTATTAGGTGCATGATGTAATGCAGACTGATGATCAGAAATGTGGTAACAAAGGACAAGGACTAGAGAGTCCTGGTATTTCCACTATTGAAACCCATCTGATCCCACCAACATTCAAAACAGCAGGAACATACAGGTAAGAATCAACTGAAATAGGCATTGTAATTATGCCATGTTCCAGAAATAAGCGTAAGGTATTCTCTATTGAGGTGAAGAACTTGTCTACTATAGTCCAAGTGGACATAAACCCATCTGGTCATACAAAAATAATCATACATGATATGGGGGTCCATGGTACATAGCCTGGGAATGCGTACTACTTGAACAACGTACCAAGGGCTGCACGAAGACAAAACTGCTTTTCCCTAATCTAAATTACTCAACATCAGCTCCTAGTAAAGACTGTGAGTGTATTCACACAGACTAGTTAATGAAGAACTAGCCATGTCGCCTAAGATTAGTAGAACAAAAACTACCCACAACTAATTCCCCTTAAAGATCACAATAAAACATGAGAAAAGGGAAGTGCAACATACATATTACCTCGGCTTAATTTCTAAGGGGGCTAGCAGGAAGCTAACCTCCTCCTCCCTACATATTACCCTGGCTTAATTTCTAAGGGGGCTAGCAGGAAGCTAACCTCCTCTTCCCTCCCCCCGGTTTGACAGGAGGAAATCTGAAACAGATTTCAATGCTGTCAACACTACCAATCCCCGTGTGTAGCAACTGGGCATAAGCAAAATTATAGGAGATACATAGCACTTTTGAAATGGCAAGAAATCCTTCTAGCAAAATGTACAAATCTCATTGCCTTAGCTTATAGGCTGGCCAAATGACATCTCATATGCAAATGTCCCTATTATGTGATACTACACTAACCTGAAGTCAATCTTAATGCTAGGAGGCCATAATATGAATTTTAAGCTTCCTAAATATTTTAGAAAACAAATTTTTAAAGCACTTATTAATTTTAATAATTTCATAATTAATAATTTATCTGTTAAAGAAACCAATCGTTTTTCTATAATTCCACCTATAAAACAAGCTGCATCCCTCGCCTTTCATATTCAAATGTCTCTCTTCAGAAGCTTAAGCACAATAGCCTAATTTGAAAACATGACAACTTTTTGCGCCACCATTCACAAGAATGAGCTTATAAAAAGAAAACTTTAAGAAAAGGAAATCCTGTCAGATATTTTCTCATTACCCAAAATACTGAACCTCATTTGTGGAAACCCTTTACAGCATTCTAAAATGCAGAGTTTTCACTCTGAGGGAGTCTTAGCTAAGTAAACATTCCTGTTCCGTTTGTGGCCTAAAAAAACCAACAGCAACAGCTGTTTTGCTCATCAGCAGTAAAAACGCTTCTCAGGGTTATAACAAGATCATGGTGGCAGTCTTATTTAAAACAGACATTTCAAGTGTTAAGATGCGGGTGTAATACAGCAAAATCCACTGTATTCAGATGATGTGTTTACCCATTAATATCGAATACAATGTATTTAAAGAAAATTATTTATAATTATCTATTTTATTATAGAACACGCAATTTCGTTTTATAAGGCCTTTTATCCCCATATAAAGAATATGAAAAAGAAACCTGATTTCCTTTAAGGAATCAAAGGCATACTTATACACTTCCAAGGAAACAGAACAGGATTCAGGTCACCTTTTTGCAGGGGCTACAAATCATAATGGTTCCATAATATCCAATCTGAAACATATGACCGACGGCTGCCTGTCTATAAGAGAAGGGCAGTCATGGCTAACCACAGGTGACACATATTTTAGTCTTGCATAACCTTTTTTTGTTTTATTCATCTCCAATACCAATTAGACATACACTGATAACGTGTTGTCTGCTATTTTTACAGCATGATAATGATAATATCATGTCTGTGGAATTTAGTAATTTTGAACAAGTTCCAGCCAACTGCTGCACAGGGATTGACGTTGTCACGACCATCTCTGTACCGCACAGGAGAACTTGTATTAGTATTAACCCCTTCAGCGCTCATGACGGAGCCACTCCGTCATGAGCCACGGTCGCCGTGTGCTCATGACGGAGTGGTTCCGTCATGCCGCGGCCGTTGGCCGCCGCTCCTCCCACGCTGCGCTGATTCCCCGCCTGTGCGGGCGATTAGCGCAGTGGGCGGAGTCATGACGGAACCACTCCGTCATGAGCACAGCTCAACCAAGGCTCATGACGGAGTGGCTCCGTCATGAGCACAGCGCCACCGCGCTGCCCCCAAACCCCCCCCAGCGGTGCGGCGGAATTCCCGCCGCAGCGAAGGGGTTAAAATAGAATTGTCAATATGACACAAAAACAAAACATACATAAAATAAAAAAATACATATGCCAAGCCATCAGTATACCAAGCACAGAAAGCATAGACAAATTACAATAGCATATATAAATGAGCAATGATGCGCAATTACTGTACCTATAGCTCAGAGTCGAACATTCTGGCCTGCTTAATTTGTCAGGCTTAAAATCAATAACTGATTTTCCTGCCTTACTCACCCCCATCTGACAGCAGGTCATCTTAATGATGACCAGCTGTCAGCTGAACTGACTGTGTCGTTTCTGACACACAGAACCAGCAAGAATAATCAAAAATGAAAAACACACGAACATTTCTTTTTAGAAAGGTGTTATGACAAAAATACATTTATTTCAACACAATGTACCCTGATTTCCCATTTGAAGGCGCATATTTCATTTTTCCTCTCATAGTTATAACCTTTTGATCACTTTGCCAATCCAACTCACGTGTCTTGTCAGCCTTAAAACCACCCAGAACAATCCATGAATGATCTGTGGGCAGAAGAAAAATACAGCACACACAAAAGAAAAACATGTCCCATAACAGACAAAATAACACTTATAACTTGTAATCAAAAGACAAAACATAATGCACAAAATAAATTTCCAGTACTTAACTGTTATCATCTTGTCAGTCAGCTGGTGACACCAGGCTACCTTAGTTTAACTTTCTAAAAAGTAAAATGACTTCACCGATATTCCATGTTAGCTTTTGGCCACAATTTCCACTGTGAAAATTAATTCTTAATTTGAAAATCGTTTTTATATAGGCATATAGCCCTTAAAATTTCAAGCAAGAGCATCATTTTACTTTTTTGTTTAGGATTAATGCAACATGTTTAAAAATAAAACAATCTTCCCTGGGCATTTGTTTTCAAGGCACTGCACCTTTTTCCTTTTTACCAAGGAAGGCTTCTTGAGTTTCGTTTCTCAGCTGCCCTGTCTTATCAGAGAAGCTAAAAATAGCCCCTCAGTGCAGAGCCAGCCACTGTGAGCACTCCTGGCCCCCACCTCCTTCCAAGGCTCTCCTGCTGCAAGCAGTACACATTTTCATGTCAGAGAAGCTTTCTAAGTAGTGATTTCACCTCCTGGTTTACTCGCTCCTGTTTCTAACCCCCACCTTACAGGCTTCAAGGTCAGAATCTGCCTTCGATTTCTGCATCGCATTCTGCGCTCTTTAGCCCCCACCTTCTCCTCACTCTGAAGCTGTCAAAGACAAAAAGTCTTCCCAATTCCATCTAAACTGCAATAATTCGCCCTATTGAAAAATTGTTTTTGATATACAATTTCTTTTCAGGGGATCATAATCTTATTTTTCTAATCTCAGATTAGTAAAACGCTCACTGTGAATAATGTACAGCACATAACATACTAGCACACAGCAGCTATTGGCTATTACGTCACACAATGGTACTTATTTTATCAACCTCTAATAGGTGGGAGTCTCTGCAGGTTCAGCTTGAATCAGAACCTACAACCGTCTGGACCCAGCACATTGGCTCGCTGAACCACCAAGAACACAAAGCTGTATAGGAACCATTTGCAAATTCGAAATACCCACAATTTTTCTCAAGCTAAACTTTTAACTGATCCCTAAATACTTTTCATTAATACTTTCGTACATTAGGGGTGTCCTCAAATCACAGGGGTTGCTCTTTCTCTAGCTACACCCCTCTCAATTTCCTTTTGCGACGCATTGATGGTGATGAGACCAAATTAAACTTACTCCTCCACAATTTCACTTCTCAGAATTCTTTCACATATTCACAGTCATTCAATCACACGCTTTTTCCAGTGCTAGCAACATCCAAAACACAATTTATCACACCACAACATTCTTATTCACTAATAGCTTACTTACATTCAAATGAGCAATCTTACCAACATACAATCTCATATCTACATGGCCATGTTACACACACTCCCATATTTTATACTGCAGGCATATATTCGCCACTCACACACATTTTCCAACACGTGATTGAAAGCATGAAAATAGCCGGCGCTATAACCAAAACAAAACGCAAAATAGGTGTCAATTTCAAATACCAAAATGACATGTACATTTCCTACACAACGTTTTCTGCAGTTCAACCTATCCAAACTTGATGCATCCAAACAAACGAACCGAGCCCGTCGACTCCCGTTCGTGGAGAATTATTCAAAAAGGACCAACAGAATCACAACAAGCAGTCTTCCAACAGACTGGCAAGAGGCTGTCAGACAGGGGTAACCACGAACTGGACTACGGACCATCCCTTTGCCTCCCTGGTTCACCACTGAGACTGTTCTGATGTGGTCCAAGCCGCACCTCAGATATGTCTCATGGCTACCCAGTTACAGCCACAGGCTTTTCCGAGTGCAATCCGGCCATGTGTTACACACAGGTAACAACTAAGCATCTGATCAGTGTCTCCAAATCACAAAAGATCCGCGGAGTACCTACAGTCAGTCCCTAATGGACCACCCTGTAAGACCTCCGTAATTCTCCTAGGGTCCTCATGACCCCTCAAATCAAATACAGTTAACTGTTCCAAATGCACCGCTCAACAGCGCGTGTTTCAAACAAATGCATCGCTCAACAGCGCGTGCTACAAACAAATGCACCGCTCAACAGCGCATGCTTCAAACAAACAAATTACTCACCGGGTGCACCCAGGTACGAATGTTCGTTCTCCGCTGCCAACTACTCAAAACCAACACGGTCAGCTCCTGGGTTAAGCTCGTAGGACCCCGGTGAAGGGCCACTAGCAGTAGAGGGCACTCTGATCGAGGGCGCAGACCAAAAATGGTAGATTTTCAAAAATTAGTATTTTGTTTCTTTTTTTTTCTCACTCACTTGACCGGAACACCCTCAATCCTAACCACCCGGTTACGGGGGAGGAAGGCCCTATCACGGTGTCCCTTCTGTGATCGCCAACTGAAGTAATCTAGAAATTATCCCAAGGGCCACACTTACCTGTGGCCCACAATGTTAAGTTAAATAATAAGCAGTTGGCAACGTAGAAGGTTCAAGCGTTTATTGGCCACAACAGAACTCTATATAGAGGAGCCTCATTGACCCTCACCCATCAGGTGCGCCAAGGAAGACTGACCACTTACAGTCAAAACCAGACAGATATACTTTCAGTGAACACATGAAGTCAGCACATGGAAATCTACAAGTTGGCTCACAGAGAAAGGAAAGTCCATATATGGCACACATAATTAGCTCAGCTCAGGCATGGGAGTATAGGAATGTGCTTATCATAGGCTCAAGGCCAGACACGGCCTTGGGCCTCAGAGACAGTTCACTTTCAGCTGCTCTCAGTAAATCAAACTCCAAGAGGGAGGGGGAACTGTGCCATGCACGAAGCTACAGAACAAGTGTCTGCATCAGAGGTCTTTCTGCCATTAACAATCCTCTATTTCTTATAACAGAAACATACAGAAACATCCATATTATAGACTTAACTGGAGGAAAGCAATGTAGAATAACAGGTCTCTTACTGAGAAGGCAAGAATAAGATAAAAGCTTCAACATTTCAGAAACAATTCTATACACCTGAAGCTTGCACATTACAAAGATAGCTCAGTGGGTTGCAGCACATGAATAATAAACTGCGACTTCATATTGATTAAACATCATAGATACATTGTGCTAACATTACATTGTACGAACAAGCAGAATAAAACATGTGAATCCTACATAGACATGTCCATTTTGTAAAGGGTTGTGATTCTCCAGGAGTCACAATGTATTTATTTGGGGTGTCAAAAGTACTCACAGGTCTCTGAGTGTGGGGACCCCTTCTGCATTGGCATGTGGTATTTGGCCTTGGGTGTGACAATACTGTTTGTTTCCCAGTGAACAAGAGGTGGCATGCCTTCATAGTCGTGCTGTGCTCAAATGATCCCAGACACTAGCTTCTCATGATCTTGTGATTTCAAGTTATTTGCTGTTGTGTCCTAATTTTCATTGTTTGCAAGTGGCATGGTGCGTCAACCAACTGGGGAGTGCAGGGCTTACATATGTGGGGAGTATCCTAGATGTTACTCCTGATGCCTTTCCTGATATGCACTGTTGCCTATTTTGTTTGGACTCATGTGTCAGATGTATACAGGTGACTGATTTTGTCCTCTCTTCACCTTGCCCACAGCATCATCGGAGGACACCGAGGGAGACACCGGCACAGACATGGAGGAGGGATCGAGCAGTGGTGCCACCACTGCTGTGGAGTCGGTGGAATCTAGTGGCACGGAGGGCAAGGGGAGTGAGGCGGAGGACCTGCCAAGTACCAACACAGACTACGAGGCAGACGGGTCCGAGGCTGAGCTCCCAGAGGGGGCGGAGGCTGCTCCCACTGCTGAAAGCACCGGTACATCTCTCGCCGCCCCTCCATTCCCATTACTGCCCTCCCACTTGCTCGGGTTCCTTCTGTCCGTGCTAGGCCACACCGTGTCTCCTTCGTGCCAGGCACCACACCCCCTGCCCCTGTCCCCCCTGCTGCCCTCACTGCCGAGTCTGTGGACATTCAGCGGCAGTTGCAAGTTGGGCAGACATTGATCCTGACTGTCCTCCATGGCCACACCAGACTGCTGACCCAGATGTTGTCTTACATGGAGGGCATGTCATCAGCGATGTCTGACCAACGGATGTTGCTGAGGTCCCTGGACTCGTCACTGACGGCAGTAGCTAGTCACCTGCAGCGCTGCCTCCCCCCCTACCCCTGGCCCATCCACAAGTCCAACACCCATGCCTGTCCCAAGCACACCCAGACATTCACACACACGCACCCCACCAGACACAAGCAGCACACCACCACGTAAGGGCAAGCGCACACCTCCTGACACGCACACTCAGGGGGTAGCAGGCACACCCACTGGGTCTGGGGCACACAGGCAGGCACGCAGCCACAGTCCTCATCCACATGACTCACTCCTCAGTCCCTCTGATGTCACTCCCCTTGGCTCCCCTGCCCCAGATTCGGAGAAGGAGGCCTACTTTGCTGGCCTGGGCCTCAGCCCCACTAGTTCACCTGGACGCAAACGGTCACGGCACTCCACCGGTAGGGGAGTTAAGTCCCCCAGCCCGTCCACCACCCCCCCAGTAGCGCTGCAACCCATCCCTCCAACCCCACCCCCCCTTGGGGCTTGTTGTTTCTCCGGGTGCAGGGGAGACGCTTGAAGAACTGGCAGAAGTATGCAGCGATGAGCTCGCCTCCACCTTTGGCGCTGCCCCACCCCCTGTGGTGGAGTCGTCCGTCCCTGCACCCACAACACCTAACCTTCCCCCTCCTGTCCCTGCGGTGCCTGGTCCTTCCCCACATGATGCCCCCCCCCAGTCGACGACACAGTCTTGTGATGTGCAGGCAAGCTAGGGGAGACGCATGGCCATGTGTCCCCCCCCAAGGACTGATGATATGGACTGGCCATTGGCCTTTGTGAATAGTCTCGGTTACACATTATTATTTTCATGCTGAATAAAGCATTTTCTTTTTCGTTGGAAAAGTCTTGCATTTCAGGTATTGATGTTGATGCTGATGCTACAGGAGTTGGGGTTGTGGGCATGTGTTATGTTTCAGGGAAATGTTGTAGTCTGCTGCTCATGGGGTCGAACCTGGTATCTGCGTGCCATCACACGATCTCTGCAAAGATTCTTTGTTGTGTATGCTCTTTGTGTTTGGAGACATTGTTCCTCTGTGGCACCTGACATCTCCCCTGCAGAGAGTTGCACAATTGTTGTGTTGCCCTGTGTCTACATGTCCTTTGTTGGTGATGGATCCCTTCAACTCTGGCCATGCCTGCTCAGCAATGTGTCCAGTTGCATCGTCTGTGCCATCCTTGGTACTCACTGTACTTGTGTATAGAGTATTTTGCCATGCCTTCATGGATAAATGGTCCCTTTTCCGCACAATGCATGTGTGTAATCCCAGCCTAGTACACATATGGTACTTGTTCTGCTGGGTATTTGAACACCACAATTGTGGCCATTGTATCTGTGGGAACTCCACCCTATTCCTTCCATGACAGACAACATCTTGGTGGCTAGCCCAGCACCTTAACATTTCTATCAGTCAGTGACATGACTATACAGTCTTGTGGCATGATCTCAGTGTGTGTATTGTGCTGCATCTGCCAGGGGTGGGTATGCATGTGTTATTTGTCCTCACACCCACATGTGGTGTGTCATGCAGTGGGGGTAAGACCTCCTTCCTCCTGGGAGTGGGACACTGCTGTCAGTGATGTGTTGTTATGGCACTATCATCATTGTCCTAAGTTAGGGATACGTACATTCACCCATGGAGCTGTGGTCATCTGATAATGATGTACACCCCCCATGTCTCTGTCCACTGCTGGGAGTCCTCTGCACCCGCCCCCATGTCTCTGTCCACTGCTGGGAGTCCTCTGCACCCACCCCTCATATGTCTGTCCACTGCTGGGTGTCCTCTGCACCCACCCCTCATATGTCTGGGCACTGCTGGGAGTCCTTTGCACCCACCCCTCATATGTCTGGGCACTGCTGGGAGTCCTCTGCACCCACCCCTCATATGTCTGGGCACTGCTGGGAGTGATAGGCACCCACCCTCATATATCTGGTCACTGCTGGGAGTGATAGGCACCCACCCCTCATTTGTCTGGGCACTGCTGGGAGTGATAGGCACCCACCCTCATATATCTGGTCACTGCTGGGAGTGATAGGCACCCACCCCTCATATGTCTGGGCACTGCTGGGAGTCCTCTGCACCCACCCCTCATATGTCTGGGCACTGCTGGGAGTGATAGGCACCCACCCCTCATATGTCTGGGCACTGCTGGGAGTGATAGGCACCCACCCCTCATATGTCTGGGCACTGCTGGGGGTCCTCTGCACCCACCCGCCCACCCACCCACTTGCGCCCTTGCTGTGGTACACTGCTGTCCTGGCCATACACCACCCCCAATTTACAGCTGATGTGCTGTACCAATCCGTACACCTACATCCGTGGCGTGTGTACGCCTTGTATCCATCATGTATTGGGGCTGTAGGGGTACGCGTGTACGGACCGTAGCCACGCTCTGGGGGCGTGTGTACAGTCCGTACACGCGTACCCCTACATCACCACTGCATTGGTGGTACGGCCCGTACCCACGCTCTGGAGAGCGTGGCTACAGGCTGTACCACCATTGTGGCGGTGACGTTGGGGTACGCGTGGTAAGGCCCGTACCCATGCTCTGGGGGCGTGGGTACGGGCCGTACCACCATAGTGGCGGTGACGTAGGGGCACGCATGGTACGGCCCGTACCCACGCTCTGGGGAGCGTGGGTACGGGCCGTACCACCATTGTAGTGGTGATGTAGGGGTACACGTGTACGGACCGTACCCACGTCCTTAGTGAGCATTGTTTGAACAAGTTCCTCTAGATTTTATTCTATGATCATTTTGTTTCTTTATTTCTTTAATGAAGCATTATCAGATGATCTTGTGGACTATCTCACTTCCTAAAAATCATGCTTTTTTGCTTTAAATGGAGCTTTGTTGTCTCTTGATTTTAACTGTTTGAAACACCTGCAGAGAAAACTGGAGAGCATTTGGAAATTCTAATTGACATTTTAACAGCCTACAGACTTTCAGGAATAGGGACCATCACTGTTAGCTTCATTTTGGAATAGTTGTGTAGATTCACTTCTGTTTCCATTACAAACACTGAAAACAGGGTCATCAGTTTGTCAACTGTTTCTGCAAGTGCTTTCCGTACAATTGCCACAAATCAAGATGTAAGAAGTTCAATGTTAATATTTAAATCACACTGTTTTGCAACTGTCTTCTTACTGTTTAGTTCTATTCTGTTTTTTGAGGGTTTCTTGTTTCAAAAGAAAATATTGAGTACCAATGCGAGATTGGATTTTCATGGGCATTGATTGCATCATGTTGGAACATAAGTTCCACAACTCTTTGCAGACGAAGAGTAGAAATGGGTTTGTGCACCTCTTCTAAAAATAGGTTTACCAATCTATGGGATTCAAGCTTGATGAACAAATAGTAAACATTCTACCTTCAATGCCTGATTCTGGAGAAAGATATTTTTGAGGAAACTTAAAAGTAGAGGATTAGGAATTCAAAGATGGAGAGTGAGAAATAGACTTACTTCATCTTCTTGATCCTGTTGGTAGGGCAATTAGACAATGTACAGCTATTCGAAGAAGGGTGTACGATGAGCAAGGTCCAAATCATTTATGATAAAAATATTACAATCACTTTATCTATCTATCTATCTATCTATCTATCTATCTATCTATCTATCTATCTATCTATCTATCTATCTATCTATCTATCTATCTATCTATCTATCTATCTATCTATCTATCTATCTATCTATCTATCTATCTATCTATCTATCTATCTATCTATCTATCTATCTATCTATCTATCTATCTATCTATCTATCTATCTATCTATCTATCTATCTATCTATCTATCTATCTATCTTTCTATCTATCTATCTATCTATTTGTCAGGCAGTTGACTGTCTGTCTGTCTATGTATTAATTCTCTCTCTAAGGGGCATATTTATAAGAAGCTATCGCCGCTGCAACATCAATCTTTTTGATGCAGCAGCAGCTGTTTTTTTTAACCATATTTATAAAATGACGCTAGAGGCCTTTAGCATCACTTTTCTACCTCCAGCACCTATTTTCCTTAGAGCCAGATCCACTTGCAGCAGGTTTTGCTAAAGATATGTAAGGTAGGCTTTCCCTCTTAAAAAGCATTGTGAAACTGACTCATCCATATTTAAAAAGAGTTTGGAAAACTGCACTAATTTAGAAAAACAGGCACAGTGGCCCAATAGCAGACGTTTTTTACCACTACAGAAAGGCAGGCATAAAAACGACCCATGGACACTGTTATAAAAGCAGAACATACCAAAATTCCTCTTGCAAGTTCAACCATGCCGTGGAACTACTTCTATTGCAGCTCGGAGCACTGAGAAGACCACTTCTACCACCATCGATGTAGCGCAGGAGAAGGGAGCTGACCTAAAACCAGAGGATTACCCTCATTGACCTTAGGAGGAAGTCATTGATCATTACAGGCTCAGGAGGGAGTTCATTTTTCACCTCCTTCACCAGAAGGCACCAAGGCTGCAGCCCACATCACAGCGGTGCACCAACATCCCTCCACAGGCCAAGTTATTGGCTGTCCTGCACATGCTGGCATCTGGAACTTTTCAACACACCACAGACAGAATTGCTGGAATATCACAGGAATGCTTCTCAATGTTCCTCCCCTCTGTCCTGGATCCCATCATAAGCCTCAGACACCATTACCTCTTCTTCCCCAACACCATGCTGCAACAACAGGAAAACAAGCATCACTTTTATGCCATTGTGGGATTTCCACCTGTGGTGGGGGCAATGGACTACACCCGTGTGCGACCTGAGCCTCCCGTGGCTACATCACACATCTTCCACAAGAGGAAGCACACCTATCGATGAACATGCAGGCAATCATGCATCATCTGAGCCTCTTCATTAATGTACTTGCAAAGTACTTTAGACGTGCTCATGATTCCTTCATCTTCCAGCATTCCACCATCAATGAGTGCTTCAAGAATGGGACACATGGAAATGGCATACTGGTTGGTATGTACATCTCAAGCATATTACAGACCATATGGCAGTCAATTAACCTGGAATACATTGACATATTAATCTTGGGTCGAATGAGACAGTGTATACGTAATTGGTGTGGGTCTACATACTTGTGACATACTACATGGAATATGCTCAACACAATCCTGCATGTCACACATGCGGAGACCGCATATGTCACAGTGGGCCACATTTACAAGTGAACTGTGCATATGGAATATCAATGTTCATGATGCATGGATGAAGCAGCTCCCCAAATTACATCAATGTGGCAATGCAAAGTCTTTTATCATGCCTTTGCATGGCCTCATAGGAATGCAGTAATGCAAGCCACAGCAAGGTGCACCATTTATTCAGCTCATGCTAAGGACATGCACCATGGGCTTTACGGTGGCCTTTCCCATGCGACACCAATGAAGTTCTCACAGATTTGCACACATGCCATATTCAGGGACCCTGGGACTGTACGCAAATAGTGTGTCTCTCAAGAGGGGGGTTAAATGAGGATACATATTTATACGTCTCTTTGTCATGTCCATTTAATATGTGTCCTGCATTCCGCAGGACACATGTAAAGAGGGAATTGGATCGATTGTGTGTTTTTTGTGTAGTGATGTGTCCCTTATAGCATGATGTTGTGTGAGGACACTAAGCTGACACACATGCAGCAGGGTGCAAAGGGGCATGATGGCACTAGTCACTACCATGTGACTGTGTGTATGCAGAGAAACCATGGATGTGCTGTATGTTAGGACTATGCCACAAACACAGTTGTCCCTCACAAAGGGAATAGGGGAGAAACAGTAAATATAGAAATACAATGAAATCTATTTTGTGTTATCCAGCTGGACAAGAATAATTTTAACCCCTTCAGTGCCCATGACGAGCTGGACTCGTCATGGGCCGCGGTTGCGCTGTGCCCATAACGAGTCCAGCTCGTCATAGACCCCGCCCGCTAATGCAACGGCCGGCACAGGGCGGGGAAAGGGGTGGGCACTGAAGGGGTTAATATAGGAGAATTTGTGACACAACAATAAAGTGGGAACACAAACTCTGTATCAATCAGAGTACGAACAAAGAGAAAAGCTCAAGCATATCATAATGCTTGGAAAATAATTCCTGGTCACATTGATACTGGCGTGACCGATTCGGCCAGTGTCAAGGCGTGATTACCTCAGCCCGTACCTTATATTTGACCGCTCATCTGAGCTAATCATCTCATGCTGCCTGAAAACACTCCCTTGGCTTGTGTCCAGCAATTGCTTGCCTTCCATTTATTAACGGTCAACTGCGGGTCCCTCTGCCTCGCAGTCTGCATTTATCTCAGGCATGTAACTTTATGTCCTGATGATGATCCCACCATTTCAAGTATGGGATAGAAATGTTGTTGACTCCTTGACACCTTAACACAATCATATGTATCATTTTAAAGTACTTGGTGTTTTTCTTCATTTATGCTTGCCAATTCGATGAATTATTTCCCAAGCATTATGATATGTCTGAGCTTTTCTCTTTGTTCGTACTCTGATTGATACAGGGTTTGTGTTCCCACTTTATCGTTGTGTCAAAAATTATCCTACTATTACAATTAATTTTGTCCGGCTGGACATCGCAATATAGATTTTATTGTATTTGTATATTTACTGTTTCTCCCCTTTTCCTTTTGTGAGGGATCACTGTGTTTGTAGCATATATGTACCCAAGCTCCCTGACCAATCCCATTGAGCCCCCTTGTTTTTTAATAAATGTATTTTAGGACTATGCGCATTCCACCCCTTCACTTTGGCTGCTGGTCAGTGCTGCTAGATTACATCCAGCGCTGCCAGTGGCAACAACTGCTAATGAGGCTGTGTGTGTGCATTCAATAGTGTCAAAGAACCTCACTAATGCAACATCATGTGAAATGCTGTGTCCAAACACCCTTTTGAATCAAGGGAATCCCTGTGTTTAGTCTTTGTGTCCACATGTAAATCCCATGGTCATGGGGAATGAGATGTGTCCCATATTGTGAAACTGACAACATATTGTCATATTTCAACCTTGCAAGATCATGTCTACCATGCAACACTACATTACTTGTCGTATACACACATCACATCCTATTTGCACACCATTTTGTTGTGCACAAACCACTCTATCTATCTGTCCTCCAAGGCTCCGGACTGTGCATCAAGGTGCAGCCTCATGCACAATCTACATCTCCCATGACAGCCAACAAAACAGTCATCTTGGTAATATTTCACCTGTCTTGGAGAAATGCTGCATAGTTCATGTCAGCTCAGGCACAAAGTCTGGATACTGAATCATGTGTAAAACATGGTCTACACTCACCATAAGTAGTGTGGGACTATAGTGTAGCTAGTCTAGCAGTAGCAATGTCCAGCACAAGATTAACACATATCTCAAACCCCTTGTGTATTGTAACCATAGTGAACACTGCACTATCTTGTCCCACATTGATATCCACTCACTATCGTCCCCATGGTACTACACATTGAACAACATTGACTCCAACTCTCAATGTCAAATATGTGTGACTGAAGTGCGCCAAATCAGCTACTCTAGTTACATGTTTTAAAATCAGATATGTATCGGCTTAGGTATGGCAATGATAGCCAAGAATAGACACAGTAGATGCATGTGAGAAATGTGTCTTCTCAATAGCTAATTGGCTCTCTTTACTGGTGAAAAATCATCACCTGCATGCCTCTGGCACTCACCAGTATGACCAATAGTAAGTGAAACACAGAGGATATCACACCTGTATGTGTAGCGCACAATCAGTCATTTCCAATCTCTACTAGCGTATATGCCACAAAATGTCATAGCACATCTCTTACAGTAAGCAAGGTGTATGAGTCTTTCAGGACGCATAAAAGAATGTACATGGGGCTGACTGCTCAACAAGCCATCAGCAGTCAGGGGGAAAATGGCGGCAGCTGGTTAGAGGTAGGCCTGGGCGGTAAATTACGTTCCGCTCGCGGAATTTGCGGAATTCGGGTAATTTCGCGTTCCGCGGAGAACGCAAAATTACCCAAAATTCTGCGTTCCGCAACTTCGCGATATTTTTTGCTTGTTCGCGTTCTCAAAATGCGTGTTCGCGAGATATTTCTCCCCGAGCACGCAAACAGCAATTGTGAACAGGAAAAAAGCATCGCGAACAAGCAATTCCGCGTGTTCGTGGAATTTCTGCGTGTTCGCGGAGATTTTTTACCGTTTCGCGGAGATTTGCGTAACGCGATTACGCAAATTACGCCCACCCCTAGTTAGAGGCAGTCGCAGGCTTGCGTCTCTCGGCAACATGCGAAATCGCTGAAGGAGGCCAGAACGGCTAAAAACGGGAAGGCAGCAAGTATTTTTCAAAATGGGCATCTTTTTCTACTCTAGTAACCTTTAGGGGCTTGATGAGCAAGTGAAGTCGTTTGGATTTGGGAGTTGCAGTACTACGGCGCTCAGGAGCAAGGGCGTCTTGGAGGAGCAAAAAAAAAAAAAAACCTCGACGCAACTGGCTGGCGTCTTTCTTTTCCTCGGTCTAATGTTCGGCGCTTAACGCCTGATACAAGGCAGCGGCAGTGGGGTTGGAGCTGGAGGCTCGTGGAGGGCGATGGTATAAGCCGCCGCCGGACTCGCGGTGAGGAGAGGGGTCGCAGCAAGAGTTGGGATTAGATCGGCGAGGCTGTTTGTGGAGCCCACTAGCCCCTCGCATTGGGGGAGCAACGCTAGACTCGATCACTTGCAGGATTTCCCAGACACAAACACGCCGGGAGGAAAAAAAGGACAGGAGGAGGCTGAATCCAACACATGGCGAACTTCAATGACTCAGGTAAGGAGAAGGGGGAGAGACTGGGGGCCCAAACTCCATTTTGATAGGGAAAAGGGGGTTCAAGTAAATCAGAGCCCACAGCTAGACAGCAACAAAATTAAACCTAACAGGTATACCCTCAGAAGTAGAGAGATTTGGGGGAGGAGAAGAGCTTCCCCTGAACTAGACCCCGCAGCTCCCATGAACACGGCTACAATAGATAAAAAGCAAAGCGCTAAAATAGAAAGAACTACCAAGAAAGTAATAACCCCAACTTCCATCACGGCTGACAAGAAAGAAAGGAAAAATCCGGGCAAAGCAAAAGCTAATAGAGTTACACCCTCACTAAGATCCTTCTTTAAAGCTCAGACTGCGCAACTCGTTGTCGGGGGCAAAATAGATCAGCCAGAGACTGATATAGCTTTAAAAAAAGGAGAAGCTAAATTACCTACAGCTGAAGGCTCCACCATACAGATCCCCCAAAAAAATAATAAAAATAATAAGGAAAGAATGGAGCCATTGGCACTTGAAAACAGATATGAGCTTTTAGAGCTGGAGAATAGCACTACTGTAGATGTGCCACCTTCCATGCCGCCCAAACAGGACCACCTTAACCCTGGGGGAGAGGTGAGAACCCCCCGGACGATTAAAATTCTATAAATGGTACAGATGCAGTAAATGATGGAGGGGTGCCCTCCCTTACAGAAGGGCTATTAACAACTCTACTCACAGAAATCAGAGAAAAATTTGCGGTTTCAGAAAACAATCAACTAAAAATACAAGCAGTTTGTGAGAATTTTGAAATTAAACTGAACGCAATATCTGATAGGGTGGGAGCTGTGGAGGGAGCAGTGGAAAATTTAACGAAACAAGTTGACAAAAACACTCATGAGATACAAGCATTAAGAGGAGAAGATAGAGCTCTAAAAGAAAAACTAGAAGTTTTAGAAAATGCCACAAGAAGGAACAACATTCGCCTCTTAAATGTCCCGGAAGATGTAGAAGGTAGCGATATAAAATCATTTGTTATCAATATCCTATGCGATATTCATCCCGATTTAGATAAAAATATCTTGGAGGGAGATATACAAAGAGTCCATAGAGACCCTTACTTTAAAAAAAACGGGAAGAAAAACCCCAGAAAGATCCTGGTTAATTTCAAATCATATACCTTAAAGGAGAAGATCCTAACAGGAGGTCTGAAAACAGGAGAGTATAAGAGATCTGATTGGTCCCTCCGAATTAGATCGGATATATCCCATTTTACAATGGGAGCTGGGGAAATCATTGCAGGAATTGAAAACTATGGGTGTTACAGCGGCTTTACGGTTCCCAGCATCTCTGAAGGTTATGTGGGATAATAAGATGTACATTTTTAAAGATCCCGAAGAAGCAAATGCCTTTATAAATCGAATTAAGAGCTCCTCAGCGAAATGAAATAAATACTTGTATGTCTTGAGCCGAGACTGAGCCTGAAAATAGAGGAATTCCTCTAGTAGTTGAAAGGGAGGTTTCCCTATGGGGTGGGGTGGGGGGATGGAGCCCACCTATAAATTGGAAATGTTGTTTATTTTTAACTTGCACAGGGTGGGGAGCATATGGGAAAAAAACAAAAAAATGTCCTCAGCTGAAGTGGCAATCTCCAAAACACATTCAGTTTATCTCTATCCTAATCAAAACACTGAAAAACTTAATATAGAGTGTTGTCGAGGATGAGGAAATTTGATTTAGAAATAATGACGTGGAATGTAAACGGTTTGAGGGTACCCAGAAGGAGAAACAAGATATTGGAATTTTGAAGAATGTCCGAGTGTAAGGTCTTTCTTATACAAGAATCTCATCTACTGAGGGAAGAATGGGAGCTAATTATAAAGCAGCATAGGTGGATCGAACATTGTATCTGCACAAACCAACCTTACACTTCTAAAGGCTCCGCAATATTAATCAAAAAATCAGCATTGGCAGTGCTGAAAGAAAGTATTGTGGATCCTGCAGGTAGATGGGCGGTGGCAAAAATAAAAATAAATGGTTATGGAATGTCGCTTGCAAGCTATTATGGCCCCAATTGGGATGATCCGAACCCACTATATACATTGATACCCCATTTATTAGAAGTCGATAATGATATAATTTTAGGAGGGGACTTTAACTTGGTCTTAAATCCAGGTAAAGACTCAACTTCTTCCAGAGCTGTATCTACCACAGCAAAAATGAGAAGAGCCTTAAGACAGTTAATGGTGGATATAAATCTAATAGATATATGGAGCGAGATGCTGGCTAAATCCTAAACAAAAGGCAGCAAGTTCACTTTTCATAACAAAAAATGCGGCCATAGATCAAGGATTGATTTTTTTTTAGTAAGTACAACATTTTTTCGTAATACGGTCCTAGTAGCTCATGCCCCCCAACATATGTCAGATCATTCCGCAGTTATTAAAAAAGCAGCTATATGTAAGACTCAATCATCCCGAAGGTGTACCATAAATAGAACATTATTGTTGGAACGATCTATTATTCAAAAACTAAATATAGATACTAAAGAATTTTTTGAAAATAACTTAGATTCTGCAGCAATTCAATCAGTATGGGATACATATAAATCTTTTTTGAGGGGGATACTATTAAGCATAAATTGTAATCAATCTAAGAAGCAAAAAGAGGAAACAGGAAAGTTAGAAATGGAGCTACAGAAACTGTATGAAAACCTTGAAATGGACGAAGATAATGAGAACATCCTAAATAGCATAAAATCAGTCAAGTGTAAATTGAATAATCATTTAGAAGTTATATTAAAAAAGAAATGGGAGGCCAGTAAATTGGCTCATCATGAATATGGGGAAGGGTGTGGCAAGCTTCTCGCTTGGAAAACAAAAACGGACCAGATGAGGAATATGATAAAAGATATACGTTCCCACAAAAACGGGCTCATAGTCACAGAAGAATCAGAAATTGAGGATTCCTTTGTCCATTTTTATGAAAGTCTATATCTGGGGGAGGAAAACCTGGACATGGGAGGAATGGAGGAATACTTGAGGGGCCTAGACCTCCCACTGCTTCGACAAGAAGATAAAGAATTTCTCAACGCCGCAGTAGAAATAGAAGAGATAAACCAAGTAATAAACTCCCTAAAAAAGGAAAGGCTGCTGGCCCGACTCTATCCCCAATGAGATCTATAATACACTTAGAGATGAATTAGCCCCAGTTCTTCTCCAGTTATTTAACGCATCCTTTTTAAATGGAGACAACACTCCCTCTTCATGGGATGAAGCAACAATCATAGTCCTCTTAAAACCGAATAAAAACCCACGTGAGTGCGAATCATATCGCCCAATATCACTTTTAAACTGTGATCATAAAATCTATTCACAGATTATTACAAAAAGATTAAATAAAGTGATAGATCCACTCATCCATCAGTACTAAAAGGGTTTCATGAAAGGGAGGCAGTTGAGCAAATTAACTTATGACCTAATTGGGGCAATTGACCTGGCGCAGACATATAAGAATCCCTTGGCGGTTATGACATTCGATGCCGCCAAGGCTTTCGACCGGGTCGATTGGTCATTTTTATTTAAAATTCTACAATGCTTTGATCTCGGGGATAGATGTATAACAGCAATTAAGGCATTATATAAGAACCCTTCAGCTAAAATATTGATTAATGGGAATCTAACTAGAGCAATACATATTGGGAGAGAAACGAGACAGGGTAGTCCCCTGTCACCGATACACTTTAATATGTATATTGAACCGTTAGCACACAATCTAAGATCATCTCAGAAAATCATTCCCTTTAACTGTAATGTGTGGGAAAAAAGAATAGGCCTTTACGCGGATGACTTAGTTATATTTACTGGAAATCTGGAAAAATCATATGTGGGGATATGGCAGGAAATAGAGAACTTTGGAAAGGTCTCGGGCTACCTTCTCAATCAACAAAAAACAGAACTTATGAAGTGGCATATGGACTTTGAGAGCCCCTATGAAAAGAAGGAGATAAGTATTTAGGAATCCAGATTGTGCAAGATATCAACAAAATAGCGCAAGTCAATTTTGATAAAACAACTAAAGAAATAGCCTCCCAATTACAATAATGGGGAGCGCTTTCTCTCTCTTTTCAGGTTAAATATAACATTGTGAAAATGTCCATTATCCCAAAATTTACTTTTCTATTTAATGCTATCCCCCTAGAGTTCCCAAAAATGTGGTTTGGGAAAGTACAGGGGCTTCTCTCAAGGTTTATATGGGCTAATAAATGTCCGAGGATTGCACGAAATAAACTTAGGTAAAAAAGGAATACAGAGGAATTGCAAGCCCTGACCTGTATTTGTACATGTGTGCATTCCAATTAAAAAACTTTCGACAATTAATGTTAGAGGACTGTATGTTCTCACCTCTCTTCAAAGCCCTCACAAAAGATTTCTCTAAACAAGCTGGGAAGTTTCTATTTAAATTCGAGAACCCCAAATTTTTCAAGAAAGTAAAACTCAAGATACTGAGTGCGGCAATAAAAATTTGGACACAAGTAAGACGAATTCTAAAAATCCCATACTATAACGAATCCGCGCCAATTTGGGACTCCCCTGGCACTCCGGAATGCTTAATGGACAGCTTGGCAGTTCCGTTGAGAAGATCTGGGATCAACACCTGGGGGCAAATTTTATATGAAGCTGAAATAATTTCCTGGCCTCATTTATCATCTATAACTAGAGGTTCGATTTCTAAGTTCAAATTTTATCAGCTGGCAAGTTGGATTAGATCTGCCGGGAAAGACGTGAAAGGGAACTCAAATTAGGCGTATAAGATATGCACTCGTAGTGGCAAAGAAAAAGAAGTGGCTGTCTGGTACTGGTTACTTGCCCAAGGTGGAGAAGAGGACCAGGCTGCATTTATGGAAATTTGGAAAAAAGACCTTCCGGATGAAGACCTTAAAAATATTGGGTAAGTATCTATGTTCTATCTTTGGTCCTATGTAAATGCTGCCTCATTAAAAAAGAATCACATCTTTACAGCGCACAAGGCATAATGGACTCCCCAGAAAATCTCAAAGATGGGAAGTCGAGACATCAAGAAGTGCCCCAAATGTGGAGATGAAATGGCTAACGAGGTACATATGTTTTGGAGATGCCCGGTCTTAACTCCCTTTTGGGATAAAATTGGTAATACTCTCTCTTATATTATGGGTTTGGAAATAAAGCTAACAATATTTTCGGTTCTTTTTGGGTTCCTTCCTAGTGAAACTGAAGAACGAAGACTAACTAGAAACCACAAAGCGCTATTTTTTGTTTTGATCCTCTTAGCCCGGAGGGAAATATGTATCAAGTGGATATTGCCATCTCCCCCTACGGAAATAGAATGGGTACATTCCATCCAAAGAATAGCTATGTTAGACCAAGTTGGGGTCCACAAGAAAAAAGCTAGATACTGGGAAATATGGGAAAATTGGGTTGAGTCAGGGACTAGTTAGACATAAAGGGAAAGGGAAGGGGGAGAGGTGATATGACAGGTAAAAGAAACTAAAATGTTTAGAAATTAAAATATCTCTTTTTTTCTTTTTTTTTTTTGGGTCCTATGATTATCCAACATGCCCAAGGTAAAGCCCAGGTGTATGGGCTGAGAAGGCCTTCCTTTATGGGCAACGTGTTACCGGGGGCCAATGTAGATTCAAGCCAAAGGCGGAAACCCATATAAGGAGTCGAAGGTACGGTTTTTGGAAGATACATTGTATACTCCCCGCCTTGAGGGGTGACCTCAAATCGGTAATTACAGGAGTACTCCTTCAGACTTCAAATGGGGTTAGAGATTCTTTTTTCTTGATTCCTTTTCTTGGAGCATGTTATCTTCATATGAGGACTAAGAAAAAAAAAAAAAAAGAATGTATTTGAATGTGGGGCCATCCCTTGTCATGACTCTTAACTAATTGTACACCTCCGGTCTTTGTAGCTAACCAAGGATACACTCTGCTGCCATGTGTCATGACTCCTCTGAAAAACCAACAAACAAAAGTCATTGGAGCTACAATCATGCCCTAGGCAGCACCTTGTTGAGCATTGAGTGGACATTTGGTGTTATAAAGTCCAGCTTCAGGAGCCTTGACATATCTGTGGGCCGATTGATAAACTCGTCTCCTATGGTGTGCAAAATAATATTGGTGTGCTGCAAATTGCACAAAATTTGTATTAGGACAAATGTGCCATGGGCTGATGGTAATGATGAGCAGGAACTGCAGGACGATGAGGAGGAGAAAGATGATGAGTCTTATCAAACTGTACAATTTGTTGCCACAACACGGCAGAGGGACTACATTATCAACAATTTCTTCATAGAAGCATGAGTTGTGTACAATATGTCGCTAAATGATGACAGATGTAACTTTATATTTAACCTACTACTAATTGTCACACAGAAAATGTATGTAGCCATGTGTAACAAATCACAATGAACATCAGCTGGTACAAACAATATAGTGTGCTTGCCAAGTACCTGCAGCAAATAGTCCTCCATTGCCACCCACAATTATCATGATGTGGTAACGTAGATAGTGTGCAATTACTGTGTGTGTGTGTGTCTCATGCAGCTATCCTTTGTACGGTCTCATACTTGTCGACTCATAGTATGATGACTGTGAAGTGTGCCACGTAGTATGTGCATTGGAGCACAGTTCTAAAACTACAGTCTACATATGCTACATCAATAACTGTATCCAGATATGAAATCCATTAGGAGATCTCATATCCCATGTACAAATGCTACATACCATAATTTGCCCGTGCAAAAAAGTGTTGCAGGTGAACACCCACTGCTATGCACAAGCATCACCGCATTGGTGCAGAGTGTAGTTATGGTGTGATTTGTGCAGCCTAACTGTCAGCAATATGTAGGAAGTCACACCAAAGCATGCAGGGTGATTAGGCCTTGACGGAGCTCATGAAGTTTCACTCCGTGGAATTCTGCGGCGTTTCCAAAAAGCTCAGCCAAATTACGCAAAGTAATGCACTCTGCGAGTGAATACTAAATGCTCGTTCTGATGGGGTTTTGAGAGGCTGCAGAAGTTCTTCGTGCATCATGATTAGCCAGTGGCAGCCCTCTCCTATGGCTGCTGGGTGGGTGTACCACATCCTTTTGATATTCTCTTCAATCTCTACTGAGAAGATCACTGAAAATTATCCACACATGCCAGACACATAAGAAAATCACAACTATTCCTATATTGTGGTTTCGCATTTGTTTTGATCTCTTAAGATAAGGCACACACTGCTTACAGCAGTAAAACATCAGGCAGAAAATGTTTCTACTAAGCGCAATTGAAAGCTCACATACTTACCATCTTCACCTTTCCCCATGGTTGAGGACGGTGCAGGGTGCTTCCTGGTGTGTCCCTATCATAGCTGGTCTTGAGAGGATCACTGGAGTGTGGAAGCAAGTGACCGCTCCTGCTGGGCTCACTACATGGCAAGGGCGAGGCTGCACCTGGAGATGTGAGGACTTGGAGCAGGGGCCAGGCTCCTTAATCCAATCAGTGACATGTTTAATCATTTTATCTGCTCCCAGCCCCACGCTCACACTTCTTGCCACCCTCCAAAGTCCAAGTCCTAGGGGATAAACAGAGAGAGAAGACTAAAGATGTATGAATTCCCACTATGCTTCTCTGTTGGCACTCTGTCACAGAAGTATTTAAAGGTTATCAGGGACAGGGAATTGCCCCCCCCCCCCAGAGGCTATTCATGTTTATCTTGATGCTTTAGACACAGCAGAGCAGAATTCCAGAAAACACAAGCTGTTGCCAATGACAGGTGTGATCTTTACTCTGCCTCCCACTTTGCCCTGCATCCCCTCCATAGCAACTCGCATAGGTCACCCCACGTCCCCACTCCATTTTGTAAATTAGTATAAAGAGCAGCTTTAGCAATCCCTGTCTTTGTTTGTAACTTGCATTGGACATGTATATTATCATGGTTTAGTAGGTTGATTTTATTTATGTATTTTGTAATTTGGTAAAGGAGAGCGCTTCAAACTAAATAGTCAAAGGCACTTTTGCAAGATCCATTAAATTAGGCTAAGAAAGAGGTTGCTCTTCTTGTATTATGAATAAACACATATGTACTAGTCTTTCAGCTGTATGCTAAGAGGCAGCACTTTCGAGAAGACACTTAGGTCGCAGGAGTGCAACCAAACAACCTGCAATAGTGCTATATTTGTCAATGTTGAAAAATCCTTAAGTATTGGTCTGTATTTAGAACTGCATTATTCATGGACAGTGCCATGCTAAGTGGGGAAAATAGCATTTAGCACAAAGGTCAACAATGACTCGTACCACTTGCTGAGAAATAAAATTTAGAGGGCAGAAACATGAAAATGGTGTCCTCGAATATCCCAGGGAGCATTTTTTTTTATTAGTACATTTTTGTTCTTTTATGAAAGTAGCAACAAGTCACATAGCCAGTACACAAGGTGCCCTACCCCATGACATTTTCAAGTAACAATAAACTTGTCTAGTCATGCAGATGAGCACACCTTCCCAGGTAGCTTTTAACAGCGGGAAGAAACAGTATGTTTGAGACAACTAAAAAACAAAAGTTTTTTAACATTATTATTTTTTTTTACATATTGTGGTATGAAAAGCTAATTCCTGTTATTACTGCACCTTATCAAAATATAAGTAACTTAGCCGCATTAGAGCATGCGAGGAACAGCAGTAGATGTGCACCCTTTTATTTGTATTTACATGGTGCTAAGACTCTACATGGGCACACAATCAATTTGTAACTGGTGCAATTCCAATGCCATCAATTGAGATGAAAACGTGCAGCTCACAAGTAACTTCCTACCCAGTCATTCAATTGTGTGAGCAGTTCGGTCTGAGAGTGAATGGTGCATGCTGCATTTTCCTCTGGAGCAAAATATATGCAAAACGTCTCTTCACCAATAGCCCTCCAAAATTACAGGCCCTGACAGAGCACACAACATGCATTAGCATTGTTCCAGGTGCTCCCCTTTTCACGGGAGGGGCATGGCAATGCACACCATGGCTGCATAGTCAGGTACTGGAAGGTGCCAGATCTGGGAATTGAGCAGCTTTTACAGACATGGACTGAAAGGATGTGACTGCAGTTCCCACCTAGCTCTCGAACATCAGCTGTAATATAGGTGCAGATGCAATTGTGGGGACAAATGCACACCTCCAGATGCTGAGCCGGTTTGGAATGGACTGCAACATCCATCAGCTTTGACATCGCTGGGCAGATGTGGTTGGCAGGGAGTCTGACATCTTTGACTATGTTGGCATCGAAGTTGGTGGAGCAGTTGGGAAGTACACATGATTAGTCTGTTTTCTGATGTTTCTCATGTACCCTTTAATGATTTATGATAACATTAAGGGACATATTTACAAAGGGATTGGTCATCGGGATGTCACTCTTTTTAACATTCATGTGGCACAAAGCCCTGCACCATATTTACAAACCAACTTTAAGCCACTTTGTGTGGCTTAATGCCGCTTTGCAAATATTGTACCCTTTCATGCAGTTTTTCGCATGAAAGGGGCGTTCAATGGGTGTTGCTGTGGGCTTTCCTCAAAACACTGATTGCTTTTTGACGCTGCCCAGATGTACAAGGATGTGAAAATCTGAGGCAGCAGCAAAAACTAATGCCATGAAAAATCAGGCATTAGATTTGCACAACAAGGAGAAATACTTTTATTTCTCCTCAGTTCTATGTGTGCTGCATTCAGATGAACACGTTAAAATAGCAAATTGCCTTACAAGATTGTTTATGTGCAGGAAGTTGTCCCTTCATTGGTTTGGACTCTTCGGGGCTGAATTTTGGTTTGGGAGTTTTTTTCCTTCTTCTTCATTTTTAGTTCATGGTCAGGGAGTGGGGAGGATTTTTTCAGTGTTGGAGTGGGAAGTTGAAGGAATGGGTTTGGTTTTTGAAGAGGTTTTTGGGGCTTTGGGTATGGATTCGGGCATCAGGGGGTTAAAGGCAAGTGCAATCACAAGAGATTCACTGGGAAAATGGGTAGGGTGTTCAGGATGGAGCTCAGGTTAGGAGGAAGAGAGAGTAAAAGAGTGTGGGGGTTTGCTGTTTCAACTGTGTGTTGTGATGATGGCTGTTGTGTGGGTGATAGTAAGATAGTGAGTGTTGAGAAGGTACTAGGTGTTGGGGAAGGGTGTGTGTGTCTTGATGTTATGTCTGTGGTTATGGTCGTGCCTGTTTAGAGGTCTGTGGCTGTTGTAGTGATGACTGTGGGTATGGTTATGTCTGTGGTGGAATCAGAGTGTGTTGATGTAATATCTCCATGTCTGTGGGGGCGTCTGTGTGTATGGTGTGTCTATGGAGGGGTAAGTGTGTGTTGCTGTGGTGCCTGGGGTATGCTGGTGGTAGTAGTGGTGGTGGTGAGGGAGGTGGGTGACTGCTGTGTGCCTGCATGTCTGAGTTTCTTGAATGTCCTGGGATTTTGTGTTGTGCTTGGGTCTATTGAAGTGTGCATGCTTAGGTGTGAGTATGATTGGGAAAGGATTGGGAAGAGGGACTGTGGATGGGGAAGGGGCAGGAGGGGGGTTGACGTTTGTATGGGTAGAGGGCTTCTGTGAGGGAGGAGGCCAGAGCCTGAAACATTCTCGGTAGGACAGGCATGCCAGTGTGAATGCCTTCCAGAAAGGCTACCACCTGGGTCATCTGGGTGCTTAGCCCATGGATGGTATTCAGCACTGCAGTCTGACCCACAGAGATGCTCCTCAGGAACTCAATAGTCCCTTACTCAGGGCAGCGGGGCTAACAGGGGCAGGGGCTGAGTTACCTGGAGCAAAGGAGAGCCATCACCTCTTAGGGGAGTTTTAACAGCCAACATGTGGGGGAACAACAGGGAGGGTGTCGATGGAACTGAGGTTTACAGACAAGAATAAAGGTGAAACTGATCCTGTTGGGCACACCATAACTCTGGAGTGTCCACCAGAGGATGACTCAGATGATGATAAGATGTTGATGTTGTCTTCTAGTGTACTCCTCAAACTCTCCTGGCCACTATGTCCCTCTATGTTTGAACTATCACATCCCGAACCGTCATGACCAGCTGTGTCCCCACTGACGTAGGCCCCTTCTCCTCAGCTTGCCCTGGCTATTTCTGAAATGACAAGTAGCATGGGTTTATGGAAAATACATTTCCACACCTAAACATCACACATTACCACAACATATTTAAGAAGTCCACATATCACACCATCTTCCTGGTTCACTACATAGGCTTCCAAGTCTGCATGAATGCATACATGCATGCTAAATAACTGCAAACCATTGGGTCCACTCATGTCAGAACACCAGAATTGCCCAAATGCATGGATCAAATTCTCTGCACTCCATCCTTATGTCCATGCTCGAATAGTTGTTCAACGTGAGTACTTTTGCACTTGATCTATACCATTGTGAAGAGAAGCAACCAAATAGGATGGGTACAAAATTGAGATTTACACAATGCTCACAAAAGGTCCAGCATCCAACAGGTCTACCTATCCCTCATAACACACCATGATTTCATGAAGGTCAATTTGAACACCAGTGTACCATCAATTTCCATTGTGGCAGACATCATGTCACATGTAAATGCTCATTGCACACTGATGACACTTTGCACTCAAAATTAAATCATTTGAACACCACCTGAAACGTAAAATTAAATTAGACATGTAGTTTAGCTATGTTTCACAATTAAAAGATAAAGTTCCCACAAAACAAGGAGGTTCTAACATTTGAGGTAGAGATATTCTGAATACACACAGCATAACACTCCATATAGCCATGTGAACAGCCCCAGTCCTGCTTGGTACATGTGATGACACAAGCCAGAGATTGTATTTCCATTAGCCAATGGACCATTGAAGGTTTTGGTTGTCCCTGAACATATTTGACATGAAGATGTAGGATCCCTAGAGTCACACTGGGCAGGCACATCACACCACTCTTTGGTATAGCATACTCTGATTGCTTTGTGAGCATCACTATAAACTCTTACATAGGATCCCCAGAGCTTTACATATCACTCACTCATGCATGTTACCATCAGTAAATGAGTGTTTAGGAGCAACATTGCAGATGAACCATCAACTGACTGCTAAATGGACACTTTCCAACATGTAGGCACTAATGCTGATAGCACCTGTGATATGTGTATGTTAATTTCACTGTATGACCAGTACGTACCAATGGGAACTGTTGTACATTCACTGCACGTACAGTGAAATCTATGTAATGTCACATGCAAGAGGGCCACCGTCAAATGAGAGGCAGTAGTAAAGTCACATCACTCCTCACACAAGCAGGAACAGTTGCCTGTGAGGTACAATTTGCACCCAGATTTACTTAGAATATGAGATGAATACTCACTTCACTCAGCCAGGTGTCTGCTCAAAAGGAGCGGATTAGATTTGGACAGGACACCAGCATGCACTTACTACCACACTTACACTAACAATGACTTAACTTGTGTGTGGCACATGAGCCACCACTAATCTTGGTTTGGACATGCCTGCGTGCAACACACAAAGTTGGCAAAGTAATGTGTATCAATATGGCCAGGAATCACCCCCTTGTCACTGATGTTGGGTCCTCGACTGCCCCACAAGGTCCGGTAAGGCCATCTCCAATATGCGGCCTATTAGGGGGTCCGGTGCACTTCTCTTCCATGTTGGGAAGACTTCCCCAGCTGGACCTCTGTGATCTTACAGGCCAAGCGCCACAGGTCACCTCTTCCAGCAATGGGCAGTACTCCGGTTGTAGACACCCATGGTCTGGACATTCCGAGCGAGCTTTCCAAATGGCCTTTTTCTGATGTGCGTTGACCTGTATGGTTGCAATAGATGTAGAAACAGATTGTAACTAGAAGTTTGAGAAGAACTGTCAGCTCGATACACATAACGTTGACATGTAGATTACGCCTTCATCAAGAGTCAATATATTACATGTCCAACACAACTAAAGCATGGACACATACTTTTGTAGTCATCTGATGATTAACCTCAACCCTGGCCATGACCTATACTGACTGAGCCACCCCACTAACATAATGTAGGCCAGGATAGTCCTACATGGAATTTGTTGTGAGGTCCCTTGACACACAACACACCATTTGTACCTTCTGAAGGGTAAACTGCCTTTGCATGACTCTCCTGATACCTTTACTGCCAGCCCCATTGAATTAATTCATATGGTCTTTACTGACAAGCAGCATAGTATGCAAAACATGCTAAGACTAAGGTCACATGGTAAGGGCTGGTGTGTATGACACTTAGAGCTACCTCGCAAAAACCAAAGGAAATGATGGACGGAGTGTTGAACATTGCAAGCACTCACCCCCAGTCAAGTGATCTGGGTTTAATCCATCACCGTTCTTTAGCCCACTCTGCCACCCCAGTTCAGACATGGCCATATGCAAATCAGTCTGACCCTGTGCCTCATGGGAACAGTCCAGCCCGAACTGCCAAGCCATGTCTTCCCTGGACCGGAAACAAGCTTCCTAGGACCGGTTTCTGGCATTTCAGCCGTCTTCAGCCAGGCTTGCTTGAATCCAGTGGCAAAGTGAGCAAGGGACTCACGTCTGAGCATACCCTGCCAACTTATGGCGAACAAAGCAAAAACCAAAGGAAATGATGGACGGAGTGTTGAACATTGCAAGCACTCACCCCCAGTCAAGTGATCTGGGTTTAATCCATCACCGTTCTTTAGCCCACTCTGCCACCCCAGTTCAGACATGGCCATATGCAAATCAGTCTGACCCTGTGCCTCATGGGAACAGTCCAGCCCGAACTGCCAAGCCATGTCTTCCCTGGACCGGAAACAAGCTTCCTAGGACCGGTTTCTGGCATTTCAGACGTCTTCAGCCAGGCTTGCTTGAATCCAGTGGCAAAGTGAGCAAGGGACTCAAGTCTGAGCATACCCTGCCAACTTATGGCGAACAAAGCAAAAACCAAAGGAAATGATGGACGGAGTGTTGAACATTGCAAGCACTCACCCCCAGTCAAGTGATCTGGGTTTAATCCATCACCGTTCTTTAGCCCACTCTGCCACTCCAGTTCAGACATGGCCATATGCAAATCAGTCTGACCCTGTGCCTCATGGGAACAGTCCAGCCTGAACTGCCAAGCTCGGTCCTAGGAAGCTTGTTTCCGGTCCAGGAAAGACATGGCTTGGCAGTTCGGGCTGGACTGTTCCCATGAGGCACATGGTCAGACTGATTTGCATATGGCCATGTCTGAACTGGGGTGGCAGAGTGGGCTAAAGAATGGTGATGGATTAAACCCAGATCAGTTGACTGGGGGTGAGTGCTTGCAATGTTCAACACTCCGTCCATCATTCCCTTTGGTTTTGCTTTGTTCGCCATAAGTTGGCAGGGTATGCTCAGACGTGAGTCCCTTGCTCACTTTGCCACTGGATTCAAGCAAGCCTGGCTGAAGACGGCTGAAATGCCAGAAACCGGTCCTAGGAAGCTTGTTTCCGGTCCAGGAAAGACATGGCTTGGCAGTTCGGGCTGGACTGTTCCCATGAGGCACAGGGTCAGACTGATTTGCATATGGCCATGTCTGAACTGGGGTGGCAGAGTGGGCTAAAGAATGGTGATGGATTAAACCCAGATCAGTTGACTGGGGGTGAGTGCTTGCAATGTTCCACACTCCGTCCATCATTCCCTTTGGTTTTACTTAGAGCTACCTCTCAGGTGACAGTGTGGATACGTGGACTACTTATTTGTATAACCTAATAAGTCATAATAGGTTTGTGTTGTTTGTACTGCCATCACAGGACACCACTTTTGCTGCATGAGGCACTATAACAGTGATGATAATCAACATATATTTGTATACGTTGTGTGAATGGTAATGTTGTAGTCAAGACCGGTACAATGGATGTAACACTTTTAGCCCCTTCGCTGCTAGACCTTTTCCCCCCCTGTGCTAAGACTTTTTTTGGCTATTTGGCGTAGTTTGCGCATAGGCCCCTGTAACTATTTGACCACATAAGGTATCCATTCCATGCCAAATTTGCGTCCTTTTCTTGCAACTTCATGGGGATTCTAAAGGTACCCAGGGTTTGTGGATTCCCCTGCAGGGGACACAGAAATTAGCCAAAAAACAGCTAAATTCTGTTTTTTTTGGGAAAAGTGGGAAAAAAGTGCTGCAAATGAAAGCGTCTGGGTTTTTCTCTGAAAATGGTATCTAAAAAGGTTTTGTGGGGCTGAAATTACCATTTTCCCAGCTTTTAGGAAATGACATTTTTTACACAGTTTTGGCATTTTTCTGGGACATAGCCTATTTTTGCTATTTTTTGTGCTGTCAACCTCCTGCCAATTAATGGTAGAAATGGGTATAACAACAATAATGGACAAAAAAGTAAACAACATTCTGAATATAGCAAGGGGTCATTTCTGTAGATCAATCAATTTTGTGTCAACGTTTTCACCTGTAACTTCCTCTAACTATGACAACTGTTTGAAAGCAATCTACCGTTACATCCGCTGGACCTTACTGTTTGTGGGGATATATAGGACTTGTAGGTTCACCAAGAACCTGACGAACCCAGAGCCAAGAACTGAGGAGCAATTTGCAATGGCTTTTTATTATGTACCGGGTATATAGCAATTATTGTGGGGAAATGTATACATGGAAAAATTGGTATGAAAGACACCTATGTATTTCTGAAATGGGAACAAAATATAGAGTTTAGATACAGTACATATTTGCACATTTCTGAACTTGGAATACTCATACTAGCATGAGAATTGTCGGTCAGTTTTCAAAATGACTTAATTTTTGCACATTGTCTATCATTTGGCAGTCAATCGAAAGTCAATAGGTAATAACAGTTGCCTTACAAACCTGAATTACCCTAAGTCTCCCGATAAAAATGGCACCTCCTGTTGCGGGCACTAGGCCTACCCACACAAGTGAGGTACTATTTTTCTCTGAAGAATTTGGGGAACGCGGGGTGGGTGGAATTTTGTGGATCCACGCAGATTCCAGAACTTTGCACCACGGAAATGTGAAGAAAATTTGTTTTTTTGACAATTGTTTAGGTTTGCAAGGGATTCTGGTTAACAGAACCTGGTGAGAGCCAGTCAAGTCGTCCCATCCTGGATTCCCCTTGGTGTCTCATTTTCAAAATTGTACAGGTTTGCTAGGTTTCCCTACGTGCCAGCTGCGCTATGGCCCAAAATCCACTTGTAGGCACATTGCCCAAAAAAGTCGGTGCCATTTGGACTTTCTGCCGCCTTGGATGGGAATCAGGGGAGGAAGGGGTTCACCCCGATATGCCCCCAAGGGGGCATAAAGACTGTGGCTATTTTTTTGTGGGGGTGAGGGCATTGGTATGCCCATTTTGGCCAGCCCCCACCCGCAAGCATAAAAAAAGCCAGCATAATCGCTGGCACCTAGTGGACTTTCTGCCTACCCAGGGGGCAGATCAGGGGCCACTGCCCCATCTGCCCACTGGGGGGGGCAGAAAGACTGACATTTCTCTGGGGGGTATTGTCATGCCCATTTTGGACAGCCCCTACGCCTACACGAATAAAAACTTTCTGCCCCCCAGGGGGGCAGAAAGGCTGGAATGGTGGTGAGGTAAGGGCATTGGGGTGCCCGTTTCGGGCAGCCCCCACCCTAAAAAAAATACGCCCAAAAAAATCCCTGGTGTTTAGTGAGCTTTCTGCCCCCTGGGGGCTGATTTGGGGCTATTACCCTATATGCTCCCAGGGGGGCAGAAAGGCTGTAATGGTGGCAGGGGTGTGGGGGCATCGGTGTGCCCATTTTGTGTTGCCCCCACCCTCATTAAAATTGCACACAAAAAATCCCTGGTGTCCAGTGGGCTTGGGCAGAAAGGATATAATGGTGGCAGGGGTGGGGGCATTGGGGTACCCATTTTGGGCAGCCCCCACCCTAAAAACAAATGCGGCCAAAACAATCCCTGGTGTTTAGTGGGCTTTCTGCACCCCCGGGGGGCAGATTGGGGACTATTGCCCCATCTGCCCCCGAGGGGGGCATAAAGACTGAATATGGCCAAAAACTAATTGGGGGAGCAAAGGCCCTTGCTCAAGAGGCAGCTCCCCCTCCCTGGTGCCTAGTGGTGTATCCCTGCTTGGGGATCGCCCTCCTGAGATGATCCCCAAGCAGGGATCCACTGGGGATTCTCCCCTTTCCAATGATACCTCTCCCATCTTTCTACGTGCTCAGGGGGCTGAGAAAGTCACTTAGAAATTGAAACTGAAATGAGCCTAAAGGCTCATTTCAGTTTTGGTTTCAGTGAAATGACGTCAGCACGACATGCGCGCTGATCATCATTTCACTGAAACAGATGGGGGGGCTCGGGAGCTGGGGAAGCTCTTCCCCAGCTCCCGAGGTCACAGGGGAGAAATAGAAATCCCTCTGGTGCCTGCACCATGGGGATTTCTGTAGCCATGTGCCATGACGGCCGGGAGCCGTCATGAGCACACGCCCACTGTGTCTCATGATGGCTCCCAGCCATCATGAGCACAGAAGGGGTTAGAGAAGTGTCAAAAGACCTGAGTTAGTAAAGGGACAGTCATTGTTGACAGACACTGTGTTTCAATGAAATGGAGTATCAGGTCAGGGGATCACCTTAGTCACCATGCCTCATTATTCCATAAAGTTATACAATAATGGGGTAAACCCAACCAGTCACTGTGACCTGGGTGAAATGTGGTACAATAAGGTGGGTGGGTCCAGTGGAAACACAATTGTATCAATATCAACATCACCTGATAAATTAATAACAAACAACATTTATGCATATTCAGAGTATTTCATCATACTGAACATATAATGCATCATGTTCTAAGCATAGTACATTAGTCAAAATAATTTAGTGTGTAGGTGCCCCAGAAAATTGGGGGGAAGGGGTGGAAAGTGTTTGGTACATCAAGGTGCAGAAGTGAAAGTGAGTGATGGAACGAGGGCAGTGGATAGTGTGTGCATCCAACAACATAAAAAGGCCTATCCAACCTTAACCAAGGCTAAATTATTTACAAACAAGGGGGACACGGTGAAGCTATCACTGTTGTCCACATTCAGTACAAAACATAAAAGATTGTTAACATTTCGATCCAAGATGGGTGTAGGGAAATTCTGCTCCTTACAGGCGGGTCTTCATCAGGACCAGGGGGGTACCTACAAATGATTTAAGAACAGACTTTAGTACATTTGGTGATGGATAAGGACGTAATAGAGACCATAAGACAAATGAGCATAATAATTACCCTAAATCCACCTAGAATTGTGGTGGAGAGGACAGGCCCGGAGGCTCCAGTCTCAGAGAGGGACAGATTCTTGAGGATAAAGAGCTGAAAGAATTAATATACAAAGTTTCAGCATTCAAAAGGAGTGTGTGTGGTAAAGGGACAGACACGAGAAACAGTTCATCGAAGTTGTTTCCAGTGAAAGTTGAAACACAATTACTCAATATAACTCTGCTTATTTCAAAGTTTTAAATGTTGTGACCGTGTGAATTATTCATGAGTTCCATCCCTCTGGTCAATTAGTTAAAAAAAGACCAAAAATAGGGGTTGGAGGGAGAGTTATTCCTAACCACCGCTCAAACAAGGCTGAGGCATCCGTGGGGTTAACCATGTCTTTGTTTTTCCGTGGCCGTCTGTCCTCTGGCAGATCGACCGAAGCACTGAGGGTTCGCTGTTGAAATACCATGGCCACGGGCGGGGCTGTGCATGCTCAACTTCGAGGGAAGAGAAACCGTAGCTGTGAATGCCTAGTTGAGTACATCTGAACCCAAATTGGGGGCCGTGGGAGAGCTGCTGAATCGCCACAAGCGAGAAAAGCTAAGGGAAGGATTAAAGTAAATATGTAAACATTCAAAGTGCGTCTCGGTCTAGGAGTTCTTAGACCCAATGGGTTAAGCAATTAATTCACTGTGAATTAGGCATAGTAATCACAGATGCGAAAAAGTTGCTGTAAAAATGAAGTGAAGATAACAATATTGACACGTTGACTGTTTTGCATGGAATGTTAGTGCGATGTGACATTAAACCAGGTGTCAATTAATAAACGTAAGCGTTTTGGAAAAATATATACATGGTGTGCATCCTTATTGGTACGTTAGTGTTAAAAAATTAAGTAAGATTACAGTATTGACACGTTGAGTGTTTTATATAGGATGCTAGTGCGATGTGACATAAAAGCAGGCATCAATAACGAGCATTAGGAAACAAATTTACAATATACACAGTGTGCATCCTTACTGGCAATGCATGGTGAAAATATCAGTCATGTTAGATTTTACATGTTCTCAGACAGGTAGTTGCAGTATCTTTAACAATTTGTGAAGGAGATTCCACATATGCAAGTGAATTCATAAAGGAAACACAGCAAAGTGGACAGAAGCCACAGCCAGCAATGGTCTGATGATGAAGCAGAACAGGAGTTTGAGCTTCCTTAAGAGCAAGAATTTGAACCTCCTCTTTAAGAATCATTGTCTTCCACATCTCCAGCAAGAAAAAGGAAGGGTACTAAAACTCCATCTTCCCCAAGCACTACTTTTGATGATGATGATAGGGGCATGGAGTGGATCCCGACAGAGACCAGGAGACATCTGGAGAGGCAAGGGAAAAAAATAGAACCAGAAAGACTTAGACTTATGGAAGGGGATAAAGAGGAGGATGATGATGACAAGGTAGTCTTGGTGGAAGGTGATACAGAGGAATATGACATTGCTATTCAAACCGCTCTGCGGAACAGGAAGCACCACCAACAGCTCCCATGTTTGCGAAGGCCCAACTGAGAACTGTACCAACCCCTGCCTCAGGAGAAGCAGAGAGGCAAACAACGACATGCCACCTTCGATTCATCTTCAGGCATTGGCAGTGCCCAGTAAAAAGTACTCCTCCCCAGCTTGGGACTTTTTTACAGTTAGCAAAGAGGGGGAGCACATTGCACTATGCACCAAATGCACACAAACGTACATCGTTGTAAGCCTGGTACACATTATGGTACTGGAGGCCAGAGGACCCATATGAAAAAAACACCACACAATCAAGTGGGAGTAGCACATTAAAAAAATTGTCGAACCTGGTCATGGAGGTGGGGAGAGCCGGGGAACATCAGCTACAAGTCAAAATATGGGGGAAGGAGATGAGATGAGGAAGAAGACAGTGACATCTTCTTCACAAAAAGCAGCCCTTTCCCAAGTAGTGTACCAGCAGATTCACCCACCTCAGTGACTTCACACTGGCACAAGAAGACTCAGAGTGAGATGATAGAGACACCGCGGCATACAGTGACTGCCTCACCACCACAACACACATTGAGTCTACCACTAGCATCTACTACTCAAAAGATGCCTGTGTCAGTTCCCCAAGAAAAGACGAAAATCCAGGCTACAATTACGGGCATGTTTAGGCAGGGCAGACCCTACGAGCGAATCCACCCAACCGCACATTTGTACAACGGGAAGCTGTTGAAAAGATTTGCGCTGGATCTCCTCACTTTTTTCATTTGTGGAAAGAGTGGGATTTTTAGAATTCGCGGCAGCCATCTGCCCAAAATGGAAGGTTCCAAGTAGGACCATTTTTGTCAGAGTGGGTGTTCCAGCGCAGCATCGTGATGTGCTGCAATTGGTTGGACAATCTTTGCAGCAAAGTACCATCCACCTGACGACAGACATTTGGACCAGTCGTCAGGCGACTGATTACATGTGCATCACTGCACAAGGGATCTCTTTTTTAGGAGTGAAAGGAAAAATATCTTTAAGTCTTGGCCCTGAAGAAAGTTTTAAAAGTGTTCGGCGGCATGCAACAGTGGCCATGTTCGCCATGGAGAATTCACATACAGCTGTAAACATCTTGAAAGAATTTAACAGCAAGGTGTATGATTAGCTGTGACCCAGACGTCTTAGAATTGAATTTGTTGCCAAGGACAATGGCAGTAACATAGTCAAGGCCATGTCAAAGGAGGCTATTTCAGGGTCCTATGTTTGGCACATTGCATCAACCGGGTGGTGCAAGACTTCCTCAAAAAGGAAGATATAGTTAGCATCATACTGACCACCTGCAGAAGAATCTTCATGCATTTCAGCCATTCTTTTAAAGCCGGAAGCAGCTGCAGCTTATTCAGTAGAATAATAGAGCACCAGTTAAAGCTCTGATACAGGAGGTGCCAACACGTTGGAAATCCGCTTTTACATGCTGCAACATGTGTTGGAGCAGTACAAACAGCTTAATGACTATATCGTTCAAAGAGGAGGGGATGCAGTTGGGAAAGAAATGAACATGGATGCATAATAATGGGGCCTAGTCAAATGCCTGACACAATTATAACTCCCATTTGAGGTTTTCACCCAGAAGTTAGCAAGGAGGACAGTACGATAAGCCATGCTATCCTGTTGCTGCATTTCGTACAAGACCAGGTATAGAAGAAGTCTGAAAGGCTTTCCCCTGCAGGTGTGAACGAAAACAAAGAAAGCATATCCCTTGCTTGAGGGCTTAGTCCTGCACTTTGCTTCTAATGTAAGGCTGCAGCATGACATCATCGATAACAAAGAGTACATATGTGCCACACTACTTGATCCACAGTTCACTAAAATTCTGTCCACTTTCTTTCCTTTTTCTGAAGGTATGTTTTAAAAAACAGGAGTTATAGCAAGCCGGATACTTGGAAGAACGGCTGGAACTTAGAGTCCCATCAGACAGTTCTGTGGTGCAGTCTTCAACTTCCAGAGATGGCAGTCTTGTCTCACAGCAGCCAACAACACCATCAACCAGAACACCGACAACAACAGCAAAAGAAGGACCGGACCCAAATTCTGCATTATATTGCTTTAAAATGGCAGGGATCAAATCCAGTGCAGAGGCAATGGCAACTTAGTTATTTCTTTGCAAAAATCAAACAACAAATAAGCTAGATGAACATTATTATTTTTGTGTCAGATTTATGATGCTCCACCTTTTTTTATTAGTCCCATATATTTTGTCGAATTTCAGTTGAACCAATGTCCATTGAAGAATCCTCCACAATTCCTTCAGGCCATTGGGGACAATCCCTGCCCTCCCTCACATGCCTATGGCCTAATGCACATCCCTTTTTGTCTCACTCGTGCTAGAAGGGCTGCCCCATAAAATAATTTATTATTTACAAGTTTACCTGCCAAAACCAAATTCCAATGTGTTGCCTGCATCAAAGATGATAGAATAACTAACTAATACCTGGACTACTTCTGCTTGGCTTGGATGAGGTAATTTCAACTATTGCAATGGTGAGTGACTGATTGGGTGAATGCTGATTTAAGTTGTTTGATGATTCATGTGGTGGCAGACACTGAGAGAGGATGTGTGTGAACTGTAATATGGGATGTTTCTGGAGATGATTATTGATTTGGATTGTTTGGGGCTTGAGTGGTGGAAGCCTATTTTTTCTTCCTGTATTTGACGATCAGCCCTTTGAAACTTAACTAGATTTAATTAATTGCAGAGGTTTTCTTCTTTTTTTTTGGTTCTTTAGACTCCAGAACAGTCACTTTAGTTAACAACACGAAAACCTATGCAAGATTCTACAATTAATTTTCTACTTGTTCTTCTACAGCATGGCACTGCACTCCACGTCTATTTTACTGGGGTCCTAGTGATTCATGATGATGACTGGCCTGGTAGGGGTTACTCGGAGTCACTTAGGACTGTAGGAGTATCATGGAAAACTCAGGGTGGAACTAGGAGCTATAGCACTACCTCATCAATATCTAGAACCAACAATTTATGAGGTATACTATGGACTTGTGTTCACAGGAAAACCAAGAGTCTGAGGCCCAGTACTCAACTGTGTGAAATAAAGAGAGATGTGTTTGTGAAATACTGCTCTGTGTGAGTGTGTGTGGTGGACCTAATGCAAAAGAGATACTCTGTTTCCCCCTTTTATTTTTTGGTGCTACCTCTGAATCTTCTTGATACGCTCCTCATGAAGCTTACCTTCCCTCTGTCCTTCTCCTTGACTCTAAATACAGTTTCTCTTTTACATTCCACAGGCCTTCTTCTACTCTCCTTCATGAACGAAATGCAAAAACTAGCTGAGCTCAACAACACTCCTACTTACCTTCCATACCAGTGCAGAGAGACCCCAAAGATTGGACATTCAAAAGGGGAATGCAGACACACCACCCAATTTTGCAATACAATATCATTTTTCTTTTAACAATCATAATAACTAGGAGAAGAGGGTGGGTGGGTTTACTCCATAACCTAGAAGACAGAACTTTTAGATATATGGTAAATTGGGTCCCGGGGCAGAAGGCCTGCTTACAATGCTTGGATCTGTACTCTGTCATACTCATTCCATTGTTTCCTTCTAATAACAGAATGCTAGTGAATGATTTACTGCTGATTATTGCCCAGATGAATGTTGGTCATGTGTTGTAGTGTTTGTATTTGTTAAACCTTCCTCCAAATACCATTGGCCATCCATTCATCAAACCCCTAACCCTCTTCCCAAGAGCTGTGCGATTTATTGAGCTGTGGCTTAAATTACACCATCAATGGATCACACACTTGGTGGAGTGGATGTGGTTAAAGCATCAGCAACTTACAGTAGACTTTTCTAAGCAGTAGCCATACCAGCCCATTACCAACCCGTGCATTAGAAATTATCCAGATGTTTTTAGATATTGAATGAAGAAAATCAGTTATCAGTATCATCATCATTAAGGCCTTGTGTTGCCAAACCATAAACATCTAACCGAAGCTTGTCGACTCTAAGCCTGGACGTTGAACTACGCTCCGTTCGCGGAGCTTGCGAAGTTTAGGTAACTTCGCAATTCGCGTAGAGTGCGAAGTTGCAGATTGCTACGCAATCTAGCGCGTAGCGTAGTAGTTTACCTTCCTCGCGCGCTCAATATTCATTCCCGTGCGCGCGGTAACGTCTTACCGTGATTCTGCAATCGCCAAATCTCGTTCGAGAGCGCCACAAGATTTGTAGTATGGCTGCCCAAGCCCGCGAGAGTGTGCGAACGCAAACACATTTTTCGGGCGCGCGAGCTGGCTTCCGGCGGTTGTCTTGGTAAGATCGCGATCCCAAACATGCAAAAACTACAATCTGGCGAAGAATATCTCTCGAGCTTCATAAAACCTTCTCTAAAATGATAATTTTGCTCAGAAAAACTCCTCAGATTGTGATTTTGCTGTAGTCTTTTGTGTAAGGAGGAGTCCTTTAATTTTTTTAACTCTTTTTTTCAAGAGGAAGGAAGTGCCCCTGAGTCTACAACTTCCTGTTCCTGTCCAGCAGGCTCCTCCCAGTGCTTTGTGCATGTGCTGTTCACTTTCATTTGGATTTGGAGCTGGAAGGATCACTTTTTGTGTCTGTCTCCTGCATCATACCATTGGATTGGATTTATTTGAGGACTTTTTGATTTGAGATTTAATTTACTACAAGTAAGTTGGAGAATTGGTGTGTTTGTTTCATTGGGGCTTGTTTGTAGCTACATTTTTCTGGGATTTTCATTGTTTTTAAAAATTATTGTTGTGGCGGGTGGCCTGTACTTTCAATAGGGGCCTAGTTGATTTTCTCTGCAATTTCAGCCAGTAGGGTACCCATGGGTCCATGTTTCGTGGTGTCTTTAGAATTTCAACATCATGTAGGGCATGGATGGCATAGGATTGAAATGCTAAATGTGGCTGTGGTGTATTTCACTGTTGGTGTGTGTGTGTGTGTGTGTGAAATACCTTTGTTAGATGTGTGTGCTTGATGTGTAACTTCTTTCCAATCCTTTCATAGCCCTGTTGATTTTCATTTTTGTATTAAAGCTGTGTTGTTTAGCAGGCCTCCTTTGTCCGGTCATATATTATAGGCCTGCTTCAGTTCATTGTTTTCCATGGCCTGTTGTGACTGTGAGTGCCCATGTGGCTTGTGGCAATTTTGTGGTGGTAGTTTAGTAGTGGTAGTTTAGTTTAGTTGTTTTCCATAAAGGCCTGCATTTCTTTTCTTTGTTCCCCTTGGCTTATGCTTGTTGTTGTTGTGTCCTCCTGGCCATGTGTGTGGCGGCCATTTTGTGAAGGCAGGCATTGTGCTTTTGCCATAGGCTTACATTGACTGTTCCAAGCTTGTGGCCTAGTCTGCCAGTAGGCCCAGAGGTAGTCAGCCTCCAATCTTTGGTGCGTTATTTAAATTTACAGTTTGTGTTGTCTGTTGATTTTTTTTTTACACCATGGATGGCTTTGGATTTCATTGCAAAAAGTGTTTTTTGGGGTGGGATAGCAGTTTTTGGGTGTGTGTTAAATAAATAGGGCTTTTCAGCCAGTAGGTAACCCTAGGGATTCAGCTCGCGTACTTTCGGTAACTCTGCACAGCGCGGCAACGCAGACTTACAGTTTTTGTCATTTTCACGATCTCAATATGCGTGTTCGCGCACGCAATAAAGCCTTTTTATACAGTTCGCGATCCCGAACACGCAGCATTTGCAATCTGGCAAACAATACCTCGCGAGCAACATAAATCCTTCTCGAAAACGCTGATTTTGTGCATTTTGCTAAAAAAACTCCTCAGGTTGTCATTCTGCTGTAGTTTTGGAGCACGGAGAAGCTTTTATTTAAAAAAAAATATTTTTAGGAGAGGATGTAAGTGCCACAGAGACTACAACTTCCTGTTCCTGTCCTTTGTAATCACTTTTTTGTTATTATTGTGGTGGGTGGCCTGAGCATGTGTGGCGGCCATTTTGTGAAGGCAGGCATTGTGCTTTTGCAATAGGCCTGCATTGTCTGTCTTGTATTCCTGACCTTTCCTTATTTTTGTGAGTGGCCTGGCCATGTGGTGGCGGCCATTTTGTGGTACCAGCCACTTTGCTTTTTCCATAGGCCTCCAAGCTTGTGGCCTAGTCGTACAGTAGGCCCAGGGGTACTTCTCATCAATCATCACGGGTGCATGGAATTTAAACAACTGTTTTTGTGTTGTGCGTTAAATTTCAACATCATGTATGGCTTTGGATTGAATTGTAAAATGTGGGCTTTACTTTTTTTTGGGGGTACATTTCACTTTTTTGGTGTTGTAAATAAATGCCTTTAGTTTTTATGTGTATATGTTTGTTGTCATTGCTCCCTGATGCTGCATCCATCCCATAAGATGCACACATTTTTATTTAGGGCAAGCAGGCTACACTACATTTATGTTTTTGTTCTTTGCTATTCTTCTTCCTGAGTGTACACAGTACAAGTACACCGGGAGCCCTGGTCTTGTCAGTCTCTTAAATGGCTATACTGTTGTTGTTCACTGACTTCATAAAATGTAATATTTGTGACCACCCACCAGACACTAAGAAGTTATATATTATATTATTGATCTTTTGATTGATGTTCTTCTGGCTTTTTTGCTTTTAGGTGCACAAAAGACAGAGGAGGTGTGTCATCATCATCGACCGTTGTGGTGCCAGACCGACGTCCTGCTGCTGTACACGACGTGACGTGTGAGTGACCTGACCAGGCATCTCTGCAACTTGCGCAACTGAGTGCTGTTTTAACATCTGAAGAAGATGCCCCCAAGGAAAGCAGGTAGCAGGTCCTCCGGTACCAACAAAGTTGTCATGGAGAAGAAGGAACAGAAGAATAAGGAAGTGTTACTTAAGTCGGGTGTGCCTCCCAAAACCTTTTATGGGACACCAAAAATGACGCCTGCAGCAGCGGTGTCGGGGGGCCAACCTGGGGGCAGCACCTCCACATCAGTGGGCCCAACCCACCAACCCAGGCCCAAGCAGATGAGTGTGGAAGAGGTAGCCAGCCTTATGGGAGAAAGCAGTGATGCTGAGCCTGAATTAAAGTTATCGCCATCTCAAAGTAGTACACAATCAACGCAGGAGGGAACACAGCAGATAAGTGGTCAACAGCCGCAACCACCGCCTGCAATAGTAGCTGTAGTTCCTCCCGAAGTAGGGGCAGTTCTGGAAATTGAGCCTCATGCAGAGGAAGAAGAGGAAGCCACTCCTTTAGAAGTTCCATTGGCTTCCAAATCCCCAGCAAGGAAAAGGAGGGTTAGTACATCAAGTTCTTCACCAAGCCCCCTTCTGATGATCTAGATGCCACTTGGAAGCCACAAACTGAGTCTGAGAGGGAAACACGTCACAAGAGCAGGCATGGGAAAAGGAAGGTTCCAGAAAGCCTTACACTTATGGAGGTTGATGTAGAAGAGCAGGATGATGATGATGATGATGAGCCAGTCATCACGAACATCACTCCCGGGCCTGAGGAGATGGAGACCAACATTTTTACACTATCCAAAATGGCTGTGAGGGATGTAGCACGCATACCTCCAACACAGGTAACACCAACACGACCTCCAGCTTCCATATTTACATTAGTAAAGGGCCGGCAGCGCCCTACATCCAGCACAAGCACTACCTCAGCAGAAGTAGGTAGTGGTACCGCACAGCGTCAAATTCAACACACACTCTCCAGTTCATCCGGCATTGGAAGTGGGAGTGGCACCTCCAGCAGGAGACAAAAGTTAAGCTCCCCAGTGTGGGACTTCTTTACGGTTAGTGGAAAGGAGGAGAACATTGCTATATGCTCCGTTTGTCATACCTCTGCTAGTCGTGGTAAGCTTGGTACAAACTATGGTACCGGAGGCCAAATGACCCATCTGAAAAAACACCACGCAATCCAGTGGGAGGAGCACCTTAGTCGCATGAAAACTGGAACCATTGCTGTTGGGCATATACGAGTAGAAAGTCCGCTCACGGTGGAACAGGAAGAAGAGGGAGACAGTCTCTGTGGTAGTGGTACACAAAGTAGCCCTGTCCCCAGCACTGCAGTTGTAACGCCTACATCCTCAGCCACATCTCATTGGCACAAGAGTAAAAGTCAGCCTGAGACACCAAGGAGTACTGCTGGCCCAAAAAGTGCGACGTTGACCACAGGAAGGAATACCATGCAGCCTACCATTCTTAGCATGTTTACTAGGCCGGAGGGGCAGTACGAACGCAACCACCCAATAGCACGTTTGTACAAAGCGAAGCTGGCGAAAATGTTAGCACTGGACCTTCTCCCTTTTTCTTTTGTTGAAGGGGTGGGTATTCTTGAATGTGTGACCACCATATGCCTAAAATGGAAAGTTCCCAGCTGCTACTATTTCGCAAGAGTTGCTGTTCTAGCACTACATCACGACCTGCTGGCATTGCTTGGAAAAGCCTTAAAACAGAGTGCTGTTCAGAGTATACACCTGACAACAGACATGTGGACCAGTTGCAAAGCCACTGATTACATGTGCATCACTGCACACTAGGTCTCTTTTTCGGGTGTTAATGATAAGTTATCTGATGGTGTTGTTGACACCGCTGAGATTTTTAAAGACACTAGCAAACATGCAACTGTAGCCATGTTTGCTATGGAGAAATCTCATACTGCTGCAAACATTTTGGATGAGTTTAACAGCAAGGTGTTTGAGTGGCTGCGACCAAGAGGGCTTACCATTGGTTTTGTTGCCACGGACAATGGCAGTAATGTAGTTAGGGCCATGAAAGATGGTGGCTATTTCAGGGTCCCATGTTTTGCACACTGCATTAATATTGTTGTTCAAGACTTTCTGAAAAATGAAAGGAAAGTCAGCAGCTTACTGACCAACTGTAGAAGAATATGCACACATTTCAACCATTCTTTTAAAGTCCGGAAGCAGCTGAGGGTCATTCACATAAAATGCCAGTCAAAGCACTCATCCAGGAGGTGCCAACACGTTGGAACTCAACGTATTACATGCTTGAGCGTCTGTTTGAGCAGTACATACCACTTAATGCTTATGTCATGAAAAGGTCAGGAGATCCTACTGTGAAAGGCATGACCGTTGAGATGGCCCGATGGGACCTCGTCAAATGCCTGACATAGATGCTACTTCCGTTTGAGGTCTTCACACGTGAAGTGAGCAGGGAGGACTGTACTATGGGCCAAGCTATCCCATTGTTGTACATGCTAGAGCAAGAGCTGAAGGAGGTGTCAGAAATGTACGCAGGTGTGGATGACAAAGTAGACGCATATTATTTGGCAGGCACCTTAGTCGCTCGCTTATCTGACAATACAAGGATTCAAAATAACATTGTGTCACATCCACATTACATTACTGCCTCAATTTTGGATCCACGTTACAAATTATTGCTGCGCAGTAAGGAAGTAATTCCTTTTTCAGAAGTGGATGTTGCCCAGTACAAAACTTTGATAGCTGAGGAAGCCACTGACTTTGAAAACGAACGGATCTTAATTAGAGGCCCGCACCCCCAGGGCAGAAAAAGTACTGCAGGGCAACCAGAGTCAAGTTCTACTTCAGAGGCCGAGAGCAGTGCGTTTGCCTCCCAGCAGTCAACAACACTGCCAGCAATAACATCAACAGCACCAACAGGATCATCAGGCACATTTAAAAAAACGGCAGGTGATTGGTTTCTACGGGAAAGGGTTTTGCACGTCCATCACTGATGCAAAGGCAAATCGGAGCACCCCTGAACATTGAGCGGATGGTTCAGACCTATCTAGATGACACAACAGAGGTCTTCATGGAGCAAAGCCCATTGGTGTATTGGTATGGGAAAATAAGCCAATGGCCAGTGCTCAGAAGGCTGGCGATAACGTATGTGGCTTGCCCTGTTGCAAGAGTCTCTTCAGAGCGTGTTTTCAGTGCTGCTGGTGCCATTGTTACTGTCAAAAGGACCAGTCTCTCGCCCAAAAGCGTTTAGAGGTTAACCATTATCAAAATGAATCAACACTTGATACCACCGGAGAACAAAATACGTGAATCACAGCAGGATGAGGAGAGCGACTTCGATGACATAAGTAGTGGGTTTTTAGAAGTACTTCTGTCCGAACCACCAGAGTTTGAGGATGAGCTCCTCTTCCCTGACAACTAGGCTTTCAAATTGTTCTCCCTTCCTGTATTTGTGTGTGACTGTGTATCTGTTGTTCTGGTTCAAAATCTAATCACAACAAATCCATCAACAGTCTCCTCTTTTTATTTCCCTATTGGAGTTGCACGTCTGTGCATAACTGTCCACTCCACTCCTCAGGGTCCTGCTCCATCTTCCTTACTCTCCCTAAATACATTTCAAGCAAGCCAGACATTTGATGGAGATGGAGAATAGTACAATACATGTTGCCTCTAACAGTCCCTCCATAAGAAGTGAAACGTGACTCCAGCTATATTCCGTTTTGTTTCCAAGCCAAAAGAAACTCACCACTGACTGTCAGAAGGCTAGGCAGGCATCAGATCTGACAGCCAAAGAGAACAGCAAGACAGGTAATGATTGATTATTGTGAATGATGGCATGCATTGCATTAGATGCTTGATGACTACGAATGAATGTGCATGAAGTAGAACTATACTAGTTTATCGACAAAGTAAAAGTGATTCAGGTGAGGTGACAGTTAATGTTTCCTTGTTGTTTAATAACCACATTGTACTCCTACCACCGCAGGTGCCGGCCAATATCCGTTGCAATTTTGTAATATGGAATATATTATAAACTTAATCAGTCACTACAGACTGAGTTCATGTTGGAGAACACGTACCACACGGTCATCATCATGATGCTGCTGAGCATACTATCTTTGCACACAATCAGTCAGTTGGATCGGAGATAATTGATGGAATAACTGCATTTCATGGGCTGACTTAAAAGGTAAACAGTTTGAAGAAGAACCACAGCAGACCTAGGCTAGATTTCCGTGTAGTGGTGTGGACTGGAGTAGAGTGTAGTGGTATGAGAGACAGTGGCGCATTGATTTAGTGACTTCATTTGGAAAATGCTAGGTTGCTGCAGTGCATATGACATTTGTCTGGCTCGGTCAAATTGTAGGTAAGGGGTAGGGTGCCTGCACTGCCTGGCCTGTGCCGCGGTTCTCCTGTTCTGTGGCTGTGCTGGCTCCTGAGTACTGTCCCGTTGTTGTTGTAGCTTAATGCTGTAGAGTAGACACTATGTATCCTATCCAAGCTGCCTCAGTCTGAAAGTGTTCTCACCAGAGTCTTGTCTTCTCTTCTTGCACTCCACTGTAATTGAGTTTATTGTTTTAAATGCAGTAATTTTTCAATACCCCGTTTGTTTTTCCATCTACAATTACAGGCTGGCCTTTAACCTGTGCTATAGTGGGAGAAACAACTCACACTTACCTTACCAATCCGCATCGGGCAGGCAGTGGTACCCAAGATTGATGTGCGGAGTGTCCATGGAAGGGAGGGCCAAGAGGAATGACGAGAATGATGCAACTCCACATTTGGACCAGTATAATACAGTAACTTTAGTATCATTCATCATTTGTCTTTAAATTTATTTGATTCCTTTTTTCTCTTCAATCATTACGACTGTGTGTTGTGGTTTGTATGGTAATTGATCCCTCCAACTATTTTTTCATTTCCTTTGCTAGCTTGAACAATAAAAGTAAGCCTGGTACAGCATGTGATTTGTTTCGGTCTGAGCTCTGAGGGCGGCAGACAGGCAAGGCAAATTTCATATTAATAATTTCTTCCCTGTACTGTCTCATTGGGTAATAATAGTTAGAAAGTACAACTCATTATCATTAACCATCAAGTTCTCTTCCTCAGCATGCATGCATTTGCTTTTTCTCACTTTATACTTTGATTTCTTTGATAATGGATCATGGTCGTCTTACAAGATTGTGTTTTACTTTTGTTGTGTCCATGCATACTGTCTGTTTTTCTTTCTCAAACCTTTCCCAAAACCCCACTTCCCATCCATTCATCAATCCCTAACCCACTTCCCCCGGGCTGTGTGATTTATATTGAGGTGTGATGTGACTACATTAAATGTACACCAACAATTGATCACACACTTGCTGGGGCAGATGTGGTGATAGCAACACTAATTGAATTTCAACTAAGGCAGGGCAAGGATCTTCTTCTGCTTGCCCACCCATGCTGTAGTTTACTTTATTCTACTACTCCTCCCAAATTCTCTCAGTCAAGCGACTTTCTCTTTCTTTTTTCAAATGCTATTGCCAGTGTCTACTACTACCACCACAATAATGGCATCTTCTCCGTTCATTTGGGAAACCAACCATGCAGCCATCAGTGTGCCGAACTTCATCATCAATCACAGGTAAGATAAGTTTGGTGGGAGGTATGGACTAGGAGGAGAGACTGACAGTACTATTATGACAATTAAAAATAACTCAGTGAGGGGTACTGCATCTATCGGTTTGTGTGTTACAAAATCGGCAGATCTTTTAAATCAAACACTGGCTGTGGGCATGCAGCAGCATGGAAACAAAGTAACAAACCATGTAACTTAGATTGAATTCGGAAAACAGTAACCCACCACAAAACATTAACATCGTATAAGTAAATAGTGTAAAATGTAATATCCCCTAACAAAAATAAACTATCCCACTCTGACCTAACCCACCCCCCTCCCTAACCCCAACCAATGTCCACAACGAAACGAAACGAAAGTCCAAGAGTCCCAATGTTTGAACGAATCCCCAACACCCAAAAACCCACCCACCAACAAAAGGAATTAAAAAAGGGGCAAATGACAAGGTCCTCTATAGTCGGCGGGCCTTCAGGTGTTTGTCCACCAGGATTTTTACCTGCTCCTCTAGGTTCTCCTCTAAGCGGGCCATCCGGCGGAGCAGCTGGCGGCGAAATGCCCTGCAGTTACATGCAGGGTGGAGGCAGCAGTGGTTGAGATGGAGGCGCGGCGGTGGGCGGCTGCCGGACCACGGCTCCGTGAAACTGGAGGCAGGGCCTGACTGGGGCCCGGGGCATTGGAGGAGGCTGCAGCTGCAGCCACCTCCTCCTCCTCCTCCGCCTGAGCCACCAGCCGGCGATATTCTTCGCAAATGGCCTCCAGTTTACGGCGCCGGGCCCTGGCGGCCAACTCCTTCTGAGATGGTTTTGGTGTGGATGTGGAAGGAGTATCTATATCAAGAAAGAAAAAGAACATGTTGTAGCCAATACTCTTAGCAAAACAGAAACACTAAAATCATTCAACACATAGTGTCACAGTATCACTAGCAAGCACAGTTCATAAAATTTGTGATTTGGTGGTAAGTATCTCTACTCCTACTTCCGTGGACTCTAACATTTGTGGGAGTTTCCGACATTATATTCGTACTATGTACTCCGGTACACCAGTCGTGTTGTTCTTATCTGTAGTTTAGCGCAATTACATAACCTTGTTGTAGCCGGCATGCCAGCTCAGTCAGCTAAGCTTGCACCCAAGAGAAACAGATATGAGACACATGATGCAGACTCATGTTAGTTTTATTTACTACTACTGTCTGCAGGTGGGGAAGCTCATATTTTTGTATGACGCCTTACGGCCGGTGGCACTGGCCATACTCTGTCTGTTACATAAGGGCAAATGAACAACTTCACTTACACCCTGCCCTGGGTACTGCAAAAAGGCTGATTATTTATCTGATCCAATGATCATTGCTTGTATTCATATTATAGATGGTAATACGACATCAGGTCAGTAGCGGTCGGTGGTGGGAGTGCTGCCGGGTGGTGACGTGGGAAGGTGCAGGGTGGGGATAGTAAACTATGGATTAAGGACAATCACAGGTAATTAAACAATACATTAAAAAAAAAATTGTTGCACGCACTGCATCGCATTCAGCGGTGCAGTGCGCACAATGAAAATAATTGTATTTATTTTTATGTTGATTACCTGTATTTGGCCGTAATACACAGTTTACTCGCCAGTGCTACCCACCCTGCCCCTCCCCATGTCACCGCCCACCAGCACTCCCACCACCAACTGCTACTGCAGAGGGTACGTTGCTTTCATTGATTGTGTAACCAATAACCATAAACAACAGATAGGCCACCCTTTGCAGGCTGGCTGACCCAATCGAAAATACATTAATAATAATAGGTAGAGAGTGGTGCCCAGAGTGGGAGGAAGGGGCTTCCGCTTGATAATATATATATATATATATATATTGCATGATTAAGGCAGGTGATGCCGAAACGCGTAGCAATGGAGTGATAACAATAAACCTGTGAATCCAGTAAAAGTCGTTGGTGTCGGTGTCCTCTCTTTTGTGGAAGATAGGACTTGGTGGTTGATATATATATATATATATATATATATATATATATATATATATATATATATATATATATATATATATATATATATATATATATGACGTGCTTGCAAACTACTGCAAGTCTACTGTATTCTGATAATACTACCTATATTCCCCTACGCTTTGCTACTGTGGCGCAGTTTCTTTTACATTTTCTTCAAAGTAAGAATCTCCAGTGACACTTTCCACCGATACTGTCTATTGATGATAGTACATCCAGGCATACATCCATTAAAGTAAACGTTTATCCTTCTTTTGTATATATCTCATAGTTAGTTAGTTGGTTTTACCAACAACCACCCAACAACCACCCATGCTTCCGCTCCTTCCTTGCTTGCCTTGGCTTTGAGTTTGAATTTGAACCAAACACCGCTGATTCTTGCTATCTAGCACTTTCCACCCATACTGTGTCGCCCACCCAGGCAGGCATTCTCTTTCACCTTCCACCCATCCTTCAACAACCCATGCATCTGATCTGATTACTATCAGCCACCTATGCATGCTTCCAACAACATATCCTTCTCTACCAGTCAGTCATATTATTTATCTTGCCCGTCCTTCCATTAGTTCTTTCCCTCTTTGTTCAACACATCCATCAAGGTCATCTGATCTGAGTTTGTCTTCTCCATAAAACCTTCACAGCTGATTTTGGAGTCAAATAGAAGAGGCCATTGGTTACTCAACTCAAGTAAAGAGTGTCTTCTATAACCGTTGTATAATGTTCACTACAAATTAATAAGTCACACAGTACAGTGAAATAGTGAACACACTTCCATCTAGTAGTAATGTCAAGAAGTAATGAATATAACTTACTGCCGCCGGCCACTGCTGCTTGTTCCCCCTCTGTCTCTCCTGCAGGTGCCGCCAGTTCTCCTACCCCCTCCGGAATGGCGGCATCGCTGCTGGCCCCGCCGGCACTGGTGGATGGTAGTGTGCCTAGAAAAAAACATCACAAATGTTTAGATGCCTGGAAACATCCCCCTATTTTAATAGCGTTCACTTGGAACATTGAAAAAAAAGTTAATCCAAAATACATAAGCCCTAGACAGTAAGTACAGTCAGTAGAGAGACACTAGTAGTGATATGGTTCCTAGGATCATCTAGTCCTAATCTACTCTTTTGAAAGTTAGCCTGAGCCATGTGTAACCCTTTTAGATTCATCATGTCGACTACTACTCTTTTGGCGCATATTTAATTATACCTGCCAGCTTATTGACATGTGCAGTCAAGAGAGTGTGGTATCGGGCTACACCGAGAACTAATAGGCTTGAGATAATGGGCAAAACCAAAATAGTGACTAGTCGTCCCTGCACCAGACAAAATGTGCCTCTCAATACCCCTCTTCCAAGCCTTACGGCAATTGATAAAATGTTGCAAAAAACTATAGGGGTGGTGACAAATGCAATTGAAAATACTGAGCGACGTTTGTCTCTTACCCCAAGTCTAATTTCTTCTCCAACTCTTGGGAATGTTTCTATTCCTATAGACAACAACTTGGTTTCGTCTCTTGCATCCTCTTTTGCTGAGCTTCCCTGTGCCCAAACCATTTTCGTGGACAGCCCTGTGGGTACTCTATCGAACACCACACCACTACCCCAGGATCTCCAAGTAACATCTAGGACCCAAAAACCCCGGGGGAAAAAAAAAAGGCTAAGCCATGTACTAAACCTCCTACCAATAACCCTGCACCCAGAACATCTTTCAATGCGGGTCCAATACAACCGTCTGCCCCTCTAGCACCCCCGATATGGGCCACCCATCTTTTAATTGATTTACAAACCCAACTGGAATCACTCATCACTTCTCAATTTAAAACTCTGATGAGTAAGATTGATCGAGTGGTATCTCTAATTAACAGTAAACCATTTGGGCAACTGGCTGCCCCTTCTGGATTTCCCACAAGCCCACTGTAACTTTTTCGCCTAGACATCAAGGTACCAATCCTACAGCTTGCCCTTCTGGTTTTAATGATAGTGGGGCACGAGCACTACCTAGTATGAACATACCCCCTCCCACTCTAGGTCTAAGCGCACCTGACCCCCCCTACCTTCTAGGCTGTCTTTACCTGTTCCTAGTATGCCCCCCCCCTTCTACTCTTTTTAATCCAACATTGGGTAAGAGGAGAGAGGATAGTGCTCCTATACCCCAATTTAAAGATGGGAATGTTCATAGTACTGGGCAACTACCACCATCACTTTTTCCACATTTACCTCCGGAGGCTTCACCATATGAGGTGGTTCTTACTGGTGTTCCCCCCCTGTCTGGAGCTCGCCAGGAATCCTACCATGAATTGAAGAACAAGGTTACCCATTGGTTGAATACTTATAGATCTTTACCAAGAGGGAGTACCGGGGAAATTTTGTTCGTCCGAAAGGTGGGTTGGCTGGGAGTAAATCAAAAAGATAAAGGAGGGGATTGTGTTATTATTAATTTCAGGGATCCTAGAGTGGCCAGTTTTATTCTTGAATGGCATGATCGGTCTTCCCAGAGTTTAATTTTACCTTTGCCTCTGAGTTATTTTTATCAACGGCCAGTTGACTTGGCAAGGTCCGATCTAAGGAATACCCATTTTGGTCCACACATTGTTACATATAGTATTCCCGTTGCCAACTCTTTTGGTTGTTTGGACAACGAGGCTTGACTAGTTCCCTTTGTGGGGGCAACTGGTCCACTCTATGGTCGGCCTAACATCTTCAAGTCAGAGGGGGAGAGTGCAGAGGGAGGTTTTTCTATGGTTTGTGCCGCTAAAGCACCTGTGACTCCCTCTGGCTCCAATATTGGTATACCTGATGATGATGTAGGTTTGTCTCCAACACCTCATCGAGTTCATTCTGTAAGTTCAGAGATTGTATCTCTTAGCTCCTCTGACGATGCAAACACTGGCTCCTAATAGGGTCATGGAATGTAGCGGGCTGGGTACCAAACTCTCCAACCCCGACTGGGAGGCTCTGATAGATAATTACCATCTCTGTCTCTTCCAAGAGACTTGGATGACGACTTCCCCGGTCAAGGTTGGTTTTGCTTCTTATAATGTCCCGGCTGTGCAGGGTCCCAGGGGGCGTCCCTCGGGGGGTCTATGTACTTGGGTGGCTACCCATTTGGGGTGTACAGTTAGTGTTATTGATTCCCAATCCTCGGATATTCTTTGTATAATTTTGAAGTTCGGGGATGGTACTTCGATACTAGTAATTCATATTTACTTATGCCCCACTCCTTTACATTTAGGTTTTACCATTCTTAATGCCCTCAATGACCTTCTGATTTAGTGTTCTGCACTTCCACATAAGATCATTGGTGGTGATCTTAATTGCCACTTTGAACCCTTGGTTGGCATACCCTCTGTTACTTCTGAGGTAGATTTATCCTGGAATATACAGGATTGTCTTATGTACCCTGTTCTGCGTCTCACACCTCTGGCTATTGAGATTAACAAGCTCATAGTATCTAATTCATTGCGAGCTTGCAATGGTAGATTTGCCCCAGATACCCCCGGGAAGCATACTTATAATAGACTGGGTAAAAGTTCAACCATTGATTACATCTTGGTTTCTCTGGAGTTTTGGTCCCATCTCAAATCTCTTACCATAGTGGACAGGGCTGATAGTGACCATAATCTCCTCAGTCTGGACTTCTTACATCATCTGGATCCAGCTCGAGCCCTAGGGACATTACTTCAATCCGCAGTACCCAACCTATTAGCGGTGGCTGGTGGTCGTCCCATCAGGTGGGTCTACCCCAAACAAAATTGCGGCTTTCTATTCACAGGTGGTCACCCACCTAGCCGAAGTATGTATTCTTATGGAGGCCGGACAGGGTTCATTAAATTTTGAAGCCTTATAGACTATCCACACCAAACTTTTTTCAATGGCCGCTAGCTTTTTTTATATCACGGCAAAATCTAAGCTAAATGGGGTAAGGAAACAAGCCAATTGGCATAACTCTAGCTGTAAGGATGCTAAACGGGCCCTCCTATGGGAGGTGAAACATGGGACGTCTCATAGCATCAGAGGAGCGAGATCTCTATATAAATCTGTTACATCTATAGCTAAAAAAGACTGGGAGGTAGACAGGTGGGCTAATATAAAGGATGCCCTGGATAGTCATGATTCCAGGACTTTGTGGAACTTAGTCAGGTGTGGTAGAAGCGAAGGATCCCCAGCTATAACACCTGGTCTCAGTGAGGAGGCTTGGTTGAGGCACTTTAAGCCCCTTTTTAGTGTTCCGATAAGTGACACTGTGGTTGAACCTTCACCTATTTTAATTACCACATCTCCCCAAGCCCCTTTTGAAGTAGGGGACTCTGATTCATTTCTCTGTACCTCTTCTGAAATTCAGGCTGCCCTACTGAGTCTTTCTTCTGGTAAAGCCCCTGGTCTAGATAGGATCCCTGGGGATCTATTTAAAAGTGAACCAACGGTTTGGGTTCCATACCTGATGATATATTATAACACAATTCTTTCTGGTATGGCTATCCCTCATACTTGGAAGGGCGCAGAAATCATCCCTATTTATAAAAAGGCCTCCCCTTTAGATCCAGTAAATTATCGGCCTATCAGTCTCATTGATGTCCTCCAAAAGGTGTTTGATCGAATCTTATTAGCTAGGCTAGAAAGCTGGATGGACAAATTCCACATTCTATCGTCCTTCCAAGCAGGCTTTCGCCTTAGAGTTTCCACAATTGATCAACTGTTTAGGTTGCAGTTGGTACAGTGGAAAACGGTGTTCTTGGGGAAGGGTTCTCTTTACCTGATCTTTGTGGATCTTAGATCCGCTTTTGATCTGGTACAGAGGGATAAGCTCTGGTTAATTCTACTCAAGATGGGTACCCCCTCTTACCTTTGTGACCTCTTCAAGCGACTCCATTCTGGAACGTTTGCAAGGGTTCGCTACGGTAGGAATGGTGAGCTCTCTGCGCCCTTCCCGGTGGACAGGGGTGTTAGGCAGGGGTGTGTGTTGGCCCCCACCTTGTTCACTCTATTCATCAATGGTTTGATTACTCATCTTTTGGAGGCAAAGGATCTTGATTCCCCGATTTTAGCAGCACGCAGAATACCGGCCCTAATGTTCGCTAATGACACCCTCCTACTTTCAAAATCTCCAATGGGAGCCCAGCGAACATTGGAGGCCTTTTGTTCTTTCTGCTCTTCGAGAAATTTGGAAATAAACCTTTCTAAAACCAAATATATGGTTTTTAATTCCAAACAATCATCATCATCATCATAGTCTTTATTCGAATTAAAAGTAATTCATACAAGACACAAACAAAACACAGTTATAAAATATCACAATCACTTGATAATATAAAATCTTTCCAATAAATAGATAAAATTTGTAAATAAGAGAGATATTAAACATTGCAGCAGACAAGATGATGTACAATACACATCAATAATAAGAGCAGTGATTAAAACGGGGATAACAAACTAATGGTAGCGGAATTATAGCGGGATTTAAGGCCCTACCTATGTGCCTTCTCAGTACGCTGAAGGGCTTTAAGTCTGAGAGACCATGCCCACCCTAGGTATTTGGCTAAGACTATTGAATGGACTGGTAAAGTGCTTGTATGTAGGATTCTAATAGCTACGGCAGAACTCCTTGTGCCCAGTAATTTACATAGAGGAGAGAGCCAATGACGTCTAGGAGTAGCGTATACAGGGCAAACGAACAGAAAGTGGGCGATAGTTTCTTCTTTGGCACCACAAACAGGGCAGGAACATGTGCTTGCACCAAACCACACACTAGTTAGGGCCCTGAGTGGAAGGGAACCTGCTCTAAGTTGAAAATAGAGTTTCCTATCCCTTGGCAAGGTGATCAGATCCCAAAAAGGTTCTAAAAGAGGTGTGACCTTTGCCTCTAAAAAACGGCTGGTCATCGTGGAGGAAGTAGAAGCGCCCCACACCCTGTGAGTTACCTGTTCCCAGTATAATGTTTTCAATAGCTTTTTGGCAGGAAACTCAGCAACAACTGGATCGTTCCATAGGCCTACCAACCCCAGAACTTTTAAAGATTCGCGGAGGTTCCTTAGCCACCCTATCTTATGGAACTTGTCAACCTGAATTACGTCCATGATACCCATTGCGTAAGATCGGAGCTCAGGTGTAGTCCATAGTCTCCTCCAGTATAAAACCGGACGGAGATTGGCCAGGTCCTTAATGGCCTTTCTACCTAGATCGTAACGCAATGGGACCATTGGCGTACTTTGTGGTAAGCCAGTAATGTAGCGAAAAAATTTGTTTTCAACGGCTGTTAGGGATGTTAAAGCATCAAAACCCCAGAGCTCTGCCCCATACAGGACTGAGTTTAGGGCCTTTGCCTCATATACTTGTAACGCTGGTTTGACCGGTTTAGTAAAAGATTTTTTATGCTCTTTGACCAGCGTTCCCGTAATCTGGGTGAGTTTCAACGTGGACAATTCTAAATGTCTGTTCCACCGATTATTGTGGGACACATGAATGCCCAAGTAGGTGAAGTTTGTTACCTCCTCCAGAATTTGGCCGTTCATTATGAGCTTACCAGTTCTATAACTTGGGTGTGGGTTGACTGTCATAAGCTTAGTCTTTGACACATTGACCTCCAAGCCATGATCTTTGCAAAAGTTTTCAAAAATTGACAGAGCCCTTTGCATGCCGCACGGGGTTTTAGACACGAAAAGGGTGTTGTTGGCAAACATTAATATTGGTATAGGGGCTCCTGCCAACTTGGGAGCGTCGGTGTTAGCTTGAAGCATATAATCAACTACTCCGTTAATATACAAAGAAAAAAGTGTTGGGGCCACGGCGCATCCTTGACGCACACCTCGCTCAACAGGAAACTCGGGGGTTGTTTCCCCCGGGCCGTCCCATTGTAATTTTGCGAAGTTAGGCTCATGCAGTCTCCTGATTAGAGTCAAGAGCTCCAGGGGTAAACCAAGCTTTTCGAGAACTCTCCAGAGTTGCTCTCGGGGGACAAGGTCAAAGGCAGCTCTTAGATCAACAAAAGTGACGTAGAGACTGCCTTTGCCTAGTACGACAACCTTCCAGAGCAATTGCTTAAAGCGGAACACCTGATCCACGGTGCTGGTGAATTTGCGAAAGCCCGCTTGGAGACTAGAAAGGATCTTGTTAGCTTCGATCCAAATGAGTACCTCATTCAGTACCATCCTCCCAATGACTTTTTGGATTGTGTTGATTAGGCTGATGGGCCTGTAAGTCCCTGGGAGGCTTTTATCACCCTTTTTATATATTGGGATTATGATAGCACCCCCCCAGGATTTAGGTACTGGGGCACCTTCAGCCACAGCGTTCGCAATTAGAGTGATGTACTTGCTCCAGAAAGCTTTGTTGTCAAGGAAAAGATCAGATGGAACACCGTCCAAGCCAGGGGCCCGCCCTGCGGCTACACAAGACAAAGCGGCTAAAACGTCATTAGAACTAAAGGGCCCGGACGAATAAAAGACATATGGAATTGAGCCCAAATTTCTATATTGGGGGTCACGTGCATATTGGGGTTTGAAATACGCCAACCAATCTTCTTGAGTGACGTGGTTTGAGGGGTTTTCAGGCAAGCCCCCTCTGCCCCACTTTAACACATTCCAAAACAGTCTGGTGTCCCGGGCATAGCAAGCCTCCTTCAAGTCAAGCCAGAACAATTTGTCCCATTTTTTTTTTGCTTGGGCGAGGCTTTTCTTATAAGCAGATCTAGCAGATTGAATGAGAGGAATACTCCCACTAGAGAGGGCTTGAGCCAAAGTGCCTCTTGCACTTTTGCATTGTTTGTCATACCACCTAGGTTGCTTAGACGGTGGCTTGGTACCCTTTCTTGATTGCGTGAAGAAGAAGGCACGTAGACCCTCGAAAAATGACTCATGTATTCTAGTTGCTTGCACATTTTGGTCTTTAGTTTTCAAAATTTCCACAAGGTTCGCATTGGTTGCAGAGAGATTAGTATTGATACGAGCCATTACTGAGACATTAGTCTTTACTGAAGTCCATTTTAGCCTCCGCATATCATTTGTTGGCACACACATCGAGGGAGCCAAAGTAGGTTCCTTGGTCAATGAGCGGGGTTTACCCCACCATCTATGAGAAACACAAATGGGGTTGTGGTCACTCTCTAATCTAGGCTTCACCACCATATCTATAGGATGGCACCACAGCCTCAAAGAACAAAGGACATAATCAATCCTGCTAGCTGAACGGCCATTATCAAAGGTGGGTGCTCCCAGCTTGTCTCCTTTTGTTCTTCCGTTCAGTGCCCGTAGGCCGCTTTCAAGGCAAAGTGCGTTTACCTGAACTGCTACCATAGACTACCTTTTAATAGGGGGTAGCAAGAGTACTGGGATACCCCATTGTCGGTCCTCATCGGGGTCGAAACCCCATTCGGAGTCTGAATCTAGAAGGGGTTCGAAAGTAACATTAAAGTCCCCAGCTACGATCAAGTCCCTGTTGCACGATTTAGATTCTATAAGTGTAGATAGAATGTCCAACTCCCTTGACTTTTTCCCTTTCGTTCCCCGAAGATAGATGTTATAAATATCCAAAGTGCCCTTGTGATCGAAAGCTAGTCTCACTAATTGAATATCCAGGGACCCAGTGTCGATCACAACAGCGCGTGAAAATAAATCCTGGCGAGCCCAAATAATTAGTCCACCAGATGGACGGCCTTTCGGCCCTTTAGTTGCTGGGACGTAAAAATTCAAGTATCCCGGCATGAACCGGGCCTCAGAGGACCATGTTTCCTGTAATAGGCAGACATCATAGTTGTTAACAAAGCTAACCCATTCAGGTGAGTCAAATTTAGTCCTAATGCCAGCCAAGTTCCAAGACAAGAGGGTGCCAGAGTAGTTACTAGGCTGTGTGGTGTGGTGCACAATAGTCTGTCTAAGTGCATTTGCCCTCTCACTCAGCACGGGTGGACACGGCAATAGGGCTCTGGGTGATGTGTGTGGTCCTAGCGGGGCCAGAGAAGTAACCGCCTGGGCATCTATGGATATGCTATCGTTTGCCCTCAGTGTCTTAAGAGGTAAGGGGATTGTCATACTATGGAGTTGTCATTGACAAAAATCTCGAGTGTAGAAATAGTTCAGGTTGTGGGCCTCTATTCCAGATCTAGGTCTGTAGGGTATGTGGTCAGTAATGAACCTAGAGAGGCGTGGGTCTTTGAAATTGACAATAATGCAATCTCCTTGGATGTTTTTAGGTTGGGAGCATATCCATTGAACCCTTCTAATGAAAAGAATCCGACCATTCAATTCATTCGGGATTGGTCTATGGATGTTGAGCCAGTGACTTACTTTATTTTTTAGTTGCTCAAAAGATTCATTTTTGTTGGTGGGGAGTTCAGGGACACCCGTTAATACCACAACATAGGGAAAGAATTCTAGTGGTAGATGTATTTGGGTCGAGAGTGGGCTGGATGCATTACCTGGGAGGGCTATATCAACAGTCGTACTCGGGTTTTCTAAATTCATAGTGTTAGTGCTCATGGGTGCTTTGCTTGGCCGACCCTCCCGCCTCGGGTGCTGATTATTTTGTAGAACTCCCTCCCGCCGTAGTGGTTGTTGGGTATTTGGAAGTGGCATAGTTGGATCTATGCCTAAACCAATACCTGTAGTAGTTGGAACAGGGGCGGGAGGTATGCCAAGTGAGGATGGGACAGCAAAGGTAGAGTTTGCTTCATGGGTGCAATTAGTTTTAGATATATCCCTAGTGCACTGCTTAACAACATTCTTTAGCGAACAAAAGTTATCCAGGATAGATTGTTCCAATTTATCAACATTTGTTGCCACCTTTTCGATCCTTTCGAATAATGGGGAAATTAAGGATCAAGCAATTCGTTCTAACTGAGAGACTGTGTTGCTAGTATCAGATAAAAGGGGCACGTGTGTACTGGAGTCGATCATGGAGGGATGGGCGCTACTGCTTGAGATGTCGGGAGGTACCGTGTTTTTAGATGCTTTGGGTATTTTCGCCAGCCTGCCGCCATCCATGGCCCCTCCCCTTTTCCTTTTCTGAATGACTGATCTGGTAGATGTAATAGATCTAGCCCCTGCTCTAGTCTGGGGATGGGGAGCATGGGGAACGTTGGGCACGGGCGTAGGTACAACTTCCTCCTCTAGCACTACATCCGTCATAACTGCGAGATCTATCGACCTCCCGGGTGAAGATAACAGTCGCTGAGAGGAATCAGACGTTGAAAGTAGTGTTACCTCCCCCCGCAGCTGCTCTCTAAGAGTATTTGGGGATTTTACAAGAGCTAGCGGGCCCAATGATGAGTGCCTGTCAAGCGAGGGATCAATCGAAAGGCGTCTTTCAGTAATGGCTATTTCATGTTCCAATACCGAGACAGCGCGAGTAATGAATTGGTCCATAGTCCCAGCCACTGTGGGGTTGAGACGCCTCCCCTTTCCAGCCATTTAACACAGAACCAGACAGGTCAATAAGCAACGACAGTCAAAGATTGCACAAATGTCAATAGTCCGGGAACTGTAACTGCAACAACTTACTTTTAGGACTTAATATCAAGGGGAGAGCCCAGCCCGGCCTGGTCGGCCCCGGACGGCCACAGACGGCCCGCCCTCTGCCTGGGCTCAGCCCGGCGCTGCCCGCGCGCGGTCCCGCGACGCGGAGGGCGCGCTCCAATTTGTAGCGCCTCCAGGCGCGTCCAGTGGGCGTGCGCTTCCGCCCTGCCCCACCAGGTGCTGCTGGGAATTGTAATCCCCCTCCTTGCCGGTTCCGCGGGCGTTGCAAGCGCGGCAGCGGGAGGGAGACCAGTGCACAGGCAGGCAGGCTGCAGACGAAGTTCCCGAAGTCACAGGTCACAGGGCAGGAGACCTCAGCTCACAACTGACCAGGTACGACACCCCCCAAACAATCAACCTATCCCTGTCCACATTTGGAGGGATGTTTTCTCGAGAAAGTTTCCACATTTGATTATTTGGGAGCTACTATGAATGACAGGATGGAGTGGGATTCCCATATGGTCAAGGCTAATCTTAAATTAATACAATCATCAGGTGGAATTTTAAAGGTTTTTAATGAATGTTCTTACAAATCCGTGGGTCCCCCAGTGGAAATATATAGGGCTCAGGCTAGGGGAGCGGCATTATACGGTGTAGAGCTCTGGGGTCATGTTAATGCCAGCTCTATGTCCGTTACCGAAAATAATTTTATTAGACGTCTTCTAAACCTCCCTAAGAGTACCCCTTTGATCCTCTTAAGATTGGATTTGGGATTGTGTCCTATGCAGGAGACTATTCTTCATCGACCTCTGTTTTACTGGAGGAGACTTTGGTCAACACAGAGTTATTAAGCTACAAGGAGGAGTTAGTCGACCCTTTGTCTATAAGGGGATCGGGCAAAATTGCGTGGCTTAAACATGTCAAACAACTCTGCTACGATATACATAGGGAAGATTTGTGGACCTCACCAGAAACATCTTGCCCTCTGACTAGCAAGAGGGCATTGGGTGGTGTTCTTAAACAGCATCACCTGAATCTCCGAGATCTGGACTCTAGCAAGGGCAGGCTGTATCTTAAATTCTTGGAGGTGAAGGACTATTATGCTTTTGAAAAGTTTTTAGATGACATCCGGCCCTCACTAGAAAAAAAATGTATCTTCAGTTCAGACACGGATCTTTACCTTTGAGGGCTTTGACAAACAAATGGATGCCTTCGTCATCCAGGTGGTGCCCTTGCCCTGATTGCGAGCATGTAGAGGAGACTGATGTGCATGTTTTGCTTTTCTGTCCCTCCTATAACAGGGCTCGATTTAAATGGATCATTTTCCTTTGCAATTTAAGAAGTCTTAGGGATTACAGGGAAGTCTTTAGACTATTAAAATTTGATACGACCCCTGTGTTTGTCTTTGCCACTTCGAGCTTTCTTCTCTCCATGTGGTTCGCAAGAAATGTAATGATTAAGGCAAACCATGTGTAGCATTATGTTGTTCTATTTATAGATCTACTGTTCCTCTTCCTGGTCACTAACTGTTTTTATTGTCGATATTGTTTTCTAAGCATATTTTAACTATTTTATGTATTGTATTATGGCTGAGTATGTACTATGAATTTTTATCATTGTATTTTTGTACTATATACCTGTGCTTTTATGGTTTTTAACCGAAATAAAGCTGTGAATGATGATGACATGTGCAGTAGACGCCTTTGAGGCCACTTGACTGTTGCGTACAAGTGAGGAGGTCGAAAAACAACCCACTTATTGAGTTTGTTTAGTCCTATATTGCTTAGCCATCACATACATGTTACACTTTTTGCCATGACTGCAAAATGCTTGCATTCACCAGTATACTATCTAACGGCTAACGCGCAGCATTTTTCTCATATAATAGGCGGAAGATTCCCTTCTACAAACCAGAGATTTACAGAGCTTATTATGATGCAAGATGATGTAGCCAGTATTTCTACGGTGAGGGGTCTTCCAGAATTCAAAAGATCTTGGCTCTTGTTCTTGTTGTCATGCACTTGTAAATGTTTACTGTTTTAATCTTAGGCTTTTTGCTGGCTTATTGACTATGGCTGTAGGAAACTAAATTTCATATTAACGATGTACAGAGTTTGTTACTTGTTTCAAATAAACCTTTTGAACTTACACATAGACTCTGTGGTATGTGGTGTGGTGGGGTGGACTTACACAAGTGAGTGAGCAAAATGGTGTTATTATGTTCTGGGTTGTCTGTCTCAGTGATCATCAACATTGTGTATCTTCTTCGTGGGGGGGTCGGGAGTGGGACCCTAATGTGAGACACTATAGCTAGTCGGTCAGGGGATCGTGGGTTCTTCGGACTGAGGTTTGATCAGTAAGGTCAAACCTCCCATCACCAACACCCTATTTTGTTGTGCATAGTTCTGTATGTGGCTCTGCAGAATCACTAGACAATAGTAGTATCATGTACTATTTGTGGTAATTGTCAAAGCGTCAACATTGAGAAGACTAGAAGAGGACAAACCAAAGGACAGGAGGACACAGTGGCTAGAGCTATTGGTCAATCAGAGTTTTATTATTCCAAAGAAAACCTTCAATAAAGAGTGGGCAACTGTGCAAGCTTCGCTACAGACAGAGTAATAATAGTAATAGTAGTAGTAGTAGTACAGAGAGTCATAGCAGAGGCAGTTAGAAGCAACTTAGTTAGAGGCAGGGAGAAACAGAATTTGGAAACAGATAGTCAAGGTCAAAGAAGTAAGCTTTTGTAAAAAATAGAATTAGAAAGTGGAACCATAATTTATAGTTCGGAAAAAAAAGATGCAGTAAAAGTTAGGGAAATATAAATGTCAATATAACCACTGGAGGACTTACTGGGGCCAGCAGCAGGAGCCTCGGTAGAGGAGCGGTCCTGTGGTTCCCCCGCCGACTCCGACCCCGTCTTCTTGCCCCTGGGTGGTGCTGATGATCATGTAAAATATAATAAAGATAGAGACAAACATTAAGGAGTGCTGTGAAACAAATATTAATAAATCATTTGGAAAAATAAGTCAAACAACATTTTAGGAAACAACAATTGCAATAAAATTGACCAATCTAATCAGATGGATCGACTACTGGCTTCTTCCTGCATTCACGGATTGTCTACTTATTTATGAACACTCCAGTGTTCCATAATCATTCTGATTACAATATGAAGCCTAGTAAGTACCACCTGACCTACACCACCTATTCCAGATGGGCCAATTGTTCACTAAGTCTGCATTTCCATTTTTTTCAGCCATCAAATGCATAGATGAGATGGAGGACAAATGCATACATTTGTGCATACATACATACAACAAATTGTGGGTTGGTTGCATGATTCTGATCTAGTTCTGCTACTGACTGACCATGCTAAGCCTACCACTCACTAAACAAAGTACAAAAGGTTCTACGGAGGACTGGGGTAAGCAGCACTCAGTGAAAGAGGAGGCGTCACGCAGACCGCATAAAATAATTATTAACTAATACTAACAAACTAAACCTAGTATCCAATATCCATCCACCACTATTTCACAGTAGGACAATGGAAGGACTAGAGTCTCTCTAGCAAATCGCATTACCTAACTTCAGTTCTCTTACATAATCAGCACAAGCTAGCGCAAACTAAGTTGCAAACAAGTAAGAGTACAACCGAGCACCTGGGTCCTTAAATCAAAGAAGATTTTGCTTTTTGGAACGTAATTTACCAGCAACGCTTGGCACGCAGCAGTAATCTTGTTGTTCGTCAAATTTAATTTATGCACAATAAGTTACTCACCAAGCCCGATGACATCGACACCTAGCAGGTCCAACAGGTCCTGCTCCCGGTCCAGGATGTCGGACCACCGGTGGGCTTGCTGATTATGGGTGCGCCAGACCCCAGAGGACCGGAACACTGCCCGGCACCCCTTCGCCCACCGACGGTGCCTCTCCTGGGTAGCGTACCCGGAGCCGGGCCTGCCGTCTGCTGCCAAGGTCAAGGGGAGGTGACGCTGGATGAAAAAAACAAGGGCGGCCACCTCCTCCTCCCCAAACAGTTGCCGGGCCTGCACCCCTGCAGGACGCATTCTGCCGCAAGGCAGGCGGCCCTTGTCTGCTGCTCCTGCAGGTCCCTTGCCCTTGGCACTACCTGTGCCCATGGCCATGGTTCTGGGGTGGGTGGGTGGCGGAAAAGATAAGTTAGAAGGGGAAAAAAAAGTTAGGGGGAAGAAGAAAGAAAGAACTTTATAAAAGTTAAAAAAACACAGTAAAAGTAGAAATAAAATGCAAAACATAAACTTAGGCAAAGAGAGAGATAGATGATAACTAAAAAAAGTCAGAAAACATGCTTTAAAGACAAAGGATTGCAAAGATAAAGGGAGGATAGAAAAGTAGGCCCAGAACCATAGCATAGAGTGAAAAACAAAATGGCCGCGCCCATTCGCGACCGCGTGGGTAATTTTGCGCGATATTTCTCGCGAACATGCACTATTCATCGCGAACAAGTAAAATGCGCTCCTTAACAAGTCAATGCACATCGCGAACACGCTATCCGCGACCCGGAACAGTAAATAAGGCATCGCGAGCGGGCGGGACAATTGAAAATCAAGATGGCCGCGCCCATTGGCGACCGCATGGGTAAGATCGTGAGATATATCCCCCAAGCATGCAAACAGCTCCCCGAACACGCTCACCGCGCTCCCGACCAAGAAAAATCCATCGCGAACAGGCGCCCCAAGCAACTACGCAAGCTCACGAAGCTACGCGTAGCTCGCGTAGTGCAAGTACATCTTCGCGAAGCTTCGCAAAGCGCGACTAGGCGAACTATGCCCAGGGTTAGTCGACTCCAGACTTTGAGTCCATATTTGATAACTTGTGGAATTCACGAGTAATACTGCTAGCTCCACATAAGCTAACACTGACTAGTATTTCTATTTTGTCTATCTTAGCACAATCAGGCATTCTCATTGTGTTAGCATCATCATGTAGTACTCAGGTGGTGTCAATTCTTTATACATCTTTTATAAATATTCAGCCCACTTACTGAGTTTTTCTACTTCCACTTAGTTGTCTACGATAGATAATCAATCAATAATCAATCAATCATTCAGAACAATCCTACAGTTAGAGCTCACCTGGGTGGAACTGGAAGTGGGACCTCTCTTGTAAAGTTCTGTTATTGCTTCAAATATATTCATGCCCCAACAAATACCTCACACCAAAACAAAAAATTTAAAAGGGCTAAAAGAGGGCATTATGGATGTTGGTCTAGAGATGGTCCATGCTCTGCTCCATTGAGATGAGCTGGCCCTAGATTGAGTCCAGCCACTGCAGGATATGTCGCAGTAATGGCCTGTTGCCATTATGGTGGGGGCAGCAGCAGTTGACCGGTGGTGGCGCTGGTGATGGGATGGCTGGGTGGCTATAGGCTGAGGAGAACCGGCTGCACTGGGGTTCGTCTTCTGTATGTTGATTTCTTCCTCCTCCTCTTCCAGGACCACCAGCCACCGGTATTCCTACTGGATACGCTCCATGCTCTGCTGCCACAAACAGGCTGGTCTCTCCTTCCTGTTGGGTGGTTCGGATGGACCAGAAGGAGCAGCTATATTGAGAAAAACAAAAAAGATAAATTGTAAAAAATGCCCTGTGCAAACAAATGTTATAAATAACTGGGTGGGACAGTAGTCGGAGATTGCTGATCCTATAGGGCCACTGAAATTATTTGATGTGATGATTATGATTAGGAGAATTTCCAGGCCAATTTTATGTTTTATTTTACCCACACATGTTGGCAAACATAAAAAAGCAGTGACTATGTGGCAGAAAAGTAACAGGAAAGAATAACATTACAGGATTAAAAAGATAGTGTTTAGATTTTTTTTTTCTTCTCATTGCCGTTAGTTTGCAACTAGTTGCGGTTGTAGTTAACAATTATCTATTTTTAATTCCAGTAGCCCTACTCTTCGCCAAATGCATTTCTCTTTCTACCCCGTCTCCAAAGAGGCTGATGAATAATAAATAAGATACTACATCAGTCACACACCTCATGTATGAAATGCAGATAATTATCCTTTCTGCTGTAAGTAGACGATGAGTTCAATTAATCTAATGACTGCACTACAGTTAAAGGAATGGATTATATAGATTTTATTTGGCACATTCGTCACTGTGTATGCCATATAAAAAACTTGAAATCAAATCATGCATTTACTCCCACTTTACTCTGTGGCCTCGCCCACCACCACATATTTCCAACAAATTCATTCGCTGGCCAGTAACCAAGGGAAGGAAACTTGATTTTCTCTACTGCTGAGGGTAGGGTAGAGGGACTAGAGTCTTAGACAGGTAGGGTAGAGCTTTTTTATATATATAATAGAGGGGCCACTACAGTGATCATTGATTCCTCATATTGAGCTTATTCAGTTATGGTTCAATTCAAAAGGGAAAAAGTTTAACAAGTGTATATTAATTTATTACACTAAACCATGATATATGTTCTCCTAGAATCACTTCACATAGGTATTGTATGATTAAATGTGGCACATTCCAAGAATGGCCCACCCATCATTTCACTCATATATTTTATTTTACGGAGTTTTATATAGCGCAAACCTGACCCGAAGGTATCGTGAATCAGAGCGCTTTACATAGCACTAGTTGGGTTACATGAGGAAACGTTAATTTTTTTGTTAGGCACGGGGAGAATAAGGGGCCTATTAGCAAAGCTGGCGGATCGCCACCGCCCAACCGGCGGTGGCCATCCACCTGCCAAAACACCCCGCCGGACGGCCTTTTACCCCAACCACATTAGCATGGCGGGGGTACCGCGGTGGACAGAAAGACCATCCGCCGCTTTTCCGCTGGTAGGCCATCGTCATGATTGGCTACTAGGCGGAAAAGGCCCATAATATGGTGGCGGTGCCTTGCAGGCACTGCCATCCATATTATGATGAGTGCGGTAAAATGCCTTTCCATGGCAGAGACTCCGCCATGGAAAGTGGAAAAGCATGAGGTTTTTACTTTGGGGGCCCGTTGTGGGCCCCCAGGGAGGTGAGGGGCTGCACTTACATTGGCATGGAAAAGGTGGCAGGCACCTCGCAGTGCCTGTCACGTTGTGCATGCCAATGCACAACATGCATATTCAACATTGTGGCGGCTGCTCCTTACAGTACCGCCCGCCACAATGTTGAATATGCGGGATGCGACCGCCGGGGTGGCAGTCGCATCCTAATTGCCAGTGCAGGATCACAGCACCACTGGTTGCCGGTCCCAGCACCGTTAGGATGGCGGATCCTAATGGACCCCTAAGTGATTTGCCCAGAATCGCAGGATCTTCAGCATCATTGCCGAGACTCAAACCCAGTTCCCCAGATTCAAGGTTGACTGCCCAAGATGTATGTGATTTACCAGAGCCTGTCCCTGCTGCCGCTTCTCCCCCTGCAATGGGCCCATCACATCTCCTCTTGCAGCAACGCTGGAGCCGGCAACTCTGATGTTCTGTGTAGCTAGAATAAAACATTACACATAATTTAGGTCCCAGATACGCAATACCAAATACAACAGCAATGCAGCACTACAGCTCAGTTAGCATGTATATTCCAAATATCACTCTGGGCATTTGATTGGTTGGTTCACAAAGTTAGAAAAGCCAGGCACGGACTTATGGTCAATATAAACCATATGGTGTTGAGTGGCAAATGCAATGCTAGTGCCACCTCTTACTTTTTTCCAGTATCTTTGCATTGTCATTGTAAACTGGTATTGTACTGTAACTATAAATAAATGGGTCTGCGGCACACTAAATTGGGGGGGGGGTCCATGATGTCAATGACTACTCTCATGAACAGAACTTTGTTAGAGCTAAGAATAAGCAGGAAAAGGAAATCTTTCTGAACAAACATACATGGTGATTTTTAAAAAATTGTAAAATACTAGCTTACTTGGACCTGATCATGGTGGATAGCAACAACATTTCAAGAGACCAATAGGTACCCCAAAATTCTACAGTTCTAGACTAGGAAGTCCACAACAATCATAAAAGGGCTTACTGGGATCTGCAGAGCCCTAGGCAGCGACACTGGTGGTTGGCACTGGCTGGCCAGTTGGCCCCGGACACTCCGAATCGTCCCACTTCTTGCCTTTGGGTGCTGATGAAAGAAAGTAGGAAGACAAATAAAAATAGATTAGTGATTCTGTTAATAATCTCCACAAAATGTTTTAGAAAACCAAACACAGTGGCTAAAACAGATCACCTTAAGTTCTTCTAGTTTGGACTTGAGTCTATAAACTGTTGTTAAATCCATATTACAAATATCCCTAACAAAAACTGCATTTAGAACTAATGTATTGCAGTGAATGATCTTTAATTTTATTCTATTCCCATTTCTCAACACCCTTGATGAGCCAACCCAGTCTCCCTTTTTTGCAATGCATAGATACATACTTCACATCATCACTCTGAATTCAATTAAATAGCCTGCAACTGTAAAAGCTTCATAAACAATGTCACAGCGAGAACGCTTTAATTAGTGAGTCACTATAGTGACAGAAGAAAAAGTCTGCAATGGCTTGTTAATTAATCAGCCAAAGCAAGCGTCTGATGAATGCGATCAGGTAGTGGCACCTTCCTAGCAGAAACTAGAAACTGGATCACACAATTAGCTATCAGCATAAATTTTGCTAAACATAACTTGCCTCTGAGTGTGAGCAGCTTGCTATTCGGATTTTTATTTTAGCATTGTAGAACACAAACACAACCAACAATTAATACTCACTGAGCCCCTGAATTTCGATGCCTAGCAGGTTAAGCAGGTCCTGTTCCTGGTCGAGAATGTCTGCCCAGTAGTGCTTCAGCTCAGCTGCTGAATGGTGCATGGAACCTCACTGATGTGCCTCATGCACCGGTGCACCTTCCCCCAGTGCTGCCAATGCTCTCGCAGGGAGTAGCCACAGAAAAAAGAAATAAGGAAAGAAGTGGAAATAAGTCAAAAAAGTCACAGAAACACAAGTACATCAAATACACAAAACAAAGACGAACACTATTGTAAAGAGTAAACATTAGGGGTAGAAAAGTCATGAAGAAAGAGGATCACAGAGATTAAGAGATTAAAAATTAGGGTCAGCACCATTATAAAGAGCAGAAAAACAATATGGCTGTGCCCATGCAGACCGGGTGGTGCTGTTCAAGCGTGATTCAGAATGCAAGCAGACTACAGGACCACGTAGTACGTTCCCATGTGATTTTGGAGCATGAAGACGCACTCTTATTTCTAAAGCAACGCAAATGGGCATGCCGGCAAACTCCGGCATGGTAGAGTCTTTTTGCGACTCCGCGGATTTACACGTAGTAGGACTCCACAAACTCTGACCACTAGGCATATGTATGTTTTCTTATCTGATCTCTGTGTGTTGGTCTGTTGTGGGTACCTTCACCATGGCATCTTCATTTGGACGTTTCGGAGCTATGACACTAGCTGGTATATAACGCTGTTCAGACGTACGGAGTGGACATGCATTGGTCCAGGGAATGTCTTTTGCAGAGTTTGGATGTACAAAGCAGGTACCAAGACAGCTTGCACAGTCAGAGGATGGAAGTTACTTGGCTTCCATTGGACTTGTTCCTTGTGGTGCTTTGGTCATAATGTAATATGTATGCCATCATGTGATCCAACACAATGTTGTGTTGTGCCCATATCATGTTATTCAGCCTTTACATTGGCTTATTGCTCATTATGGAGGAACTAGATGTAACATTAGCTGTGTCTCCTCATTGTAAGCCAATGTACTTGTAGCATATCACTGTCATTTGTTTGTGGAATTCCACCAGATGCAAGCAACACTGAATTGAAAAGAAAGACCCTATGGTCAGAAACTGTTGTAATGACGTGTCTGTTTCTTTATTGATTTGATGTGAGATTCTTTTTGTGAGGTGGTCAAAATGGCTCCAGCTGACGGAATACTGCTAGTTTATTGTTGCCTATTGTGTGGGATATTGTCAGATGTATCCCCTCCTTCCATGTTGTGAGAGTCAGAAAGTGATTAGGTGAATGAAACATGTCTTATTTCCTATGTGTCTGACATTATGTCAGCCTATGATTTGAACTATGGAATAAAAATGCTGTAAGCTCAGACACTTGTATCTATGTGTTTTTCTAACATGGTAGTGAGCCTGATTTTGACGATATTCAATGACAATATATCCATGTTTTCAAAAGTCCCTAATTTTTACATTGCATAATTCACATGGAAGTAAATTCACAATGTATATGTGCGTTTTACAAAAGGAGACAATGTATTGGTGATGTGCTTTTATATTTGAGTAAAAAAGCCTGAGAAGGCCAGTGACATAATAAAATAATGACAACAAAAAAGTGAAATCGTCTGCCATTTTGGATGAACCATTGCAGTAGAGTCCTTTTGTTCTGGAGTCCAAAGACCAACATACTCCTCCCATCAGATAGGGAAAAGAGGGCAGGATCAGTCAACAAAGTGAATGTGTAGCACACACAGACCAACATTAGGGGCGAGGTATCCTGTTGATGGTGGGTTCTTATCATCCTGAGCTCCTAGATTTTTCCATGTATGTCCCCTCCTACAGGCAGTAGGGGGATCTGGAGCTTCTGAGACAGAAGCACTTGCAGGCGTATCATCCTCTATCAGGGCCTATCTTTCTGTGGCAGATGTTGATAGTAGGGATATACCTGGGCCACAGGAAGGGGTAGATTCAGGGGGAAAAGCCCTGCAGATGGTGGTGTTTATATCACTCTACATCCCAACCAGGGTGGCCACATCAGTGCAGAGGCCGCCCACCTCAGTGTTTTTACCGGCTACCTCTGTATGTACTCTGGCCACCACAATGTGGATACCGGCCACCTCCTAGTATATGTTCTGCTGCATCTCCTTCATTTACCAGGTTTCAGTCAAAACCTGGTCCATGACACTTTGAAAGTCTTGGTAGACTCCCAGGAGTTGGGTGATGGCAGCCTGGGTGGCTGTGTCCTCAGCAGGCTCACTCTTGGGACCCACATTTACCCTCTCATGATGCCTACCCCTCCTGGCCCTATGGCCTTGACCCTGACTACACCCTCCCACTGGGTCCTGGTTCCTCCATGACTGAGGTGGTGCTAGCCATATCAGAAACCAGACATGGGATGCACAGGATGGCAGTCACTATGCTAGAGGCATAGGTGAGGGGGCAGTGGTTGGCAGTGTTGTAGCTGTGGTGGAAAGTGTTGTAGTGGGCACAGTGAGCCCCACTATTGGTGTCTGCCCAGGCTGAACAGATGGGCCAGGTCCATCATCCACATCCACTTCTTCAGGAATGTTGTCATCACTGACGGGTTCTTGCTGGTAAGGAGAAGAACTCTGTTCAGTTACCAACTGCTGTTCCGGTGCATTGGTGGATTGACTTGTTGAGAAATGGAAAACATTGTAATTGGCGGATATGAGATATCTAGATCAATGCTGTTTGTGTCAAAAGTAATGGGTACCTAGAATGGAACAAAATAGAGATTAGTATTGTCAGCTATTAGCATGGAGTTGAAAGTAGGTATTAGACATGTGTAGACATTTATCAAATATTAAGATGGCATCTGCTCATTAGATGTGAAGCTATGTGGCATTTTAGCTTTAGGGACAGACATGACAGCTCAAACACTCAACTACCAACACAGTGTCGTATTATCATGTAATTTTTTTCATTCCATGGTCTAGTTGTATCTAATTCAGACAAACACCTAACTTGTTTGCATATGTAGTATAGTTCATCATGAGAGAAGTGCACAGTCAAGGGGTTACCTGGCAGTCCTAATGAGCTGAATTTTCTTCATGGCTGACATATATTTGGGGTACACCATTGTTATGGTCTCACTCCTGCCATCAATAGTTTCAGTTGATGGGTCCAGGATAGCATGAAGCAAAGCATGCATAGGTATATCTGAGTGGGCATTGTCTGTACATTGCACAGTCCATGATGAGTGAAGATCGTTGTCAAATGGGAGACAAGCGAGAAGGGGCAAAAGGAGTGTAACATTTTGATTAGAAGTGGAGTGAAAATGCCTCATGGTAGTTGTAGTCAGTTCAATCCCACGTTAGCAATACTTGACAAACAATCACTATACCATAGCTTTTGGCAACGTGCATTTGGGATGGACCCTACATTAACATTTTAAAACATATAATGGTTTCTGTATAGATAATTTAATGGAAATGTACTTTAATGTGGCATGTCCAGGAGTTGAATACATGTTCTCTTATATGGAACATTGCACATTTCCACAGTTAAACCAACATCTCAGCTACTTTGAGTATTACATTTTAGGTAATTAGATAGAGAATGGGTAGCTGCTGAAGTTGAACTTACCACTCCCCCCTCTATTCCTGACAAGCCTTCAGTATGCAGGATGGCCAAGATCTTCTCCCTCCAGGGTAAGTGTTGTAATGGTGTAATGGGAGGGACACCACATGTCCTCTGAGCACCCAAGTGGTGGCTGTTGTACTTTGTACGTATCTTCAGCCTTATGTCTTTCCACCTTTTCCTAAAGTCTCCCTGTGTGCGCAAGGTGTTACCAACAGCATTCACTTTGTTGGTTATCAGGTCTCACATTTCCATTTCCCTACTGATAGGAGTCTGTGGAATTAGGAACCCAAAAATGTGTTTCTCTATTCTAATGATTTCATCCACCATGACTGTCAATTATTGCTCAGTGAAGCTAGCTTATTTTTGCAGGCATGGTGTTAAAACATTTTTTAGTGATCCAGCAAAAGGCCAGAACATTTCACAATCAACAAATTCCTCAGAAATGGGCCCATATACACATTCAAGTGTCCTGACTATTTGGCTGCGGTCAAGTTTTATTTTCACCTTGATCTGGATTAGCCAATGCCTAGCAAACCTTCACAGATCAACACCCTTCCTTTGGTCAATGGACCATTAGTCGAGTAGTTGATGGTGATATTAACAAATTCATTAATTTATCTTATAACTCTTGATTAAATAATCACAGATTCCGGGTAAGATTCAATGAATTTGATCTAATAACTCAGTCAATATGAACGCTGATTTGTACACATTCACAGTGCAAATTCCATCAACTTTCATGGGAGAGAAAAATTAATTTATCAAAGTACATTCAATTTGTAGACTCATTTAACAAATTAATGCATTAGGAGTGATGGATGAAGAAACAAAAGACGTGATAAATCATACATTTGCAAAAAGATATGCAAATTAAAGACAGAATAATATTTACCAAATGGTGAAATGTGGAAAACCAACCTTCTGGCCAAAGAACTGGTGGGGGTTTCCTGACATAAGAATCAGGAGACAAAGACTATAGGACAGTATCAGGACAGGGAAATACTTACTACACTTCTCTAGAATCCTGACACACTGGAATGCATCCCTCTCTTGCACTCTCTCCCTCCTCGATATTCTTCCGCGAATCTCCAATCTAATCAGGCTGTCTTCCAGGAATTAATCTTCCGGTCTGTTCTTTTTCTTCTCAGCAGCAGCTATTGCCCACACCTGATTTTATAAGTTAAAATATATAAAACAAGCATACTGACATTGATATATACAAGCTTAAGACTAAAACAGGGTTATCAAATCTTGTAAATATAGACTATTGATTATATATCTGTTCTAATCTCACAGAATAAATAACCAGTGGATTTAATAAGTAAAATACGTGACGCGGTCTTCTTTTTTAACAGAGAATCTAAATACACTTAGGTAATTTATCATTAAATCATTGTTTCTCCAATATATATGGGACTTCATATTTTTTAAGTTAAGAGTTAGAATGCTCATAGAACTTTTCCTTTCTTCTTGTTGTGAAATTTTAACAGAGGAAAGACGAGTACCATACTAGAGACTTGGACATTTCTACACAAATACTGTGTGTCGCCCATATAACACAACAACTGAAGGTATCTATTTGGACAAGTTCCATAGTATCTTGTGGTGGGCTTTCCTGAATAACTCTCTATCAGATACAATAGCATCATCTTGGGCAATGAGCACTGCCTGTTTTTTAATTCATTTTGCACTATGGGTTACCTTTGACCTATCTGCACAATTTTCTTGTCTTTAAAAAACTCATAAGTAATAAAAACACGGTGTATCGGTGGATCTGCATGCTGGGGTTTTGTGATATATTTTAAATTGGGTTTTTCCTGTTTCCTGTGGATTTCGATACTTTGTGGATACAAACAATGAAAATCCTTTTTTCTCATGGCATTATTTGCAGCCTTGAAAAAGCTTCTAAGAAACGAAACACGTGTCGGCTGCTGGTTCAACGCTTAAAAGGAAAATTGCCACACCAAGCTGTCTGTTCCCAACCACACTGCTATTGTGTTTAAATTTGAAATGTGTGATTATGATTTTGTGATATATTCACATTAAATTGATAAAGCAAGACCTGAATTGCTGTCCTGCTGGTACTTTGAATTGATCTGTGCTAAATAACTATATGAATTGATATGATAATTGAATTAGAATGCCGAGGTTTATATATTTACGTTATTGCCCACACCTCACTCAGCATCGACAACGAACAACACAGCTTTAGTCAATTCTGCATGTCCCACCCTCAAAAGTTGCAAATATCAGTGAATCATGGACTGTGATTGGGCAGGGGCAGAGGAGTTGTCATCACCTCATGCTGTCATGTTTAATTTCTTAACTAAATCTTTGTTTAGCGAAACCCTTCCCCTTTAGCTCATTTATTATTTTGCCTTATTATTTTCCCATGCCTCCGATGTATCAATTCAAACAATTGTTCAATAGGACCCTACAGTCGATGAACATGTTATCACAACGACTTGTCCTTGGCTCTTGGCAGCCTGTCAAAGATCAGGTCAGCGGGTCACAATTTTATCCCACCATTCATGTCCCAACTGACGTACATCTTCACCGCCAACTTTTTCATTGGCTTAACACATTAGGCCCAAACATACACTATCAATAAAAGAAACATAAATGGATGTTAATTTCTTCGATATGTGATTGTCACTGTTCTTCACCCACTTCTATTCTATCCCATGTTACATTTTTTCCTTTAAGCATAAGCATTAGCAGCAACATCTTCTTTTGAAGGTCAGGTAAGCATATGTTAAGCACACGGTGCCTCATGACCTAAGATTTGTAGTCTTTGCGCATGCGTGAGAGTTTCCCTCTCAAACAAGTGAGTCACATGGTTATTTTTGCGATTCTGGTTTGCACATGCACAAAGCATTTTTCAGTTTCAAGCAAGATTTCAGTTACGTAGCAAATTGCTCTTTGTTATTCAAGCGTGCATAAAACTCTTTTGCCAGTATGTAAATGTCATGTGCATGTTAGTTTTCTCTTATTTATTATTTCTATTTATTAGTAACTGTTAATGAGAGATTGATTCAAGCAAGTTTCTTTTCCTTGAATCCTTGCTCCATCAATCCCCCCTCTTATGGCATTTTAGAGCCATCCTAAAATACCCATCATTGCAAATTGCCAACCTTATTTTTATAATAGTGGTACCTACGTTGTTTTCTACACATTCTTTATTTTTCATCTTTTATGTTTATTTATTTTATCGTACCATTCAGATTATCTCTCATTTCCTCTAACTTTAATTTCTTCCTTTTTCTCTTTCTTCCCATCCTTCTATTCTTTATTTCGATCATTGACCCAGTTCTCATTTTTCCCTTGCAACATTTATAGGTCATTACTATCATTAACATCACTAATGCTATTGAAATCACAGGGATCAACAATTCCCTAAAAAACTACTTTCAAAAGTGGAAAACCAGTTACCTATTTTAGAAAGACTTTTACTAAAAGTTTCCCATCCACCGAGAACCTCCAGTTGGGTCAAATCTTTATGAATCTTTGTAATATTCTTGAAATATCCCTCAATACCTGTACTTTTGTCCTGGATATATGTTCAACAATTTTGAACTTTCAACATGTCACAGACTCTTCCTTCTTTTGCCAATAGGATATCAAGGGCAAGACTATTTTGCAAAACAATAGATCTGATTGCAACCATTTCAGTATTGATCATTAAGAATCCTCCCGCAGTATCTGTTGATAAACTGTCAACTACAGTGGGTTATTGACGTATCTTATGTGAATTCAATATGACTCCAACTGGCGGTATCAGTGCACCAAATATATCACCTACTATGTCTGCAAAACTTGCTCTTTTATTTCTTGTTAGTCTTTTACTTATGTCATACATTTCATTGATCTTATTGATTCAGTATACCTTTGGAAATACAATGGCAATATTTTAAATCTGCCCTACCATTGTGCAGGTAACTGGTAATTATTTTTCTCAAACCTGGAATATTGTACATATTTATCCCCTCTTTCTTGCTAAATTGATGACAAACAGCTTGTTGTCATTCAATGTGTATGAGGCTGTATTTAGGTTCCTCAATTGCAGGAGGTGTATACAAATCTCACTACTGTCAAGGTTCCTTCGATATGAAAATGCTTCCCTTTTTCTTTTTCTATGGTGGTGGATTCTTTTACTTATTTTGGTTTAGAATATATGTTCTCCTTATCTTCTTTTTTTGAATAATTTTTAATATAATGCTCTGTTACTTTCGGACCACTATAAGAGGGCACAAAATCCCCTTTTTTATTTTATTTAAGTAATCATTTCACCGTTCCAAGGTGGCGCTTGTCATCAGATTTCGACGGTGTATCGAAGTCCTTTTTCTTTGTCTATACGCACTCTCGACGCGCGTCTATCCCAAAAATTATATCGGATAGGGCAAACATCGAAGTAATGCACTGGAAGCTTTGGAATTTGTTGCCGCCCTTTGGTTTGGCCCGGTAAGCATTCACGCTGTTTTTGGCCGTTACTATAAAGTTCTGAATGCTTTGGCTGTATGCATACTCGCACACATATTTATATGAGAGGCTGACACGTTTCTAACTCCATGGTGGTACAGTATTGAGTGATGTCGTCTAAGAAGGAGTAATTCTATGTACATATATTGATTCTTGAGGGCCCGGTAAGCATTCACGCTGTTCTTCGTCCTGAATGCGTTGGATGTATGTATACTTGTACACATATATATATGAGAGGCTGACACGTGAGTCTATTACGTTTTTAACTCCATGGCGGTCTAGTATTGAGTGAAGCTGTTTAAGAAGGAGTATTCTTGTGTACTTTTGGGCATAACACGTGTATGTCATCCCTTATGATTATTGCTCCTGCCTTTATCGGCCGGAAGATAACTGTAACCGTGGCCACATTGTTTTTAAACTAATACATCTGTAGGTCTTTATGTCTTGTTTTCTTTTGCTTTCTAGTTGATTCATGTGCGGAAGCACATTGGTGTTTTGCACATTGGTGTTTTGCTCACCAATTACTGATACCATTCCTTTAACTACAAGGATTGTTGCCATTAAACTCTAAATAAATAAATCCGGATTCTTTGAGACGGGTTGTATTTTCAAACTTTGGATCTTTTGTGACTGGTTGAAGCAATATCCACCCATTTTATGTAAGTGGCCAGTGATGTAGGATCTATTCCTTAGTTCTTAAGTATATAGGGAACCTGTCTCTCATTATAGTTTTTTTCTTTTAGTGATGTTGTGAAATTGTCTTTGGACCAATCGAAGTAACTAAGGTTGAAGTCCTTATCACTCTTTTTAAAAGGTGACTTTTTCTATTTTTCTGTTATTTATTCTTTTGTTCATTGGTTGTCCATTTTGGAGGCAAGCTTTGCGTTTCCGTTCCCTTCTATGCATGGTTCTGTTTTTTCTTCTCTTCTTTCTCCTTCTCTCCTTTGTCCTAGCGGGCCTTTTCTTTTGAAGGAGTTTTACTTCTTATAATCTTGACCCATATGTATTTTTCAGATACGGAATTATGTGTGACGCTCAATGGAACTCCTAGTCCTGAGGATGACTATGTAATTTTACAGTGGTCGAAACGCCGTCAACGATTTTGTGGCCAATACTTATGAAGGACACATTTATTTATGTATATGTTGTACCGTCACAGTAACATCTATTTTTTCGTTTGCCACCTGTCTGGTTTGTGATTTATATTGTTTGTATACCAGCACATTGTTTTGAGCGTTACTGTCCTAATTGTTTTTTATGTTGCTTTTTTGCATATGAGTATTCCTATTATATTTCTTCTCTTTCTCTCTCTTCTTTTTTCAATAATGTATAATTGATTTGTATATTTATGTTTTGTACTTTTAAACAAATTGTTTCTTGAACCTTTGTAAGGATTAGATAGTATTGCCCCTGGTGCAGGTGTGTTGGGCTGCCCCTGTTGTTGATAATGATGGGTAACCTATAGTAGGCATTTTTACCGCACACATAATAAATTCCAGGAAATACAGGATTAGTTCGACCTTTTAGTCCCCATCACCCCATTATTAGGAAGGTATGTTCACATTTGCTAGTACCAATGAAAATACTGTTATATTCAGTTTTTAATCTATGTAGACAGAATTTCCCCAGTTTTGACAAGTCCAGGGACATTTCAGCATAAATGTCGTCAATCTTATAATCCCCTTCTAAAGCAGCGCATGGATGTATATGGGACTTTTGCTCAACCACTTTCTTTTGGAAATCCTGCCATCTTTCTTCTACTAAATTGAGAAAATCTTTTTCTTCATCACGAAAAAGGCATGTTAGATTATTTCTATGAGCATGTGTTATATCTAAGGGATTCATTGTTAGGGAGAATTCTCCCATGAACTCTGCATTTTTACCACTAAGTACTAGATTCATTTTTCTTCTAATAGGAATTTCTGAAAATACTAAACCCATGTTACTATAGTAGCATTGCAACTCACCAGTAACATAAAACAAACTAGTTACCACACTACAAGACACACCATAAGTTAATGGAATATGGTGATATGTCACACCTTCTGAGACAGAAGTAGGTAGTATCATTCAAATATAACAGTCACTCACATCCATTGTGTTAACATATTGGTAAAGGTGTTTAACAAATGCATTTAATGACAAATCACCATTTGATTTATAATGATAATACATACTTTCATCCAATTGTTTTAAATCAGTAGTAGTTGTTTTCTTACTTTCTAACCACACTCACTCTTTCACTAGTATTTGTGTTATTTGTGTTATTCTGATAAGTAGTTATCATCTGACGTGCACCTGCAGCTTGGTGCTGCCCACATATCTGAGGCCACAGGTGCACGTCAGAACATAAACTGCAAACTCAGTTTTTCAATTGAAACTACCCTTATCAGAACCAAGTCTGAACTGAAAGGAGTCGAATAAGAGGTAGTATTAACACCGAACCTGCATGCTCCCCAGGAGGAACATTTAGTGAACCTCTGCTTCGGCTGTAGCCATTTTTTTGCTGCTGCTAGTTCGGGAAAAGTCTTCACAATCTGTGTTGTCATGGAAGGTCCCTTCTTATATGTGATCGTGGGTTGAGAAGGTAGATTCGGAGCCCAAACTCCATCTGTCATAATAATGGGCCAGTTACGTTTAATGATGGACCTGATTCTTCTCTCCTGTTTACTGAAGGCAATAATTAATCTTGGAGCACTCATCGTGGTTTCAATTTTATATACGTAATTTACTTTGGATAGGAGTGTGTCCCTCGGTTTCATATCAACTTTGCTATAGCCCCTAACTCTAAATCTTTCTAGGGCGTCATGTTTGCATATAGTGAAATACTCATCTGTGCTACAGATTCGCTTAAGGCGTATTAGTTCTCCAAACAGGATGCTTTTTATTGTGTGCTGGGGATGCGCACTGCTGGCATGTAGAGTTGTATTGCCAGCTGTGGCCTTCCTATGAAGAGTTGTCGCTACGCTCCCATTTTTGATGTATATTTTAACATCTAAAAATTCCACCTGTTGCTTGCTGATCTGTGAAGTGAATTTTAAATTGGCAGTATTGATGTTGATTTTATCACATTTCCCCTCCAAACAATAAAAACATTGTCACTGTAGCGCCACCATTGCACTACATGGTTACAGTAATCAGAATGAAATGTGCGCTTCAGGACCTGTTCCTCCCACCAGCCAACATGCAAACATGCATAGCTGGGAGAGATACAGGCCCTCACCATGTTGTAAAATCTAAGAGCATCTTGTTATGGATATAAAAGTCCGATGGTCTAGTACCCAGAAAATGTGTTAAGGCATTCAGGCCTGGTTCGTGCTCTATGCTCGTTTAAAGGGATTCAATGTCTAACGTGATAAACAGCAAATCTTCCGCCCATTGTATATCCGTTAGTTTATTCAATAGATCCCCAGGGTCCTTTATAAAAGTAGGTAGTTGTTTTACCAAGTCTTGTAGAAAATAGTCCACATATTGGGTTACATGTTCCCCTACACTTCCAATGGCTGCAATAATTGGTCTGCCGGGGACTGGGGTAGCTGTTGTGGACGTTAGGAATTAAGTACAGCCTAGGCAATATTGGATGTTCAACTTTTAGGACATTATATTCCTCTGACGATATACATCTTTTCTCTTAAATTGTAACAATTTTGCTTTTAAATGGTCCTCGAGATGCCTTTGAGCTTCTACTTTATAGTCTTTTTGAGGCCAAATGACAATGTTGCCCCCTTTGTCCGATTTGGTAATTACTATTTCGTGATTCTCCCCTAGTTTTTTCATAAGCTTAGAGTACTGCAATTCCTGATCACTTTTTTGGCGTCTTCTATGTTTGATTTGGTGGTGCAATTTTTTAATCTCCTCAGTAAAAACCTTGTGGGAAATATTGATGGCATCCTCAGGCATCATCGGAATAAAGTGTGACTTAGGTTTGAAGGGACTGATGCCCGCTCCACATTGTTTGATTTGGGCCATAGCAAGTCTTTCCTGTGTTGGCAACATGTCTATGCTGTTGGAAACTACAGTAAGCCTTTCTTCACTCAAATTGTGCGGAGTTAAAAGTGCAGGAACATCTCTAGCTTGGAGTTCCACGCTAGCATTGCTGGTATTATCATCAGTTTGTGTTCCTTTCAAACCTTCCTTGATGGAAAAAAACTTTTTACATTTTAATTTGCGGATAAAGCAAAAAATTTCAACTCTGGTGCGAGTATAATCAAAATCACTGATAGGACAGAATGAGAGCCCTAGAGCTAGAAGCTGTTTTTCAGCATCTGTGAGAGTGGTGGTAGACAGGTTGACAATAGTATTGTCATCCGTGTTCATTTTCTGCTCCAGTATGTTTTTCTTGGTGTTTTTGCATTTCCTCATTTTGCGCCTCTCGCTTCTTGTATTGTTTCTCCTTCTTCTTTCTTTTTCGGTTGTCTCGGTCTTGGGGTCTTGCGGCAGTTTAACGCTAAAGAATCTACCTCCTCTCCGAGATCCAACACTCTGCCATGTGCCTGATCTCCAAGGCTGCTACCTCCATCTGATGAAACCTCACTAGCCAGTGAGTCCACATCTGAAGTGCTTTTTAGTTCGCTCGTTTCAATGTTGGAATTATATCTTGCACCTTGTTCTTGCAATTTGTTCCCTTTACTGTTAAACTTGACTTTCTTTGCTGTTTCAAATTTCCGGGCAAATGTAAAATGTAAAAGTGCGGCCTTGCTCGTAATCAGCTTTATCTCTTGCGACTTTATAAGCCTTATGAGGCTTGATCTTATCTTCTTGTTTGCTCAAACGATCTTTTATTTCCGCTTGTGTTTTAGAAAAAAAGTCTTTAGGTTCAAGTTTATTCAGACTTTCATTAATTTGTTCAATCTCTAACATCAGAGCTTCCCGGTCTATATCCGCATATTTATCCAAAATTTTGACCAAATTCATAGATGCCTGTAAGTTACTCTCTCCCCATTCCCTTAACATTTGGGGCTTTCGTAGCTTGGAGCCAGTAAAATTCTCAAGCCTCGTGGCACTGTTCCCACCTCCACGTACTTGGACGAAAATTTCTGTTCCCACCACTTAGTAATTTCAGATTTCATACACTTTTCAAGCTTTCAAAATAGGGCTTTGACATCCCCCTCTTTAGCTGCATTACTATCGGTGGGTGTACTTATTGTTGTAATCATCTTAAATGAGCTAGTGAAAAGCTCTTCTGCCGCTGATTCACGTTCACGGACAGTTTCTGCTGACATTTCGAGGTATACATTTTACTTGATTATTTTCAATGCTGTCTGTTGCTTATGGTGGTAGCAGTAGTAGACACTTGCATTTGCACACAAAAATAATAGTCAGTCACCTGAGGGAGACTAGGGAACGAGTAGTATAAATACAGTACACGAGAAGAAGACTGCCAAACAAGAAGCCAGATGATAAGCAATGTTGAAGTAAAATAAAACATAATGGTGTTAAGGATAGCCTAGTACAAGTTACAACTAACTGAAGTCGACTCGACCTCTGAAGTGGACAAGAGTAACCTTTAGTGCTGGAAGGATGATAAATCGATACCGGAAATTAATATTTAATAATGGTTTAATTAAATCAAATAGCGAATACTGAGCATGGCTGGATAATCAAACCTCTTGCCAGTGTGGCTGATCTTCAAACATAGGTTTCAGGGGTGTTATAGTTAGCTGGCCATTTCACTCATACAAAACCATAGAAATTCCTCCATTATAGTTAGTTCTGCTAACTATAACTCGCGCGCCCGCAATGCATTGCTGATGATGTCACATATTGCATCATTCATGACATGGTCAGTGACATCACTGATGACATCACTGATGACATCTCAAATGACATCACTGATGACATCATCCAGTGAATGTGGTTTAGTTTGAAATTTAAATATGTGTTATATATATACCAATCTGTATTGAAGATTGAGTGGATATATAACTGTCTGGATGGATGATTTAGTAGCTGTCTGACTGTCTGTTTAAGTGAGTAATTAAAAGTGTCTCACTTAATACATGGATTAGTAACTAAACTATGTGAATGTGTGCATCACTGTCTCTGTTGTTGTATAACATGCTGCATCAGTTGGTCACTAACTACAGGAGTGTGTATATTAGTTATTGGTTAGTTGGGTGAGTATTTGTATGGGACACTGAGTTTGTGTGTGATTGGATGGGGTGTCTGTAATTCTATGCATAGATGTGTGAATGGTTGATTGACTAGGTGTATAGGTTTAAGAGTGCATGTGGAAAAAGTTGTTTGGGTGACTGAGTGAATTTATTTGTGTGTTGGTGAGCGAATATATGTTTTAGTTGTACATCTTCAACAAAGTAAACAAATAAAAGGCATTGTATGTTAGAGTTAGTGTATATAAATAAGTATGTGTAAGAGTCAGTGATTGTGAGAGTAACTATATGAATGAGTGTATAATTGTAATGGTGATTTAACATATTAACTATGAGTTACTATGTGTCTGAATAAATATTGTGTTGTTGGATAATTGTGTAAGTGAGTAAATGTAAGTGTGAATAATTTTTTTCATGAGTGAGTAGGATGACTGCATAACCGACTAAGATGACAGCTGATGTGTCAATGTCTATATCTGTGTATAAGTGCATTTGATAGTGTTCTATTAATTAGTGACTACATGTATAAATGATTCTGTTGTTGAATGGGGAGTTGTGTGTGTAGCTTTAGGAATCAGTGAGTGAGTATGTAGTAACTGGTATTGGTGTGTCAATGGTTTCAAAAATGTTACTCTGTATTTTCAGTGAGTGATGAAAGGTTATGCTAGTGTAAGATGAGTTGTATCAGATTGTCACGTGGATAATGTAATTAGTGATGTCATCAGTGATGTAATTTGAGATGTCATCAGTGATGTCATCAGTGATGTCACTGACCATGTCATGAATGATGCAATATGTGACATCATCAGCAGTGCATTGTGGGGGCGCGATTTATGGTTAGCAGAATTAACTATAACGTACGAGTGAAATGGCCAGCTAAATATAACACCCCTGAAACCAATGTTTTTTTCTGTGAATTTCTAAGGTTTTTTAAATGCTAATTTCTAACAATAACGTCTCTGAAACCTATGGTTTTTTCAGTGAATTTCAAAGCTTTTTTAAATGCTAATTTCTAACTATAACGTCTCTGAAACGTATGGTTTTTTCAGTGAATTTCAAAGGTTTTTTTAAATCCTAATTTTTAAGTGTGATAGTAGTTATACCTACTTTCTTGTACTGATTTTCTATAGTTTTTTAACTGTTTATTTATAAATATTTCATTAATTAAATAACATCATATATTTTTCTGAAAATTGCAAAAAATAAATTGTAAAAACATTCAAACTGAAATATTGATTATTTTTTTGTTTTCATTCTTTATTTTAATATATTTCAATTCAATTCAATTCAAAAAGTCTTTATTTATCGATAATTCATCATAAAAAGACAGTTTACAGAATATAAAAGAATATAAACAGGATATTTTGTCTTTTAAAAATTATTACAACATAATACAAAATGTTAAAATCTCAAAGATCCAGGGTACAATAATTTTATTGCCTCCTCAATCTAATAAGCCACACCCAAGCTAAAAACTTGGCAACTGCAACTACAACATATTTGCTAGTATCGAAGCGCAGGAAATCAAGTGCTACTGACCCTTGCCTTGTTCCCAGGGTACGACAAAGGGGTTTTAGCCATATAGCCCGAGGGGCTGCGTAAACAGGGCAGACAAAAAAAGATATGACCCACAGAGTCGACACATCCAGAACACCAGTTACAAGAATCAGACGATACACCCTTCCATTTTTTAGTGAATAAGTTTGTTGGTAATGTACCGACTCTAAACTGGTGGTAAAGTTTTCTATCTCTCGGCCTAGTGATGGTATCCCAGTAGGCTTCAAGGAATGGGGTATTCTTTTGTTCGAGAAACCTACCAGTCAAAGAGTCGGTTGAAACGGAAGTTAATTGTTTTTGCAGTACCATTGACCAGTATAGATCTTTAAAATCTTTTTTAGAGGGAAATGAGTTATTGGCTGGGTCAGTCCACAAAGTACCTAAACCCATGGAATCCAAAAGTTGTCTTACCTGTCTGAACCAGGGGATGTTACCAGCTCCCAAAATAGAACGAACATCAAGAAAGGCTTTGGCATAGGGACCAAGTTCGGGAACAGTCCAAAGTCGCCTCCAAAAGGCCAATGGCTTAAACCTAGCGATGTCGTCAAATGAATGGGAGCCGAGATCCAGCAGTAGTGGTTTCAATGGGGTGGAACTGGGGAGGCCCGTGAGCATTCTGAAGAATTTATGTTGAACTTTGACCAGGGGAGAGAGATTGGCAAAACCCCAGAGTTCAGCTCCATAAAGGATCGCTGAATTTATCCTAACATTATGGATTTTCATTGGGGGGCCAATTATTTTCGACTGGGATTGCTTTTGTTCTTTGGCGAGACATCCAGAAAGCTGGGCAAATTTAAGAGTAAGGACGTCAATCTGCGGCCTCCAGTCCAACTTGTTTTCAAATACTACCCCCAAATAGGTCATGACGTTAGTTCTCTCAAGCAAATCATTATTCATAAACACTTGGCCTTTCGCACATTTCCCTTTGTTAAATACCATGTATTTGGTTTTGGACACATTCACAGACAAATCAAAGTCATTGCAGAATTTAGAGAAAACATTCAATGCCGACTGTAACCCTGAGAGTGTCTGAGAAAGAAGTAGGGTGTCATCGGCAAACATGAGGAGTGGAAGTTTACTTCCACCCAACATGGGTGCGTCGGTGGGAGTAGATGAAAAGTACTGGACCACTCTATTGATAAACAATAGAAACAACGTGGGCGCAAGGACGCACCCTTGCCTGACACCCCGATTGACCCTGAATCTTTTAGTAATCTGGCCCTGTTTCCCCCAGCGCACTTGGGCGAAGTTGTTATCATACAGCCTAGTGATAATGCTCAGAAGATCTCCCGGAATCCCTAGCTCCACCAAAACATCCCATAGCTTGGTCCTATTGACCAAGTCAAATGCTGACCGAAGATCAATAAAGGCAGCATATAAGGTACCACCACAGAGATAAACCGTTTTCCAGACAATCAGTTGAAATTTGAATGCCTGGTCGATGGTACTGGTGCAGGGTCTAAAACCGGCCTGGAGTGGAGAGATGATATCCTCCTGTTCAATCCAGGCCTGGATTCTAGCCAGGGTCATCCTAGCAATTATCTTCTGAACGGAGTCAATAAGGCTGATCGGACGATAGTTCCCCGGACAGGAACGATCGCCCTTCTTAAAAATGGGAAGGATCTCTGCGCCCCTCCAGGAATCGGGAATAGCAGCCCCTCTAGCTATAGCGTTAGCGAGATGTGCAATATAGGGTACCCAGTTATCGGGGTCAGACTTGAAGAGGTCCGCGGGGACACAATCGATTCCCGGGGCCTTACCACTAGGCACCTTTCTCAAGGCTGCAGCAACCTCAGCGCAGTCAAAATTAAAAGTGGAGGAGATGGTCAAATCCCTGCTTTCTGCATGGGCAAACCCCTCGACCAAGCTTCCAACCGAAAACTGGGACTCAAAGTGTGAGATCCAGTTGTCCGGAGAAACATGGTTGCTGGGAATCTGGGTATCAGAACAGTTGCCCCACTTTACAATATGCCAAAACTGGGATAAATTCCTATTTTTGCTAGCGGCCAAAAGATCGTTCCAGTGGTCATTATCCCACTCTCGTTTGGCTATTGCTTTAGCCTTGGAGTAGTCTTTTCTGGTTTGTTTGATAACCACCCGGTCTTTAGTGATGATAGCATGTTTCAATTTGTTGTATGAGATTCGGCATGCTTTATTATACCAAGACTTAGATTTTTGGGTAACAGGTTTTTTGCCCTTACATGGTTTAGAGAAAATAGACTTAAGATCTAAAAATAAATGGTCATGTACTAGGGTGGCCTCAGTATGTGTGTCTTCAGCACTCAGTAGATGCTGTAGATCCCCAACAGCGCAAGAAACCTTTTGGCTAATCTCTGACAGTAGTACACTATCAATTGCTACCTTGTCCCACCGTACTCGCCGTTGGTTATTAGTTAATAAAGTTTCAGCGGTCACTATTTCAGAAGGTTTATCTCTAGGTGCTGGACATAGTAATAAACTCAAGACCAGAGGGTTATGATCACTCTCGGGTCGGTCTAGGACCACCATATCAGATAGCATGGGCCAATACTCCACCTTAATTAGGGCATAGTCGATTCGACTCGTGCTGCGTCTACCATCAGAGAATGTCGGCCTACCAACTTTATCTGATGGAGTCCGACTGTTGGCGGCTCTATAGCCCCGCTCCATGCAAAGGCTCATCCACTGGGTAGCGGATTCGGTCCACCTCTTGATAGGAGGGAGATCCAGAGGTGGGATATTAAAAACCGCGTCCACCTCCCCTGTGAGAGAGACGGGGGCAATTGGGAGTGGCTCGAAGCAACAGTTCAAATCGCCCAATATTACAACATTAGTGCCCGTATTGACTTTATCCAAAAACCCATCTAATTGGAGGAATGTATTTGTACCACGGCCGCCCGGGAGACCCCTGTTGTAAATATTTATAATCAGGATTTCAGGGAGATCTTTGCGGGCTAGTGCAATGATCAATAGGTCAAGACTATCTATAGCCAACTCCCTAAGGTTATACCCAAGGGTTTGCTTGACCCAAATGCAAAGGCCACCAAAAGGACGACCTTTTGCTCCACGTACAGCCCCTTTGGAGAAGTTTAAATATCCTGGGAAATAGATAGGATCAACAGCCCAGGTTTTCTGGAATACCAGGATATCATGCATATTTACCCAGGTAGACCAGTCTTCCAGAGTTATTTTACTACAGAGGCCAGCGATGTTCCATGAAACCAAAGTCATAGGGGGAGAACCAGTGGAGGCGGAAATCAAAGTAACTGGGTGTGCTCCTGATATAGCCGGATGTATACTGATGTGTTCACAACCAATAATCTCACTCTCAGGTATATCAGGATCACTAGTAGTTAAATGTGACCTAATAGATGTTACCCGGGAGGGATAAGGAGGTAGCATGCCCGGGGCCAGGGGCTCCCTCCTTGACTCGCCCCTCCCCACTAGACCCGTGATATCAGGTCCTGGTCTAGCCTTACACACTCTATTCCCAATCGTTGGAGTTGAGGGTAGTCAATCCACACCATCTAGGGTATGCAGCGGGGCAAAAGAATTAAACAGTGGAAGATGGAAGTCGAATCCTGTGTGACGATAGGAATTCTTATTGACCCTTTCCCATGGAACAGACGCATCACAGGGAGCAACATGAGAGTCTAATGAATAAAAATAAGACATATCCAAAGTAGATATTCCAGTGGCTCTCAGGTCATTGGGATAGGAACAAATATGGCTCACCACCCTAGGGTCCCGGAAATTAACGATCACACAGTCTCCCTCCATTTTCTTGGCTCTATTACCCAGCCAGCATACCCTACGAACGGTCATAACCTCTGCTCTTAATCTTGGAGGTAGTGGCCTATATATATGTATGTGTATATCTATATATACATACATATATAAACATATATATATAATCTGCATATCTATATAAATACAAATATAAATGCATGCACACATATACATATACATATACATATATGCATACATATGCATGTTATGTACATGAAAGTTTGAAAACCACAAATACAAGCAAAGATAAAAAGCCACCTAGTTACAAACAGAATTGCTTTTACTTAAACGAGGGCAAGACCTATTGCATTTTCAATGCTTGTTTACTTTAGTTCCATCAAGAAGGCATTCAGATGTGTCACACATTTGCCATAAATTCTGAATGTTAGCACTCTAGTTGCTCATTAGATCGCTGTAGTAAAGCTACTGCTCACCTGGGAAGGCTGCTACTGGAATTCAAAGTGCATGTTTCAGTCTGCTTGTCAAAAAAATGTTATGAAATAACAGGGGATTTGAGAAGTCAAAATGTGCCCTAATTTTTCTTTCTGCAGCACTAATCACAATTTCTATGGCAAAATGAACTCCCTCATTTTGTTCCTTTGCAAATAAATGTTTTAAGTGTTACCACTTTATTCGAATCAAGATGGCTTCAGGTGTGCCATACTTTTGTCATAAGTAAGATTGTTAGTGCCCTAGTTGTTCTTTAGAACACTCTGGGACATTCTGTCATTGGGCTATACTTGGGCTACATCTGGGTGATATTTGTGCTACATTTGGTCTCTTTTGTCTCTGGCGGCCATCTTGGGAGACTTTATTGTTATGAAGTTTCCTAAATTTCCTCATTTACTACAGTCTCCTCAGTAGGAAATACTTTCAGTGTTTTACTTTGATTCTATCATGAAGGCATTCAGATATGTCACACATTTGCCATCAATTCGGAATGTTAGCACTCTAGTTGCTTATTAGATCACTGCAGTAAAGCTACTTCTCACAAGGGAAGTCTGCTGCTGGTATTGAAAGTGCATGTTTCAGTCTGCAGGTCAGAATTTTTTATTGAAAGAGAAGAGGATTTGAGAAGTCTCACAAAATGTGCCCTAATTTTTCTTTTTTCAGCACTAATCATAATTTCTATGGAAAAATGAACCCCCTCATTGTGTTCCTTTTAAATTAAACTACTCACTCTCTACTACTCACTCGCTACTACTCTCTACTACTCACTCTCTACTACTCACTCTCTACTACTCACTATCTACTACTCTCTACTACTCACTCTTTTACTCTCTACCACTCACTCTCTACTACTCTACTACACACTCTCTACTACTCTCTCTCTACTACTCCCTCTCTACTACTCACTCTCTACTACTCACTCTCTACTACTCACTCTCGACTACTCACTCTCCACTACTCACACTCTACTACTCACTCTCTACTACTCTACTACTCTCTACTATTTTACTACTCACTCTCTACTACTCACTCTACTACTCTCTACTTCTCTCTACCACCCACCCTCTACTACTCTACTACTCACTCTCTACTACCCAATACTACTCTCTCTCTAATACTCACTCTCTACTACTCACTCTACTACTCACTCTCTACTACTCCCTACTACTCACTCTACTACTAGCTCTCTACTACTCTACTACTCACTCTACTACTCACTATCTACTACTCTACTACTCTCTACTACTCTCTCTACAACTCACTCTCAACTACTCTCTCTACTATTCACCCTACACTGTACTACTCACTCTCTACTACACACCCTCTACTACTTGCTCTCTACTTCTCTCTACTACTCACTCTACTACTCACTCTCTACTGCTCCCTACTATTCACTCTACTACTCACTCTCTACTACTCACTCTCTACTACTCTACTACTTCCTACTACTCTTTCTCTACTACTCACTCTCTACTACTCTCTAATACTGACTCTCTACTGCTCTCTACTACTCTCTCTCTACTACTCTCTCTACTACTCTCTCTCTACTACTCACTCTCTACTACTCACTCTCTACTACTCTCTACTACTCACTCTCTTCTACTCTCTACTACTTTCTCTCTACTACTCTCTACTACTCTCTACTACTCACTCTACTACTCACTCTACTACTCACTCTCTACTACTCACTCTGTACTACTCTCTACTACTCACTCTCTACTACTCTCTCTACTAATCTCTCCTACTCACTCTACTACTCTCTCTCTGCTACTCACTGTCTAAAACTCTCTACTACTCACTCTCTACTACTCACTCTCTACTACTCTCTATTACTCACTCTCTACTACTCTCTGCTACTCTCTCTACTACTCACTCTCTACTACTCTCTACTATTCAATCTCTACTACACACTCTCTTCTACTTGCTCTCTACTACTCACTCTCTACCTCTCTCTACTACTCACTCTACTACTCACTCTCTACTACTCCCTATTACTCACTCTACTACTCACTCTCTACTACTCTCTACTACTCACTCTCTACTACTCACTCTCTACTACTCTACTACTCCCTACTACTCTCTCTCTACTACTCACTCTTTACTACTCTCTAATACTCACTCTCTACTGCTCTCTACAACTCACTCTCTACTACTCAGTCTCTACTTCTCTCTACTACTCACTCTCTTCTACTCTCTACTACTCTCTCTCTACTACAATCTACTACTCTCTACTACTCACTCTACTTCTCACTCTACTACGCACTCTCTACTACTCACTCTGTACTACCTTCTACTACTCACTCTCTACTACTCTCTCTACTACTCTCTACTACTCACTCTACTACTCACTCTCTAGTACTCTCTACTATTCTCTCTCTGCTACTCACTCTCTACTACTCACTCTCTACTACTTACTCTCTACTAGTCCCTACTACTCACTCTACTACTCACTCTCTACCACTCTCTACTACTCCCTCTCTACTACTCACTCTCTACTACTCTACTACTCCCTACTACTCTCTCTCTACTACTCACTCTCTTCTACTCTCTACCACTCACTCTCTACTACTCACTCTCTAATACTCACTCTCTACTACTCTCTACTACTCTCTCCCTACTACTCTCTACTACTCTCTACTACTCACTCTACTACTCACTCTACCACTCACTCTCCACTACTCACTCTGTATTACTCTCTACTACTCACTCTCTACTACTCTCGCTACTACTCTCTACTACTCACTCTACTAATCACTCTCTAGTACTCTCAAATACTCTCTCTCTGCCACTCACTCTCTACTACTCTCTACTACTCACTCTCTACTACTCACTCTCTACTACTCTCTATTACAAACTCTCTACTATTCTCTACTACTCACTCTACAACCCACTCTCTACTACTCTCTACTACTCACTCTCTACTACCCACTCTCTACTACTCTCTACTACTCACTCTCTACTCTCTTCTCTCTATTACTCATACTCTACTCTCTACCTCTCTACATATCTCTACCTCTCTCTCTACTACCTTCTACCTGTCTTCCTCTACCTCTCTAACTCTCTACCTCTATACCTCTACACCTCTACACCTCTACCTCTCTCTACACGCACACATATGCACATATATATGCATACATATGCATATACATTTATATATATGTATGTGTATATATATTACCTACTGGGGGTCGCCAGTAGGTAGTTATAGTTAGGACCACGTTTCCATAGGAAATCCGCAACATTCTATTTTGAATAACTTTGGCGCCGGTCGACGAATCCTCGCAAATTTTTCAAAATACGTGGGGCGCTACGCTCCGCTCCTACCCTGAAAGTCTCGGGGGGATTCGTCAAGCGGGGGCTGAGATAAAAGGGGGGTCCCAAAACGCGTTTTTCCCATGCATTTTTCCATAGGACCTTTAGACAGGGCTACAGCCCGAACGGCTGAACAGAATTACTAGAAATTTGGCAGAGAGGTAGTCCTCAGGTCAAGGAAGTGCCTTCTGTAGGTTTGGTGTAAATCTGTTCAGTAGATTCTGAGAAAATAGCCTTTAAATCAATATATATATCTGAGCCAGCTTACGGTGCGCTTACGGTACGCTTACCGTACGCGTACGGTGGCGTGCGCGAGCACGATTCTGATTGGCTCTTAGATCTTAGTAAACATTCGAATCGGCCGAAACCAGGAAGCGGCGGCCGCCATTTTCTCTCTCGCACTGAGAGTGATGTTTAAAATATAAAGCACAAAAACATGTAAAGGGGCTGTTTAGACAGCTCCCACACACATAGCCATGTTGAGGGAGTCCCCAAAGATCCCCCAAGGCCAAAAACAGAATTTTTTTCTTTTCGCTAATTTTGCTGAATACGCTTACCGTACGCGTACGGTAAAAATTTATAAAAAGAAAAAAATTATCCACACTTTCCCCACCCCGTGTGCAAATGGTGCCTGAAGGGCACCAATTGTGTATGGCTTATTAGCGGTGAGATCAATTAAAATATTTTAAAAAATAATAATAAAAAAAAAAATTATCCACACTCTCTCCACCCCGTGTGCAAATGGTGCCCGAAGGGCACCATTTGTGCATGGCTTCTAACTTGTACGAAAAATTAAAATGTTACCTTTCAAAACGAAGTGCATCATATGTCCTCCATGTGCGCACGGTGCGCGAAGCGCATCGTGCGTACATGGCCCATCTAGCGTAACGTGGGCACGCGGTGAGCGTAGCGCACCGCGTGCCCACCGTGCGTGCACGGCACTAACTGCGTAAAGTGGGCGCGCGGTGCGCGAAGCGCACCGCGTGCTCACTGTGCGCGCACGGTGCGCGAAGCGCACCGTGCGCGCACGGAACGAACTGCGTTAAGTGGGCGCGCACGCCACGAATGGCGTAAAGTAACTTAGCATTTAAAAAAACGTACAAATTCACTGAAAAAACCATAGGTTTCACACACGTTATAGTTAGGAATTAGCATTTAAAAAACCTTGCAAATTCACTGAAAAAACCATAGGTTTCACACATGTTATTGTTAGCGGAAATTTTACTGATAAAAAACCAATGAAATTCCCCCGTTATAGTTAGTGCAGGCAACTATAACTCACGCGACCGCAATCTTCTGCTGATGACATATGTGTCTTTATGAAAAAAAAAATATTTGTAATATATGTATAGCTAAAAATGTATGGAAGAAGACATGGGCAAATAAGTGTCTAAATACAGTATTAGCATCAGCAGAGGATTGCGGTCGCGTGAGTTATAGTTGCCTGCACTAACTATAACGGGGGAATTTCATTGGTTTTTTATCAGTAAAATTTCCGCTAACTATAACATGTGTGAAACCTATGGTTTTTTCAGTGAATATATATATATATATATACATACATATATAAACATATATATAATCTGCATATCTATATAAATGCAAATATAAATGCATGCATACCTATACATATATGCAAACATATGCATGTTATGTACATGAAAGTTTGAAAAACACTAAGAAAAGCAAAGCTAAAAAGCCACCTAATTACAAACAGAATTGCTTTAACTTAAACGAGGGTGAGACCCATTGCATTTTCAATGCTTGTTTACTTTGGTTCCATTAAGAAGGCATTCAGATGTGGCACACATTTGCCATAAATTCGGAATGTTAGAATTCTAGTTCCTCATTAGATCACTGTAGTAAAGCTACTGCTCACCAGGGAAGTCTGCTGCTGGTATTCAAAGTGCATGTTTCAGTCTGCATGTCAGAATATTTTAATGAAATAGAATTGGATTTGAGAAGTCAAAATGTGCCTTAATTTTTCTTTCTGCAGCACTAATCATAATTTATGGCAAAATGAACCCCCTCATTTTGTTCCTTTGCAAATTAAATGTTTTAAGTGTTACCACTTTATTCCATCAAGATGGCTTCAGGTGTGCCATACTTTTGTCATAAGTAAGACTGTTAGCGTTGTAGTTGTTCTTTAGAACACTCTGGGACATTCTGTCATTGGGCTATACTTGGGCTACATCTGGGTGATATTTGTGCTACATTTGGGCTCTTTTGTCTCTGGTGGCCATCTTGGGAGACTTATTTATTATGAAGTTTCTAGGCCTGTGCTAAAATTCAGTTCCGCTCGCGGAAATTGCGATAATTTGACATTTCCCCGTTCCGCCGAAAGCACAAAAATGTAAAAATTTCCACAATCTGCATTTTACCAGAATTTTTTTGCTTGCTCGCGCTGTAAAATAATACATTCTCGCGTGCGCGCGATCGCCTTACCTGAATCCCCGCGTTCGCCGACAAGTTTTCCCGATCCGGTCGCGTTCTCCACGAGATGTTGGATTGTTGGTAGCCATTTGCACTGTCTCGCGACAGTTCGCGCCTGCAGTAATGTCATTCGTCGCATGATCACGTCTTTTTTCTCGCGATCATGCACCGCGAGACAAGTGAAAACAAGATGGCCGCGTCCGTGAGCAACCGCACGGGTAAGTTGGCGAGCCTCGAACACGCAGAAAATACCGCGAACGGGCGGGAAAAAAACTTCCGCATCTTCGCGATATTTCCGCGTGTTTGCAGAGATTTTTAACATTTTCGCGATAATTTGCGAAAGTGAATTTCGCTAATTCCGCCCACCCTAATTTCCTCATTTACTACAGTCTCCTCAGTACGACATACTTTCAGTGTTTTACTTTGATTCCATCATGAAGGCATTCAGATATGTCACACATTTGCCATAAAAAAATGAACCCCCTCATTGTGTTCCTTTTAAATTAAACTACTCACTCTCTACTACTCATTCGCTACTACTCTCTACTACTCACTCTCTACTACTCACTCTCTACTACTCTCTACTACTCACTATCTACTACTCTCTACTACTCTCACTACTACTCTCTACTACTCTCTACTACTCACTATCTACTACTCTCTACTACTCACTCTATTACTCTCTACCACTCACTCTCTACTACTCTACTACTCACTCTCTACTACTCGCTCTCTACTACTCACTCTCTACTACTCACTCTCTACTACTCTCTACTACTCACTATCTACTACTCTCTACTACTCTCACTACTACTCTCTACTACTCTCTACTACTCACTATCTACTACTCTCTACTACTCACTCTATTACTCTCTACCACTCACTCTCTACTACTCTACTACTCACTATCTACTACTCTCTACTACTCACTCTATTACTCTCTACCACTCACTCTCTACTACTCTCTACTACTCACTCTAATACTCACTCTCTACTACTCTACTACTCTCTACTACTCTCTCTACTACTCACTCTCTACTACTCTCTACTACTCTCTACTACTCTCTACTACTCACTATGTACTACTCTCTACTACTCACTCACTACTACTCTCTACTAATCTCTTTCTACTCTCTACAACTCACTAGCTACTACTCTCTACTACTCACTCTATTACTCTCTACCACTTACTCTCTACTACTCTACTACTCACTCTCTACTACTCTCTTTCTACTACTCCCTCTCTACTACTCACTCTCTTCTACTCACTCTCTACTACTCTCTCTCTACTACTCACTCTCTACTCTCTACTACTCACTCTCTACGACTCACTCTCTACTACTCGCTCTCTACTACTCACTCTCCACTACCTTCTCTCTAGTACTCGCTCTCTACTACTAGCTCTCTACTACTCTCTACTACTCACTCTACTACTCACTCTCTACTACTTTACTACTCTCTACTACTCTCTCTACTACTCACTCTCTACAACTCTCTGTACTACTCACTCTCTACTACTCTTTACCACTCACTCTCTACTACACACTCTCTACTACTTGCTCTCTACTACTCGCTCTCTACTTCTCTCCACTACTCACTTTACTACTCACTCTCTACTACTCCCTACTACTCACTCTACTACTCACTCTCTACTACTCTCTACTACTCACTCTCTACTACTCACTCTCTACTACTCTACTACTCCCTACTACTCTCCCTCTACTACTCACTCTCTACTACTCTCTAATACTCACTATTTACTGCTCTCTACTACTCACTCTTTACTACTCTCTCTCTACTACTCTCTCTCTCTACTACTCACTCTCTACTACTCACTCTCTACTACTCTCTACTACTCACTCTCTTCTACTCTCTACTATTCTCTCTCTACTACTCTCCACTACTCTCTACTACTCACTCTACTACTCACTCTACTACTCACTCTCTACTACTCACTCTACTACTCACTCTCTACTACTCACTCTGTACTACTCTCTACTACTCACTCTCTACTACTCTCTCTGCTACTCTCTACTACTCACTCTACTACTCACTCTCTAGTACTCTATACTACTCTCTCTCTGCTACTCACTCTCTACTACTCACTCTCTACTACTCACTCTCTAGTACTCTCTATTTCTCACTCTCTACTCTTCTCTACTACTCACTCTACTACCCACTCTCTACTACTCTCTACTACTCACTCTCTACTACCCACTCTCTACTACTCTCTACTACTCACTCTCTACTCTCTATTACTCATCCTCTACTCTCTACCTCTCTACATATCTCTACCTCTCTCTCTACTACTCTCTACCTCTCTACCTCTACTTCTCTACCTCTCTACCTCTACACCTCTTCACCTCTACACCTCTACACCTTTACACCTCTACACCTCTACCTCTTTCTACATGCACACATATGCACATATATATGCATATATATGCATATGCATTTATATATATGTATGTGTATATATATATATATTACCTACTGGCGGTTGCCAGTAGGTAGTTATAGTTAGGACCACGTTTCCATAGGAAATCCGCAACATTCTATTTTGAATAACTTTGGCGCCGGTTGACGAATCCTCGCGAATTTTTCAAAATAGGTGGGGCGCTACGCTCCGCTCCTACCCTGAAAGTCTCGGGGGGATTCGTCAAGCGGGGGCTGAGATAAAAGGGGGGTCCCAAAACGCATTTTTCCCATGCATTTTTCCATAGGACCTTTAGACACAGCTACAGCCCGAACGGCTGAACAGAATTACTTGAAATTTGGCAGAGAGGTAGTCCTCAAGTCAATGAAGTGCCTTTTGTAGGTTTGGTGTAAATCTGTTCAGAAGATTCTGAGAAAATAGCCTTTAAATCAATATATATATCTGAGCCAGCTTACGGTGCGCTTACGGTGCGCTTACCGTACGCGTACGGTGACGTGCGCGAGCGCGATTCTGATTGGCCCTTAGATCTTAGTAAACATTCGAATCGGTCGAAACCAGGAAGCGGCGGCCGCCATTTTCTCTCTCGCACTCTGACAGGGGGTGGAAAAACAAAGCCCCAAAACATGTAAAGGGGCTGTTTAGACAGCTCCCAAGCACCTAGCCATGTCCATGGAGTCCCCAACGACCCCCCAAGGGAAAAAAGGCAATTTTAATTTTTTCGAAAATTTCGCCGATTACGCTTACCGTACGGTAAAAAATAAAAATAAAAAATAAAAAAAATATCCACACTCTCCCCAACCCGTGTACAAAAGGTGCCCGAAGGGCACCTTTTGTTCATGGATTATTAGAATTAAAACTAACACATATTTTAAATATCACAGCGATGCTCATCATATATCCACCATGTGCGCACGGTGCGCGAAGCGCATCGTGCGTTCATGGCCCATGTAGCGTAACGTGGGCGAAGCGCACCGTGCGTGCACGGAACGAACTGCGTTAAGTGGGCGCGCATGCCACAAATGGCGTAAAGTAACTTAGCATTTAAAAAACCGTACAAATTCACTGAAAAAACCATAGGTTTCACACACGTTATAGTTAGGAATTAGCATTTAAAAAACCTTGCAAATTCACTGAAAAAACCATAGGTTTCACACATGTTATAGTTAGCTGGACATTTTACTGATAAAAAACCAATGAAATTCCCCCGTTATAGTTACTGTAGGCAACTATAACTCACGCGACCGTAATCCTCTGCTGATGACATATGTGTCTTTATGAAAAAAAAATATTTGTAACATATGTATAGCTAAAATTTAATGGAAGAAGACATGGGCAAATAAGTGTCTAAATACAGTATTAGCATCAGCAGAGGATTACGGTCGCGTGAGTTATAGTTGCCTACAGTAACTATAACGGGGGAATTTCATTGGTTTTTTATCAGTAAAATGTCCAGCTAACTATAACATGTGTGAAACCTATGGTTTTTTCAGTGAATATATATATATATATATATATATATATATATATATATATATATATATATATATATATATATATATATATATATTCATACATATATAAACATATATATAATCGGCATATCTATATAAATACAAATATAAATGCATGCATACATATACATATATGCATACATATGCATGTTATGTATATGAAAGTTTGAAAAACACTAATAAAAGCAAAGCTAAAAAGCCACCTAATTACAAACAGAATTGCTTTAACTTAAACGAGGGCGAGACCTATTGCATTTTCAATGCTTGTTTACTTTGGTTCCATCAAGAAGGCATTCAGATGTGTCACACATTTGCCGTAAATTCGGAATGTTAGTCCTTTAGAACACTCTGGGAAGCTGCAGTAGAATACAAAGGAATCAACTGACAGTCTCTGCCCTTGTTGGATGTACATGTTTTACTGAGAATGTCAGACTTCATTCTCACATGACTGAGAAAGATAATGTGAATTTACAGAAAATATGCTCTTAGTTTAGCTTATAGATCACCTTCCAAACCTCTGTGTGAAAAGCATGAGAAAATAGTTGTCTCTCAAACATGATTCATGATATCCCAGCAGAAGGCTTTTTCACATTGTAAAATCACCTTAGAACACACCACAATTCCTAAAATGAGTATGGTACCATCAACAAATGATTTATAATGTAACTAAAGTCTTAAAACCTTCTATTAACTGCAATGTTTTTTAATGAGGTGCTATCACGTATTTTGGTCCCAAGATGGCTGCCAACACTTCTTGGATGAAGTGCTGACAGCCAATCAGATTTCACGATAAGATGTGTGGTTAGGCTCTGCCCAGATATATATGTGATTTTACTTTTGATTTTCTCAGGAACTACTGAATGGATTTACACCATTTAACCAAAAGGCATGAGTCTGAACTGAGGACTACCTCTTTGCCAAATTTCGTCTAATTCCGTTCAGCAGTACGGGCTGTAGCTGCGGCTAAATGTCCTAAGGGAAATTGCATTGGGAAAACACGTTTCGGGACCCCCTTTTTCTCGGCCCCCGTGACACAAATCATCCAGAGACTTTCAGGATAGGAGCGAACCAGAGCTGGCCAAAAGTTTTGAAAATTTTTTGAAGATCCGTCAATCGGCGCAAAAGTTATTGGGAATAGAATGTTGTGGATATTCCTATGGATAATAGGTCCTAACTATAACTACCTACTGGCGACCGCCAGTAGGTAATATATATATATATTGTAAAGATTATTTTCACGGCTGCCCTGCCGTGGAAGGCTGCACCATCACCACAGAACGAAGGAGAGGCTGCGCGGTGTTCAGGAACTATGCCGTGGGCGCAAGCAGCACAGCAACTGTGAGTTAATGTAGCCAGCATGGCATTTGAGGGCCCATTGGGGAAACAAATTGCTTTTTAATGGAGTTCACACGGAACCTACTATAGGAGAATAATTAATTATCCAACGGGGGACCACGTGTCCCAACATGCACTGTACTAGACTCAAACACTGCGTGACCCACTGGGGGTCACGTGCATGTTTTATAAGAAACCGATTGGAGACATTTGTGTGAAGACTCAAGCTGTCCTGAAGAAAAGGCGAATGCCTTGAAACGCGTCGACACAGAACTTTTACCTCAAACGAAGATGCTGGCTCTCAGTGTTAATAAAGCCCCGGCTTTGCAGCTGCTGTCGTGTGCGCCTTCATGCTTTCGGGCCATTGTTGTAAAGATTATTTTCACGGCTGCCCTGCCGTGGAAGGCTGCACCATCACCACAGAACGAAGGAGAGGCTGCGCGGTGTTCAGGAACTATGCCGTGGCCGCAAGCAGCACAGCAACTGTGAGTTAATGTAGCCAGCATGGCATTTGAGGGCCCATTGGGGAAACAAATTGCTTTTTAATGGAGTTCACACGGAACCTACTATAGGACAATAATTAATTATCCAACGGGGGACCACGTTTCCCAACATGCACTGTACTAGACTCAAACACTGCGTGACCCACTGGGGGTCACGTGAATGTTTTATAAGGAACCGATTGGAGACATTTGTGTGAAGACTCAAGCTGTCCTGAAGAAAAGGCGAATGCCTTGAAACGCGTCGACACAGAACTTTTACCTCAAACGAAGATGCTGGCTCTCAGTGTTAATAAAGCCCCGGCTTTGCAGCTGCTGTCGTGTGCGCCTTCATGCTTTCGGGCCATTGTTGTAAAAAAAAAAAATATATATATATATATATGTATATATATATATACACAAACACTCCGCTTAGATTGCTCGTCTATTTAGGCAAACAACGGATACGGACCACAAATATGTGCAAAGATTTATTTAGAGCAAGAGGTTGCCATTAAGCGTTTCAGCCCTTCCCACGGGCCTTGATCACATGATATATATATATAATATACTTAGATCAGAAGAAGATCTATATATTACCTGCTGGCGATCGCCAGTAGGAAGATATAGTTAGGACCTATTTTCCATAGGAAATCCGCAACATTCTATTTGGAATAACGTTGGCACCGATTGATGAATCTTTGCAAAATTTTCCAAACATTTATCCAGCTCCAGTCCGCTCCTATCCTGAAAATTTCACGGTGATTCGTTAAGCGGGGGCCGAGAAAAAAGGGGGTCCCAAAACACATTTTCCCCATGCATTTTCCAATTGGACCTGTTGACGCAGCTACAGCCCGAACTGCTGAACGGAATTACACTAAATTTGACAAAGAGGTAGTCCTCAGTTGAGACTCGTGCCTTCTGCTTAAATGGTGTAAATCCATTCAGTAGTTCCTGAGAAAATTAGAGTTAAAAAGATAGATATATCTATGGCCTCGGGGGATCCGCGCATTCTCCCCGCACCCAGTGCGCACCCTGCTGTGCATGAGCTGTATTCTAATTGGCTGTCAACACTCCAGATCAGGAAGTGTTGGTTCTACCGAGGCACAAGAAACCTAAAAAACAAATGCGAAAAACGCGACAAGGGGCCAGAATAGAAACACCCTGACCCCCTAGGCCTGCTCAGGGGGTCCCACAAGGACCCCCAGGGCAAAAAAAAGATTTATTTTTTTTACAAAATCGGTGAGATTCGCGCACCCAGCGCGAATTTTGGCCAAAAATAAAAAAAAAATCAGCGCGGGCTCCTGCGCTGAATACTCTAATTTGCCCCTGGGGGCCAAATCCCAGGGGCATAATTAAAAAAAAAAGTGTGGGGGGTCCCAATCCACCTCACACTGCCCTGGGGACCACCACCCCCCGGGGCTCCAAGATTGTGTATGTGGGGGGGCTCATGGCCCCCCTGCAGCCCCGGGGACCGCCACCCCCCGGGGCTTGGTTAACATAGGTGGGGGGGCTCGCAGTCCCCCAAGCCACGGGGACCGCCACCCCCGGGGCTTAAGATGATTTGATGTGGGGGGGCCAGCCCCGGGGACCGCCACCCCGCAGGGCAACTTGTACATGTTGGAGGGGGGCCAGGCGGCCCCCCTCCTGGAGCCTTGTATTGGCCCTGGGGACCGCCACCCCCCAGGGCCGGCTTCTGCAGTGCCCCGGGGTGCCCAACCCCGGGACACTGCTGTTTGCAATGGTAGGGCGGGAGCCTCGCGGCTCCCACCCTGCCATTGCAAACTGCTTTGCTTCATTGAAGCGAGAGCAGGGAAACCTGCTCTTGCTTCAATGAAGCAAAGCAGATTGATTTTCCACATGGGTAGCAGCATGTTAGCTGCTCCCCATGTTCAAAAGCAATGCCGGCCCTTGCAGGAGGCGGGGAGCCGGCTGGGACCATGGGGGGATTGGGGACCCCCACGGTCTCCAACGAGAGGCCAGGCCATGGGGATGGGGACCCCGGGGCCAGAAGTGGCCCGGGAGGGGGGACACGCGGCCCCCCTCCCCATTAAATAAAAATGTTTTTTTTTTTAAAACAATGGCTGGCCCCGGGGGATGGGGTCCCCGGGGCCTTAAAGTGGCCAGAGGAGGGGGGCTAAGCAGCCCCCCTCCATAAAATGTTTTTTTTAAAAGGCCCATGCCCCAGGGATTGGGTCCCCGGGGCAAATTATGGCCTCGGGAAGGGGGCCAGGTGGCCCCCTTCCCGATTTTTTTTTCAAGTATAAACATTGGGGTCGGGCCCTGGGGGATGGGGTCCCCAGGGCTAAAAAAATAGAAAAAGAAGGGGAGCTACACAGCCCCCTTCTAAAAAAAAGAAGGAAAAAAATAACGGGATCGGGCCGGAGGCCACGCCCCCTCCTTACACCACTCTGCCAACGCGCCCCCTCGCACATTTGCAGAGGGGGAACTAATTCCCCTTGAATACTGGGGGTCCCTGGGGGCCAACTAGCCCACCAGGAACCTCCAGTATGCGCCAGGTGGCTGTGTTGCAGATAGGTGTCATGAGGCCACGCCGCTTTTTACACCTCTCTTCAACGCAGATCCATGGCACTTACTGGTGGCCTACTTGGCCGCTAGGGGACCTCAGGATTCAAGGAGACTTAATCCCCCAACTTAAAACGTGCCACAGGGTGCGTTTGCACAGTGGTGAAGATAGGGGGCGGGGCCTGAGGTGATACTGCGCAAAAACACACGTTTTAAGTTGGGGAATTCATTCCTCTTCAATCGAGAGGTCCCCTAGGGGCCAACTAGCCCACCAGGTACCTTCAGTAAGCGCCACGGAGCTGCATTGCAAAGTGTTGTAAAAAGGGGCGTGGCCTCTGAACACCTCTCTGCAACGCAGCTCCCTGGCGCATACTGGAGGTACCTGGTGGGCAAGTTGGCCGCCATGGGACCTCAGGATTCAAGGGGATTTAATCCCCCTACTTAAAACACACCATGGGGAGCGTTTGCACAGTGGTGAAGGTAGGGGCGGGGCCTGAGGTGATATGTGTGCAAACACACCCTGTGGCGCGTTTTAAGTTGGGGAATGAATTCCTCTTCCATCCAGAGGTCCCCTAGGGGCCAACTAGCCCACTTGGTACCTCCAGGAAGCGCCACGGAGCTGCGTTGCAGAGTGTTGTAAAAAGGGGCATGGCCTCTGAACACCTCTCTGCAACGCAGCTCCCTGACGCATAGTGGAGGTACCTGGTGGGCTAGTTGGCCCCCAGGGGACCGCAGGATTGAAGAGGAATTAATTCCCCAACTTAAAACATGCCACAGGGCGTGTTTGCACACATCACCTCAGACCCCGCCCCCTTCCTTTACCATTGTACAAATATTCCTCTAAAATCAGCCGAACTACGAATTCCGATTTACTCACCTGTTATCAGGAGAGAACCCAGGGCTGCATCTTTTAGACCAGCACTGACCCTGAAAAGTAATTCTGAGCATACTTACCAGTAACTTGTATTTTCTTCCATAGTTATCCATTGTGTGGTTTTCAGCAGAAAAGTTTCGAAGTGTCCATTTTTGAAACGTACAAATATTCCTCTAAAATCAGCCGAACTACGAATTCCAATTTACTCACCTGTTATCAGGAGAGAACCCAGGTCTGCATCTTTTAGCCCAGCACTGACCCTGAAAAGTAATTCTAAGCGTACTTACCAGTAACTTGCATTTCTTTCCATAGGAATCCATTGTGTGGTTTTCAGTAGAAAAGTTTCTGTAAGTGTCCATTTTTGAAATGTACAAATATTCCTCTAAAATCAGCCGAACTACGAATTCCGATTTACTCACCTGTTATCAGGAGAAAACCCAGTGCTGCATGTTTTAGACCAGCACTGATCCTGATAAGTAATTCTAAGCGTACTTACCAGTAACTTGTATTTCTTTCCATAGGAATCCATTGTGTGCTTTTAAGTAGAAAAGTTTCTCTGTGTCTATTTTCACAAAATAAAAATATTCCTAAAAAATCGTCTGCATGACTTAAACACATTCTTTCAACTGTTTACAGGAGATTCACCTGTGCTGGATCCAGGATCCACCACTGAGTAAGAAAAAGTAACGATAACAGTACTTACCTGCTAAGTGAATTTTCTGCCTTAGGATAACATTGGTGATTCTATGTGAAAATTTTTCTAAGTGTCAACTTTTAAAATACAATAATAATCCTTAAAAATCACTACTGTAACCAAAACGCTTTTACTCAACTGTTTACAGGAAATGTCCAAGGACTGAATCTAGCATCCAGTCCTGCGGTTAGAAAAGTAATCCATAAAGTAACTAATTGCATTTGACTAGAAATTGACATGGAGCTCAATGTTGCTTTGTGTTTGAAATTGTGTTGCCCATAGCAACAACTGTAACTACTGTACTTAAAAGTCTATTGCCTATTTGCAAAGTATTTAAACTAAAGTAATTCATTCTGAGAAAGTATATTTTGTATTGTAATGTATAATGTAATTAAAAAAAAATATTTAAAAATAAACAGTTTAAACAATGTAGTAAATCAGTATAAAAAAAACCAGTATGACAATTAATACATTAAAAATGTACAAAACCTTTGAAATTCACTGAAAAAACCATAGGTTTCAGGCCTGATACAGTTAGGAATTAGCATTTAAAAAACCTTTGAAATTCACTGAAAAAACCATTTGAGATGTCATCAGTGATGTCACTGACCATGTCATGAATGATGTAATATGTGAGATCATCAGCAGTGGATTGCGGGCGCGCGAGATGTAGTTAGTACAACTAACTATATTGGATGAATTTCAAAGGTTTTGTTCGAGTAAAATGTCTAGCTAACTATAACACCCATAAAACCTATTGTTTTTTCAGTGAATTTCTAAGGTTTTTTAAATGCTAATTCCTAACTATATCAGGCATGAAACCTATGTTTTTTTCAGTGAATTTCGCAGGTTTTTTAAATGCTAATTCCTAACTATATCAGGCCTGAAACCTATGTTTTTCAGTGAATATATATATATATATATATATATATATATATATATATATATATATATATATATATATATATATATATATATATATATATATATATCAAGGCTCATTGGGGTGACCACAAGGCAAGCAGCACTCGAACACGACACTCTTTTCCCCAGTAAAAGCATTTATTTGGTATGCACAGCTTCGCTTCACAGTCTATTAGCATACGACTGCCACCTATTTTGGATAAGTAATTACGGACTACATCTCCCATTAATCATTGCGTTTTGTCTCATCCAGAGCAGCTGCATATCAGCGGACGATTGGATTAAAAAGGAGGATGTGGCCCGGCTTGCTTCCTTCGACTGCGGTGCCTCTGAGGAAGTGAACTACGAAACGCGTCAGGTGGCAGTCGTATGCTAATAGACTGAGAAGCGAAGCTGTGCATACCAAATAAATGCTTTTACTGGGGAAAAGAGTGTCGTGTTCGAGTGCTGCTTGCCTTGTGGTCACCCCAATGAGCCTTGATGTAACAAGCGGCAGGCCAGCCGCTGAGCGAGCACCACCCCATGTGAAGGGGGCCACGAGTTCCGAAGTACGGGGCTCAATGTGGAGCACGGCGCATGGATTGAGCGCGGCTTCACTCCTTGGGGCTCAATGTAGAGCTATGAACTTGCAATTATTAAGGAAGCAACCATCTATGGATAAGTAATTACGGACTACATCTCCCATTAATCATTGCGTTTTGTCTCATCCAGAGCAGCTGCATATCAGCAGACGATTGGATTAAAAAGGAGGATGTGGCCCGGCTTGCTTCCTTCGACTGCGGTGCCTCTGAGGAAGTGAACTACGAAACGCGTCAGGTGGCAGTCGTATGCTAATAGACTGAGAAGCGAAGCTGTGCATACCAAATAAATGCTTTTACTGGGGAAAAGAGTGTCGTGTTCGAGTGCTGCTTGCCTTGTGGTCACCCCAATGAGCCTTGATGTAACAAGCGGCAGGCCAGCCGCTGAGCGAGCACCACCCCATGTGAAGGGGGCCACGAGTTCCGAAGTACGGGGCTCAATGTGGAGCACGGCGCATGGATTGAGCGCGGCTTCACTCCTTGGGGCTCAATGTAGAGCTATGAACTTGCAATTATTAAGGAAGCAACCATCTATGGATAAGTAATTACGGACTACATCTCCCATTAATCATTGCGTTTTGTCTCATCCAGAGCAGCTGCATATCAGCGGACGATTGGATTAAAAAGGAGGATGTGGCCCGGCTTGCTTCCTTCGACTGCGGTGCCTCTGAGGAAGTGAACTACGAAACGCGTCAGGTGGCAGTCGTATGCTAATAGACTGAGAAGCGAAGCTGTGCATACCAAATAAATGCTTTTACTGGGGAAAAGAGTGTCGTGTTCGAGTGCTGCTTGCCTTGTGGTCACCCCAATGAGCCTTGATGTAACAAGCAGCAGGCCAGCCGCTGAGCGAGCACCACCCCATGTGAAGGGGGCCACGAGTTCCGAAGTACGGGGCTCAATGTGGAGCACGGCGCATGGATTGAGCGCGGCTTTACTCCTTGGGGCTCAATGTAGAGCTATGAACTTGCAATTATTAAGGAAGCAACCATCTATGGATAAGTAATTACGGACTACATCTCCCATTAATCATTGCGTTTTGTCTCATCCAGAGCAGCTGCATATCAGCGGACGATTGGATTAAAAAGGAGGATGTGGCCCGGCTTGCTTCCTTCGACTGCGGTGCCTCTGAGGAAGTGAACTACGAAACGCGTCAGGTGGCAGTCGTATGCTAATAGACTGAGAAGCGAAGCTGTGCATACCAAATAAATGCTTTTACTGGGGAAAAGAGTGTCGTGTTCGAGTGCTGCTTGCCTTGTGGTCACCCCAATGAGCCTTGATGTAACAAGCGGCAGGCCAGCCGCTGAGCGAGCACCACCCCATGTGAAGGGGGCCACGAGTTCGGAAGTACGGGGCTCAATGTGGAGCACGGCGCATGGATTGAGCGCGGCTTCACTCCTTGGGGCTCAATGTAGAGCTATGAACTTGCAATTATTAAGGAAGCAACCATCTATGGATAAGTAATTACGGACTACATGAGATACGGGACGGCTTTTTCGACTATTGTGCAGGGCTACACTCCTTGCGTGCGACACATATCAATTAGGTCCTTAAGGAATACCTTGACGAGATTGCCCTTGTCTGGTTGGAGAAGGGAATGCAAGAGTTCTCGGTGGAGCCTTTTTCTGCTGAGTAAATCGTGAGCGCAATCAATGACATTAATGGTTCGACTGCCCTGGGACTGGACAGCTTCACTGGAAATCTTTACAAAACCTATAAATACCTCCTGGCTCCTTATTTGATTAAGGTATATAATGAAGCACTCGAGTGCAAAGAACTCCCTCCTACGTTGTGAGAGGCCGTTATAATTCCCTTACCCAAGACTGGAAGTCATCCCCTCACATGTGGTTCCTAAAGGCCGCTATCGTTGCTGAATCTGGATTACACGATTCTCACCAAAATGATCGCACTTAGGCTGGCTCTTTTATTAGACCGTATCATCTCATCGGCCCAGTTGGGGTTTACCCCTCACAGGTCAACTGCATTAAATCTTCGCACATTGTTCACGGTTTTACACCAGATTTCACCGGAGGTTCCGGCTGAAGCCATTTTATAAAACACTGAAAAGGTCTTTGACTCCTTAGAGTGGCCCTTTATTCTCATGGTCATGACAAGAATGGGAATGCCTAAGGGTTTTGTTGAACTCTCTGCACTTTAATACACCTCCCCCACAGCCAGTCTTCGTTTGAATGACACTTTATCTTCTCAGTTTTGACTTCACCATTGCACGAAACGGGGTTGCTTCTGTCTCCATTACTCTTTATCTTTGAGCTAAATCTGCTAGTGCGGCATTTTCAGGAGCGGCACCTGCATAGCAGCCTCCAGTTTAAGATTACCCCCCTATTAGTTTCCCTCTACGTAGACAATGTCATCCTCTATGTTCGGCATCCAGAGGAGAACCTGGAGCCTCTAATTAGGGAAATTATTAGATCCATGAGTTTCTCCGGACTTGTCATCAATTGGGACAAGACATTAAATTTTCCCCTAACACCTAGTGCCACTAATGGGACTGCGGTTTCCTGTTGCAATGGTGTGAAGAATCAACTAGATATCTAGGTATCCAGATACACCGTGATACTCAGCAACTTTGAGGTTATACTACAGCTCGGCTATTTATAAACTCAAGCAACAGATAGATCACTGGCTAAAGCTTCCCCTTTCTATTGCGGGCAGTAAAGATGGTTGTCCTCTCTAAATTATTGTAATTTTTTCACAACATCTCCATCCCACTCTCCAACTGTTTTTTTTTAAATCATTCGATCTCATCTTATCAGGCTGATTTGGGGAGGGAAGAGGGCCAGGGTGTGCTGGGACACATTGACCTAGCCATATGAGTGGGGAGGGCTTGGTGTTCCAAACTTCCCGGTGTATTACCTAGTAGCTCATTGCAGCTTTGCACATTCTTGATATCACCCAGACGCCCAGATCCCTTATGCTAAACCGGAAGCAAACTTGGTGCTACCAGCCCTGCTTAACACAGTCTTACCGCAAGGCTTCCCCCGTGATCCCAGGGACATCCAAACAGTCTCTACAATGATTTGGGCGTGGCATAAGTTGACTCGGGTGGCAGGTAGGGGTTCATTATATTCCTAGGAGATTCCATAGTGCAATAACCCTCGGCTACCCGTTACGGAGGAAAGATTGGAGATTGGTGCAGCGGACTCTTGGTTCCTTCTCCCTGGAGTATTTCGGGGATCTTTTCCCAGGGGGTCATGTGTTCCATGCCTTGGAGGATGTGCGCTTCAGCTCCACCACTTTTATGGACAAATTTGTCATGTGTAGGGTGCGCGGAGCGTTTAGAGAGATAGTTGCTAGCTTTCCGCTGGAACCAGAGCCCTTCTCTCTTTTTACATTGGTGATCTCCAATAAAAAAAGGGAACCACCTGATTTCTAAACTGTATAGAGCAGCAATGGCTCTGGTTTCTATAGATGCCAGAGTAAGAAATGCTTGAGAGAGGGACCTTGGGCATCCTATACAGGACTCACAGTGGAAATAATGTTGTTCTCAGACAAATGAGATTTCCCCCAACAGTAGACACAACTTGATACATTTCAAATTCCTGTGGACAACTTACATGTCTCCGGCAAAGATTAACTCTATTGACTCGGGTAGGCCTCCCATCTGCCTGAAATGTGGGGGCCCACATGCTGATTTTGCACACATGACATGGAACTGTGTAAAAATAAGAGAGTATTGGAGGGCCGCATATGTAATTCTGTCACAAATTATAGGACAGGTATCAGTGCCCCTTTCTGAGGTCGCTTTGTTAGGCTATGTGGAGGGATTCCCCAAGCAATTGAGGAGGTTCACAGCACTTTTCCTTCTCCTTGCGAAGAGGGAAATTGATATTCGTTGAGGAAGTAGGGTTACCCCCATGGCTACTGCCTGGTTGTCGAACCTCACTTATTGCAACATCAATAGTGAATTATATGCGCCCCTGCCGCCTCCCACATCTAGACCAAAAGACATTAGGCAACCTCTGATGGACTATCTGCTGCAAACTGGGTCATCCCCTCCGACTATGCAACCGGATGGTATTGTCCCCACTGCAATAGGCTACATTTTCAATAATTACTGCTCCTTCAGGTTCCCCTGTAATTTGTTTAAATTTGAATTGTGTTGGACGGGCCACCCGGATAGAAATTAGACCAGAATGTATCTGATTATTGAAGGCCTCAGAAGGGGGATGGATATATATAAATTGAAAAACAGTTCTTCTTTATTTATTCCGATATGTGGACTTTATTTAGACTCCCTCATCACACACAAATGTTGCAATCATTGTTATGGTATATGAAAATGCAAAATTCCTTTATTGTGCACATTACAAAAAAAAGGAATTAAGAAAAATAAAAGATAGATCGAATTGCGTCTGGCTACTTTATCACCATTGATGACTTTTTTTCAGATCAAAGTGAAACTGAGCAATCACAATCTATTTCCAAGAAAGAAAAAATTAAACATTTCTATCTCTGACTGAAAAAGACTTAATTTGTGTCCCCTTGGTTGCATATTTGGTTTGCATTAGGGATCATGTTCCTGTTAATTTGGATTTGATAGTAACTGTCTTTGTCCTACTACTGAATGGTCATTACCTCCCACAACGCTCTGCAGTACAACTGTCACATGGACCAGAGGGACATTGTCATTGACGAGTGCCCATGATGTAGATCGACCATCTATAGGCTAAGCTGTAGGGTCTACTGACAAAGCCCAGAGATCTTCTATTATATAATATTACTTTTTTTAGCAAGGGGAGGGAGGTTAGGCACTATAGTCCTTTCTCCATTGTTTCTTTATTATGATATCTCCCTTCATGATTTATGGACTGACTGCTATGCTGACAATGTTTGTAGTATGCATTTTCCTGCTTGTTGTGGCACTTATACTGCATGTTAGAGCACGTTAGTTAAAATAAATATTTTAAACTGCTTCATGTCTCCTTCAGATCTTATTGTGGAGGACTATGAGAGAGTAAGCGAAAAGGTGTGTCTTTTTACTGTGATTCCTGAGAGAACTGGGAGCGTTGTGTTTTGGGATGTCTAATCATTTGTTTCTCTGGGAATGAGTAGGAGAGCAAGTGAGACACTATAGCTAGTTGGTCCTAGGTTCATGGGTACTAAGGTGGTGGGAAAACTCAGTCCCTATACACCCCGTTCTCAGTTCTTGCGCATAGTTCTGTGTAGAATCTCTAAAAATGAGGCCACCAATGATTGGTCTGGTACTTAGTCTCACCAGTTTCCGGAGATGTCCATGGTGGGGGGGGCTTAGCCTCCTGTATTTCATACGTTTTTCACACTTGAATTTTAAAAGGTTCTTCTCTATTTATTGACCCGCTTTTGCGCTACTGTCCTATTGATTTGGAATTCTGCTTTTCTATGGCAGTCGCTAATGCAGTGCCTAACAGCGCGGAGGTCATAGCCCATTTGAATCAACATGGAGTACCTAATGAGGGACCTGATATTACCTTTGTTGTTGAGGTGGGTGCAGCTTACCGCTTCAAAGTTTTCTATTCTTTGGTTACATTTCCAGCGATAGATGGGAATGATAATTTGTTTCATGACTCTACTGCAGCCGCGGTTTAGCAGAAACCTCACCCTTATCTATTACTTGAAGTCCTGTTGACAGCCTGGGAGCATACCATATGGTTTAATGGTGCCCTACCTCACCCTGTTTCTGTGGTCCGTTTAGGCCCCTTAACAGTTGATGGGGCCACGTGGCCCATTTCGGCTGTTTTTTCACCACATCCAAATTATCTTTATGTTCCTGTCGCAGAGCTACATCAATTACATACAACATTGATTCATATACTTAGAGTTGTCATTCAGTTGATGTCTCATAACATTCAAGTGGAATGCTGCTCAACTACAGGGACACGGTGGTGGTCTTGTTATAGGTCCCATCATGAATAATTCAGTGATGGGTAAGTGTTCTCAGAATAGGGATGATTTCCCTTACTGGCTTGCAGAAGAACTTGAGCAACTCAAAGCTGTTTTCCCCATACTACACCTGTTGAGAAACACAGGATCCTTACGATGAGTGTACCGAGTTGTATTGTTCCCGCTTTAGCTGATTGCACCACCTGAGACATGGTGTTTCCTGCAGTGTATACACTGTGCTTTGGCACCCCCTTTATGAGCGTTCTCCCGAGCGTTCTGAAGAAGATTCAATATGAACACGGGCTGGTCTAGCCCTGGAATTGGGGATGAGATTAATGGGCATGTTCCCTATTGTGTTCGATATGATTCTGGCTAATGTTAAAGATAAAGCAGTTAGCTTGCAAGTACGTCAACGTCTTTCGGTGATGGCAAACGTTGTTCGGCAAGGGCAGTTACCAATCATTATTGCGGCTGTATATATATCATTAGGTCGCAATAGTTTGGGAGTAAGACCTTATACTCAGGTACACAGTAAACCCCCTTCAGACAAGGAGGGTCATCCAGTCTTTCCTAAAAAGGCATGGAATAAAAATCAGCGGCAGCAACAACAGAAGCCTAGTTCTCGTGCTGGGTCACCAACACCAGATGATTCTGACCGTACATATGATTTGAGTGACCGCTCTAAAATTAAAACACCAGAGAGGTTTCAGGTCCCTGATCCTCATTCGCCTCGTTCCTTTCAGGAATTAGCGGCTGAACAGTTCAGTGGGGGAGAGCGTCAGAATCGCAGACAAGGCCAGTCTAAGCTGACAAGACGGGACTTGCAGCGCCAGTTTGATGTAAACATAGGAGGGACCACCTCAGCACTGTGCCCCTTTTCAAAGGAAGAAAGCTGCTGCACTGACTTCAAAGTATGACTCAGATGGTGAGGACCCTGCTCCTCAACAGCGTGGCAGGAGTTACAATAGTGCGGGAGGCACTCCACCAGTGTCTGGAGGCGAAAGCAACTGACACGTTCATTTCAGTAGAAACAGCTGACACATGAGTTGCACCCCCTGATAGGCTTTATGAAATAAGCCTTCAAATTGAAGGTCATATTAAACGCATGATTAAGACGGTCATTTGGGACAGCCTTACTTCTTCCTATGAAATTTTGTTAGCGGAGGTGTATTGGCCTCACCTCTTTGTTCTAGCTTCTTCTAGGGGGGGGGATGTTATTTTCCCGAGTTTTTCGATTTATGTCTCAGAGGAGGCTAAACAAGCATATGCAGCAGAATGGGTGCAAGCGCTTGCCTCAGCTGTATATCGCAATTAGGTGGGTTGGGATATTGAGTACCCAGTATATGAGATTCTTTTGTGATCTATGCCACAACCCTAACCACAATATCCAATTAAACATGAAGCAAAAGACCCAATAGGAACATTAGGGTGTAATTGAACCCTGTGTTTCATCCATCAATAATCCTCTTTTACTGATTTCAAAACCGGATAGTTCATATCGTATAGTTTTGGAGGACCATAATATGAACAGTCATGTTCATACCTTTGTGGTACAGGACACCCGCAGCTTTCTGTTAGTCAATACCATTGTTAGTAAAAAATATAAGACGACTCTTGCAATCTCCAATGGATTTTACAGTCACAATTTGGCTTCTGAAAGCCGTGACTGGACCACATTCAGCACCCTTGGCAATCACAAATGGTAGACTTGTTTACCTATTAGGTATGGGAATAGTCTTGGCAATTTTGCGGCACGGATAGTTTCTCTTTTGTATGACATTGACCCTGATGCATTCTCCTACGTCAATGACATTTATTTGATGGATTTTGAATTGATACCACATCTTGCCCATGTGGATTGCATCATAATGTATTTTGCTAACTTTGGATACAAATTCAACATTGCCAAGTCGCAAATTGTCTGTTTGGCAGTTCTTTCTATGGGTTACAAAGTCACCAATGAAGGTAGGGGGTTGGCCCCTAATTTTCTGGAGAAATGTGCTCAATTGCAACCTCCTTCTACTCTTACAAAGTTACAATCTTTCCTGGGTTTCCTGAATTTCAGGAGGACATACATTCCTGATTATACCTCAGGGTAAACACATGTTCATGGTCTCTCTATTACCTGCTTTAGAGGTTGTTACAAAAGCTTGTCTCCCAAACTTTAAAGCCTTGCATCCACGTTTGATACAATGGGCTAGTTCTTTGTCGTCAGCTGATGTCAACTTTATTTTTCATCCTTGTTTGCAGACACAGGAGTTTTTACAATATGAACATATTCACCCACCTCCTCTGCCATTACTTCCTCTTGGTCAGTACCAATGCATTGTTTACACTGATGGATCTGAACAGCCAGCCATTGGTTCTAAACACGCAATTTTGGCAGCATGAGCATTAGTGGCACAAAAAATGTAAATGGGGATTTTAAGTCCTCTTTGGTTCACACACAGTCCCTTGGTGATGGCACAACTCAATTGGCGGAGGTACGTGCTTTGGTTTTGGCTCTTGAATTTGCTGATCTAGAATTTCCTACACTTATTGTGTGCAATTCCTTTTACTGTTTACAATCCTTCAATGACAACTTATTCTTTTTGAAACAAAAATGATTTATGTGATTCTAAAGGTAGTACAACTAAGCATAAAACACTTTGGGCTCAGGTGGCTGCTCTTAAGGAATGTTTGCCACTCACACATGTTATCCATACCTTGCGCCATCAACGTGTGGGAGCACACGCTGTTGGTAATTCCCTGGCTGATGAGGCAGCTAAATCTGCAGTAGTCACTTGTTCTGTAGCAGCAGTCACTAGGTCCATGACTAAAATTGATGATGATATCTTAGCAGCTATTGCTGCTAAGAAGGAGGGAACAGAGTTTCCCCATGGTTTTACTTCACATTATACTTACCACTTGTCAACAGATCAAATTCCATTTGCTACTGTTCTGTCTATTGGGGATCGGCTGATTCCCAACAAGGACTGCACTCTTTCTTTAATCATAGCCGCACATGAAAGAGTTGTTTCTGCACATGCTGGTGTGAATGCGACTGTTTCTCTTTTGCAGCAGCATTTTTGGTGGCATGGTTTATATCAACAGGCACATAAATATGTTGTTTCTTGTGACATTTGTCAACAAATTAAGCCTTCTACTGTTGCACCCACCACATACTCTGCTTTACATCTCTAATCAGCCATTTGGCTGAATTTATCTTGATCACTGAAGTCTGTTGACATCTGACACTGCTTTTAAACACATCTTAGTTGCAGTGGATTCGTGCACTAGATTTCTTTGGGTTTGGCCTCAACGTAGTGCTAAAGCTCGAACTCTCATTAAAGATGTGCATGTCTTTCTTGGGAAATTTCCTTATGGCACCTTCCATTCTGGCCAAGGTCCTATATTTCCCTCTAAGTCTTACTGGGATGCAATGAAGTCCCTGGGGCTGCAGGTGCAATATTCCTCATCATACCAGCCCAAGGGCAATTCAGTTGTGGAACGGATGAACTGTAAATTAAAGCAATCTTTGACAGCTAGAGTCTTAGGTTCTGGCAGCAGTTGGTTGGCTCATTTGTATGAAGTCCAACATGCATTATATAATCTCCATAGAAGATCTCTGAGGGGGCAGACCCTATATTAAATGCTCTTTGTTATTGAAATGTTTGTGCCATACCTTGATGGTCTATAGTGGTGGCGGCTACCGCAACCTTCATCGTAGATAATCATTGTGCTATGTTACAGGGTCTACAAAAAGCGCATGATGCACAAGCAAGAGCCCAGTTGCCTTCTTCTGCTGATCAGGCGGTGCTGATTCCTGTTTCTGGCTGGCTTCCTAATGTTGGATATCTGGTCCGTGAAACGGTGGAGAACACAAAATAATTTTGTCAATCCTACCATGCATCGGTCAGAGTCCTTGGCTTGAAAGGCACACGTACTGTGATCCTGCCTCTTTTACCTGATCATAAGGAGAATCACTTCATTTCAATCGAACATGTTACTGTTGCCCCATATGGCCGATACTGTATACTATGCCTCAAAGTATTTCACATCAATAATGTTCGCTGAACCCAATGGTTTCTGTATCTTCGACTACTGCCCAGCAATTACAAGGGTAGATGGAAACCTCAATTGAATTATTATCAGTTTTTCCTTCTACATCCACTCCTGAAGATATTAAGTATGATTCTCCTCCAGTTGAAGTCATAATTGACATTGTAGTAATCAAAACCTTCTCAGGGGCTTCACTGATACACCTGGTCCTTTTACACCAACAAAGAAGAGATTGGCACAGAAGCTGTAATATAAAAGACATCTTTTTATTTAACCTCTGAAGAGGGAAAAAAATGTGTCACACAGCATTCTCAAATCACTGTATGGGACATTTTCTAAGGAGTACAGAGAACAGGGGCATTATATACCCACACAGGGGCTGAAAAAAGGCGGTACAAGTACACATGAGAAGAGTTATGCACATAGATGGTCATACAGAAACTGCACAGTCAACAAGTAGGAGGAGTAATACGTTGCTGACATCAATTATAACAGCCTGACAGTTCTATATTAGGAACAGGTGCATTCTACTAGCTAGGCCCATCTGAGCATGTGCAAGACTCTGGGAGAGGGAAACAGCAAATGTCCAGCATATAGCTAACTAAAATGGCTGCCAAGTACAAAATGGCTTTCAGCTCATGCTAAGAGATTAATGCAATCTTCAACAGATGGTCCTTTAAGCATGAGCTAAAGACATTTCCCATAATCCAGTAGGAAAACAGAAAATATGCACATTAGATTTTTTTCATAAATTTATCAATATCCTAATTCATTGCTAGGTGGGCATTTCTCATTCTAAATATTGTTAAGCGGGTATGTATAAGGTATAAGCAGGAGTGCAAAGGGAACAGAGAATTGGGTCATACAGATAGCAGGAGAGAGTAATTACTATTTTCAGAAACAGAACTATTAGCTTTCTAGTCCTAAGAAAATCCTAGAACCATCCAGTAAAAACATTTTCAAGGCTCCTATGCATTTCAGTGACCATCAATTTCAACTTCAAAATAGCCAACAGCACATATCTAATAAAAACATTTTTGCTAGACTTTTCCAGTGTTTCCTTTATGAGGGCTAGAGTATCAATCAAGGAAAGGGTAAAGTAACATTTGTCAACTGCTCAGAGGAACTTTTCTCTCTTAGAATAAACATTATTCCTAATACAAACAGGACCATGAGAATTAGGATGAAGAGCTGCAAAGGGCTGCTCTTCCTCAAAAATGGGACAACCAATGGGGTACATTTTCCGTGTCCGTTTGAGCCTCACAGGCAGGCTCTTGTTGTTCCCACGGTGGAGCTGCACAACTCGCAACTCAGGAATCACGACCCAGTTTCAAGGGAAAAGTTTCTTCTTTCAGGATAGGGTAATAACCCACCTGGGCAAATGCTCTTAGCGATCCTGTCCAGTGTCTCAGGCAGTGCACCAGTTTTCTTCACTTTAATCTAACAGGCACCAGAGACACAGCACCTGCACCCTGAACTCAAGTCCTTCCCTAACTCCTGTATTGCTCTGCTGGCACACTGCTCTTTCCTTGGGGCCATAGATTGCATTCAGTGTGCCCAGGTATCTCTTGACCAACAAAGGTGAAGACTTTACAGCCACTTTGGGACCAGGATTCAGAGGCCTGTTGCTAGGATCTCTGAAGCAACCCTTGTTTCAAAGGGGGTTACCTCAAGCAAAAACTTTCTCGCCTTCCTGGTCGGTCTGTGACTCTCGGCTGGGCATCAAAAACTTGATCCACGATTTCTCCTTTCTGATTTGTGACCCCGTCTTTCGCCCAAGACAGTGGCAGGGGTACACACTTCACATCCCAGTGCTTCCGGCCTTCTACCTTCACTGAGGTCCTGGTTGCCAGCAATGCCTGTGCTGGTTACCTTCACTTTGAATTCAAGCTGGACTGGTGCTGACTCCTCAAGCTAGATCTGACGTCTGCGCCCCTCTGGCAATGGTTGTAAGGCAGCAAATATCTATTGGTGGACAGAACAAAAGGTCTTTAGACAAGGCACAGAAATAATCCATCAACAGAGAGGTTAGTCTCAGAATACTTCCTAGTCTAGGGACGCCCCATATATTAGCAAGGCACCCAAGAATCACTTTCATCTATGTGAGAGTAAAAAAAACAACAGCCTCGACCTATTGGCAAATTTAAAAGGAACTCTTTGGTGAACTGACAAGAGTAATACGTCACCCAATCCCAAGCAGCCAAGGAAGTCTGTGTTCATTTACTGAATTCTGAGGAAAAGAGAAAAACAATACAGACATACTCCAAATCCTTACATCTGTATATTCCCATCTTAATCATCTAAAGACCCTCAAGAAAAAAGGAAATGTTCTACACTTTTACTCATGGACTTTGCATTAATTGTACAGGACTGCAGACACTTCTAAAATGATTTATCTTAATAAAAGCACCAACCTACATTGTATGCTTAGGACCATGCTCTCACGTTATAGGAGCAACAGGAACATCTAAAACTGCTAGTTTAACAAGGATTCCTATTACATAAATAACTAAAAACTTCAACATAATGGGTACATTTTCTCCAGTAGAACATCGTGTGACAAACAGACTCCTATAAAACAATATTTTCCTCAAAACTGTTTGCAAAACTGTATGTAGCATGAGAATAACAAACAATAGTGGTGTTATAACCTGAGAATTTTAGAACAAAAACTAACCACAGCTAGTTCCCCTTAAAGATCAAATAAGGAAACCACAATCTAGACTACTCATCCTTTCATAATTTCATCAGACAGGATGGGCAGTAACAAAAGCAAATTTATTTATTCATTTTATTAATGATAATAATGTTAAAAACAGTATTACTGAATAGCCAATTAAATGTCTCATGGCTATTTCACAGACAGTTTAGACAGGCTCAAAAGATATTGAGAAAAAGAGAGAGAAAACATAAATTTGCCTACCCTTAATTTGTAGAGGAGCTAGCCTCCTCCCCCCATTTTTTACAGTAGGAAACCTGTAACAGGTTTCATTCTGTCAACACTATCAACCCCAATTTGTAGCAACTGGGCATAAACAAACTCTGAGGAGCTAAATAGCACATTGAGCTAGCTAAAGAACATATTCCTTTAGCAAATGTACAAGTGTAACACAAGGGCACATGAATTCAAACTAAATCCCATTGCTTCCTTAATTCAGCCCTAAAAGCATTAGTGCTATATATATGGCAGAGCCATTGTCTTAATAACAGCTCACATATACCATTATTATTCAATCTGTTCATATGAGTGAACAAAAACTTGCTTTTGCCAAAAAAAGTAAGCAAAACCTCTTTCTGTCCCTGCCCTGCCATTTCGTCTTTCAAATGTCGAAATGTCAAAGCAAATGATGCGCTGAGCCCTGCTTCTAAATGTAGAACTTCGACCTTTAACCTATTCGCAGCTGTTCCATCTTGTGTGCAAGGTTTTCATGCAGTTTCACCAGTTCAAAGGGACCCTGGAGACTGGGAGCTCAACAACCCACTCCATTCCTGTCTACCAGCAATTCAGAGGTAAGCTTAATACCTTCTGACAGTTTTTTTGTACATATTTATATTTGTAAGCAGTGTGCTGAGTGCTTTTCTAGCAGTATAGATGTCAGCTATTCATTCTATACTTACATTTGGGCATTTACTGGAGCCTAAGGCAGTTTAAAAGTTGCTCTGATTGGAATAACCTCATTTAAATAGTTAATTTTACTCAATTTCGACTTTGATGTTTGGGGCACTTAAAAATGAATATCCTAAAATGTGTTTGCATACTAGTCATCCCCAGAATGTCCTCTACATATCCCAGAGATGTGGCATCAGAAATGTATAATGTATACCCTTATAAAAATGAGTTTTGTACGCCTACGTAAAGTGACATTGCACATGTAAGTGACCCCCTATTGCTGTATAGCACGGCTTAAATTCAATTTGGATGCTAGGAGGTCACAGCATCATTATTAGGCATTATAAATATTAAAAAACTAATTTAATGCACCTATTTTAAATAACATTTTATTTATAATCAAAATATATATATATTTTTTTTAATAAATCCAATCATTTTGATGAGTCCACATATGAAAAGCAAGCTGCATCCCTTGCCTATCATATTTAAACGCATTCATTCTTAGCCCTAAGCACAGAAGCTTTTAAATAAAGGACAGTCTTTATTATTTAACATCAAAAAACACTCTTATCCTTATTTGAAAAGGCATTAAGAAAAGAAATTCCTACTGTCAATCTGTCCTCTGTTTATCAAAAATAATGAACCTGATTTCTAACTTTTAAAACAGCAGTCTTAAATGCAGGGTTTTACTCCGTGTTTGCACTGACTTAAGATGTAGTCGACTTCAGCTGTTTTCTGTGGCCGGAGTCAGAAATAGTCTAATGTTTACACAGCTGCTTGACACGAAAAGGCGTCAAATTCACAAGCCTTTCAAGTCAGCCTTTCGAGCCAGCACAAATCTGTCGTTCTGTAACGTGTATTTTAGTTCAGCAACAACCAACTCACTCAGATAATGTGAATGCCTTTTAATACCTAATACATAAGGATAAATGCTGTGACATTTTGAATCTTAATTTATTTATTGCAAAACACACAATTTCGTTTTTGAAGCTTTTTTATTCCTATTCAATGTGAATTCTAATTTTATCTTTAACATTGTGGCAATTTGCACGCATGTATAGTGTCTTACTCTGTCAATTTAATGATAGCGCGCAGCTATTTACCATATATTATATAATTCATTGCTGGATTCTTTTAAAATATATTTTATTTTAATGATGTTTTACATAACAGAATGATGACCAAAAAAAAACATTGAGCTAATTCTAGACATTTTCAAAACGGTGTCATATACTCAGAACACATAACACAGAGAGCTTAAGGCGCGCCATTCTTACACCAAGAGTGCAATTGGTACATACTCACACAAGTACCACTAATGACAAACCACAGACATTTAAACACACTTTAACCCACAGATCAACACTTAAGCCAGAAACAAAAGACAGCCCACAGACTGTACTTAAACCAAACCATTTGTAAATACTAGTTGTAAGTCATATTCACTAGATTTGGCTGGCAGAACACCAGGAAAAAAAAACGCTTTGCATATCACCACTTATGAATGTTACTAAGTGCACAGACCAGGATCCTTTCTACGTACATATTTAGTTCCTCGGGGTACTTGTCACCAAGGAAGTAATATGTTTCTATACCTAAACCTAGTTAGGTATCCCCTCTAGGGGAGCCGGCTAATTCTATACAAGTTCCAAGGGTACCTACAATAAAGCAACACATTCTACGATGTGTGCTAAGAACAGGCATGCCAAAAATATTGCAGCATATACAATATTATACACAAAGTAGCACTTAACTCAAAGTGTGCCGTTCAAGAATACAAAAGTTTCTCATTACCTGCCTACATAAACTGCAGTTTACATATTTCCAAATTCCAAATATTGGCCAACTTTCATACAAATCCAAAAAGCGTCGTAACAAACGACCTTACCAAGCACAAGTTTCCAGATTCTAACTGCCAAGTTCTGAGTGACCAAACGGTCAGTTTTAGAATACTCACGCCAAAAATGTTCTCCGTCAGGAGTGGTAAGCAGTTGGAGGAGTCCAATCAGGAAGACCAGAAATATACTGGGCTGCAGAGACAGAATCTCAGTTTTAGGGTACCTTTTTACTAGAGTCCTGTTCTGTCCTCCTCAGTAGATTCCTGTCTCCCATCAGGATCACTCCCTTGGATAGCCACTTCTCTGATGAGCCTCACAGAGGGCACCAATTGTAGAAATCAAAACCTTCTCAGGGGCTTCACTGATACACCTGGTCCTTTTAAACCAACAAAGAAGAGATTGGCACAGAAGCTGTAATATAAAAGACATCTTTTTATTTAACCTCTGAAGAGGGAAAAAATGTGTCACACAGCATTCTCAAATCACTGTATGAGACATTTTCTAAGGAGTACAGAGAACAGGGGCATTATATACCCACACAGGGGCTGAAAAAAGGTGGTACAAGTACACATGAGAAGAGTTATGCACATAGATGTTCATACAGAAACTGCACAGTCAACAAGTAGGAGGAGTAATACGTTGCTGACATCAGTTAGAACAGCCTGACAGTTCTATATTAGGAACAGGGGAATTCTACTAGCTAGGCCCATCTGAGCATGTGCAAGACTCTAGGAGAGGGAAACAGCAAATGTCCAGCACATAGCTAACTAAAATGGCTGCCAAGTACAAAATGGCTTTCAGCTCATGCTAAGAGATTAATGCAATGTTCAACAACATTCCTGAGAGTACCTTACCTCAAACATCTGATGCAGCACATCCACTGTTGATCCAACTGTGGTCCAGTGGGTATTTTATGGATCGTGATAGCTTCTCCTCTGGCCCATCTTCCTCATCGTGTTCTGTGCGGGATATCCATACCCGTACCAGTGTCTTCATCTCCTGGTTCAAAAAGACTTACTTGGTCACACCCTGGACATATATCTGGATGGTGCTTATGATAATTTTCCTCTCCATGTGGATCGAATTTGTGACCGTGTTTTTCCTACTCATTAATGGCCATTGTTTACCTGAACGCTCAGCTGTGAACTTTGTTGATGGAGTTCTGGCCCCTCACACATCGTCCCACATAATGAAAAGAGACCATGCCCTTGTCAATATATCAGCATTCCCTGTTGTTGAAGGTATAATCTGGGATAAAGTTGCTTTTGATATCTATGGCCTGACGGCAATTTTGAACATTCCATACGTATTCCGAATTTACTTGGGAGATGTGGTCTTGCCCGACATCCATTCTGATGACAGGGCCGTTCATGCCGTTCATTTGTTGTTCTCTGATTTAAAATATTATGCTGCATTTGACACTTAAGTTTTATATTTAAATTCTGCGAATTACGCAGATTAATTTTGTTATTAGCATTATAGGCATCATTTCTTACACACAACAAAAACTCAATGGGAGCATTGCATAACACCATTACTGGGAAGTTCGAAGACCCAACAAAGTAAATTTGTATACTTTTCTGGTTACAATCTATCTGTCCTATTTTTATATATTTAAGATGCCTCCCTATTCAAAATGTATGTTATCCAAAATTAAACTAGTTTACTCTATGTCCTGCAGGAAGGATTTGTCCGTGAAGGATTATGAGCATTGGAAAGACACAATTGAATTAAAATCCATCTGGGGTATTAAGGATTGACAAGTGCAGGGCACAGAAGCTTTGCATTATGCTTGTTTGATACTGTCTCAAATTTTATTTTTAAATGTCACCGTACAACAGACTACTTGTTTTGGTTTATCAACAACCAAAAATCTTAATATATCCTCCATTTTAGCATTAGCTGCATATTATACATGGCAAAAACATACCAACTATACAATTGAAGACTTAAAGGTCTTACTTCAAAATTGCACTTTAAGCTCTTCCGATATCGCTCCCTTGTGATGGTTAATGTGGCCGACAACTTCAAATGCATGTCCATTAAGTTTTCTGAATAATATAAAGGGTTGGACACAGAGTAGACATGATCCACGTTTCCCACATTTGCATAGAGTTACCATATATTTCATGGGAAAATGATGTCAGCAATGGTTGGAACATTCCACACTGTCGTCTGTGAAACAACAGTTATAAATCAAGGGGGGTGGAGAATGGACCACTTGTCCTGTGTTACCAGGGTCTTTCGATAGTATCCGTCATAAAAAACCCTCATACATGTACACAGGTCGATGGCGGTATATTTTGATTCTCCCCCTTTGTGTACTGTTTCAGCATCATCATTGGGTCTTCTTCTTTGCTGACCTCCACCTGGAGGAAGACCTGCTGGTACTCTCAGTAGTGGTCAGAGATAAGGGTAAAAAAGTGCTTGTGCTCTTGTGAAATAATTAAAGTCCCTATATCACTTGTATCCTCAATGATTTAGTAGGGAGGCAGTGATGTGGGAGGTTAAAATAATTATCGTGCATTTCTTAGAACGAGTTACTGATCTCACGCACTGTTTAGGGCCAACATGTTTCAGCCCTCTGTATATTCTAGGGGCTTTCGTCAGGACCGAAGTTAAGTGTGCGGGGCACCTTTGGGCTCTGCAATGAGAGGTGTACTCACCACTCTTGAGTCATAAGGTCAGACCAATAGTATCTGTACCTGGAAATAAAAAGGAGAAAAGTGCAGTTGTACATGAAACTTAATACATTTAATAGTTTCAGGAGGAGACTGCTGCAACAGAATAACTCAGTTTACCACATTGGGAGTGAGTGCCTAGCATAAGTTATGGGTGTGAATAAATATAAATATAAATACAAAAAGATTGGGGGAAACATTGCAGATTGGTTCAAGTTTACAGAAGTGTACATCACGCTATGTTAGTATTAGCGTCTGAGGCTAGTGATAAAAATTCTCTCATTAACATGATAGTCAATTGCTCTAGATAGTGAGGCAGTGGCAGGTATGGTAAATACGCTGTCCCACTTAGCGAAATTGTACCTGATTATTTATGTCTTAGTTACGAAGGAAGGTCATGGAGTGCATGTATACTGTCTGTTGTACATTCTGAAAAACACAACATTATACCCAGGAAAGAACCCGTTACTCCGAAGGACTCGATTAGCGTGTGTGGTTAAAAGTGAGTCCGGAGTTTGCGTGCGGCAAAGGAATTGAGGTATTGAGGACTCAAAAATATTTGCGCGATGCATTATTAGCAGAGTGAGTGCCCGTGGTTAAAACAGGTTAGCGTCGGCCTTTACCTTGTGGGCATTAAAATGAAAACTTCATGGTGTCACCGGTGGGCCTCAGAATACCGATTCTATTCTGGGAAGAAATATATATGTTAAAGGTATCTTACTTGAGACGTAGGTGACGTAGGTGACGGCAGGAAGCTTCTTTTTCCCTCCTCTTTGATTATTACGTCTGTATTTTTTCAGGTGACATTGATTTAAATGATTTTCTTTCAGGTCCGAATGCCCCTCAAACAAAACGTTTTATGTATTCTGCATATAATGAAATTTTGAAACTGTCTCATTAATACTCTATCGTCCCATATATATACTTTAGAATAATGTTGTTTCTTCTGTCATTGACATTGTTTAACATGAAGTGTCTGTTTTGTATAATGGTCAAAATCAGTTATGTTCTGTGATATAGTTTGCTTAAATGCTGCAAACACTTAAAAATGGAAAAGTACCATGGGATTATTTTAATGCATTTGAACTGTTTTACCATTTAATTTGATTGATAAACAGAAATTAATGTCCATGAAAGATGCCACATACACAATGTTACATATTGAACAATTAACCCCTTTGCTGCTGGGCCTCCCCCCCATGCTAAGCCTTTTTTTGGCTATTTTGGGTAGTTCGCGCTTAGGCCCCTGTAACTTTTTGACCACATAAGGTATCCACGCCAAGCCACGCAGCATAATTTTTATCGGGAGATCTGGGGGATTGCTGGGTGGTAGGAAATTTGTGTCCGCCCGGTGATGCCACAACTTTCCCACACAAAAATAGGTGGAAAATTTGAGGTTTGCAAGGGATTCTGGGCAAGAAAAAGTTGGGGATCCACGCAAGCCATACCTCCCTATAATCCCCCGGGTGTCTAGTTTTCAGAAATCTGTGCGTTCAGTATGTTTCCCTAGCTGGCTGACAAGCACGGGCCAAAAACTGAGGTGACCCCTCCTTGCAAAACCAGGTCGTTTTTGTGATAGGCAATTTTGATGTTGCCTCAATACATTTTGGGCCCATGCCTGTCAAGGGTACTTGGGCCTCCCACACGAGTGAGGCACCATTTTTATCGGGAGACCTGGGGGAAGGCTGGGAGGTAGGAAATTTGTGTCAGCCAGGTGATGCCACAACATTCCCACACAACAATTTGTGGAAAAAGAGATTTTTTCAGCTAAATATGAGGTTGGCAGGGGATTCGGGGTAAGAAAAGGCATACCTCCCTATAATTCCTTGGATATCTAGTTTTCTGAAATGTGTGGGTTTGGTAGGTTTCCCTAGCTGGCGGCTGAGCACGGGGCCAAAAACCCAGGTGACCCTCCTTGCAAAACGAGGTTGTTTTGTGATAGGCAATTTTGATGTCGCCCCAATACGTTTTGGGCCTTTGCCTGTTGCGGGTACTTGGGCCTCCCACACGAGGTTTAGTAGGTTTCCCTAGCTGGCTGACAAGCACGGGCCAAAAACTGAGGTGACCCCTCCTTGCAAAACCAGGTCGTTTTTGTGATAGGCAATTTTGATGTGGCCTCAATACATTTTGGGCCCATGCCTGTCAAGGGTTCTTGGGCCTCCCACACGAGTGAGGTGCCATTTTTATCGGGAGACCTGGCGGAATGCTGAGTGGTAGGTAATTTGTGTCAGCCCGGTGCTACCACAACTTTCCCACACAAAAATGTGTGGAAAAAGTGATTTCTTCTACTAAATTTGAGGGTAACAGGGGATTCTGGGCAGGAAAATGTTCGGCAATCCATGCAAGCCATACCTCCTTGGAATCCCCTGGGTGTTTAGCTTTCAGAAATATGTGGATCTGGTAGATTTCCCTAGATGGCCGCCAAGCCCAGGGCCAAAAACTCATTGAACTCCCCTTAAAAACCAGGTTGGTTTGTGATAGGTAATTTTGATGTCACCTCACTAGGTTTTGGGCCCTTGCCTGTTGTGGGTACATGACCCACCCACGCGAGTGAGGTACCATTTTTATCGGGAGACCTGGTGGAATGCTGTGTAGAAGGAAACTGGAAATTTGTGGATCCACGTAGATTCCAGAACTTTCCCACAACAGAATTGTGAGGAAAATGTGGGTTTTTTGCAAAGTTTGAGGTTTGCAAGGGATTCTGGGTAACAGAACCTGGTGAGAGCCACACAAGTCATCTGTTCCTAGATTCCCCATGGTGTCTAGTTTTCAAAAATGTACAGGTTTGCTAGGTTTCCCTATGTGCCGGCCTTCGCTAGGGCCCAAAATCCACAGGAAGGCACATTGCTAAAATTAAGTCTGTGCCTTGTGGGCTTTCTGCTGCTCTGTGGGGGAATTTACCCCAATATGGCCCAAAGGGGGGCAGAAAGACTGGGCAGCCCCCACCCCATGCATAAAAAAGCCAGAGTAATCACTGGTGCCTAGTGGGCTTTCTGCCCCCCTGGGGGGAAGATCTCGGGCCACTGCCCCATCTGCCCCCGTAGGGTGGCAGAAAGACTGGAATTTGTCTGGGGGTATCATCATGCCCATTTTGGGCAGCTCCCACCCCTACATGAATACAAAAAAATTCCCTGGTTTCTTGTGGGCTTTCTGCCCCCAGGGGGGGGGGGCAGATTGAGGGCTACTAGTCCTATCTCCCCCAGGGGGGCAGAAAGACTGTAATTTATTTGGGGGTGGGGGAATTGACATGGCCGTTTTAGGCAGCCCCCACCCTAATTTCAATTGCCCAATATAAATACCAGGCATCTAGTGGGCTTTTTGCCACCCCGGCGGGGCAGGCTGGGGTCTACTGCCCCATCAGCCCCCAGGGGTGGCAGAAAGGCTGTCATTTTGTTGGGGTGTGGGTTGGAGCATTGACAAGCCTGTTTTGGGCAGCCCCCCCTTAGTAAAATTGTGGAAACAAATCCCTGGCGATAGTGGGCTTTCTGCCCCTCCGGGGGTGCAGATTGGGGGCTACTGCCTCCATCTGTCCTGGGGGGCAGAAAGACTGTATTTTTTGGGGGGATGGGGGCATTGGCATGCCTGTTTTGGGCAGCCCCACCCTAATTTTATTTGTCCAAAATAACTCCCTTGTGTTTAGTGGGCTTTTTACTCCCCAGGGGGGCAGAAAGGCTGTAATTTTGGTGGGGTGGGGGCATTGGCATGCCCATTTTGGTCAGCCCCCACCCTCAGTAAATTTTGGGACAAAAAATCCCTGGTGCTAGTGGACTTTCTGTCCCCCGGGGGCAGAAAGACTGGTGTACCTAAAACGCAATGGGGGGGAAAGGCCCTTGCCCAAGGAGCCTCTCCCCACTTCCTGGTGCTAGTGGGTGGATCACTGCTTAGGAATCGCCCTCCTGGGGTCATCTCCAAGCAGACATCCACTAGGGAAGGGCACCATTGAAAATGGGAGATTATTCCCTTTCCAACGATTCCTCTCGCATCTTTTTGGGTGCTCGGCGGGCTGAGATAGCCCATCAAGCACCAAAGCTGAGAAACTGAAACTAAGAGTAAGTTTCGATTTCGTTGTAATGACGATTGTGCGCCATGCGTGCGATCGTCATTACAGTGAAATACAAAAGTAGGCATGGGGAGGTTGGGGAAGCTCTTCCTCACCTCCCGAGGCAAAAAAAAAATGTGCTCATGACGGAATGGTTCCGTCATGAGCACACTAGAATTTGTGCTCATGACGGAACAATTCCGTCATGAGCATAGAAGGGGTTAAAACAGTTGCTGTTTTCGGTAGCCAAGACTGATCCAGCTGTGTGGTTAATACATGGGGTTATTTACCTTCCTATCTCACTTGTTCAGTTCACAGCATGCTTAAAACATTACCCGATTGATAGATATGAGCCCCTTGGCAATAATTTTATTCATGAGTTGTGTTCTTTATCTTTCGCTTACAGATGTCAACATGCAGAAAAAGAAGTTTTCCTTACAGGGGAATATTGTGATTCCACAGTAGGACATTCCCTGGTCTGTGCACAGGTTAAGTTACACAGAGCCTGTAATATTTTGGTCCCTAATCTAACTTGTTTTTTGAAAGGTAGCCCTGTCCTGGCTATTTTTCACGTATTAACATTACTTTCTAACGGTAGTTATCTTATTTTGAATAACCACGATTTCTGCTGCTTGAGAGCTGCCATCCCATATATAGTAACAGTTTCTCAAAGAGTTACACGCTGCAGTAATGTCCTATTTCCACCCCCGCATGGGATTCTAGATAGTCTCTTTGGACTTCATTCTGACTTTCAAAACAGATTTCAATAAACTAAGTAGACTCAAAACGCTATTGTTTCAACAAGATCTCGTCTCACATCGGCTCGATAGACCTTCGTATTGCAGCTGGCAAGAAGCGCAAGCAAGATAAACTTGCTGCTAAATACGAATCTTCCACCCCATTGTGGAAAATTAATATACTAAATATTTAATGTGTCTGATGAGAAGGGCCTAGCTCACTTTTTAAACTTGTGGGATCCGTCCTTGTTTCTTCCTTTCAGACTATTTTTGGATTAATTCTGACTTTTATTCAATCTCTTTTATCAAGCGCCTATGGAGGGTTTCCCCTGGTGCTCCTGTTGGTCTGCGGCGTGCTTGTTATCCCATTATTGCTTCACAATGGATTTTCAATCTGTGATGCTGGAAAACCCGGTCCAGTTACAACTGTACCGTGATCGTATGTGCCAGCTTTTTGGTTCTATGCCAGTAGAATATTTTTCCATCAATTACTGGCTGACCTTTCGCTATGCCTACTTTACCTGTGTGCAACCTGTGTTTCACTGCCTCCGATGCCCTTTTCAATGGGCCATGGATATCTGCTTTTCCAATAACACACATGCTGCCCTAGATTATGATCTGGTAGTGGGTCAACTAAAGGCCCATTACTGTGAATGTTCTAGGGGTATGGGTTTGGTATGCCATCCTCTGCTCGGACCAATGGCAGGCTTGAGTACCTGTGCTCTGGCGCAGAGTCTCATTGAGTGCAGTTTCATCAAGATTAACAGTGGTTGCCCTGAGATGCTCCTAACAGCTTCTGGATTTGAGGAGCATGTGTGTTCCTTCGACCTACTAAACTGGAAGTCATGTATTTTTTCTATGGAAGGAATGGACAATGTCCTGGAGTTCTGCTTTACCAGCAACATTTTTTAAGTTGATGACTAACTATGAATGATTAGCTATTTTTGAGCGCCCAATCTGCGTTTTTTTTCCCGGACATTAAACAAATTGGCCTACAACACAGGCGCTTTGCCTCTGCTTACATTTAATTTTTGTTTCTTGCGTATGGCTAATGCTCTGGCCGAGGGAAGCTTGACACATGCCCGTAGGGACATTGTCGTTTTTCACTAACTTAGCAAGAGCTTGTTGCAGCTTGCCTGCTGTTTTGCACATGTTACTCCACATCTTTATTTTTTGCAATATTCTCAAAGATTACTTTCACATGAAAATTAATTGCTGTGTTTGCTCTCTGCATGTTCCTGGGATTTTTTCTGAACATTATGTGCAAGGTTGAACAATAATATCCCTTGGTATTTTGTTCTGGCCAGTCCCTAGCCAAAACATACCGATGCAGCTGTTGTTTGGATAGCGTACTTGGATTTTTAGTGGGGTGCATGAATAGGTAACAAACACTTGGAGAGGGACCTTTCCTGGGAGACGAGCGCCCATGATGTAGATCTGTCTTCTATAGGCTAAGGTATGTGGTCTGCTGACAAAGCCCAGGGATCTTCTATTATATAATAATATTTTTTCTTCGCAAGGAGGGAGGTTAGGTGCTATAGTCCTTTCTCCATTGTCTCTTTATGATGACATCTCCCTTCATGATTTATGGACTAACTGCTATGCTGACAATATTTGTATGCTGCATTTTCCTGCTTGTTGTGGCACAAATACTGCATGTTAGGGCATGTTAGTTAAAATAGATATTTTAAACTGCTTTGTGTCTCTGTCAGATCTTATTTTGGATGAGCAACAGAGAGTGAGTAAAAAGGTGTGTCTTATTACCGCGATTCCTGAGAGAACTGGGAGTGTTGTGTTCTGGGATGTCTAATAATTTGTTCCTCTAGGAATGAGTAGAATAGCAAGTGAGACACTATAACTAGTCGGTCCTGGGTACTGAGGTGGAAGGAAGACTCAGTCCCTATACACCAAGATCCCATTTCCTGTGCATACTTCTGTATTTGTGCAGAATCCCTGCAACACAACGTGTGAACTTGGTCCTGGACCCACATATGTTATCACACCATGAACAATAGACTTGTCCCTAGTGAACATTACAGCTGTTCCAGTAGCGGATGGTATAGTTTGGGATAGAGATCATATGATGTATTTGGTCCTACTATACTTTTGAAAATTCCAAAGATATATTCAAAATTTCAATGAATGATTTAATTACCCCGAGTACACTCTCTAATGATTGGGACATAGAGACTTTAAATACTATGCTCTCAGATTTAGAACAATCTACTGCATTTTCTTACAGGGAATTGTACGGAAAAACACCTGACTTCGACAGTATGTATTGTAAATACTATAAGTTAGTACAGATGAATACAACTGCGAAGAAAATGATTCTGACACCAAGCTCATATATTTTGCACCTTTTATCTCCCAACTATCTATACAAGGTTTCCACTATTGGAAGGACACGATATACACAAAATCCATATGAAGGGCAGACAGATTGGCAGGTTCAGGGAACAGAGGATTCATTAAGAGCTTGCCTCATACATTACAGATAATATTCCTGAACAGAACAGTGCAACAGACTACATGCTACAGGTTTGCAAAAATAAAAGACCTGTAAACACCACACATCGCCTTGCCCACACCTATTGAATGTTTATTTATTGACACACTGATAAGTGAGGAGATATTGGGTGTAATGATACAGAGTGGTACGTACAATTCATCAGCTCCCAATTGGAAGGGATGGTTGGTTTGGCCTATCAACATGAATAGTTGTATTTGTTGTTTTAGTTGGTATTCTTTTCATTTGCTGCATAAAGAGAAGAGTGTTCTCCCAAGAGAGTGTAGCTTAAAGAAAAAGAGAAAAAGAAGAAACCATATAAGAAAAAAATTCTTACTTCACCCCACTTTTCTTTTTTTTTGTTCTCCAAATTTTCTTGCTTCCCTCACTCCCAATGGCCTTTTTTGTGTGCACACTCTCGGTGTGGTGGAGGCCTCTTTCAAAGAACCCAAAGGAATTTTATAATACTCCCCGCTCTTTCTCCTTTCCTCTGAGCCTCCTGGAGTACGTCCGCCATCACAGAAATAACCTGTAGAAGAAAAGAAAGAAAGAAGAGAAAATAAATGCACCAGAGAGCCTAGCTTCATTGGGACAGAGAAAAAGGAACAGAGCAACCTAAAAACATCGCAACAACAAGGAAGAAACAGAGAAAGATGTATAAAATTCAATGTAAATCTGTTTTACTCTGACACTGCTTAATAAACCACCCAGGTTTAAGCACCTCATATGGCCTCCTAGATTCTGTGTCCACTCATTGCTCTCACAGACACTAATATGGAGGATGGGCTTAAGTAACCATGCTATCAGGATTGACAAGAAGAGCACCCACTTGCATGCCACCTACATGAGATGAGCAGATTAACATCCGCTCCTGGCTATTCTGACTCTCAAGTGATACTAAATGTCCCGAGCAGTAGAGAACTGGACCCTGCTGAGAAACGGCCAGCAAAAGCACCATCAGGATAGATGAGGCAACCTTGTGTATTTAAGTTGCAACATTGGCAATGAGACCTGAATTGGTACACCCTCCCTTTACAGCTACAAAGGAAGAGGTGGTACTGCAGTAAGCCTTTTGGACGATATAATCCAGCTCCTCCACACCTTCAGTGATCAGACCGAGCTTGTAGTCTAATTGGTCCTTGGAGTCTGCTTTCAAAAGCACACAATGCTTCTTGTGCTCAAAAAGACATGGGCCACCCTACTCACAAGGAGCTAGGTTATCAATTATAAAACAAGGTTCCTCTGGACAATATGCATAATGTATGGTAATTATTAAGCTCAATGGCACATACTCATGGGAAAGGAATGTTGGAACGAGATTAAAAATTATACACAACAAAATATTCAACAGTGTTTACTTTTTAGGCAATTTATGTAGAAGGGTTTGTCAAAAAAAGGGTGCTCAGTGTCCCAAATGAACTAGACCCTATATTTCAACAATGACAGTTTGTAACATACAATAGGTTTCAATTTATACAAAACAATCACGAGTACATATATAAAGAATATTGACAGCTTTCTAACACAATACTAGGGGCTGGAAAGAGGTTTGTTTAAAGTAGTTTGAAACACTGTTCCTTGTTACACAATACTTCTTCCACATACAAGTCTATTCTTCACCCAATATTTTGTAAGGCTGAGAGCACAGTTATGTGTTGGTGGCTAACTAAATGACCACCGGAAGAACATTTGCTAAGGGTCTCATCCTGAAACATCAGTGGTCTGAAAGATAAGGTGAAGAGGGAGTCAGTGCAGAAGACTGAAGATACCAGTCACCCAATAGCCTCCTACTATAGGAAAGTCATCTGAAGGGATCTCCTTATCTATTCCTGGCTCCTGGAACTCGCTTCCCTTCTTCTGAGGAACTCACTTTCTCATTTTCGGCCAGTCCGGAGGAACCCTCTAGGGTATTGTATCATTGCTTAGGGTCATTGGAGGATCACATCACAGTTTTCTAATTGTGTATGCATATCTACAGCAATATACAGTTGCTCTACTCTGCTGGCATCTCTCTATAATACAGAACCAATCCCTAAAGTATGCAGTATTTTTTTGGCACCCAGTACCAACATAAACATGGAGTCCTTTAAGGCCTAAAAACATAAAGTAAAGCTGTAATCATGTCCATTCTCACAAATTAGCATGGAGAACTACTATTTGCACTCAACTGGTGAAGCTCGTTCCAATATTTAACTGCAATGTTCATTTTCTTCTACACATGAAAGGGCTTTGATGTGTTGTTGAGAAATGGAACCGCAGCAAAGCTCAAAAGCTGACACACACCAGGTGAAAATGGCTACAACCTCTTAACTTAGAATCAACAAACCATCTAAGCCTTAGCCATTGTCATGATGATCTCCTCCAGCACAATACAATTGTTGATCGCTGTCCTTTATTTGCCACAAGGCCCATCAGTTTATGTCTTCTTGCCCATGATTAGATTAAAAGAGTCCATCTCAGTGCTATGGAGATGACATGTCTGGTCTTGGATATATCCATCAGAAGCCAAGGCTACGTATAATACCTGGGCCATTCCCTTTAGGTCCTTTAAGGGGGTACTTCAACAGAAGTCATTCATTCAAGAGTAATCAATTGGTAAACTGCGTTAAAAAAAACCCATCGTACATGCCAAGTACTTGTAGCCTTGCCTAACAAAATAAACCAAGTAGCCCATCATACAGGCTGTATATTTCCTTACCAATCGCTCATCAACCCAAATCCCCAACTCTGAAAACTGGGGAATCTCGTATAAAATAAAATCAAACAGATGCCAAGTAAAGCATCACAGTTTATTTCACTTCATTATACTTTTACTTTTAATATTTTAGTTTAATTAAGGAAACGATTAAAATAAATCTATATTGGAATCTATTATTTTTATGTATTGGAATGGACTAAATAATAATCCAAGGAGGAGCCTAGCGCGCAACCAAGATAGCCGCGTAGGTGCGAGGCTCCCGAGGACCTCCGCAACCTCCTACGATTATCCTGAAATTACCCTGTCCCGGATGAGGGGACTGTGTTGGTGAGCTTGAGCTGAGGTGGCACCCGTTTCCCGCTTCCGAATCGGACCTCGGACACCGGAGTGAGCACCGATTGAGGTTTGCGGCCTTCTCCTCGCCGGACCCCGGATTTGCGCTGTGGGGTGATCCAGTGACAAAGTGAACAACAGCGGCAGGCAGGGCCTGGCGACTCGCGTACCCCGCACTTTCGCTTTCGCTTTCGCACCCCCTTGCCGTCTCTGCGAGGTTGGGTCACGGGGCTCTTTGTGTTGGTGTGGCCTCGCTGGGAGGCCCTGCCTGCCCGCCGGCTGTGATCCACCCCGCTGATCTGAGGTGCCCCCCCCCGGAGCTCGTGGCCCTGCTTGCCTGCCCTTCATGACGTGGCTGGTGTGACTGGGAGACTGGTGGCCATGGCCACGAAACAAGATGGAGACCGGGCAAAGATCAAATCGACCCGGCGTGGCGCCGTCCATCAGGCCAACAGTATGTACCGCTATACCCTCGAGAAGGGATCTCCCGATGGACCGCACAAGTCCCCTGAGGGCCCTCCTGATGCCTCAGACCTGCCCACGGATCTGACTCTGCGAGATGTCATGGGCGCCATTGCCGAGATGAAGGCCTCGGTGGGCCAGCGGTTCGATACACTGGCGCAGAAGATCGACTCGGTCCTCGTGGATGTTGGCCTGGTGAGGGCCGATCTTTCCAAAACCAATGACCGAGTTGATTCTTTGGCCCACACCGCATCAGGCCTTACGACAGATGTGGCGGCCCTACAAACAGAGGTGCGCCGGCTTAGTCAGGCGAGTGCGCTTATGGATCGACGCCTGGAGGACTCCGAGAGTCGGGCCCGGAGGAACAACATCCGCATCATCGGGGTGCCCGAGGGACGCGAGGAGGCGGCGGCGGACCTCTTTGTGGAGGACCTGATTGCTACCCATCTCCAGCCACAGGGGCTGAGTAAATTCTTCGCTGTGGAGAGGGCCCACAGAGTTCCTGGGGGAAGGCCGAAGATCGGAGCCCCTCCGAGACCTCTCATTGCCCGGATTTTCAATTTTCCGGACAGAGACGCTATCCTGCAAACCTCCAGACTGCATGGACCGGTTAAGCTTGACAATATGGAGGTAAATTTTTACCCTGATTTCACCCCAGCGGTCCAGAAGCAGAGACTGAGCTTCCTAGGCGTCAAACGCCGTCTTCGGGACCTAAACCTCAAATACGCCATGCTCTTCCCAGCCAAGCTGCGAGTGGAGGTGGAAGGTCGCACGCACTTCTTTGATCGTCCCGAAGCGGCCGGGGACTGGCTGGATACTCTGTCTGGGGATCGTGATCGGGGGGGCGGGGGGGGGGGCGTGGGGAGACGGCCCACTGGATCGGGACTGAGGGTTTAATATTAGGCCTCGCTCTGGACGAAAATGATGCCACTTTCGATTATGCGTCTGTCTGTGTAAGTTCCCCTCCTATGGAGGTTGTGTTGGGTCTATTGGGGGTTCTCCCTCCTCCTCTAGGGGGTCTAGTTAGTTTAACTATATATGGGGTGACAGGCACACTGCACGTTGGGGGGGCTGTTCGGGATCATGCAGGGGTGCAGGGAGGGGGGAGTTTTGTTGGGGTGGGTGGGTAGTGATGGGGTGTTGTTCGTTTTCATCACAAGGCAAAAGTATTTTTGTGTTAGTTCTAAAGTGATCTCGGGGGGACGAATGATGGCTTCTGTATATGATGGGGGGTAGGGAATTAACTTTGTTGTCTTGGAATGTGAATGGACTGGGGGACAGGATCAAACGAGGTGTGGTCCTGCAGTTCTTGAAGCGAATCTCGCCCGATGTAGTCTTTCTGCAGGAGACACACCTCATTGGCAACTCCTTCTGTGCCATGAATCGGCGTGGCTATCGCCTAGTGGCCCACTCGGGCTTCACGTCTGGCTCAAGGGGTGTGGGCATCATGGTGAAGAACTCGCTCCCGTTGGAGATTGATGAGGTGCTCCACGATGACAGGGGACGTTACACGGTCTTGGTGGGAAGAATGGAGGGCAAAGTGGTTGTCTTTGTGTCAGTATACATCCCACCGGGGCTGCAGTCGACCACCTTTGCGGACCTGGGGCGCCTTCTCCTTGGCCTTCCGGGGGGGCTTCTAGTGGTGGGGGGGGATTTCAATGCGGTGGTTTCTGGGACTGTGGATCGTCACCCCCCTAGGGACCTCCCCCGGGCACAGGCGTGGCTATCCGGCCTCTTGGATACATTGGGATTGGTGGACTGCTGGCGTTTAAAACACCCCACGCAGCTGCAGTACACTTTCCACTCGGGGGCCCATGGTAGTCTCTCACGACTAGATTATGTCCTTGTCCCGGCGGCCTATGTTGGGAGGGTGGGAGAGGTGCGCCATTTGGCACGGGGTATCTCGGACCACTCCCCGCTCCTGTTACACTTTGATGTCTTTCCGAGGGGTGAGGGTAGGGTGGTCCCAATCAATCCCTGGTACCTGCGCGACCCCACCATTCGCGCTGACTTGATTAAATCCCTTCAGCGATATTTTGATGAGAATGTGGGGTCCGTGCCTTCGGCTGTATCACTGTGGGAGGCCTTCAAGACAGTACTCCGAGGGGAGGCCCTATCCCTTATTTCCCACGCCCGGAGGCGCGAGCGGGAGGAGGTGACCCGGGTGGAGGCTGAAATAGCCGAGTTGGAGGGTAATCTAGAAGGTGGGGTGACGGATGCCGCATTACATGTCCTCCAACTCAAGCAAGCGGCCTATAGGGCCCTCGTCACGGAGGCGGCCAGGGGCCTCAGTAGAGAGCAACAGGGGTGACTGTATGATGTGGGTGATAAGGCTGGTAAACTGATAGCGTGGTTGGACAAAAAAGAGAGAGCGAATCGTGTGGTCCCGCTGATTGAGAAAATGGATGGTGTGTGTGTAACTGAGCCAGAAGAAATTGTCTCCTGTTTCGCGGATTATTTCCGTGGGGTGTATTCCCCGGTGTCTTGCTGCTCTGAAGAGGACTCCCGTGCCCTGCTCAGGGATATCGCGCTGCCGTCCCTTTCGGGGGAGGACAGGTGTCGCTGGACGCCGCTCCCACCTCCGACGAAATCGCCCTCGCATACGCTCGGTCGCTTCCGGCAAGGCCATGGGTTCGAATGGTCTCCCTATCGAGTTGTACAAGTTGCGACCGGATACGCTGGCACCCCACCTCCGGGCTATGTTCCTGGCGGCCCACTCGGTGGGCTCCCTCCCGCTGGACCAGCGTCTGGCTACAATCGTGGTTATCCACAAGGAGGGGAGACCTCGGGACCGGGTTACATCCTATCGGCCCATTTCGCTACTGAATGCGGAGCCCAAAATTCTCGCCAAGGTACTGGCCAATCGGCTGGTCGGCGTGGTGGGCAATTTGGTTCATCAGGACCAGTCCGGCTTTATTCCCCATCGCAACACAGCCCTTAACTTGCGGCGTTTGCATGGGGTGCTCGCACGTGTCCCGTTCATACGGGAGCCGGCCATTTTGGCGTCCTTAGACGCCACCATGGCGTTTGACACGCTTGAATGGCCATACATCTGGGCGATGCTTGCGAAGTTTGGATTTGGCCCAGGGTTCATCAGTTTGGTCAAATTGCTGTATTCGGGCCCACTGGCGCAGGTGGTGGTGAACGGAAGAGTATCGGCTCCGTTCGAGCAGGGCCGGGGCACGCGGCAGGGCTGCCCCTTATCGCCGCTCCTCTTTGTGCTCGCCTTAGAGCCCCTGGCGGAGTGGCTGCGGTGGCATCCTTCTATCCGTGGTCTCCGCTGGACCCCCGAGTATGAGGACCGCGTATCCCTATACGCTGATGACATCCTCTTGTACCTAGCCTCCCCACGTAAATCACTGATAGTACTGGTTGATGTTTTACATTCATTTGGTCGCAACTCCGGCCTTGTCATCAACTGGGCTAAATCATGTGTGTATGTGCTCTCTGGGGAGGCTCCCATCCTCCCGCGGGGCTGTCCGATCCAGATCGCCCCGCGGGGGTTCAGGTACCTGGGTGTCTTCATTACTCTGAACCCGGAGGCCCGCTACGATCGGAACTTGCTTCCCCCCCTCCAGCGCCTGAAGGAGGACGTCGCGCGCTGGCGGCGCCTGCCGCTTTCGCCGCTCAGCCGGGCGGCATTGTTCAAGATGATGTCGTTGCCGCGCTTCCTGTACGCTTTGCAGAACACTATGGACCTAGTCCCGGCGCGCTACTTCCGTGAGGTGGAGAGTTTGCAACGCCGCCTGTTCTGGGACGGGAGGCCGCGTATTGCCCTGGCGAAGTTGACGCTCCCATGGTATGACGGGGGGATTGCCCTCCCGGATATTAAACGGTACTATTGGGCCTCCCAGCTAGCTGCGATTAATCGTGGCCTATATGGGCCCGCCTTAAACCCGGCATTCGAAATGGATAAGATGCTACTTCCAGGTGGTGACTATAATCGAGCGCTCTACTCTAGCGTGCCCGACGCTCGCCTAACGGGCCCCACGCGTGTCATGGTGCGAGTGTGGCACGCGGCCAATGTAGCTATGGGGTGGAAGGACCGTTTGACCCGGGCGTCACCACTATACGCGTCTGAGCGGTTGGGCTCCCTGTGGACCTCGAAGGGCTTCGAGAAGTGGGACATAATAGGCATTAGCAAAGTGGGGGATCTCTGGACGAGGGGAGGATTTAAAACGTTCGAGATGCTGCAGACGGAATTTCAGTTACAGGGCAGTGAGTACTTTCGGTATTTGCAGGTCCGTCATGCACTGGGCTCCGTCTTCCCGGACGTTGCCTCCATCCCGGAGTATTCCCCCCTGGAGGATAGAGTGCTGGATGGACACGTCCCGGACAGCACGATCTCACTGATCTACAAAAAACTGATCAACGACCGCTCGGGCTTGTTGACTGCCCTTCGTGAGGCTTGGGTTGCCGATGGGCTGGAGCTGGACGACGAGGACTGGATCTCCGTGGTGGCCTCCCCGAAAGAGGTGGCCATACCGGCTCGCCTTTGCTTCGTCCAGCTCAAGATACTCCACAGGGTCTACATGACGGGGCCAAAGCTCCTGCGTATGGGCTATGCTGGGGACGGGTTGTGTAAGCGTGGGTGTGGTGCTTTGGGGACTTTTCTGCATATCTTGTGGGAGTGCCCGGAGGTGGAGGGGTTCTGGCGTGGTGTGCATGAGGTGCTGCGAGTGGTTACGCATGTGGCGCTGTTGCCCGAAGCGAGGAGATGCCTGTTGAATGTGTGGGAACCTACCGATTACTCGGCGCCGCAGACGTGGTGGGTGACTCTGGGATATATGGTGGCCAAGCGTGATATTGCTCAACTGTGGGGATCCCAGAGGCCCCCGACTGTCTCGGCCTGGAAGGAACATATGGATTGGTGCATGTTTCGGGAAAAGGTGGTGTATGTGGCGAGAGGTAAGCCTGGGACATGGGTGAAAGTATGGGGCCCCTGGAACGCCTACCGCGGGGGAATCTGTGCTCCGGCGTTATTGCCCGATCCGTCGCCGGCCCCGTCCCCTTAGCCGACTCATCCCCCCGGTACCGGGCATTGGGTTTACCCAGCCCTAGTCCTGATCTCTTCCCCCGCTTGAGACTCCTATGGATGGTTAGGATACCCCTCTAGGGGAGCACGTGCTGCTATTTCCGATTGTAGATTGCCTTGTGGGTTTGTTTTTTCTTGTTGTTCTTTAAGTTTAAAATGAAACCGTATAGTGGGGTCTGGATGGTGTGGCTCTCAACGCTGTTAACTCCTGTGCATGCTCCTCCGCAGCACCACGTGTTTTATAAATGTGTATCGTATGCTCCTTTCATTGCTAGCGGCCGGCCGGAAGGTTGTAGGCCCATATTTGGATATTTTTGAGTCTTGTAATAAACGGTTTAAAAAAAAAAAATAATAATCCAAATGTAAGCACTGTAGTCCCAACTTCAGTGAGTTTCGAGTTGCTAAATTCATCATCATCAAAGTTCTTTATTCAATTTCAAAAATAAAATCATAAAAGAGTCAAATAGAATTCAGAACAGCTATCTTATATCAGAGGAGTGATGCTCATTAAAATAAATACATTAAATTAATAATAACATGGTAGCACAATTGTTTACAGAGGAGCGTGATCTCTGTAAAATGCAGCACATTAAAAAATGGAGTGCATTGGTACAAGCTAAAAGCAACCACTGAAATATTCAACAAGTGTTACAATTAAGAAAAACATGACAAACACTCCTCAACATTCCATAGATTTTGTGTGTTTTAACAGTCATTTTTAAAAAGCAGAATATACTCTAACAGACATTCAAGCTGCCAAATGACTGTAAATAAAATAAAGAAACATTACAGTGCTGAAACGCCGTTGGTTTCAGCATGTGTTTAAGACAGATTATGAAGAGAGTTTGGTAAAATTTGCAAAAAAACACAAAATGCATGAGCAAGAGCAGACTGGTAGGTAATTCCTCCCGACCGTAGGTTTGTCAGAGAAACACAATAAAAAGCCAGACTGTGACTGCCCTGAATTTTAAAGGTATCAGCCTTTCTCATCGTGAGAGCTCCAACTGCAGATAATACGCCATCTCTCCTGAGGCTAAAACTACATAGAAATCAAGCTGATGGCACTTACTAAAAACCCCTTCTAATCTTTATTAGAAACAGAAAGTCTGCAAGACAAGATTTCACCAGCCCCTTTTCGTACTTCTTTATATTGGCCGGAACAGTGAACATTTCCGGGAAGCCAATATTGTTGAAAGCGTTGTCAATGTACTTCAGCCAAGGAACTGACAGATCCTAGTCAAGGCATAAGCAATCCAAAATAACCTCCCTGTTCAAGCCTAGGCTATCACTGGTCCATATCCAAACCCACAGCAAAGTGGTGCCAACTTAACTGAGTTCAAAACATATTGCAAATTAGGCTCCAAATGCAGAACACAATTGGAGTTAGTAAGTGGGAGATTCATGATCCATCTGCATATCCGATTTTTCTCAACCTAGGAATTGTCCATGTTCTCCATCATCCTCAGACCGCTTCGCCGCAGGCTCCAGCAGTGCAGACCTAGACAACTGCAAAACGTCATCCTCTTGCAGTTCCTGGACATTATGCGGCTTTGAAACTGCCTTTGCAGTCACAGAAGAAGAAGCCCCATCACTCATGGCGTGCAAAAAGGAGTAAACCCTACAGGAAACTCCCAGTCCCAAATACTCCCTGGATCGATCTCTTTGCCTCTCCTCACAACACACTTCTTCCCAGGTTTTGTTTGGAGGTGCTGTGTCCTCAGGCTTGGGCGGTGGATGCTCTTTTGCTTCCCTAGCCTTTGGATCTTCTGTATACCTTCCTTCCTATTCCCCTCCATCCTGAGGGTACTGCAGAATATTCAGGGGTAGAGGTTGTCAGTCTTGTTGATTGCTCCCTTTTGGCCTTGCCGTCTTTGGTTTCCTCTCCTGTTGTGGCTGTTAGTCTGGCTTTCTTTGATTTCAGCTCCTCTTCAATTTCCGCTCCTGTCTCTGCATTGTGTCCGTCGTTTGCAACTGACAGCCTGTCTCTTGAGCTGTTGACATTGGAGTCTTTGTGCTGTTCTTCTGTGGTGGCTCATGACATCCAGTTGTTGTGTCGGCCTTCGACCCTCAAATACTATGGTCTACATTGAGGATCTTTTGTCTCTTGGTGTTCTTTGCAAGGTGTGGATCCTGTGCTTGGGGATCCTGCTTCTGTGCTGGATTTTCTCCAGGACGTTTTTTTGAAGGACCTTTCCCCTTCCACATTGTCTGCTCAATGGGCAGCGGTTCTTGCTTGTCGGGGTTCAGGGGCTTACTTGGAGGTTGTTGCCCCTTTGGTGAGTCGGCTTCTTCTAAGCTTTAGGCTTCGTCATCCGGTCTCTCCTGTCATCGTGCCTTCTTTGGATATGCCTACTGTTTTGCGGGGTCTGCAGTTGCCCCCTTTTGAACCGTTGTTGGAGGCTGACTTGTTGTGGTTGTCCACTAAGGTGGCTTTTTTGCTGGCCATCACCTCCACTCGTCGGTTGGGTGAGTTGGGTGCCTTGCTCATTTCTTTCCCTTATTTACAGTTCCTGCAGGATCGGGTTGTTTTATGGCTTTTCTGCCTAAGGTTTCTTCCAAATTCCATTTTCAACAGGAAGTGGTGCTTCCTGATTTACCTACGGAGGGAGATTCCCTTGTTCCATCTTCTTTGGATGTTTGCAGGGCTTCTCAGATTTACCTACAGTGTTCGCTGGGGTTTCGGCTTTCTCCTGCCCTGTTTGTCTCCTGTGGGGGTGTGGATAAAGGGAAGAAGATTTCCACTTTAACGATCTGTCGATGGGTGCGTTTGGTGGTCTGCCAGTCCTTTAAGTCTGTGGATCTGCCTCCTCCATCTCAGGTGCAGGGTTGTTCGACACGTTCTGTGTCTGCTTCCTGGACTAAGGTGGCGGGGGTCTCTATCCAGGAGATTTATAGAGTGGCCACTTGGCAGTCCCATCACACGTTTGTTTGGCATTATCGACTTGATGTTTTGCATGCATCTGTTGACAGTTTTGCTGTTGGCGTTCTGAACTCTGCTGTTCGTTTATCATTTATTTGATTAAAAGTTTTGTACTTTTTGCAGGGATCCTTGGTGTCCTGCATTTTTTCTTATTGGTTCTCTGCTTGTGAGTTCTTCACTGTGTAAGGACTGGGATGAGGAGGACCCATGAGGGGGTAATGTCTTGTTACTTACTGGTAATCTTCATTTCCCCGATTAGGTTCCTCTTCCCTCCCTCCCTCCCTCCCTCCTTCTGTGTTTGTGTCTGAGACTTGTTGATAACAGGCACAGCGGTGGGTGGGAGGGGTTTATGTGACCGTTAGCTTTTAGTTTTCCAGCGTTTTGTTTGGCTGGGAGGAGTCAGAACTCCCTCACTGCGTAAGGACTGGGACGAGGAGGACCCTAATCGGGGTAATGAAGATTATGGGTAAGTAACAAGACATTTATCCAGATAGTGTTGGTTCAGAACACACCATGGCCAAACTGCATGTGTCTGTTGTAGTTTCCTGCAGTAATTCCAGAAGCCTTGAGGGTAACTGAACCGCTTTACTTCTGGGTGCTAACTCATGGTCATACACAAAAGGTTTTAAAACTTAGCTTCAGACATGACCATGTTGGCCATGCATTTCTGACACTCCTGCATAAAGCAGCCATGTGCCACCTGCTTAATAGTTTGAGCAGTCTCGGGGGAAATGCATTGGATAATGCGAGAGCGGTTTCTGTACGCAGCCCAGGTGGTGTAAGCATACTAGTTCTGGGTGTGGACTGGTCTCAGGCACAATCAAAGCACACCCCATATGAAAGAAGCATATCAACTGCCTCAAAGCTTTAAGATGGCCAAACCCATAACACCCGCTCACACCCACTCATCTGCCCCTCCAATCAGTTTTCCGTTCCGTCTCTCTGTCCGGGCCTTGCTAAGTGGGGGCACAATGCAGAACTGTAAGTGACTGTAAGTGCCATTAGTGCAATTAGAGTCCCCTGTAAACACCTATCAAACACAGCGTAGAGAAATAAATGCTTTTACCTTGAAAAAGTCCCCCAAGTTTTTTCCCCGGTACCAAAGGGAGGCAAATCTTCATCAAGTATGTGTATAGTTGAAGGGAAATAAATATTTCCAGCCTGGCTGTTGATTTACAGAAATGTACAACAAAAGAGGTACTAATGATAAAAGATATTTTAAAGCATGTAACAATAAAGTGGAATAAACAAATAGGCACTGGGGATGAGAATTATGCTTATAGATAAGTGGTCTATCAGAAACGCCTGGCACACAACTGCAGAGAAGATGACACATAGTTCCGTTTCACATATTACTAGAACCTCCCTCTCATGAAGAGCACGTAAAAGCCGCCATTCACTTGTTTGGTGCGAAATTGCATATGCTGGCCTAGACACTGCCTTGCTTTTTTAAGTCATTATAAAATGCATGCAGAGGCTTTCGCAAAGACGTCTTCCTCCATTGTGCAGCTCCAGGTCATTCCCATTTTGTTTCCAGCCACCACAGCCGACAGCATTGGCAACTGATCGGCCCACTGCAGCTATTAGCTCTCCTCAATGTCAGTGAATCATTTTTCACTTTAGCATGTGCACATCCGCCTAAAAAGTAATCCACGTTTGTACCATCATTGGTAGGCAAATGATTACTTTCATTTCTGCTTTCTCTTCTAGGTTTTTAATTAATTTTTGCATATTGGACATGTTTATGTACTGTCTTTTTGCACACTTATCAAGCCACATTAAACTGTGGCATTTTTTATTTTTGTTACTTTTACACTTTTACTTTTTAATGGGGGTGTGTACAAAAAAGAAGTAAAGCAATTGAGGCTTAGCACTCCCCAAACAATTGGCTTTGCCCTGCTTATTTTGGATCTGGTGTCAAGCAAGTGCACTCTGATAGTTTGTTAAAAATGCATGGCTTTGGGCATGGCAGTGTATTTCAGGGCTCTGATTTTCGATCACATCAGACCTGAATTATAGGTGCGGGAACACAAAGATTCACAAATCAACGGGGAGCAGAAAGCTGCCTCAATCTTGCAAAAGGCCAGGCACTGACAAATGAGCCACTGCTGGACTATGGCAATGCATTGTTTTTGCTGATTATCGAGGGGAAGAGAAATAAAGAAACAGCTTTTTGTGGTTACTAGAAAACTTACAGTGGGGCTTAACGTATTTGGAAGTACACATGCCTGCTTTGCTGAATGGCGGCTTAGGTGACAAAAACATGTTTTTTATAGGTACTCATGGCAATCTCAAGCGTGTGCCTGCATTAGGTCAAGTTGTGTTTTATCCGTGTGTTGTGCAGACTGCAACACAACATCGCACCACACACGGTTATAGCAGGTAAGCCCTTGATATTGGAATCATACAGCAGTCTAACAGATGGGCATGGATGCACTTTCACTGTTTATACAAGGAGAGAAAAGTGAAGTCAGGTCAAAGAAAAGTAAATACAAAATAATAAATAGGTTTAACTGGATTAATGATTCCTCTGAGCTGCCTCAGTTCATGGTGCACTGCTGGGAAAGAGGAATGAAAAGAAGACACCACTGAACTCCTTAGTTTCATAAATTTGCTTCTTCTCGGTCTTCAGGGATACATTCGTGGGCAATATGTTGAACAAGCATTTGTAATGCAATCTGTCTCGCCTTTGGGACTTTAAATGTATTAAGCTATGCAGCACATTAGCCTGGGTTCTGAAACATCTACTGTTCTTTAATATGGAGGAAAAGTAAGCATCAAACTGCATGACACACCAGGTATGGGAACACATGGAGAGAAATATTGCCTTTCAGCAGGAAATGGTATAGTCCAAAGCTCTGTTTTTAATATAAAATCAGGGCCTTCGGTGGTCATATCACTGAAAATGCAAGATTTGAAAAAAATATTATTGTCTACGGGTGCTCGTGGAAAACAATTTTTATGGACTGGAATCCAGAGAATGCTAAAAATGTTCTGGTATTTACTGACCTCAACTAGTCATTTCTATCAAGAAAGTTAAATAGAGGCTGTTCCCAGAAAAATTTTAAAAAAGAAAATCCCTCAGCAGAAAGCAATTCTGGTATTTTACTGATCTCTACTGGCCATTTTCTATCCAGACAGTTAAATAGGGGCAGTTGAAGAAGCAGAAATCAATTCTGGTATTTTCCTGACCTCTACTGGTCCTTTCTATACAAAAAATTTAAATAGAGGCAGTTGAACAGAAAAAAGGCCCTAAGCGGAAGTAGAAAAGTTCTAGGGCTGATCTCCATAATAAAAAGATTTAGAGACAATGTCCATGAACTTGTAACAATCCAAAGTAGAAATATATGTGTACTTTGGTAATTACAAAGCCATGCATGTAAAGTCAGTACTTGGCGTTCTTTTACTTTTCCCTTTTTTTATGTTCTTTTCCATTTTAGGTTTCACCTGCACAGCGCTGGCGCCATACTTGAGAAATCTATTGTTTTTAATATAAACTTTAAAGTGACTTACATCCCACCTCCTCTCTTTCCTGGCCTCTCATTGGTTCCTGTACTTTTCCCCCATTTCTATTGGCTGTAGCATACTTCCTGTATTTACCAATGCCTTTTCCTTGTTTGATTCTCCTATCAGTTTACCGCTGCTGAAATACTGTTAACATTCCATTTGGTGGAACTATATTTTCATAAAGTTTTGCCTTTTACTCTTGCAGCATATTTACATAACAATTTATCACCCAGAGAGATTAAGTGATTTGCATAGAATCACAGGATGTTGATGGGCACCACTGATACTAGAACCAGGATCCCCAGCTCTCAAGTGAGCAGCTCTGGCCATATCACCACATCCTCTCCACCCCTGTGGACCTCTTTCCTTCTCCCTGACTATGATTGATGAAAACAGCCCTTGATTCATTACATAGGCTAAATCAATGCATTTCCAATGCTTGTTTCATTTGTTTCACTCCTAAGCAATTTTGTTTGGCTTGCAGCAAACCAATCATGTACTGTAAGCTAAGTACATTTGACTTTATCTATAACATTATCAGGCCTTTGCTCTCTCTTTTCAGAGCGGAACTTTCCTTATTTTAGGTCTAAATCACTGATCACCGTTAGTAGCGATATTGCATAAATAGCCCATGTGGTGATTTGCCCCCATAGGTTATCTAGTACCATTTTACATATTACATTGAATCCTATTCACCCCACCATTTTAGGCAACACCCACAATCCATTCAAAATATGAACATGAACTCCTATGGCTGCATAACAGCAATTCCCATTACAAATTCTAGCATGGTACTAAATAGCACTTCCTCGCATATTATCAATGGACTGAGGATTCGAATTTAGAACAAATTAATCCCAATTCAGAATGGATTCGTTTTCTAGCACAATTGATAAAATGTATCTACATACTCAACGAGCAGAAGTCACACATGACTCCAAACCACAAACTCCATCAGAAAGTGTAAATACATAGTTTGCTGAATAGTAAAAATCAAGCAGAAATCTTTAACTTGATGAACTGGGTAATCCTACCGACAATACTCGGCCACTCATGAAGTTTCTTACATTGTTCACCAGGACACTGCACTCCTCATATTCCAACATAACCTCCCACTAGATTACAAAGAGGTTGCAAGCAGGTAAAATTCATATTAAGTGGAATACACAGTAGGGTTGTCTGCTGTCCCCACTGTTGTTAGCATCATACATGGGGCAAAGTATCCCCTGCTATACTTTATAAGGATATTGCAAGTCTCCGAGGAGTTCCATGTTCATATAGAACAATGCTACCAAACAGGGCTTTATAAAGTTATGGAGCTCCTCAGTGACTTGCAATATCCTTATCATATATGTCAGTGGATAGTTTAATGGTTGTAATACATGTTCACACCATCACCTTTCCCACAAACCACTTAGGGCCTGACTTTGAGTCTGGTGGTCTTCTGACTGCCAGACTCAGGTGGTGGTCCACCATCCACCATCTTACGACATTCAAAGTTGTTGTAGCGAAGGACCACTGGTTTCGCCAGGGACTAGTCATTCCCTGGTGGTGGCACAACTGTGCCATAATGTAAGATGCTCAGCCTGACTGGCACAGTCCCTCTTAGCACATTACAAGTTCTGTCATCACCAGCCATTTAATTTCATTAAAAGGCTGGTGGTGGAGAAAGAAAGGGGGCCCTACAGGGCCCCTTTTGCCCACCGGCCATGGGGATTCATTCAGAGGGGCACAACATGTGCCCCCCTGTCGTTATTCTCCGAAAGTTCCAGCACAGCATGGACGTCACCGTCCATGCCGTGCTGGAACGTTTTTGCCATTCCCATTGTGGTGCCTGTTTTTAAGGCACCACCATGAAAAAGGTGAAGGACCGTCTGCTGTACATGAGTTCAACTTGTAATACAGTTTGCGGTCCTCGCAGGTTTCGCGCAGCTGTGCATGCGGAGAGCCGGCGCAACTGTGCCAAACTCGTAATCAGTCCCTTAATTCCTTGTTGTGTAACTCCTTCACATGAGAGAGTGAGCTGGTTTGCAAACATGAAGAATAAAAATAGAATCTCTAGTGCAAAGTTAAAACACAAAAAAGCTGTTAGATATTTGTTGCAGATAGATATTAGTCAGCATAATACAAATGAGTTATAAAAAAAAACAGTGTGGTACCTTGGAATGCGTAAAAGCATGCCGAAATATTTTTCCTTTTCTATAATTACCTAAGCATTGAAAAAAATAACAAGCTGCCATCATTATCTATTTCTTCTTGTCAATGTACAGCTAAAATAGCAAAGCACAAGAAAGAAAAGCAACATTGTTATTCTTTAAACAGCTGGTTTAATTATGCTACTTTTCTCCTTGTCTGCTGGCTCTGGCAGCAGGTACTGTGACTTCAAAAACTCAACTTTAATAAGTTAATTCATTTGAGATTTGTTACCCTTTTTTCTATAATCATCGACTGTGCATCACAAGTTTTCAATGATTTATTTTCAATAGAAAAATCATAAATATTAATAAACAGTTGAATGCAATTTCTATTTAGGATCATATGGATATTTGTTAAACAGCAAGTCCATATTGTATTTCTATGAGTGTTTCCAAAAACATTATTGAGAATAACCAGTCAACCTATTTCCAAAGACTTTATGCCTAGAATACATGTTGTTTTTTAAATCTATATTGGAAAGATTAATGAGGGGGTAAAGGTTGACGTTTTGGTCTCCTAGTGTATCAAAATCATGAGGCCATTTTCATGACAAAGGAAATTGAATTGGAACCTAACATCTGGGCAAAAACCACAAGTTTCATTGACATAAGTTGTGCGCGCAGAACCCTATTTTGTTTAAGATGGACCCCATCAGAGGCTCCTATTCCCAAAAGAGGCACAGGCAAGGGCTAACAATGATCGGTGGCACAAATCACTGACAAAAGAACCTTTGTGAGGGCACTGCCAATACAACAGAACAGGAGATTAAACCTGGAATTTCAGGGGGGCCCTTGGTCCGTCCTTATAACAGCCATCTGAGGTTGCTTTCTATCAATATTGTATTTTATTGTGCCTTGAGGATGCATATTTTTGAGTGCTGGATATAGCACCTGCTCTGCACCAGTGATACATTTGCAGAACCTCGTCCCTCTTTCTGCACCCCTGTTGCCTCTTTTTTGCACCTCTCTTCCATCTTTCTGCACTTCTTTTATTTATTTCTGTAGCTCTCTTGCTTTTATTATCCACCAATTGCCTTTTCTCCACCCCTCTTCCTTCTTTCTTCACCCCTTTTGCCTCTTTCAGCACCTCTGTTCCTTCAGTTTGCACCTCTGTTGCTTATTTATGCACCACTCCTGCTTCTTTTGCACCTCTTTGCCTCATTCTGCACCACTCATGCTTCTTTCTGCACCCCTTCTCCCTCTTTCTGCACCTCTCTTGCTTCGTTCTGCACCCTGTTACTTCTTTCTGCTCTTCTTTTATTTATTTCTACACATCTCTTGCTTCTTTCTGCACCCCTCTTGCCCCTTTCTACACCCCTGTTCTCTAGTTTTTGCATCTCTACTGCTTCTTTCTGCACTTCTTTTGCCTCTTTTTCCACCCCTCATCCATCTTTCTGCAATTCTGTAGCTTCTTTCTGCAACTCTCTTGCTTCTTTTTGCATCCCTGTTCCTTCTTTCTGCACCTCTTCTGCTCTTTTGCCTGTTTCTGCCCCTCTGTTCCTTCTTTCTTCACTTATTTTGTTTCTTGCTACATCCTTATTGCTTCTTTTTCCACCCCACTTCCCCCTTTCTGTATCTCTGTTGCTTCTTTCTGCACTCTCCACCCCTCTTCCCTGGTACTCTACATCTTTTGCTTCTTTCTACATTTCTCTTCCTTCTATCTGCACCACTCTTGTCTCTTCCTGCACCCTTCTTCCCTTTTCTAGCATGTCTCTTGGTTCTTTCTACACTGGTCTTGTCTCTTTCTGCACGTCTTGTGCCTCCTTCTGTACCTCTGTTGTTTCTTACTGCACTGCTCTTGCTTCTTTCTGAACCTCTTTGGCCTGTTTCTGCAACTCTCTTGCCTCTTTCTGCACTTCTTTTACCTCCTTATGTACCTCTGTTGCTTCTTTTTGCACTCCTCTTCCACTTTCTACACCCCTCCTGCCTCTTTCTGCAGCTCTGTTGCTTCTTTCTGCACTCCTCTTATTTCTTTCTGCATTTCTGTTGCTTCTTTCTGCACCCCTCTTGCCTCTTTCTTCACCCTTCTTTCCTCTTTTTACACCTCTCTTTCTTCTTTCCGTACCTCTCTTGCCTCTTCCTGTACCCCTGTTACCTCTTTCTACACACCTCTTGCCTGTTTCTGTAACTCTCTGGCCTCTTTCTACCGTTCTCTTGCCTCTTTCGGCACCGCTGTTGCTTCTTTCTGCATTTCCATTGCTTCTTTCTGTCCCCCTCTTGCCTTCTTTCTGCACCGCTCTTGGTTGTTTCTGTACTGTTCTTGTTTCTTTCTGCACCTGTCTTCCAAATGTATGCACGCCTCTTTCCTCATTTTGCATCCCTCTTCCCTCTTTCTGCACCTCTCTTGCCTCTGTCTGTACCCCTCTTGCCTCTTTCTGCACCTCTGTTCCTTCTTTGTGTACTTCTCTTTCTTCTTTCAGCACCCCTCTTGCCTCTTTCTGTACCTCTCATGACTCTTTCAGCACCTCTGTTGCTTCTTTCTGCACTTCTCTTCCTTCTTTTTGCACCCCTCATGCCTCTTTGTGCACCTCTCCTACATCTTTCTGCATCACTTGTGCCTCTTTCTGCACCCCTTGTGCCTCTTTCTGCACCCCTCTTCTCTCCTTCTGTACTCCTCTTACTTCTTTCTGCACATCTGTTGTTTGTCTCTGCACTTCTGTTGTTTGTTTCTGCACATGTCTTGCTTCACTCTGCTTCCCTCTTGCCTCTTTCTCCACCCCTTTTCTCTCTTTATGCATCTCTTTTACTTCTTTCTCTACTTCTCTTGCCCCTTTCTGCACCCCTCTTCCCTCTTTCTGCACCTCTGATGCTTCTTTCTGCACTTTTCTTGCTTCTTTCTGCGCCCCTTTTCCCTGTTTTTGTACCTTTCCTGCCACTCTCTGCACCTCTGTTCCTTCTTTCTGCAATTATTTAGTTTCTTTCTATAACTTCTTGCTTCTTTCTACACTTGCTTGCCAATATCTCCACCCCTCTTACCTCTTTCTGCACCTCTGTTGTGTCTTTCTGCATCCCTGTTGCATCTTTCTGCACCTTTGTTTATCATTTCTGCACTTCATTTATTTATTTCTGCACCCTTCTTCCCCATTTTTCATCCCGCTTGCCTCTTTCTGCAGTTCTCTTGTCATTTTCTGCACCTCTCTTGCCTCTTTATATACCTCACGTTCCTCTTTCTGCACTTCTCTTGCTTCTTTCTATACCTCTGTTGATTCTTTTAGAAATTCTCTTGCCTCTTGCTGTACTTCACGTGCTTGTTTCTGCCCCTCTCTTGCGTCTTTCTGCACCTCTGTTGCCTCTTTCTGCACCCCACTTGCTTCTTTATGCACCCCTCTTGCTTCTTTCTGCACACCTGTTCCTTCTTTATGCACCTTTCCTGCCTGTTTCTGCACCTCTCCTGCCTTTTGCTGTACCTCTGTTGCTTCTTTCTGCACTTCTCTTGCCTCTTTCTGCACCCTTCGTGCCTCTTTCAGCACCTCTGTTGCTTCTTTCTGCACTTCTCTTCCTTCTTTTTGCACCCCAAATGCTTCTTTCTGTACCACTCTTGCCTCTTTGTTCACCTCTCCTACCTCTTTCTGCACCCACTGTGCCTCTTTTTCCACCCCGCTTCCCCCTTTCTGCATCTATGTTGCTTCTTTCTGCACTTTTCTTACTTCTTTCTGCAGCCCTTGTGCTATTTCTACACCCCTTGTGCCTCTTTCTACACCCCTCATCTCTCCTTCTGCACTCCTCTTACCTCTTACTGTTGCTTTTCTCTGCACTTCTGTTGTTGCTTTCTGCACCTGTCTTGTTTCTCTTTGCTTCCCTCTTGCCTCTTTCTCCACAGCTCTTCGATCTTTTTGCATCTCTGTTACTTCTTTCTGTACTTCTCTTGCCCTTTTATGCACCCCTTTTCCCTCTTTCTGCACCTCTAGTGCTTCTTTCTGCACTTCTCTTGCTTCTTTCTGTACCCCTCGTGCCTCTTTTAGCACCCCTTTTCCCTCTTTCTGTGCCTTTACTGCCTCTGTCTGCAACTCTGTTACTTATTTCTGCAATTCTTCTTTCTTTCTACTGCTTGACAATTTCTCAAACCCTCTTACCTCTGTCTGCACCCCTGCTGCCTCTTTCTGCACCCCTGCTGCCTCTTGCTGCACCTCTGTTCCTTCTTTCTGCACTTCTTTTGTTTCTTTCTGCACATCTCTTGCATCTTTCTGCACCCCTCATGCCTCTTTCTGCACCCCTTTCCCCTCTTTCTGTACCCCTTTCCCATCTTTCTGTACCTTTCCTGCCTCTCTCTGCACCTCAGTTCCTTCTTTCTGCAATTCTTTTGTTTCTTTCTACAGTTTTCTTGTTTCTTTCTATACCCCTCTTACCTCTTTCTGCACCCCTGTTGCCTCTTTCTGCACCTCTGTTTATTCTTTCTGCACTTCTTTTATTTATTTCTTCACATCTCTTGCTTCTTTTTGCACCCCTTGTGCCTATTTCTGCACCCATCATCCCTCTTTTTGCACCTCTGTTCCTTCTTTCTGCATTTCTGTTGTTTCTTTATGCACATCACTTGCTTATTTCTACACTCCTTGTGTTTCTTTCTGCATCCCTCTTCCCTCTTTTTGCAACTCAGTTCCTTCCTTCTGCACTTCTTTTGTTTCTTTCTGCATCCTTCTTCTCCTTTTTGCATCCCGCTTGCCTCTTTCTGAATTTCTCTTGTCATTTTCTGCACCTCTCTTGCCTCTTTATGCACCTTACTTGCCCCTTTATGCACTTCTCTTGCTTCATTCTACACCACTTTTGCTTCTTTCAGCAATTCTCTTGCTTCTTACTGCACTCCTCTTGCTTGCTTCTGCACCTCTGTTACCTCTTTCTGTACCTCATATGCTTCTTTCTGCACCCCTCTTGCCTCTTACTGCACCCCTGATTTCTCTTCATGCACCCTTCGCACCTCTTTCAGCACCTCTGTTGCTTCTTACTGCTCTTCTCTTCCTTCTTTTTGCACCCCATATGCTTCTTTCTGTACCCCTCGTGCCTCTTTGTGCACAACTCCTCTCTCTCTCTGTACCTCTCTTGCCTCTTTCTGCAAATCTTCTGCTTCTTTCCGCACTTTTCTTTCCTCTTTCTGCACCTCTGATGGTTCTTTCTGCACTGCTCTTGATTCTTTTTTCACCTCTGTTGCAAACTTCTGCATCCCTCTTGTCTCTTTCTGTACCCCTCTTTCCTCTTGCTGCATACCTGTTCCCTCTTTCTGCAACCCTTTTGCCTGTATCTGCAACTCTCTTACCTCTTTCTGCAGTTCTCCTGCCTCCTTCTGCACCTCAATTTCCTCTTTCTGCACCCTTCTTCCCATTTTCTGCACATCTCCTGCCTCTTTCGGCACATTTCTTGCCTCTTTATGCACATCTCTTGGTTATTTCTGTACTGCTCTTGCCTCTTTCTGCACCACTTTTGCTTTTTTCTGTATTTCTCTATCCTCTTTTTGCACCTCTCTTGCCTCTTTCAGCACCTCTGTTGCTTCTTTCTGCAACTCTCTTGCCTCTTTCTGCACTTCTCTTGCCTCCTTCTGTACCTCTGTTGCTTCTTTTTTGCACTTCGCTTCCTCTTTCTACACTCCTCTTGCCTCTTTCTGCACCCCTGTTGCTTCTTTCTGCACCCCTTTTGTCTATTTCTCCACCCTGTTCCCCTCTTTCTACACCTCTCTTCCCTCTTTCTGCACCTCTCTTGCCTCTTTCTGTACCCCTGTCCCCTCTTTCTGCTCATCTCTTGCCTGTTTCTGCAACTATCTTGCCTCTTTCTACAGTTCTCTTGCCTCTTTCTACAGTTCTCTTGCCTCTTTCTGCACCTCTGTTGCTTCTTTTTGTACTTCCATTGCCTCTTTCTGCCCCTTTCTTGCCTTCTTTATGCATCTCTCTTGGTTGTTTCTGTACTGCTCTTGTTTTTTTCTGCACATGTCTTGAAAATTTCTACACACCTCTTGATTCTTTCTGCACCCTCTTCCCTCTTTCTGCACCTCTCTTGCCTCTGTCTGCACCCCTCTTGCCTATTTCTGCACCTCTGTTCCTTCTTTCTGTACTTCTCTTGCTTCTTTCAGCATCCCACTTGCCTCTTTCTGTATCTCTCATGCCACTTTCTGCACCTCTCTTACCGCTTTATGCACCCCTCTTGCCTCTTTCCACACCCCGTTTGCTTGTTTCTGCACTTCATTTGCCTCTTTATGTACCCCTCTAGCCACTTTCTGCCACTCTGTTGATTCTTTCTGCATATATCTTGCTTCTTTATGCACCTTTGTTCCTCTTTCTGGACTTCTGCTGCCTCTTTCTGCATTTCTCTTGCTTCTTTTTTGCCTTTCTTCCTCTTTCTGCATATGTCCTACCTCTGTAGGCATAGTTAGAAATTAGCATTTAAATAACCTTAGAAGTTCACTGAAAAAAACATAGGTTTCAGGAACGTTAAAAGTTAGAAATTATCATCTAAAAAACCTTTTAAATTTGCAGAAAAAAACATAGGTTTCAGGGATGTTATAGTTAGAAATTAGCATAAAAAAATTGAAATTCACTGAAAACAACACAGGTTTCAGGGACGTTATAGTTAGTTGGACATTTCATTCGTACAAAACCAGAGAAATTTGGCCGTTATAGTTAGTTGAGCTAAGTATAACTCGCACCCCCTCAATGCACTGCTGATGACATCACATATTACATCACTCATGACATGGTCAGTGACATCACTGATGACATCTCAAATGACATCACTCATGACATCATCCAGTGACTGTGTGTTTCTCTAAAGTTTAAATATGTTTTATATATATAGGCCAAGGTGTATTGAAGAATGAGTGGGGGAATGACCATCTGAATGGATGTTTTAGTAGGTGCATGACTGACTGTATGAGCGATGGTGATTAAATGTGTCTTATTGAATGCATGTGTTAGTGACTATACTGTGTGAATGTCTGTATTAGTCTGTCTGTATATATATATATCCTACTGGCGGTTGACAGTAGTTAGTTAAAGTTAAGACCTAGTTTCCATAGGAAAAGCGTTTTTTGTTTTCCCAATAACTTTGCTGCCGGATGAGGAATCATCATGAAATTTTCATAACTAGTGGGGTGTTCCGGTCAGCTCCTGTATTGAAAGTTTCGGGGTGATTCGGCAAGCGGGGGCTGAGAAAAAAGGGGGGTCTCATAACATGTTTTCTCCATGTTAAGTACCATGGGAAACTTTAGAAACGGCTACAGCCCGAACTGCTTAACGGAATTACATCAAATTTGGCAAAAAAGGTAGTGCTTGGTTCAGAAAGCACCCTTTTTTTAAAATGGTGTAAATCCATGCAGTAGTTGCGGAGAAAATAAAAAAATGGAGGTCAAAAAATCAATTTCCAATAGGTAACTTTAGACACGGTTACAGCCAAAACTGCCAAACGGAATTACACCAAATTTGGCAAAAATGTAGTGTTTGGTTCAGAGAGCGCACCTATTTAAAATGGTGTAAATCCGTTCAGTAGTTGCTGAGAAAATACAAAAATAAACATTTTGATATCTATGGCCGCGGTGGATCCGCACACCCTGCCGATCACGAGCTGCATTCTAATTGGCTGTCAACACTTCAAACCAGGAAGTGTTGGCAGCCATCTTGTGCCTCGGTAGAACCGAGGCACAAGAAACCAGTAAAACAAACGTGCAAAACAAGAAAAGGGGGCAGGGTAGAAATACCCTGACCCCCTAGGCCTGCTCAGGGGGTCCCACAAGGACCCCTAGGGCCAAAGAATGCGCCACGGGGCTGTGGCACATTTTAAGTTGGGGGAGTAAGTCCCCTTGAATCATGAGGGTCCCTGGGGTCCAACTAGCCCACCAGGTACCTCCAGTAAGCACCACAGTGCTGCGTTGCAGAGAGGTGTAAAAAGGGGCATGACCTAGACCACCTCTCTGCAACGCAGCACAGTGGCGCTTACTGGAAGCACCTAGTGGGCTAGTTGGCCCCCAGGGGCCCTCAGGATTCAAGGGGACTTAATCTCCCAACTTAAAACGCGCCACTGGGTGCTTTTACACAGTGGTGAAGGGAGGGGGTGGGGCCTGAGGTGACATGTTTGCAAACACGCCCTGTGGTGCATTTAAAATTGGGGAATAAATTCCCTTTCAATCCTGAGGGCCCCTGGGGGCAATTAGCTGTATTAATGTAATCTCTCAGTGAAACTTTCAGAAAAATTATAATATTTTTAAAAACAGTTCTTTATTTTTTTTTAATCATCATACAAAATGTACAATTCCAACAATTGGAAGTATACAATAGAAATCAGTGCAGCGGATATCAAAAGGCTAAAATATCAGACTAATCTGTAACAAATCACAGTATAACCCAAATAACGGAGTCCAAAGTGTCAACAAGACATATAATTAAACAAATCAAAGCATATATCCAAATTGAGCTACGTCATCAGGTGGAAAATGAAGATAGACACATGGAAAAAGAAAAGGATGGAAAGAAGAGAACAAGAAACAGAAAATAAAAAAGAAGAAAGAAGAAAGAAGAAATTACAAAGTCATTAGCTTATCTGGAAGATTAAGACAGAACAGACACCCATGATATCAAAAGAGACATAAAGTGTATTTAATCTAAAAGTAGGTAGACACCCTATTCATGGGAGGAAGCCATTGCCATGGTTTGCATCCAGACCATATGAGAAGGTTGTGTTGCCTCCTCCAATGGCAAACGATAGCCATCATAGCTACCGCAAGTGCTGTGTTTATTGAGCCCTTCCTGTAATTTTCAAGGTCTGCCACTTTCAATGGGTTATGAAGAAATATCAGAAGGAGGGTCACAGAGTGAGGCTAAGGCAATCATTTATTGTACCTAAGAATTGTAGCAAAAATGCCTGTAGAGCGGGTCAGAAGTACATCAAATGTAATATGTAGCCATGCCGGTGATCACAACACCAACATGCCACTGTGGAATTCCGGTTAGCTGCCTTGAGCCGATGTGGGGACCTATGACAATCATGTATACATTTGAAGAAACTGAACTTGAGCCAGTCCTTGCATAGGCCCTTGTTGTGTGTGTCCAGGAGCTCAAGCCACTCTGGGGTATATTCACCAGAACGTGTGATAACTACCGCAAGAGTAGCTTAACGCATCTCTCAACATCGCATTGCAGCCCATCGCGGGAAAATAACCCTGTGTCAACATGGAATTCAAAACAAGGCGGTACCATGCAATAGTTTGCCGAAACCGTGGACAATGACCGCGATACAACCACCTCGACAGAGATAAAAACACAAACTACAACACCAAAAAACCTGCGATGGGCCAAAGCACGAAAAGAAAACAGTGACAACCAGCACGAGGGCAGCAACACAAATGCGTAATGAGGGAAAAAGCACAAGAACAGCATACGGAAAATGCCACAGAAAAAAAGCATCAACAGCGGAAGACCACGGATGCACCCTGACCAACTGCAAAGGACAACATGTACACCACAACATCCAAGCCCTGTGGAAGAGCAGAACCGACCTGCACACCACATGAAAGAGACCAGTGGCAGACAAATCAGAGCCGCAGGAGTGATTCGCCCACCATACAGCATACGCACATAAGCAAAATTGCACCTCGACATTGACAACATCCCGGTACAAACAGCAACCCCTCCACAACAGAACACATAACACAATAGGTTCCGCAAATGGGCACACCATGGCAAATCACACCTGAAACCGCAGGGACATGGAACATGACAATGTACAAGTACATCCTGTTACTGGCAAATATATTTTATTCACACATGCATCGTTATTGGACATCCTCAATTATCCCACGATTGCCATGGACGGCCACAATGTGACTTGCTCATCAGAAGTAAGTGTCAATGATGAAGTTCCTCAGGGCCATTCCTGCCGCAGCTGCAGTGGGCCACCTGCCCCATCGTCACCATCATCGTCCGGTATCTCAGGAACTGGGATCCATGGGGCATTGGAGCGAACACAGATGTTGTGCAACACACAACATGCAACGATCCTCTTGCACATGATGTCCGGTCTGTACAGGAGCTTTCCACCTATACCGTCCAGGCACCTGAAACGTGACTTCAACACACCAAATGTGCGTTCAGCTATGCCTCTGGTGAGTATGTGGGCCACATTGTACTGCCTGTGGGTGAGTGTGTTCAGGTTTCAGAGGGATGTCATCATCCAAGGGCAGAGTGCATATCCTTGATCACCTGTGTCAGTGCAGGGAGAAAAGAGTCAATACTTTTTTCGGCAGGATGTGATGGCAGGCCCACCAATACAGTGACGCCTGTGCTGGCTGTGTGTAGGGTGAGTGTAAGCCAGCCCTTCGGGAGTAGCTGGTGCTGGCAACAACTCCAACAGTCATCAGGCACTCATTAATTCAATGTCAGAACTACAAGGGGGAATGACTCGAGTCACACTGGGCTAATGACCTCAGATGCACAGTGTCCGACATGGACCCACCGACATGGGACGCTGAACTGCAGGAGACTGGTGCAGGGTCATGAGGGCACAGCAGGGTCTTGTATGTGTCATATGTGCCTTCCACAGAGTGTCAAAGGGAGAATAGGGGGCCTACCCCCAGGGCATGATGCAGAGGGCACATGCCAGCTGTTCCTACAACATGGCGCACATGAATGCCACAGACCCAGGCCCAACACCAAGGCTGTACCTCCCCGTTGCTGATGAAAACCCCTATGCCACAGGCTCAGACACCAACAATGTTCTGCCAGCCAATGACGGTCACTCATGGTGCACAGAGTTAGTGGCATCACGTATCGCAGGCCTGCTTAATGCAATCATGCCACACTGATCGAAGGGAGTCTTGTGCTGTGGCCACTGCCACGGACTTGAGGTCACTGCCATTCAGGACTCAGGACACTGTTCCACATGTGGGAACTACTGGTCTGAAGACGACACCGGTGGAGCATGTCAATAATTAAGGAGTGATGTGGGCCATGGTCGGGGGGGCCAGCATGGTACTGTGGAGGTTGCTGAGCACACATGACTGGGGCCTGGAGCTTGCAACGGCAAGTGTTGGGTCCTCTTTAACACACAATGGTGTTGGCAGGTGAGCAGTGCAGCCGTGGGGCGCTGGGGCGGGCAGGTCTGGTCTGTGCATCAGCGTCCTGGGGTGCATCAGGTGCACATGGTCGCAGGGCCTGCAGCTCTGGTCGTCAGCCTCATTGAAGGCCGCGCTGTACTGTCAGTGATGTTGGCTTTCCCGGGAGTGGACCACGCCCTGTGCAACGGGGTTTGTCACCACATCCCTGCGCAGCCCGGGTGTACTCAGTGCCAGCCCACTACACTCACATACACAGGGGGGACGAAGCGTGCAACGCTTCCGCTCTCTCTTCCACGGCTTGAGGTGACATTGTTGCTTCCACTGCTCACTACTCTCCAGTCACCAGCAGTTGTCTGCATGGACATTTCTGTGGTTTGCATAGCCATGTCTGTCCTGCACATCCATGCCTCACTTCTCATTATGCACATTCTCATTAATGGGTCACATGCATCCTCACACATGGCTGCATTCTGCATCTCCACATGTTCAGCTGTTGTGTGGCAGTGGTGCCACGTAATATCTCTATTGGGTGCAGGGGTAGCCCAGGATGACCATGGAGTGGTGTTGTCATGTGTGGTAGGTAGTTGTGTAGTTTGACATGTTGTATGTGGGTTGTTCATGTGTGCATTCCCACAGTCGTGCGTGTGTGTTGGTGGCTTTGGGGTATGTGATGTGTTGATTTGGCACTTACCAACGAGCAGTCCCGTTCCATATGTGCCATCCTGAAAGCGCTGGTTGATGATGGACTGTCGGAAGATGAAGGAATCATGCACACTGCCTGGGTAGTTGGCGACGACATTGGTGAAGTGTCCCCTGTGGTCCACTATTGCCAGCAAATTGATGGAATGCTGATGCTTTCTGTTGTGGTAATGGTGTGCAATATCCGCAGGGGGCACAAGTGGGACATTGTGCAGTCAATTGCCCCTAACATGGCTGGGAATCCGGCTATGTCGTAGAAAGCTTGGTTTGTCTCCAGCTGTTCCTGCGCATTGTTGGGGAGGTGAAAGTATGGGGGTATGAAGCTGAGGATGGCTTCCAGGACAGATGTGATGAAATTTGATAGGACTGGCTGTGAGACCCCTCCGACTCTGGCAGTTGTTGGTTGGAAGGTACCAGAGGCCAACATATGCTGCACAGCCAGCAACTTTGTCTGCGTAGGGATGTTGGTTGTCCGCTGTGTTGGTACTGTCAGCCTGTGGGCAATGTGGGTCAGGATGCAGAGGATGGGTACCCTTTTGAGCCTGTAGTGGGCAATGACTTCCACGGGCGTTAGGTGTGTGAGAGTGGTGCATTTTTGGTAGGTCCTCTGTCTCACTCTGCTCTGCCTCTGTGGTGGTCCGGGGGACAGGTCCAGAGGGTGGTGGAGGTCCTGGGGGGGTGGCTGTGGGTGTTGTGGCCCTGTTAGGGCTCCGAGCTGCATTATGAGTAGCTCCATGACATCGTTTCTTCTTTGGGTGTGGCTGTGTGCAGGGCTCTGTTGCCTAATGCAGGGAGTCATCCATCTTTACACATGTTTGAGGCAGGTGTTAAATACTTGCAGCTACCGTGGCTTATTGTGTGGTTTTGACTCGTGTCATGGATCTGGCAGTTCATTATGAAAGCGGTGTTGTGGTTTTTCCACGTTTTTTTGCAGGGTTACGACTACTCTGCATCTCATTAGCGTTAGTTGCCGGTGTCATCCATGGCGTCGTTTTTTCAGGCTACTATCGCAGGTAAATTGGTGATATCAGCTGATATCACCAGTCACCTGCCCCCATCAGCCAGCTTGTGAATGGTGCGATGAATTTATCACCACTTTGGCTGCTATAAAGTGACGCTAACTCAGCAATATAACCTTGTGAATATGCCCCTCTCTGTCTTAGGAGTCCTTGCCCAGTCAATCCTGCCATTTTTCTTTCAGTGAATTCAAGAAATGGAGAGAGGGTAGTTCGTTCAGCAGCATCTGATACAGTCTTATTCTGAGAGGAGCAGCTGAACCAGCAAAATGATTCTGCAATATAAAACAAAAGGAAGAAAGATTGAGTGAGTGGAAAATCTATGTTAGTGATGTATTATGTATAAAGTAACCTGCTAAATTGAAAATTTCGGATGCTGATATAAATCCATGTAGAAGTAAGGAAGAAGTTACTTTGGAAGCTAGATCCTCTCTGAGTCACATATTATGAAACAAATGCATACTATATGGCCACAAAAATATTTTTTGAATAATATAATTTATTTTCTGCATCATGATACCCAATTGGTCAGGCTAAGAGGAATGTTGTTGTGAAAGCAATGGGAGCTTCTGAGATGTACATAGTCAGCATAATCTATTGCTGAGCGACTGAGAGATCAAACCACTGTTCAGCTCCCAAAAAGGTCTTGAGCAGCTAAGCTCAATGCATGTCCCTGTAGCCACTGCGCTAACTGTGGTTAGCCATGGCTTCCGTCAAATGTGTGGACCCTTACACTTGTGCCTTCACCATTGATAGTGTCCCAGGGATACATCACTTGTTGGTACTGCAAGATCCAGTGGGTTCCTGCCCACTGTGGTGCCCACAAGAGGAGTATGGCCCAACTCACAGCGGTAGGCAGGATCGTGGGTTGTGCTGTGCAATGTTATATTGTGACAATGCACTGCCGCCGCAAGAAAGCAGTGCTGGCTCAGCATGTGGCATGGAGAGTTGAGGATAGTCAAGGGGCCTTGGCCCCTCAATGGCTAATAAGCAGGTATTTGCATTTGGCTCTCTAATCTCACCATTGATTTTCAATTGAGGCCTTAGTTAGCAGTCATTTGTTACAAGTACCCAAAAGAGCAAGAGCATATGAACTTGTGAACCATTAAAAACATGAGCTAGGAACACAAGGAGACTGGCAGCAGCTTCTGAGTAATTACTAACCTCAGAAGTTGTGAATGAATCACCAGCCATGCTAATCCACAAGTAAAATACACAATTAGTTGACTGCCTTCCACCACCTGTACCAGTATATTATTCAAAATCAAAGTGGACCCCTCACATAAATTTAAAATTGCTTGCACTGAAGGGCACCATATACAATGAAGACATCTTCAAAATGGCAAACATGAGTAATAGCAGAATATACTTTTATTCCCATGCCTCTAACATTAATGGGGGCACAGTACATATATAATAAAAAATAAGACAAAAAGAGTAAGTGGGGGGCAAATAAACCAAAACAAGCAAAGTGACTCCTTGGTTAACTTGTAGAGCTTATATAGATTGTACGATGCCATTGCCCCACACACTCGATCACAAAAAGAGCCCAAGTGTTGACATATCAAACCTACTAAAAATCAATGCAAGGTTATGTGATGCCATCAACCTAATTTGAAAATTGATGGACAGAATGCAGGACAATGTCATAAATTCAACCCAGTACATAACTCTGGGACTAAATCCTTCATTTTTTTGCTCAGCATGCCATTCCAGTTTGGACCCAGCCATATGCAAATCAGTCCTGACTGTGCGCCCAATGGGAACCTTTCAGCCCGAACTGCCAGGCCAGTTCCTCCCTGGACTGGAAACAAGGATCCTAGAACCAGATTCTGGGTTTCAGCACTCATCAGACAGGATAGCTTTACTGTAGTGGCATGGAGAGCAAGGGACACTTGTCTGGACATACCCATCCCACTCGGGCGACAAATGCAAAATGAACAATTGATGGAAAGAATGCAGAACAATGTCATAAATTCACCACAGTACATAGATCTGGGTCAAAATCCATTGTTTTTTTTATCACCATGACACTCCAGTTGGACCCACCCATATGCAAATCAGTTGTGACCCTGTGCCCAATGGGAACAGTCCAGCATGAACTGCCAGGCCAGGTCCTTCCTGGACTGGAAGCAAGCATCCTAGGACCCGTTTCGGGCTTTCAGCCCTCATCAGCCAGGATAGCTTAACTCCAGTAGCGTGGCGAGCACGGGACCCACGTCTGGGCATCCCCGTCCCACTTGGGGTGACAAATTCAAAAAGAACAATTGATGGAAAGTATGCAGGACAATGTCATACATTCACCTGAGTTCATAGATCTGGGCCTAAATCCATCGATTCTTTGCTCATCATGCCATTTACGTTTGGACCCAGCCATATGCAAATCAGTTCTGATCCTGCGCCCAATGTGAACAGTCCAGCCCAAAATGCCAGTCCAGGTCCTTCCTGAAATGGGAACAAGCGTCTTAGGACCAGTTTCGGGCTTTCAGCCCTCATCAGCAAGGATAGCTTGACTCCAGTGGCATACCCGTCCCACTCGGGGTGACAAATGCAAAAAGAACAATTGATGGACAGAATTCAGAACAATGTCATACATTCACCCCAGTACATAGATCTGAGCCTCAATCCATTTTTTTTGCTCACCATGCCATTCCAGTTTGGACCCAGCCATATCCAAATCAGTCCTGAACCTGCGCTTAGTGGGAACAGTCCAGCCAGAACTGCCAGGCCAGTTCCTCACTGGTTGGAAACACCCATCCCAGTACTGGTTTTGGGCTTTCAGCCCTCATCAGTCAGGATAGCTTGACTCCAGAGGCATGGAGAGCACGGGACCCATGTCTGGGCATACCCGTCCCACTCGGGCCGACAAATGCAAAAAGAACAATTGATGGAAAGCATGCAGAACAACGTCAGACATTTACCACAGTACATAGATCCGGGCCTAAATCCTTTGTTTTTTTGCTCACCATGCCATTCCAGTTTGGATCCAGCCATATGCAGACAATGCCCTCATTTACATATGGGACATTTGGAAAGGGCTTGAAGACATTGAGCTGATACTGGAGGAGTTCTGGAGAGCCTTGGGCCTGGGAGTGAAGCAGGCCAATACCTGTATTTTCTATGTGTGCCAAGCATACCCATCTCAGTGCATCAGGGTGGGATCACACAAGGTGCGATGGGAGCGGTCTACGTTCCGATATCTCAGATTAGAATGTACCACAGCATGAGAGACTTAATAGATGGTAATCTAACTTGGGCGGTTGCCTCTCTGCGGCTGGAGATTGCCTTCTTCGTCATGCTGCCAGTTACATTACAGAGACGTGTCTCTCTTACTAAGATGGCAATGCTTCCTCGACTCCTTTCATAATCTTCCAGCCCATATACAAGGCCCCATGTTCCATACCCTGCATGGCTTGCGGGGTCCTTTATTTGGAATAAATGATGTCAGATGAGTTGCCTTATGAAACTTCAGCTCACAGTGGATACAGGGGGTCTGTAAGCCCCATATTTTGAACATTACCATATGGCAGCTCAGTTAAAGTGGCCATCACATTGGCTGTCTGTCAACACCTGGTTGAACTTGGTCCTCCTCCACAGGATTGAGCTTCACAAGGGATTCATGAGCTACTACTACCATCCGGTAAACTCCCACCACATGCTAATAAGCTTCTGAGCATTGCCTACTGCAGGTACATTAGGAGCCTCCAACTGATACCTTACATGCCAGAGATCTGTGTTGGATACCCTAGACCATTCAGGGAACTCCATGAGAGAAGGGGTGGAGATCTGGGAGAAGGAGGGGGTGGATGCTCAGGGTGCCCTGTTCCTGAATGGTACCCTCATGCCATTTGACAAACTCTGCAAAGATCGTGGTCTGCCCATGGGTCATTTCCTAGCACACCGAATTCTGATGGCTGAACTACAATGGCTATGGAATGTCACCGACACGGAGCCAAACACTCGTCCACTATTACATGCAGTCCAAGTGATAGGTGGTGGTAGATATCTTATTACGTAGTTCACACGTGTGATGACATTTGCCCCACAGTAGTTTATGCATTCCATTAGGCAGCACTGGGAACAGAATATTGTCCGCAAACTCACGCAGAAAGAGTGGAAGTGCTTATATATCCATGCAGACTTTCCCACAATGCAAAGTTCCAATACATTCAACAGCATTTTAAACAGAGCGTACTATACACCAGCGTAAATACAGAATATATATGGGAATTATTTTACATGCCCTAGATGTGGCTCGGATGCTGCAGATATGGCAGATATGTTTTGGAACTGCTGGAGGCTCAGTTATGGTGTGGGGTTGTGGACTCCTTGCTGGCAGTCACAGGAAGGGGGAACCTACATACAATACATGTGGACCAGTCAGGGCTGTATGGGCACAGGAGGAATGGAGATGCCACTAATTGGTTTATTGACTGAGCCCTGATTATAACCAAGAGGACTATAGCCATAAACTGGTAGGCTACTTGTTTTCTTGGCATGCCCTATTGGTGTGCAGCAATGTTGAAATGGAGCATGGCCAAATCGGTGGCACTTTGTTGGGAGGTGGTCCGAGGGTTGCACAGGGTGTCCATGGCATTGGAATGGGATGCCCTCACACATATGACCTGCAGGTCCTTTCCGAGGGCCACGAGAGGACCAAGGTGGAAGAGAACGGGTGGGTAGTTTTATTACTCATTATGAGCCAACGCATTTACCCCATACTGTCTCCCCTAAATTGACTTTCCCTTCCTCTCCCTCTCCCTTCTCCTCCTGTCCTTCTCTTCTCCCCCTCCAGATGTTACTACAGCCCTGAGCCTACGATCTCACTTATACTGTAGCCTGCCCTTGCCTGCCTTGATGCTGGAGTGATAAGCCTTGTATGCTTCTGCAAGCAGAGTGGCACTGTGGATGCTTCCCAGCCCATGCTATGGTTTCTGCTCTTTCGAACACATAGCTCTGGATGTTAGTGTCCTGCTAGTTACTTTTGTTGTATATGTTGGTTGTTGCATGTAAGAAAATAAATCAATATCTCCTGTCACAACTGTCATTACTGTATATGCTACTCTGACCCATTGGCAAAATGTGATCTCTCTCTGTCTATATGTTGTCAAACTTAAATGCCAGCATTTTGTACAATTCACTCCTAAAAACAATATAATTTGTTAAAAAAAGAAAAAAAAAGAGAAATCTCCAAATCTGCCTACATTCCTCTCTACATCCTTACCATCGATTCAGCACAATTTACTTGGGTAGGGAGTAAATCTCTTGATAATGCCCCTTTCACATTTTACATTATTGCTTTAGAAGAAATGGTTATAAACAGATGGCATGTTTTGTCTTTTCTGAAGGATTCATGGCAAGTGGCAGCTTTAGAATCTCCAGTAAAGAGCTGCAAAAAGTGAGAGTTTGACTAGAAAGGCCTCGTTTTCTGGTTTGGATTTTATCAGATTTGGTATTCCCAATAAAGCATATGGTCAGCTTCCAATCTATTTGAAATCCTGGGACAATCTCTTGGGGGATGAAGTCCACTTGTGTCCTGAGGTCCTCAGGGCACAAGAGGACCTCATCACCCCACCAGCAGTGCGCCAAGAGGCGTGTTTGCAGAGTGGTGTATAAAGGGGTATGGCCATAGACCACCTCTCTGCAAACCAGCTATGTGGCGCTTACTGGAGGTATCTGGTGGGCTAGTTGGCCTCCAGAGACCCTCAGTATTCACAGGGACTTAATTCCCCAACTTTGAACATGCCAGGGGGCGCGTGTGCAGAGTGCTGCAGGGAGGAGGGGCCTTCGGCGAGTTGCCAGTTTCTGTTTTATTTTATTTTTTAAAATCTTTTATATGGGAGGGGCCTGTGTGGTCCCCTTTCCCTGGGCCACTTTTGGCCCCGGGGACCGCAACCCCAGGGGCCAGGCTGCCTTGTTTTTTTAAAAATTAAAATGTTAGGAGGGGGCTGCGTGGCCCCCCTCCAGAGGCCGATTATGGCCCTGGAGACCCCATCCTCGGGGCTTGGCCTCTCTGTTGGGGACTGTGGGGGGAGCTCCAATGCCCCCACTGTCTCACTGGATTCCCATCTCCTGCAGGAGCCGCCATTGCTCCCCTTGTGCAAAAGCAATCCTGCTTTGCTTGATTGAAGCAAGAGCATGTTTACCTGCTCTCACTTTAATCAAGCAAAGCAGAGTTTGCTATGGCAAGGCGGGAGCCATGCTCCAGCCCTGCCTTAGCAAATTGCAATGTCCTGGGGCAGGGCACCCGGGACATTGAAGAAGCTGGCCCTGGGGGGTGGCTCCCCAGGGCTCCAGGAGGGGGGGCCGCGTGATCACCCTCCCTTCATTTATAATGCCCCAGGGAGGTGGTGGTTAGGGGTGGGCGGAATTTGCGGAATTAACCTTCGCAAATTATCGCGAGAATGTTTAAAATTATCGCAAACAAGCAGAAATATCGCGAAGATGCGGAAGTTTTTTTCCGGCACGTTCGCGAGATTTTCTGCATGGTTGCGGGTCGCCAACTTACCCATGTGGTTGCTTGCGGGCGCGGCCATCTTGTTTTGAGTTGTTCTCGCGGTGCATGATCGCGAGAAGAAAGACGTGATCGCGCGACGCATGACGTCACTGCGGGCGCGAACTGTCGCGAGACAGCGCAAATGGCTAAAAACAATACAACATCTCATGGAGAACGCGACCGGATCAAGAAAACTTGTCAGCGAACGCAGGGATTCAGGTAAGGCGATCGCGCGCGCGCGAGAATGTATCATTTTACAGCGCGAGCAAGAAACAAATTATCGGCAAGCTGCGGAAACCGGAATTTTTGACATTTTCGCGCTCTCCGCGGAACGCAAAAATGTCAAATTATCGCAATTTCCGCGAACGGAACGAAATTTTTGCCCAGGCCTAGTGGTGGTCCCCGGGGCCAGGTGTCCATAACAGACCCCCGAATTTGAATATTTAGTGCCCTGAGGAGGTGGTGGTCCCTGGGGCGTGTGGGTTGACTCGAGCTAGGGGCTGCGGGAGGGGATGCGTGCCACCCCAACAAATCATTAATGAAGCCCTGGGGAGGTAGTGGTCCCCCGGGCTGCAGTGGCCTCCACGGGCCCCCTCAATATATAATTTGGGATTACCCCTGGGACCTGGCCCTCCCAGGGCTTAACAATAACGAAGCGCGGGAGCCCATGCTTCGTTTATTTTTGCTCGTATGGATTTGTGCACCCAGTCTGAATTCTGCCGTTAAAAAAAAATGCTTTTTTTGGCAACCCCCTCAGCAGGCCTAGGGGCTCAGGGTGTTTCTACTCTGCCCCCTTTTCTTGTTTTTTAAGGTTTTTTTCACTGTTTTCTTGTGACTCGCAGGTTTGGAGTGTTGGCAGCCAATCAGAAGTCAGCTTGTGCTTGGGAGGAGTCGCGACTCCTCCTCAGTGCTCAGATATCGAAACATTTATTTTTCTAATTTCTTAGGAACTACTGAATGGATTTACATCATTTTAAAAAAAGGTCGCTTTCTGGACCAAGACCTACCTTTTTGCCAAATTTGGTATAATTCCGTTCAACAGTCCTGGCTGTAGCTTTCTCTAAAGTTCATACGGAAATTAACATGGGGAAAACATGTTTTGGGACCCTCCTTTTTTTCTCGGCTCCCCCTTGATGAATCACCCTGAAATGTTCAAGACAGGAGCTGACCGGAGCGGGCCATTCGTTTTGAATATTTCGCTAAGTTTCGTCAAACGACGCCAAATAAATAAACTAGTATTTAAAATAATATTATAATTTAAAAAATCATAAATAATATATTATAAAAAATACATGTAATCATATTTAAATATACTAAAAACATAAAATATTACAAAAAAGGAAACCACATTAGTTTTAAATATAAATTAGACAACACACATTTCTTGCAATTTAAATAAACATAATTTAGAAAAATAAAGATTGCAGATTATAATTATTATTTTAATAAAACAAACACATTATTATAGAAATTATAACAACATAAAATATATATTTTTTTATTAAAATAAAAACATATACATTTTCCACTACATTAAAAAACATTGTTATACTAAATACTCCCACCTAACACAACAGTAAAAAAAATTCACATTCCACAAAAATAATATTTACTACTCTAACTACAATTAAAATAAGATTACATAAAATATAACAGTGTAAAATACTAAAATGTACTATTCCCGCTACAAATAACACAAGAATAAAATGAATAATTAACAAAAAAATATTTAAAAAATCCCACTAAACTTAACGCAACTATAGGAAAAGTGTTGAATTGCAGAGGGGTAAAATGTACTATTCACACTCCAGTCAGTGCAAAAGTAGGGAAAGTGCTGGATTGCAGAGGAGTAAAATGCATTATTCCTGCTCCAATCAGTGCAAGAGTAGGGAAAGTGTTAGATTGCGGAGGGGTAAAAATTACTATTCCCTACTCCATCAGTGCAAGAGTAGTGAAAGTGTTGGATTGAAGAAGGATACAATTTACTATTCCAACTCCAGTCAGTGCAAAGAAAGGAAAGTGCTAGATAGCGGAGGGGTAGCATTTACTATTCCCACTCCAGTCAGTGCAAAAGTAGCAAAGGTGTTGGATTGCGGAGGGGTAAAATTTGTTATTCCTACTCCAGTCAGTACAAAAGTAGGGAAAGTGTTGAATTGCGGATGGGTAAAATCTTCTATTCCTACTCCAGTCAGTTCAAAAGTAGGGAGAGTGTTGGATTACGTAGGGGTAAAATGTACTATTCCCACTCCAGTCAGTGCAACAGTCAGGAAAGTGTTAGATTTTAAAATTAAAAAATATATATTATTCCCACTACAGTCAGTACTACATTACAGACAAATAATATATAAACAAAAACTAATTTTAAAAATAAAATACAAATATTAAAACATGTTTTTAAATATAATATATTAACTTTAAACAAACAGTGAAAATTAAAACATTTCTGAAAACTAAAAACCTCACAACTATAAAAAGTAAATTTCAGATAGCGCGAGTCGTCACTCACACTTATGATGCAATGGGACTTTACTCCTGCCCGTATCCAGCAGATAATACCAGGCTTTCCCCAACCTGTTGGAGGTGCCAGGGAGATAGAGGCAACCTCATCCACATTTGTTTGTCTTGTCCCAGACTAACGCTATTATGGAAAGAAATCCTTAGTCACATCAAGGACACAATGGCATTTCCTATTCCTAGCTCTCAGATAGTGACCCTGCTAGGTATCAGACCTTCAACACTGGCAGCTATGACTCACTTTGATTAGCGATTACTAACACAAATGCTAGGTGCAGCACGGCAGTCCACAGATCTATACTGGAAGAAACCCAACCCTCCACCTATTGCTGCATGGTTTCTCCACTTTTGGCACATCAGGCTCTTGAGTTACTTACCACCCGTATCAATCATACAGACACTAAATTCACGTGCACCTGGCAGCCATTAATTAAAGATTTCTCCCAGATAGAGCATTCCCAACTGGTCCCTCCTCGTCTGAGAGCCTTACAGCTCTTTGACGACCCTATCTTGCCCCATTCTAGAGGTCCCCAGCCAGCTTGCCCTACTCCATTGTATACGTAAGGGGATGTCTTTCTCCCCCCCCTTAGGAAGCTTTAGTCATCCCCCAACGCCAACCTGAACGCATCCTACCCTTCCTGTCCCCTTTATCTGGGGTCTGTTTACCCATTCCCTGTTTGCGTGTTGAGATATGCATCCACTGTTCCCAAAATCTGCTAATAATAATACATAGTGGTGAATACATGTACAAAGTACTACATAGACATACATAAACCTCACTCATTTCATTTCTCCATTAGAGGTGAGCCCATAAGTCTCCCTCAATGTGGTGCTTTAGTGAATAGAGGCCTTCCTTTCAAAAACAGTGTCCACTTGTAACCCATGCCAAGGAAACAGCGCATTACCTCCCCCCTATTCTCCTATTGCTCCCATACCCCGCTTTGGTTTATATTGTAATGTCTTTTTCGTGCAAGACTTCGTCTGTGTATTCTGTTATTTGGGATGTATTTGCTTTATATCTTCTTGTGATTTTCCCTGTTCAAATTATATTCAATAAACAGATTTGAAAAATAAAAAGTATGTATTAATAAATTAAATTCATAAAATAAATTTAGCTATAATTTCCGCCCGACATCTAACCCTATAAAACTTACAACCAAAACCTAACACTAAAATAAAAACACATATATTTTACAATATTATTAAATATGCAATGACATTTATTTAACTTTCCACAACATACCCCCAAAATATACACCATACTCCTAAAATGTAATAATAAATTGAATACACAATTATTAAAATCAAATTTAAGAAGAAATCATTATTAAAAAAGCAAAAATATTTATAACTTAAAATATATTTATTTCCCACCCTAAACCCCTATGAACCTCATAGCTCACACCTACAATAAAAACTACTCACACAATTAACGTAATTAAATAATATTATTAAAAAACAATTATTTTCAATCTAATAACTGCCAACCCTGTACACCCATAAATCCTGCTACCCTCTCATAAAAAAAAATTAAGTAACAATAGTAACATAATTAACGATCAATTACATAATTAAAATTAATTAACAATTATTTAAAATTAAATACCTTACCCCTCTACATCAGTAACCCCTACACCCCATAAATAAAAATCAATTAAAAACACATTATTTGCAATATTAACATACTTAATTACTAATTAAAACAACGTATATTAATTAACAATTTACAAAATAATGATTATACAATTAACAAAATCAATCATTAATTAAATAAATAATATTTTACAATAAATAAACATTAATGTATTATAATTAAATTACTTCCTACCCTATACCCCTATAAACCCACAGCCCTCTACATTACAAAAAATAATATACAAATACATTAAAAAACATAAACAACAATAGAAAAAATAAACAACATCATTTACAGATAAAATATATAACAAAATACTTAACAAATAATAAAAATCAATATTATTTACCTTATATTCGATATTCTTAACTACGATATTCTTGCACTAGATGTTTCCACCCCATAATATTTTGGACTCAATATTACTAACACTTGATATTTTTCACTCGAAGTTTTATCTCACCACCACATGGGAGGCTTGCAGCCGGAACAGCGGCCCTGACGGCGAAGGATAAATGCAAGAGGCAGAAGGAGACAGTTCCCTGCTACAAGTACTCAGACCAGAAAGGAAGCAAAGTGGCTAGAGCTGGAAGCCCTAGTAAGGGGTCAAACGGACAAAGGAGACATCCGCCTCCCGCTTGCTCGGAGGTCAGCATAATAGAAAGCAGCAGCGAGGACATCGACAATAGCCAGCAGAAGGCATCTGCATCCAGGATGCTGACAGCCAAAGGTTCCGAATCTGGCAAGGAGAAAGACTGAGCGGCAGACAATGGTAAGACACAAAGGCAAAGCAGCGCTGCGGCGAAGGGTCAAATGAGTTATATAGTGCCACAGGCGTGCGGGGCCTCCATTCGGGGAATAGCTAACTTTGGCATGCAATTAGGAGTAATGAATTCCACATTGAAGGGACAAGCAGGCCATCATGGCAACACAGCCGGACAGGCCAGGCACACAGGGCAGGGTTTTGACAAGGAGAGACAGGGGCTTAGCAAGGAGAGCCAGGGGCTTGGGGACAGTCTCCCCCACCATCCCCAGCAGCATCATGGTGGCAGAGGCCTGGGGCCAGAGGCCTCTCAGCTGCGTGTTACCTCCCAATCTTTTGGCAGGGCAGGGACCCTTGGCAAGGGCAGACACAATATGCCAATCTACCAGGGCTGTCCCAAACTAAAGGGAATGAATGAAAAGAAATAGAGAACCCTGGTGGGCACCCAGCAGGTGAGAAAGACATGGGTAATGAACAGGGCAACAAGCAACTGGTCAAGGAGGTTTACAAGGAGGTGAACCTTGCGGTCGACAATGAACCCTCACCACCTAGGAGCATTGATCCTACTAAGGCCTTCGCAGGGGGAAGGCCACTTGGGGTCACAGAAGGGAAACCCACCAGGGAATACATCTGCCAGTCCCCGGGGATCTGCCCATTATAGCCTGCAAAACTGGTCTTGCTAGTCTCATCCTGTTAGGGGTGAAAGAGAGGATTTGGTGCAAGTAATATATCAACATATTCTCCATATTAGAGGTGCGCAAGGTGGGACTGGACCTGACATTGCAGGACAAAAAGGAAGAAAACAAGAGAGATAGGGGAAAACCAAGGATAGAAAGGACCATCGAAAACTGATTTCGGGCCTTCTGGACCCTTGCATGTGTTTTTGGGGAAGTGTTCCTGCAAAGTGCTGTAGCACTTTTCTTACATGAGCAAAATGTACATGAAGCACAGCAGAAATACCAAGGACATGCATGTCTCCACTACAACAAGGGTCTTCGGAAGAAATTGTAGACCTGGCCAGTGATTGACTGGGACCATCAGGACATGGAGGGCTTCACAAATCACATGGTAGTAGGCAGGGAAGTTGTGAGCACACAGGAGCATGCATTCTGCACAATAGGGACCAAAGGGAAACAAGAAAGGAGTACCCAAGGCAGTAGAACAAAGGCCTTTTCTGGGGGAGAGGCCTGTAAAAGGTTGCAATGAAGCCTCCTGGAAGTACAATAAGGGCAAATGTAAGTGGGGGTAGTATTGCAAATTAAAATCGGCTTGCAGTAACTGTGGCGTAGCACACCCCACAATTGCAGAAGGGGTAAAGCAAAGGCAACAACAACTAGAAATAGCAACCTATTACCGGGCTTTGGGGGCAGCATACAGAGACCAGACACCCCTCTCCCCATACCCATTATTATAATCCGATTGTTACAGTTACCCAAAGCAAACAGAGAGGAAGCTGCTGGCTCACAGTTTCAGTATTGGGTTTCACCATTCCATATTAGGGCCCCGGAGTACAATGCTTTGGCCGGAACCTGAAGTCAGTCTGACTAAACTGAGATGCGGTTAGTCAGAAAGTGATAAAGAAGTTGGCCAAGGTGGGTTCGCGGTCTCCTTCTCTGAACCTTCCGTCGATCATTTCATGGTTTTCCCCCTTGGCATGGCATCGAAGAAAGAGGAAGGAGAGTTCAGGTTGATTTACCACCTGTCACACCCTTTGGGCAAATCAGTAAATGAGTGGCTGGACCAAGAAAGCTGCTTAGTGTCCTAAGCAACCATGGATATGCCATAGATAGAACAAAGCTATAGGAAAATGGGCATTGCTCACTAAGACAGACATCAAGTTGGCCTTCTGTCTCCCACCAGTGCAACCTAACAGCTACCTCATTCTAGACCTTTACCTTCAAGGCAGTTAATATTACAATAGGTGCCTACTCATGGTATGTGCAATCTCATGTGTTTATTTTGAAACATTCAGGAGTTTCCTTGAATGGGAACTGGGGGTCTGTCTACCTTGACAACTTTGGCTTCATCAGTGCGCCAGGCTCCACCGAGTGCGAGGATCTACTGGGCCATATCATGAGCATGGTAGGAGAACTGGGGGTGCCACTAACACACACAAAAAGCAGGGCCCGGTCATGCAGCTATCCTTCCTGGGGATTGAGTCAGACATGGAAGAAGGTATATGTTGGCGGCCCCAGCCAAGATAGTGGACCTCTGCATTTCATCCATGCACTACTATTGAAGCACAAGGCCACACTAGGTGAAATGTTGCAACTGCTAGATAAATTGAATTTTGCCACCTGCGTGAACCCAGCAGGGAGGCCGTTTGCAAAGCCCTTAGCATGGTTGACCAAAGGACAGACAAAAAGACATTACAGGGTTAGGCTAACCAAATGGGTCAAAGATTACCTCAGGCAGTGGAGAGAGTTCTTGGAGGGGTTCAATGGAAACGTTGATGTGGAATGAACGTTGGATGACCGCAGGGCAGCTAGAACATTTCACTGATGCAGCAGGGGGCGAAGTGTTCGGAACCATTCTGAATTCAGTAGGGATAGAAGCGCAATGGTCTGTGCAATGGCATAGAAAGAACTCATCAAGAGCATCACAGTCCTTGAACTCTTCCCTATCATAGTAGCATTCTCCAAATGGGAAGAGCGGCCTGCAACAGGCAAATCACTCTATGGGAGGAAAATCATGTGGTGGTCCAAGCTCTGAACCTATGGACAGTGCGATGTACAGTGGTGTTATGTAGGGGTGGGCGACAATTTCCGTTCCGCTCCCGGAAATTGCGACAATTCGACATTTCCGCGTTCCGACCGGAACGCGGAAATGCCGAATTGTCGCAATTTCCGGGAGGGAACGGAAATTGTTGCCTGGCCAACCACAACAGGAAGCACTTACAGATATAAATAAAGCAGGGGCCCGAGTGGAAGCTCAAATTCAGTAACGCTTTATCAGCACAAAACATTAGGGAGCTAGGTCGAGGCTGGGCAGGTGTGCTTTTCCCCCAGGTCGTCGTCACTTACCCGATCCGTGATTCCGACTCGAGCGCAATCCCCGCGTAGTCTCCAGGAGGTTCAGTCTCCTCATCTGCTGCTCTGCTCGGTCTCTGGCCCATAAACAGAAGGCATGTGAACTGCATGGAAGCCCCGCCCCACACACCAGCGGTGGGCAACGTCTTCCGCCCTTTCCCCCACTGATGGACCTGGACAGCTGAGCTGACTCGAGGGACCCCAGGAACGTCGGCGCCGCAACGTTACAGACACACATGGTCACTGTAACGGCAGCGGCAGGCCGGAAGCACCAATTTCCGCGATCACGGAAATATCGCGTGATCGCGGAAATCGCGGGCATTCTCGCCCACCCCTAGTGTTATGCATGCTCAAAAGCTTGATCAGATGTCAGCTTAGGGAAAACTTAGTGATTAGAGCCAGACACATTCCTGAGTGTGAATACTCGATAGCTGATGCAATTAATTGTTTTCAATGGCAGTGATTTAGAGATCTTGCGCCGCATCAATTTTGACTTACTATGGGGTCCGCTCTGTGGTATCCAGAGCATTTGCAGGCATGAGCAGGAAATCACACTCTTCAAGGGAGCCTTTACGCTGACATATTTCATGAGTCACAGGGTTAGTGAGCTGGTAGCCCCTTCTAGATACAATCCAGGGGAAGCGTACTTCAGAGTCGAGAAAATATGAATAGGGAGAGACACATGAAAATACATCTCCGCCACTCAAAGACAGAACAGGGGCCATATTACAGTAAGTGCCTTGGGGGCACAATAGGCGGTTGTACCCACTTTGCACGTCCCCAGGACACTTTGGTGTTACAGAAGGGGGTGCAGATGCTTGTGCACCACCTTCAGTAATACCGATATCACTGGTCGCCAGCGCTACCATCAGGGGACGTTCTCTCATTTCTATAGGGGCATGCCCTATGCAAATGAGGGAAAACATTTGCCTCTGTGCCCGTGCCATATTACAGATGTCGGTTCAGCAGCAAAAAAGCTCTCAGGAGGAACTCATTCACAGTGTGTGCAGTCTTCTGGAGGGGAGAAGGGGGTCCAATTGACCTCCCCAAAAATCTCCTTGCTGGCCAGTGTAGTCACTGACAGCACCTGCCTGCAAGGGCATCTTCAATACCCTTACAAAGTGCAGGCAGATTGCTGCCTGCACAGTGAAATGCGCTGCCCCAAGCCACAGCATTCACCATAATGGTGTCTAACAATGACAATGCATACTATGGCCCCAGTAGACCAAAAGCAAGCATGTTTGCCTAGATTGCCTGGAGGATAGCGAGTGCTGTCTGGTCTGCCTCAATGCATAGATACCTGCAGAGCAGGGTACAGGATAACCGGCCTCTGCTTCGACATGGGGATGACTCGTACTTTAGCCCCTTCCAGTTAAATACGGTTGACAGGATGGCCCTGGGTTGGGCAGGTCTCACTCTAAACGAATTTGTGCCACACTCATGTGGGATACACGCAGCATTGAGCGGGCTGAGTGGAGAACACATAAAGGCCTCGGATGCCTTTGAAGGCATCCGTTCAACCCGCTGCAATTTAAGATGCATTTCTGTTGTGACAGGCCCCCCGGAATGCGGGTACAGAGATTGGACTCTTGGCCATTCTTACATCGTGAGAGTTCAAAGGTGGGCATCGGCAAGGAAGGACTACAAGGGGATTTGGCTGCGTACGCAAAAGAACAATTGATGGACAAAATGCAGAACAATCTCATACATTCACCCCAGTACAGAGATCTGGGCCTAAATCCATTGTTTTTTTGCTCACCATGCCATTCCAGTTTGAACCCAGCCATATGCAAATCAGTCTTGACACTGTGCCTCATGGGAACAGACCAGTCCGAACTGCCAAACCAGGTCATCCCTGGACTGGAAACAAGCATCCTAGGACCGGTTTCGGGGTTTCACCCCTCTTCAGCCAGGATAGTTTGATTCCAGTGGAATGGAGAGCACAGGACATACGTCTAGGCATACCTGTCCCACTCGGGGTGACAAATGCAAAAACAACAGTTGATGGACAGAATGCAGAACAATGTCCTACATTCACCCCAGTACAGAAATCTGGGCCTAAATCCTTCATTTTTTTGCTCACCATGTTATTCCAGTTTGAACCCAGTCATATGCAAATTAGTCTTGACACTGTGCCTCATTGGAAGAGTCCAGCCCAAACTGCCAAGCCAGGTCCTTCCTGGACTGTAAACAAGCATCCTAGGACCGGTTTCGGGGTTTCACCCCTCTTGAGCCAAGATAGTTTGATTCCAGTGGCATGGAGAGCACAGGACCTACGTCTAGGCATACCTGTCCCACTCGGGGTGACAAATGCAAAAACAACAGTTGATGGACAGAATGTAGAACAATGTCATACATTCACCCCAGTACAGAGATCTGGGCCAAAATCCATCTTTTTTATGCTCACCATGCCATTCTGGTTTGATCACAGCCATATGCAAATCAGTCTTGACCCTGTGTATCATGGGAACAGTCCAGCACGAACTGCCGAGCCAGGTACTCCCTGGACTGGAAACATACATCCTAGGACCGGTTTCGGGGTTTCACCCCTCTTCAGCCAGGATAGCTTGATTCCAGTGGCATGGAGAGCACAGAACCTAACCTAGGCTAACCAGTCCCACTCGCGGTGACAAATGTAAAAACAACAGTTGATGGACAGAATGCAAACAATGTCATACATTCACCCCAGTACAGAGATCTGGGCCTAAATCCATCATTTTTTTGCTCACCATGATATTCCTGTTTGAACCCAGCCATATGCAAATCAGTCTTGACCCTGTGCCTCATGGAAACTGTCCAGCACGAACTGCCAAGCCAGTTCCTCCCTGGACTGGAAACAAGCATCCTAGGACCGGTTTCGGGGTTTCACCCATCTTCAGCCTGGATAGCTTGATTTCAGTGGCATGAAGAGCACGGGACCTACGTCTAGGTATACCCGTCCCACCCGGGGTGACAAATGCAAAAACAACAGTTGATGGACAGAATGCAGAACAATGTCATACATTCACCCCAGTACAGAGATCTGGGCCTAAATCCATAATTTTTTTGCTCACCATGATATTCCTGTTTGAACCCAGCCATATGCAAATCAGTCTTGACCCTGTGCCTCATGGGAACTGTCCAGCACGAAATGCCAAGCCAGTTCCTCCCTGGACTGGGAACAAGCATCCTAGGACCGGTTTCGGGGTTTCACCCATCTTCAGCCTGGATAGCTTGATTTCAGTGGCATGAAGAGCACGGTACCTACGTCTAGGCATATCCGTCCCACTCGGGGTGACAAATGCAAAAACAACAGTTGAAGGACAGAATGCAGAACAATGTCATACATTCACCCCAGTACAGATATCTGGGCCTAAATCCATATTTTTTTTGCTCACCATGCCATTCTGGTTTGATCACAGTCATACGCAAATCAGTCTTGACCCTGTGTCTCATGGAAACAGTCCAGCAGTAACTGCCAAGCCAGGTACTCCCTGGACTGGAAACAAACATCCTAGGACCAGTTTCGGGGTTTCACCCCTCTTCAGCCAGGATAGCTTGATGCCAGTGGCATGGAGAGCACGGGACCTACGTCTAGGCATACCCGTCCCACACGGGGTGACAAATGCAAAAAACAACAGTTGATGGACAAAATGCAGAACAATGTCATACATTCACCCCAGTACAGAGATCTGGGCCTTCATCCATCGTTTTTTTGCTCACCATGCCATTCCACTTTGAACCCAGCCATATGCAAATCAGTCGTGACCCTGTGCCTCATGGGAACAGACCAGTCGGAACTGCCAAACCAGGTCATCCCTGGACTGGAAACAAGCATCCTAGGACTGGTTTCGGGGATTCACCCCTCTTCAGCCAGGATAGTTTGATTCCAGTGGCATGGGGAGCACAGGACATACGTCTAGGCATACCTGTCCCACTCGGGGTGACAAATGCAAATACAACAGTCGAAGGACATTATGCAGAACAATGTCATACATTCACCCCAGTACAGAGATCTGGGCCTAAATCCATCTTTTTTTGCTCACCATGCCATTCTGGTTTGTTCACAGCCATACGCAAAGCAGTCTTGACCCTGTGTCTCATGGGAACAGTCCAGCACAAACTGCCAAGCCAGGTACTCCCTGGACTGGAAACAAACATCCTAGGACCGGTTTCGGGGTTTCACCCCTCTTCAGCCAGGATAGTTTGATTCCAGTGGCATGGAGAGCACAGGACCTACATCTAGGCATACCAGTCCCACTCGGGGTGACAAATGCAAAACCAAAAGTTGATGGACAGAATGCAAACAATGTCATACATTCACCCCAGTACAGAGAACTGGGCCTTCATCCATCATTTTTTTGCTCACCATGCCATTTCACTTTGAACCCAGCCATATGCAAATCAGTCTTGACCCTGTGACTCATGGGAACAGTCCAGCATGAACTGCCAAGCCAGGTCCTCCCTGGACTGGAAACAAGCATCCTAGGACCGGTTTCGGGGTTTCACCCATCTTCAGCCAGGATAGCTTGATTCCAGTGGCATGGAGAGCACGGAACCTACGTCTAGGCATACCCATCCCACTCGGGGTGACAAATGCAAATACAACAGTCGAAGGACATTATGCAGAACAATGTCATTCATTCACCCCAGTACAGAGATCTGGGCCTTCATCCATCGTTTTTTTGCTCACCATGCCATTCCACTTTGAACCCAGCCATATGCAAATCAGTCTTGACCCTGTGCCTCATGGGAAAAGACCAGTCTAATCTGCCAAACCAGGTCATCCCTGGACTGGAAACTAGCATCCTAGGACCGGTTTCGGGGTTTCACCCCTCTTCAGCCAGGATAGTTTGATTCCAGTGGCATGGAGAGCACAGGACCTACGTCTAGGCATACCTGTCCAACTCGGTGTGACAAATGCAAACAACAACAGTTGATGGACAGAATGTAGAACAATGTCATACATTCACTCCAGTACAGAGATCTGGGCCTAAATCCATCTTCTTTTTGTTCACCATGCCATTCTGGTTTGATCACAGCCATACGCAAATCAGTCTTGACCCTGTGTCTCATGGGAACAGTCCAGCACGAACTGCCGAGCCAGGTCATCCCTGGACTGGAAACAAACATCCTAGGACCAGTTTCGGGGTTTCACCCCTCTTCAGCCAGGATAGCTTGATTCCAGTGGCATGGAGAGCACGGGACCTACGTCTAGGTATACCCGTCCCACACGGGGTGACAAATGCAAAAAACAACAGTTGATGGACAAAATGCAGAACAAAGTCATACATTCACCCCAGTACAGAGAACTGGGCCTTCATCCATCGTTTTTTTTCTCACCATGCCATTCTGGTTTGATCACAGCCATATGCAAATCAGTATTGACCCTGTGTCTTATGGGAACAATCCAGCACGAACTGCCAAGCCAGGTACTCCCTGGACTGGAAACAAACATCCTAGGACCAGTTTCGGGGTTTCACCCCTCTTCAGCCAGGATAGCTTGATTCCAGTGGCATGGAGAGCACGGGACCTACGTCTAGGTATACCCGTCCCACAAGGGGTGAAAAATGCAAAAAGCAACAGTTGATGGACAAAATGCAGAACAATGTCATACATTCACCCCAGTACAGAGAACTGTGCCTTCATCCATCGTTTTTTTGCTCACCATGCCATTCCACTTTGAACCCAGCCATATGCAAATCAGTCTTGACCCTGTGCCTCATGGGAACAGACCAGTCTAATCTGCCAAACCAGGTCATCCCTGGACTGGAAACTAGCATCCTAGGACCGGTTTCAGGGTTTCACCCCTCTTCAGCCAGGATAGTTTGATTCCAGTGGCATGGAGAGCACAGGACCTACGTCTAGGCATACCTGTCCAACTCGGTGTGACAAATGCAAACAACAACAGTTGATGGACAGAATGTAGAACAATGTCATACATTCACCCCAGTACAGAGATCTGGGCCTAAATCCATCTTTTTTTTGTTTACCATGCCATTCTGGTTTGATCACAGCCATACGCAAATCAGTCTTGACCCTGTGTCTCATGGGAACAGTCCAGCACGAACTGCCAAGCCAGGTACTCCCTGGACTGGAAACAATCATCCTAGGACCGGTTTCGGGGTTTCACCCCTCTTCAGCCAGGATAGTGTGATTCAAGTTTCATGGAGAGCACAGGACCTACGTCTAGGCATACCTGTCCCACTTGGGGTGACAAATGCAAAAACAACAGTTGATGGACAGAATGCAAACAATGTCATACATTCACCCCAGTACAGAGATCTGGGCCTTCATCCATCGTTTTTTTGCTCTCCATGCCATTCCACTTTGAACCCAGCCATATGCAAATCAGTCTTGACCCTGTGCCTCATGGGAACAGACCAGTCCAATCTGCCAAACCAGGTCATCCCTGGACTGGAAACAAGCATCCTAGGACCGGTTTCGGGGTTTCACCCATCTTCAGCCTGGATAGCTTGATTTCAGTGGCATGAAGAGCACGGGACCTACGTCTAGGTATACCCGTCCCACCCGGGGTGACAAATGCAAAAACAACAGTTGATGGACAGAATGCAGAACAATGTCATACATTCACCCTAGTACAGAGATCTGGGCCTAAATCCATCTTTTGTTTGCTCACCGTGCCATTCTGGTTTGATCACAGCCATACGCAAATCAGTCTTGACCCTTTGTCTCATGGGAACAGTCCAGCACAAACTGCCAAGCCAGGTACTCCCTGGACTGGAAACAAACATCCTAGGATCAGTTTTGGGGTTTCACCCCTCTTCAGCCAGGATAGCTTGATTCCAGTGGCATGAAGAGCACGAGACCTACGTCTAGGCATACCAGTCCAACACGGGGTGACAAATGCAAAAAACAACAGTTGATGGACAAAATGCAGAACAATGTCATACATTCACCCCAGTACAGAGAACTGTGCCTTCATCCATCGTGTTTTTTGCTCACCATGCCATTCCACTTTGAACCTAGCCATATGCAAATCAGTCTTTACCCTGTGCCTCATGGGAACAGACCAGTCCGAACTGCCAAACCAGGTCATCCCTGGACTGGAAACAAGCATCCTAGGACCGGTTTCGGGGTTTCACCTCTCTTCAGCCAGGATAGTTTCATTCCAGTGGCATGGAGAGCACAGGATCTACGTCTAGGCATACCTGTCCCACTCGGGTGACAAATGCAAAAAAAAAAGTTGATGGACAGAATGTAGAACAATGTCATACATTCACCCAAGTACAGAGATCTGGGCCTAAATCCATCTTTTTTTTGCTCACCAAGCCATTCTGGTTTGATCACAGCCATACACAAATCAGTCTTGACCCTGTGTCTCATGGGAACAGTCCAGCACGAACTGCTGAGCCAGGTACTTCCTGGACTGGAAACATACATCCTAGGACAGGTTTCAGGGTTTCACCCCTCTTCAGCCAGGATAGCTTGATTCCAGTGGCATGGAGAGCACGGGACCTACGTCTAGGCATACCCGTCCGACACGGGGTTACAAATGCAAAAAACAACAGTTGATGGACCAAATGCAGAACAATGTCATACATTCACCCCAGTACAGAGAACTGGGCCTTCATCCATCGTTTTTTTGCTCACCATGTCATTCCAATTTGAACCCAGCCATATGCAAATCAGTCTTGACCCTGTGCCTCATGGGAACAGACCAGTCCAACCTGCCAAACCAGGTCATCCCTGGACTGGAAACAAGCATCCTAGGACCGGTTTCGGGGTTTTACCCATCTTCAGCCAGGATAGCTTGATTCCAGTGGCATGGAGAGCACAGGACCTACGTCTAGGCATACCCGGCCCACTCGAGGTGACAAATGCAAAAACAACAGTTGAAGGACAGAATGCAGAACAATGTCATACATTCACCCCAGTACAGAGATCTGGGCCTAAATCCATCTTTTTTTGCTCACCATGCCATTCTGGTTTGATCACAGCCATACGCAAATCAGTCTTGACCCTGTGTCTCATGGGAACAGTCCAGCACGAACTGCCAAGCCATGTATTCCCTGGACTGGAAACAAACATCCTAGGACCAGTTTCGGGGTTTCACCCGTCTTCAGCCAGGATAGCTTGATTCCAGTGGCATGAAGAGCACGAGACCTACGTCTAGGCATACCAGTCCAATACGGGGTGACAAATGCAAAAAACAACAGTTGATGGACAAAATGCAGAACAATGTCATACATTCACCCCAGTACAGAGAACTGTGCCTTCATCCATCGTGTTTTTTGCTCACCATGCCATTCCACTTTGAACCTAGCCATATGCAAATCAGTCTTTACCCTGTGCCTCATGGGAACAGACCAGTCCGAACTGCCAAACCAGGTCATCCCTGGACTGGAAACAAGCATCCTAGGACCGGTTTCGGGGTTTCACCTCTCTTCAGCCAGGATAGTTTCATTCCAGTGGCATGGAGAGCACAGGATCTACGTCTAGGCATACCTGTCCCACTCGGGTGACAAATGCAAAAAAAAAAGTTGATGGACAGAATGTAGAACAATGTCATACATTCACCCAAGTACAGAGATCTGGGCCTAAATCCATCTTTTTTTTGCTCACCAAGCCATTCTGGTTTGATCACAGCCATACGCAAATCAGTCTTGACCCTGTGTCTCATGGGAACAGTCCAGCACGAACTGCTGAGCCAGGTACTTCCTGGACTGGAAACATACATCCTAGGACAGGTTTCAGGGTTTCACCCCTCTTCAGCCAGGATAGCTTGATTCCAGTGGCATGGAGAGCACGGGACCTACGTCTAGGCATACCCGTCCGACACGGGGTTACAAATGCAAAAAACAACAGTTGATGGACCAAATGCAGAACAATGTCATACATTCACCCCAGTACAGAGAACTGGGCCTTCATCCATCGTTTTTTTGCTCACCATGTCATTCCAATTTGAACCCAGCCATATGCAAATCAGTCTTGACCCTGTGCCTCATGGGAACAGACCAGTCCAATCTGCCAAACCAGGTCATCCCTGGACTGGAAACAAGCATCCTAGGACCGGTTTCGGGGTTTTACCCATCTTCAGCCAGGATAGCTTGATTCCAGTGGCATGGAGAGCACAGGACCTACGTCTAGGCATACCCGGCCCACTCGGGGTGACAAATACAAAAACAATAGTTGAAGGACAGAATGCAGAACAATGTCATACATTCACCCCAGTACAGAGATCTGGGCCTAAATCCATCTTTTTTTGCTCACCATGCCATTCTGGTTTGATCACAGCCATACGCAAATCAGTCTTGACCCTGTGTCTCATGGGAACAGTCCAGCACGAACTGCCAAGCCATGTACTCCCTGGACTGGAAACAAACATCCTAGGACCAGTTTCGGGGTTTCACCCGTCTTCAGCCAGGATAGCTTGATTCCAGTGGCATGGAGAGCACGAGACCTACGTCTAGGCATACCCGTCCCACACGGGGTGACAAATGCAAAAAACAACAGTTGATGGACAAAATGCAGAACAATGTCATACATTCACCCCAGTACAGAGATCTGGGCCTAAATCCATCTTTTTTTGCTCACCGTGCCATTCTACTTTGAACCTAGCCATATGCAAATCAGTCTTTACCCTGTGCCTCATGGGAACAGACCAGTCCGAACTGCCAAACCAGGTCATCCCTGGACTGGAAACAAGCATCCTAGGACCGGTTTCGGGGTTTCACCTCTCTTCAGCCAGGATAGTTTGATTCCAGTGGCATGGAGAGCACAGGACCTACGTCTAGGCATACCTGTCCCACTCGGGTGACAAATGCAAAAAAAAAAGTTTATGGACAGAATGTAGAACAATGTCATACATTCACCCAAGTACAGAGATCTGGGTCTAAATCCATCTTTTTTTTGCTCACCATGCCATTCTGGGTTGATCACAGCCATAAGCAAATCAGTCTTGACCCTGTGTCTCATGGGAACAGTCCAGCATGAACTGCCGAGCCAGGTACTCCCTGGACTGGAAACATACATCCTAGGACCGGTTTCGGGGTCTCAACGCTCTTCAGCCAGGATGGCTTGATTCCAGTGGCATGGAGAGCACAGGACCTACGTCTAGGCATACCTGTCCCACTCGGGGTGACAAATGCAAAAACAACAGTTGATGGACAGAATGCAAACAATGTCATACATTCACCCCAGTACAGAGATCTGGGCCTAAATCCGTAATTTTTTTGCTCACCATGAAATTCCTGTTTGAACCCAGCCATATGCAAATCAGTCTTGACCCTGAGCCTCATGGGAACAGACCAGTCCAATCTGCCAAACCAGGTCGTCCCTGGAATGGAAACAAGCATCCTAGGACCGGTTTCGGGGTTTCACCCATCTTCAGCCAGGATTACTTGATTCCAGTGGCATGGAGAGCACGGGACCTACTTCTAGGCATACCCGGCCCACTCGGGGTGACAAATGCAAAAACAACAGTTGAAGGACAGAATGCAGAACAATGTCATACATTCACCCCAGTACAGAGATCTGGGCCTAAATCCCTCTTTTTTTTGCTCACCATGCCATCCTGGTTTGATCACAGCCATACGCAAATCAGTCTTGACCCTGTGTCTCATGGGAACAGTCCAGCACGAACTGCCAAGCCAGGTACTCCCTGGACTAGAAGCAAACATCCTAGGACCAGTTTTGGGGTTTCACCCCTCTTCAGCCAGGATAGCTTTATTCCAGTGGCATGGAGAGCACGGGACCTATGTCTAGGCATACCCGTCTCACACGGAGTGACAAATGCAAAAAACAACAGTTGATGGACAAAATGCAGAACAATGTCATACATTCACCCCAGTTCAGAGAACTGGGCCTACATCCATCGTTTTTTTGCTCACCATGCAATTCCACTTTGAACCCAGCCATATGCAAATCAGTCTTGACCCTGTGCCTCATGGGAACAGACCAGTCCAATCTGCCAAACCAGGTCATCCCTGGACTGGAAACAAGCATCCTAGGACCGGTTTCGGGGCTTTACCCATCTTCAGCCAGGATAGCTTGATTCCAGTGGCATGGAGAGCATGGGACCTACTTCTAGGCATACCCGGCCCACTCGGGGTGACAAATGCAAAAACAACAGTTGAAGGACAGAATGCAGAACAATGTCATACATTCACCCCAGTACAGAGCTCTGGGCCTAAATCCATCTTTTTTTTGCTCACCATGCCATTCTGGTTTGATCACAGCCATACACAAATCAGTCTTGACCCTGTGTCTCATGGGAACAGTCCAGCACGAACTGCCAAGCCAGGTACTCCCCGGACTGGAAACAAACATCCTAGGACCAGTTTCGGGGTTTCACCCGTCTTCAGCCAGGATAGCTTGATTCCAGTGGCATGGAGAGCACAAGACCTACGTCTAGGCATACCCGTCCCACACGGGGTGACAAATGCAAAAAACAACAGTTGATGGACCAAATGCAGAACAATGTCATACATTCACCCCAGTACAGAGAACTGGGCCTTCATCCATCGTTTTTTTGCTCACCATGTCATTCCAATTTGAACCCAGCCATATGCAAATCAGTCTTGACCCTGTGCCTCATGGGAACAGACCAGTCCAATCTGCCAAACCAGGTCATCCCTGGACTGGAAACAAGCATCCTAGGACCGGTTTCGGGGTTTTACCCATCTTCAGCCAGGATAGCTTGATTCCAGTGGCATGGAGAGCACAGGACCTACGTCTAGGCATACCCGGCCCACTCGGGGTGACAAATGCAAAAACAACATTTGAAGGACAGAATGCAGAACAATGTCATACATTCACCCCAGTGTGGAAATGTGGATTTCCCTGATCAGTTATGTCCCCTATCTTGGACCCCAACGGTTCTATGTGCATGTTACAAATACATGTATGTTCCCTCCAGTTCCAGTTTCGAAGACGCAAACACATGTGCGTCCACCGTTAACATGTCCTCTGTCAGATCCGCCATGAATGGGCTGTATATTCGATTCCTAAGTATGAAAGGCCACCGACTTTTTATGGCTAAGTTACTCCATTTTTGCAGTTCAGGCAGAGTAGGCCCGATTCTGTCCTCAAAGCCTTTCCCTGCTCTCTGCCTCTGACAGCATCAGTTTGAGCTCGCATCTGTATCCATGAACTTTGTCCTACTCCCTGTGCAGCTAACGGTGCCTGCCTCGGCCAGTTTTCGCCTGCCTGCCAAGAAGCTGTATTTCACCTTCGAATTATCTATTTTGCTCCTCAGCCGATGCATTCCTGTCTAGTAGTTTAAGTAAACATTCTTCCAGCTACCAAGCAAAAGGCCCGGTTTCTCTGCCCTCATGCAAGTAATTCATAGCCCTGTCACCATGGAATATTCCCATCCCCTCGCATTCAGTGTAGACACTTAGACGCTTGTACACGCACACACAGTCAGTATAGAATAGATTCTGTCCGAGAGCCCTTCCCTTGTGGATAACACAGTTCTTTAAACATAGGATATTAGATATGATTTGGGATTAGGTTGACATAACCCCAGACTTTTGTCTCCACATGTAGAGCTAAATGTCAAGTCCCTTTCACCCTCTAGTTGCACGTCAATCACACGTCATGCTGCTGCGCGCGCATCTCTGCCAAGTATTTCTGCTGACATTGCGAAATCATCTCCAGGTATCCACCCACACTACCCATTATCATCAAGTGGACGCCCACATGGACGCCCACCTTCACGCCTACTTACACGCCCACATGCTCTTATCTCATTCTCTCTTGCTCTCTTGCTTACGTACAATTGAGAAATGTATATATACTGTACTCTGTGAATAATGTTTTGAGAATATTGAGAATACTTTTCAGCCCCGTCCAGATCCTTTTTTGGTGATGGTGATATTCTCCCTTTGACTCGAGTTATTGGAATAAAGCCCTTTATGAATCTGATACCACAGACTCAGCCTCTTGCTTTATGCATGATCTTATTGATATCTGAAAAATTATGACAGCGTGATATTTTATTTACCACAGAATGGCGCCCGAACAGTTTAATCTCTTTCCCCACACGCCGGAGATGAAGGTCCTGTTTTGCCCCCTTCCATAGCCGTGATGGACTTCAAGCGTGCACGTCGCGGGTTTTCCCGCCAACTCCCTCAGGCCACCGAAGGGGACAGACTGCGACCAGGCATCCATACGAGGCGGTGAGGAACGCAGATTGTCTACCCAGAGCCCACCTGCGAGAGAGCTGCGTCTGAGGTATACAGAGGCCCACCAGGTTTTCAAAGTCCCGATGTCCAGAGGGTCCGATGTCCGCAGTCGTCGAGTCCAGTCCATTCTCTGAGGCCTTCCGTTTCAAGGAGCTACTCGGTGAGTACCATCGCCGGGGAGGCGTGTTGACGCGCACATAGGTTGTGCCGGTCAAGACGGATTTGGGTACACAAATCCGGTCTGCACTGTTTAGCAGTGTATATGTACTGTTTAGCAGTATATCAAGTATTCCGAAGTATTCAGTTATTGTCAAGAATTCAGCGTGGTGATTAGTTAGGCAGACTGTCATCATTGTCGGTCGTTGTTAAAATGTTTAATGTTTAATGTTTAAAGTGTTCAAATATTGTGGTATGAATGATTGTTCATTGTTCATTGTTCATTTTTGTGCTTTTTGTATTAAGTGTGTTCCAGATTAAGTATCAGATCAGTTGTCAATATGCCGCTCTTTTCGAAGTTAAGACAGATTATTACTAGAAAAGGGGTGCTTGAAGAAGCAGTTCCTATTCCTCCTAGGGACACTCCAGGGCAAATAATGTATCACAAGCATGGCTTAGACGCCATATTATTCCTTGATCTATGGGTGGACTACACCAAAGAGTTACCAGAAAGTCAGAGATGGCCCGTAGCTGGGACCTGGGATGCCGAATGTATCATGAAAGTCGAAGAAGAGTTGTGGAAGAGAAAAGCTAGACAGTCACAGAAAGACGCTGTTGAATTATGGCGTAAAGAATAGCATAGACGCACAGAGTAAGCGCTCAGAAAAGAAGAGAAAAGTAGGGAGGATTCAGACAAAGCCCGAGAAAACGTGTTAGTTGAGGAAGGTATACGAGTAAAAGCAGGACAAGTAGATGGACAACGAAACACTCTTATGAAAGAGAAAATGTAGACCAGCTTGGAAGGATGCCATTGAGTTTTTGGCGCAAGGAGTGACATAGAAGGACAGAGTAAGTGTTTCATGAAGCAGAGAGAAGTGGACTGGTGTCTGGAAAAGCCAAGGATGAGATGTTACAGGAGGAATTTGAGCTGGTAAAATGAGCGCAGGCTGACAGAAAAAGAAATACTGACGTTGCTGGTATTTATCCCGTCCTTTCAGAGGGCCCAGCAAGAGTGGCCCCAGTAAAAAGACCAGTTATAATACATATATTAATTACATAGTAGCCCAAAGGTTCTTGAGCCCCCCACCAAATGAACAGCGCATAGCTGGTGTTTACATGGTCCAACATTTGACTACATTGTCAATAGGAAATTGAGAGTGGTGCAGCTAGAGAAGGAGCAACTCCTGTGATTTGATGACACCCCTAATGTACAAAGTGTTAACGAAAAATAATTAGTGACAAGTTTAGCTTGGAAAAAGAATTGTGGGTATTTCGAATTTGCAAATTTTTCATGAATACAGGTTTGTGTTCTTGATGGTCCAGTGAGCCAATGTGCTGGGTCAAGTCGGTAAGATTATGACCCCCTGAGTGCAAATTGTATGTAAAAATAATTTTTCAATTGAGCGAATTATTGCAGTTTTTATGGAATTGAGTAGTCTTTTTGTCTTTGACAGCTTCAGAGTGAGGAGAAGGTGGGGGCCGTGTAGAGCAGAATGTGATACAGAAATCGGAGACAGATTCTGACCTTGTAGCCAGTGTAGGTGGGGGCCGATGAGAGGAGCAGAACAGGGCACTGCTTAGAAGGCTTCTCTGACATCGCATCTGTGTAATGCCTGCAGCTGGAGAGCCTTGGGGCCAGGAGTAGGAAAAACAAACAAAAGATGGCTGGCAGCCCAGGCTCAGGCCGCGCTGAGGGGCTATTTTTAACTTCTCTGATAAGACAGGGCAGCTGAGAAATGTAAGTCGAGAAAGATTCCCTTGTTCTATTCTGTGCAAAACAAGTGCCCCGAGGAAATGTCTATGGAGAAGATTTGTTTTATTTTTTAGCAATTGTTATATTGCTTCTGGTCAGAAAGTAAAATGTTGCTCTTGCTTGGAATTTTAAGGGCTATGTGCCTATATAAAAACGATTTTCAAATTCAGACATTTTTGAATTGTGGCCACAAGCTGCCACCAGTTGCATTGGATAAATGATCCAGTGGTTACGGGTCTGTGAGGAAAGATGTGGGATGCATTTTCGACTAGGACATGAGGGTACATTGTGTACAAAGAAGCATAGCACATTTTTATAAAAAAAAAAAAAAAAAAAAAGAGACAGGTTCGTGTGTTCGTCATTTTTTGATTATTGTTGCTGATCCTGTGTGTCAGACTTGACGCGGTCATCATTGGGATGACCCACTGCCAGATGGGGTTGTATAGGGCAGGTAAATAAGTTATTGATTATAAGCCTGACAAATTAAGCAGGCCAGAATGTTCGCATCTGAGCTGTAGGTACTGTAATTGCGCATCGCTGCTCATTTATATATGTTAGTGTAATTATCTATGCTTTCTGTGCCCGGTATACTGATGGCTTGGCACAATTACTAAATTTCACAGACATGATATTACCATTATCATGCTGTCAAAATAGCAGACAACACGTTATCAGTGTATGTCTAATTGGTGTTGGAGATGAATGAAACAAAAGAAAAAGGCTATGCAAGACTAAAATATTTTTCACATAACTGCCTTTCTCTTATAGACAGGCAGCCTCGGTCATATGTTTCCAGATTGGACATTAAGGAACAATTATGATCTGTGCACTCGCATTTTAACTCTTGAAAGGCCTGTTTTAAATAAGGACTGCCACCACAGAGGGACATATGAGGCCCGGTATTTAGGGTAATGAGAAAATATCTGACAGAATTTCCTTTTTAAAGTTTGCTTTAGTAAGCTCATTCTTGTGAGTGGTGGCCCCAAAAGTTGACTTGTTTTTGAATTAGGCTATTTATTGTATAGGTGGAAATTATTGCACAATGACTGATTTCTTTAGCAGATAAATTATTAATTATCAACATTAACAACTGTTCTTAAACTTGGTTTTCCGAATATTTAGGTAATTTAGCATTCCTATTAGGGCCTCCTAGCATTAATATTGACTTCAGGTTGGTGTAGGTTCATGTAATAGGGACATTTGCATATGAGATGTCATTTGGCTAGCTTATGAGCTAACACAATGAGGTTTGTACATTAATTTGAAGGATTTCTCGCCGTTTCACATACGCTGTGTATCTCCTATAATTTTGCTTACGCCCAGTAGCTACACACAGGGATTAATAGTATTGTCAAGACACAGGGTTTGATAGTGTTTGACAGCAGTGAAATCTGTTTCAGATTTCCTCCTGTCAAAAAGGGGGGGGAAGGAGGAGAATATTGGCTTTCTGCTGGCCCCTGAGGAGGTTCGCTTCCCGCTAGCCCCTTAAGAAATTAAGCCCCCTTAGAAATTAAGCCAAGGAAATAGGTATGGTGTTTTCCCCTTTTTCTCATGTTTTATTGTGATCTTTCAGGGGAATTAGTTGTGGGCACCGGAACGTATTCAATTGATTTCTGGTTTTTCACAGCCCAAGACACAAAAAGACTAAAGTCCTCAAGAACACACTGTGGCATTTGAAGAATTAAAGAGAGCTTTATGTCAAGCACCAGTTTTAGCAAACCCTGATTACAACAAATCGTTTATGTTTTTGTGACAGAGCGGGATGGAACAGCACTATCTGTCCTAACACAAGATCATGCAGGAAAACACGAGCCCTGTGCTTATCTTTCTAGTACATTAGACCCAGTAGCACAGGCTTTGCCTGCGTGCCTAAAATCAGTTGCAGCAACGGCCTTAGCCATAAGACAAAGTGACTCGATAGTGCTGGGCCACCCTCTGACAGTACAAGTACCACACGCAGTAGAGGTTCTCTTGAACCGGACACAAACACAACACCTGACTGTAGCTAGACTGACGGATTATGAGCCAACGTTATTTCAACCACACATAGAGATCAGACGATGCAACATACTGAATCCTGCTACCCTTTTGCCCTCCAGTACAGAAAGCGTTTCACCACACAACTGTGTTGAAGTAATACATACCGTGACTAAACCAAGACAAGACTTGACAGATGTTGCACTCCCAGACCCCGACCTAACACTATATGTTGACTGCTCATGCATGAGGACAGGGGCGGGAGAATTAGTGGCAGCATATGCAGTGACTGCTGATACTGTAATAATAGAGACTAAAAGAATAGACATATTGTCAGCACAAGCAGCAGAGCTCATCGCCCTGACACAAGCGTGCATAAGAGCTAAGCACCTGAGAGTAAACATTTACACCGATTTTGTGGAGAGAAAGAGGTTTCTTGACCTCTCATGGGGCCAAGATACAGCATGGCCCCTTATTCAAGCCCTACTGGAAGCAATACATTTACCAACAGCCATAGCTATCCTAAAATGTAAAGCACATACTAGAGCCACAGATACCATTTCCCAAGGCAATGATCTGGCAGACCGAACTGCTAAACAGACAGCTCAGACCCCACTAGACATGACAAAATCACAGATACTATCACTGTCCAAAGCCATGACAGTTAGGGATCCTTCCAGGGATGTACAAGACATTCAGACACATGCTACTGTAGACGAATTAAAGAAATGATCGGAACAAGGAGGGGTACTGACTGATCAAGGTTGGATGACAAAGGGCAAATCCACATAGTTTCTTTCTGATTCAAGGGTACAAGTGATTATAAATACCACACATAGTCCTGCACACTTAGGAGAGAAAGCAATGATAGATAGCTTACAGAATATATGGTTCAACAAGCACCTGCGTGCAGCAGCGAAACAAAAGGTCAGAACATGTATGATCTGTTGCCAATTCAATGCAGGTAAAGGCATTCCGATGGAACAAGGTGGATTCCATCCACCTGACCACCCTTTTGAAGTGCTCCAAATGGATTATATCCAAATAAACAGATGTAGAGGTTACAAATATGTCCTGGTACTAATGAAGCAGGTGTCCCTTCTGTTAGGGTATACCTGGAAATTCCATTGTGTGCGACATCCTGAAGCAGCAGGCCTTGTAGAAAGACATAATCAGACATTAAAAATTTGCGCAGACAAAGGTATAGACTGGATGGTAGCCCTGCCGGTTGCCCTCTTTTACATGCGAATTGTAGCTCATTCTAGAACAGGCTTATCTCCCTATGAAGTGGTCTTTGGTAGACCACCAAAATATGTGGGCACTACAATGCCTAAAAGATTACTTATGTTGACAGTAACATGCTGACAGATTACCTGGCTTCCTTGATGTCTGCACTACTCTCTTGTTGTTCGCAGGTTGCTGCCGCCTTCCCTGACAACACCCAGGTCAAAGAATACTCCATCGCTCCTGGATGACAGGCGCCGAAGTCAGTGCTCTGGACCACGGGGACGGCCGTTAAAGTCAAAGTGCACCTTCACCACTCTTTTACAAAGAAAAAAAAACTTTGAACTTGGATTTTGAACAACATTTTCTAGAGGAGAATGCCCAGAAGTTTCCACAAAGCTAAACCTTGATTCAAAAAGTCAGAACCCGTTTGATCAATTAAGTCCACTAGGTGGTGAAGCGGTTGAACATGTATTCTGGCTCGCATAAGATCTTGGACAATAACATAAAGCAAAAATAAGAGAGTTAGATAAGAAGCAAATAGATGTATAGTGACTGTAATTTTTCAATATCTTAAGAGCATCACGATAATATGTATCAGCTTAATACTACATGCTATTTTTCCTCCTATTGCCTCACTTTTACACTCCTCCACTAATGATACCATAAAGCACACATTTAGTGATCTGCCATCCTATGAGCTATCATATCGACTTGCCTTACGCAACAATACCTTTATTCAGATGCTGCACCATTCACATCAGACTAGCAATGCTACAGACTGCTGGGTCTGTGGCCGACTCCCCCCCTATCAGAACTATAAGGGAGTTTTGCCCCTTTATTCTCTATCCGTTCACACACAATGGCTCCTGTGGAGCATGGTTTAGTTTGATTAATTCCCTAGATTCGAATTCCGCAGTTTATCAAGACAACTGGGTATGGGGAAACCTGAATTTAGTTTTTGCTTAAAGTCTGCTACCCTAACAAGGAGGGACTTCCCAAAAGAACAGGAACTGATCTAAGAAATGAAGTATATGGATTAGGTAATTTTACACTTAACCTCATGATCCTGAACGTTGAATCTGAAGCTACACCAATCTTGCCCGCCATGTCCGTATTCCCAGTAAAAGAGGAATTATGTATAAGAAAGAATGGCTCCATACACATGGGCCATAGTAAATGCACCACTGTAATAAAATTCAGTGATCAAGGCAAGTCTACATTTAGAGCTTCTCGTCATTCCTACTTTATATGTGGCCAGACCGCATATATACGCTTACCTCTAGATTGGGATGGTACCTGTTACATAGCATTCCTCCTACCACCTGTTTTCCTAGCTCCTCCTGATTCTCATAGAAATACTCATTTAGTACACAATAGACAGCAGAGAGATCTCCCAATTGTCAATTACACTGAAACAGCATGGGAAAAATACACAGATTTCAATAAAGGTTTCTTTCCCTATATAGGTACAGTTACCAATAGTAAGCTGATACGTAGATTAACCAGAACCCTTGAAGCAGTAGTGAACGAAACTATTTCCGCCTTAGGCAATTTAACAGAAGAGCAGTCTGCTATGCGGATTGTTGTGCTTCAAAATAGTCTTGTCCTTGACGTTATCCTGGCCGATAGGGGCGGAGCTTGTAGGGTCATTGGATCAAGCTATTGCATTTTTCATACCAGAAAATTCGCCATCTGTATATAAAGCCATAACTCGCCTTCATAAGATTGTAAGCCAGATACACCAGAATCCAGGCACCTGGACTTGGTCCGGTTGGTTTTGGAGTGTATTATCTACCTTTGGATGGAGGGTCCTATCCTTCCTAGGTATTGGCCTTCTCATACTATTCAGTTGCTGTCTATGCCTGCAATGTGGACCAGCGATTTGTGGTCTGTGTGCCACATCGTGTATTCCACATCAAGGTTTTCGCTCAAGATCCCGGAAGAAGAAAGAAGAAGAAATGATGCTCCATGAGCAAATCGATGGATTAATGAAGATTGATGTTTCTTGACGGGCAAGTAGGGGACAAGGAGGGAATGTGGAAATGTGGATTTCCCTGATCAGTTATGTCCCCTATCTTGGACCCCAACGGTTCTATGTGCATGTTACAAATACATGTATGTTCCCTCCAGTTCCAGTTTCGAAGACGCAAACACATGTGCGTCCACCGTTAACATGTCCTCTGTCAGATCCGCCATGAATGGGCTGGATATTCGATTCCTAAGTATGAAAGGCCACCGACTTTTTATGGCTAAGTTACTCCATTTTTGCAGTTCAGGCAGAGTAGGCCCGATTCTGTCCTCAAAGCCTTTCCCTGCTCTCTGCCTCTGACAGCATCAGTTTGAGCTCGCATCTGTATCCATGAACTTTGTCCTACTCCCTGTGCAGCTAACGGTGCCTGCCTCAGCCAGTTTTCGCCTGCCTGCCAAGAAGCTGTATTTCACCTTCGAATTATCTATTTTGCTCCTCAGCCGATGCATTCCTGTCTAGTAGTTTAAGTAAACATTCTTCCAGCTACCAAGCAAAAGGCCCGGTTTCTCTGCCCTCATGCAAGTAATTCATAGCCCTGTCACCATGGAATATTCCCATCCCCTCGCATTCAGTGTAGACACTTAGACGCTTGTACACGCACACACAGTCAGTATAGAATAGATTCTGTCCGAGAGCCCTTCCCTTGTGGATAACACAGTTCTTTAAACATAGGATATTAGATATGATTTGGGATTAGGTTGACATAACCCCAGACTTTTGTCTCCACATGTAGAGCTAAATGTCAAGTCCCTTTCACCCTCTAGTTGCACGTCAATCACACGTCATGCTGCTGCGCGCGCATCTCTGCCAAGTATTTCTGCTGACATTGCGAAATCATCTCCAGGTATCCACCCACACTACCCATTATCATCAAGTGGACGCCCACATGGACGCCCACCTTCACGCCTACTTACACGCCCACATGCTCTTATCTCATTCTCTCTTGCTCTCTTGCTTACGTACAATTGAGAAATGTATATATACTGTACTCTGTGAATAATGTTTTGAGAATATTGAGAATACTTTTCAGCCCCGTCCAGATCCTTTTTTGGTGATGGTGATATTCTCCCTTTGACTCGAGTTATTGGAATAAAGCCCTTTATGAATCTGATACCACAGACTCAGCCTCTTGCTTTATGCATGATCTTATTGATATCTGAAAAATTATGACAGCGTGATATTTTATTTACCACACCAGTACAGAGATCTGGGCCTAAATCCATCTTTTTTTGCTCACCATGCCATTCTGGTTTGATCACAGCCATACGCAAATCAGTCTTGACCCTGTGTCTCATGGGAACAGTCCAGCACGAACTGCCAAGCCATGTATTCCCTGGACTGGAAACAAACATCCTAGGACCAGTTTCGGGGTTTCACCCGTCTTCAGCCAGGATAGCTTGATTCCAGTGGCATGAAGAGCACGAGACCTACGTCTAGGCATACCAGTCCAACACGGGGTGACAAATGCAAAAAACAACAGTTGATGGACAAAATGCAGAACAATGTCATACATTCACCCCAGTACAGAGAACTGTGCCTTCATCCATCGTGTTTTTTGCTCACCATGCCATTCCACTTTGAACCTAGCCATATGCAAATCAGTCTTTACCCTGTGCCTCATGGGAACAGACCAGTCCGAACTGCCAAACCAGGTCATCCCTGGACTGGAAACAAGCATCCTAGGACCGGTTTCGGGGTTTCACCTCTCTTCAGCCAGGATAGTTTCATTCCAGTGGCATGGAGAGCACAGGATCTACGTCTAGGCATACCTGTCCCACTCGGGTGACAAATGCAAAAAAAAAAGTTGATGGACAGAATGTAGAACAATGTCATACATTCACCCAAGTACAGAGATCTGGGCCTAAATCCATCTTTTTTTTGCTCACCAAGCCATTCTGGTTTGATCACAGCCATACGCAAATCAGTCTTGACCCTGTGTCTCATGGGAACAGTCCAGCACGAACTGCTGAGCCAGGTACTTCCTGGACTGGAAACATACATCCTAGGACAGGTTTCAGGGTTTCACCCCTCTTCAGCCAGGATAGCTTGATTCCAGTGGCATGGAGAGCACGGGACCTACGTCTAGGCATACCCGTCCGACACGGGGTTACAAATGCAAAAAACAACAGTTGATGGACCAAATGCAGAACAATGTCATACATTCACCCCAGTACAGAGAACTGGGCCTTCATCCATCGTTTTTTTGCTCACCATGTCATTCCAATTTGAACCCAGCCATATGCAAATCAGTCTTGACCCTGTGCCTCATGGGAACAGACCAGTCCAATCTGCCAAACCAGGTCATCCCTGGACTGGAAACAAGCATCCTAGGACCGGTTTCGGGGTTTTACCCATCTTCAGCCAGGATAGCTTGATTCCAGTGGCATGGAGAGCACAGGACCTACGTCTAGGCATACCCGGCCCACTCGGGGTGACAAATACAAAAACAATAGTTGAAGGACAGAATGCAGAACAATGTCATACATTCACCCCAGTACAGAGATCTGGGCCTAAATCCATCTTTTTTTGCTCACCATGCCATTCTGGTTTGATCACAGCCATACGCAAATCAGTCTTGACCCTGTGTCTCATGGGAACAGTCCAGCACGAACTGCCAAGCCATGTACTCCCTGGACTGGAAACAAACATCCTAGGACCAGTTTCGGGGTTTAACCCGTCTTCAGCCAGGATAGCTTGATTCCAGTGGCATGGAGAGCACGAGACCTACGTCTAGGCATACCCGTCCCACACGGGGTGACAAATGCAAAAAACAACAGTTGATGGACAAAATGCAGAACAATGTCATACATTCACCCCAGTACAGAGAACTGTGCCTTCATCCATCGTGTTTTTTGCTCACCATGCCATTCTACTTTGAACCTAGCCATATGCAAATCAGTCTTTACCCTGTGCCTCATGGGAACAGACCAGTCCGAACTGCCAAACCAGGTCATCCCTGGACTGGAAACAAGCATCCTAGGACCGGTTTCGGGGTTTCACCTCTCTTCAGCCAGGATAGTTTGATTCCAGTGGCATGGAGAGCACAGGACCTACGTCTAGGCATACCTGTCCCACTCGGGTGACAAATGCAAAAAAAAAAGTTTATGGACAGAATGTAGAACAATGTCATACATTCACCCAAGTACAGAGATCTGGGTCTAAATCCATCTTTTTTTTGCTCACCATGCCATTCTGGGTTGATCACAGCCATAAGCAAATCAGTCTTGACCCTGTGTCTCATGGGAACAGTCCAGCATGAACTGCCGAGCCAGGTACTCCCTGGACTGGAAACATACATCTTAGGACCGGTTTCGGGGTCTCAACGCTCTTCAGCCAGGATGGCTTGATTCCAGTGGCATGGAGAGCACAGGACCTACGTCTAGGCATACCTGTCCCACTCGGGGTGACAAATGCAAAAACAACAGTTGATGGACAGAATGCAAACAATGTCATACATTCACCCCAGTACAGAGATCTGGGCCTAAATCCGTAATTTTTTTGCTCACCATGAAATTCCTGTTTGAACCCAGCCATATGCAAATCAGTCTTGACCCTGAGCCTCATGGGAACAGACCAGTCCAATCTGCCAAACCAGGTCGTCCCTGGAATGGAAACAAGCATCCTAGGACCGGTTTCGGGGTTTCACCCATCTTCAGCCAGGATTGCTTGATTCCAGTGGCATGGAGAGCACGGGACCTACTTCTAGGCATACCCGGCCCACTCGGGGTGACAAATGCAAAAACAACAGTTGAAGGACAGAATGCAGAACAATGTCATACATTCACCCCAGTACAGAGATCTGGGCCTAAATCCCTCTTTTTTTTGCTCACCATGCCATCCTGGTTTGATCACAGCCATACGCAAATCAGTCTTGACCCTGTGTCTCATGGGAACAGTCCAGCACGAACTGCCAAGCCAGGTACTCCCTGGACTAGAAGCAAACATCCTAGGACCAGTTTTGGGGTTTCACCCCTCTTCAGCCAGGATAGCTTTATTCCAGTGGCATGGAGAGCACGGGACCTATGTCTAGGCATACCCGTCTCACACGGAGTGACAAATGCAAAAAACAACAGTTGATGGACAAAATGCAGAACAATGTCATACATTCACCCCAGTACAGAGAACTGGGCCTACATCCATCGTTTTTTTGCTCACCATGCAATTCCACTTTGAACCCAGCCATATGCAAATCAGTCTTGACCCTGTGCCTCATGGGAACAGACCAGTCCAATCTGCCAAACCAGGTCATCCCTGGACTGGAAACAAGCATCCTAGGACCGGTTTCGGGGCTTTACCCATCTTCAGCCAGGATAGCTTGATTCCAGTGGCATGGAGAGCATGGGACCTACTTCTAGGCATACCCGGCCCACTCGGGGTGACAAATGCAAAAACAACAGTTGAAGGACAGAATGCAGAACAATGTCATACATTCACCCCAGTACAGAGCTCTGGGCCTAAATCCATCTTTTTTTTGCTCACCATGCCATTCTGGTTTGATCACAGCCATACACAAATCAGTCTTGACCCTGTGTCTCATGGGAACAGTCCAGCACGAACTGCCAAGCCAGGTACTCCCCGGACTGGAAACAAACATCCTAGGACCAGTTTCGGGGTTTCACCCGTCTTCAGCCAGGATAGCTTGATTCCAGTGGCATGGAGAGCACAAGACCTACGTCTAGGCATACCCGTCCCACACGGGGTGACAAATGCAAAAAACATTAGTTGATGGACAAAATGCAGAACAATTTCATACATTCACCCCAGTACAGAGAACTGTGCCTTCATCCATCATGTTTTTTGCTCACCATGCCATTCCTCTTTGAACCTAGCCATATGCAAATCAGTCTTTACCCTGTGCCTCATGGGAACAGACCAGTCCGAACTGCCAAACCAGGTCATCCCTGGACTGGAAACAAGCATCCTAGGACCGGTTTCGGGGTTTCACCCCTCTTCAGCCAGAATAGTTTGATTCCAGTGGCATGGAGAGCACAGGACCTACGTCTAGGCATACCTGTCTCACTCGGGTGACAAATGCAAAAAAAAAAGTTGATGGACAGAATGTAGAACAATGTCATACATTCACCCAAGTACAGAGATCTGGGCCTAAATCCATCTTTTTTTGCTCACCATGCCATTCTGGTTTGATCACAGCCATACGCAAATCTGTCTTGACCATGTGTCTCATGGGAACAGTCCAGCACGAACTGCCGAGCCAGGTACTCCCTGGACTGGAAACATACATCCTAGGACCGGTTTCGGGGTTTCAACCCTCTTCAGCCAGGATAGCTTGATTCCAGTGGCATGGAGAGCACAGGACCTACGTCTAGGCATACCGGTCCCACTCGGGGTGACAAATGCAAAAACAACAGTTGATGGACAGAATGCAAACAATGTCATACATTCACCCCAGTACAGAGATCTGGGCCTAAATCCGTCATTTTTTTGCTTACCATGATATTCCTGTTTGAACCCAGCCATATGCAAATCAGTCTTGACTCTGTGCCTCATGGGAACTGTCCAGCATGAACTGCCAAGCCAGGTCCTCCCTGGACTGGAAACAAGCATCCTAGGACCGGTTTCGGGGTTTCACCCATCTTCAGCCTGGATAGCTTGATTCCAGTGGCATGGAGAGCACAAGACCTACGTCTAGGCATACCCATCCCACACGGGGTGACAAATGCAAAAAACAACAGTTGATGGACAAAATGCAGAACAATGTCATACATTCACTCAAGTACAGAGAACTGGGCCTTCATCCATCGTTTTTTTGCACACCATGCCATTCCACTTCGAACCCAGCCATATGCAAATCAGTATTGACCCTGTGCCTCATAGGAACAGACCAGTCCGAACTGTCAAACCAGGTCATCCCTGGACTGGAAACAAGCATCCTAGGACCGGTTTCGGGGTTTCACCCTTCTTGAGCCAGGATAGCTTGATTCCAGTGGATTGGAGAGCAAAGGACCTACGTCTAGGCATACCTGTCCCACTCGGGTTGACAAATGCAAAAACAACAGTTGATGGACAGAATGTAAAACAATGTCATATATTCACCCTAGTACAGAGATCTGGGCCAAAATCATTCTTTTTTATGCTCACCATGCCATTCTGGTTTGATCACAGCCATACGCAAACCAGTCTTGACCCTGTGTCTCATGGGAACAGTCCAGCACAAACTGCCGAGCCAGGTACTCCCTGGACTGGAAACATACATCCTACGACCGGTTTCGGGTTTTCACCCCTCTTCAGCCAGGATAGCTTGATTCCAGTGGCATGGAGAGCACAGGACCTACGTCTAGGCATACCTTTCCCACTCGGGGTGACAAATGCAAAAACAACAGTTGATGGACAGAATGCAAACAATGTCATACATTCACCCCAGTACAGAGATCTGGGCCTAAATCCATCATTTTTTTGCTCACCATGATATTTCTGTTTGAACCCAGCCATATGCAATCAGTCTTGACCCTGTGCCTCATGGGAACTGTCCAGCACGAACTGCCAAGCCAGGTCCTCCCTGGACTGGAAACAAGCATCCTAGGACCGGTTTCGGGGTTGCACCCATCTTCAGCCTGGATAGCTTGATTCCAGTGGCATGGAGAGCACGAGACCTACGTCTAGGCATACCCGTCCCACACGGGGTGACAAATGCAAAAAACAACAGTTGATGGACAAAATGCAGAGCAATGTCATACATTCACCCCAGTACAGAGAACTGGGCCTTCATCCATCGTTTTTTTGCTCACCATGCCATTCCACTTTGAACCCAGCCATATGCAAATCAGTCTTGACCCTGTGCCTCATGAGAACAGACCAGTCCGAACTGCCAAACCAGGTCATCCCTGGACTGGAAACAAGCATCCTACGACCTGTTTCGGGGTTTCACCCCTCTTCAGCCAGGATAGTTTGAATCCAGTGGCATGGAGAGCACAGGACCTACGTCTAGGCATACCTGTCACACTCGGGGTGACAAATGCAAAAACAACAGTTGATGGACAGAATGTAGAACAATGTCATTCATTCACCCCAGTACAGAGATCTGGGCCCTAATCCATCATTTTTTTGCTCACCATGATATTCCAGTTTGAACCCAGTCATATGCAAATTAGTCTTGACACTGTGCCTCATGGGAACAGTCCAGCGCAAACTGCCAAGCCAGGTACTCCCTGGACTGGAAACAAGCAAACTAGGACCGGTTTCGGGGTTTCACCCATCTTCAGCCTGGATAGCTTGATTCCAGTGGCATGGAGAGCAAGGGACCTACGGCTAGGCATACCCGTCCCACTCGGGGTGATAAATGCAAAAACAACAGTTGAAGGACAGAATGCAGAACAATGTCATTCATTCACCCCAGTACAGAGATCTGGGCCTTAATCCATCATTTTTTTGCTCACCATGATATTCCAGTTTGAACCTAGTCATATGCAAATCAGTATTGACCCTGTGCCTCATAGGAACAGACCAGTCCGAACTGTCAAACCAGGTCATCCCTGGACTGGAAACAAGCATCCTAGGACCGGTTTCGGGGTTTCACCCCTCTTCAGCCAGGATAGCTTGATTCTAGTGGCATGGAGAGCATAGGACCTACGTCTAGGCATACCTTTCCCACTCGGGGTGAAAAATGCAAAAACAGCAGTTGATGAACAGAATGCAAACAATGTCATACATTCACCCCAGTACAGAGATCTGGGCCTAAATCCATCATTTTTTTGCTCACCATGATATTCCTGTTTGAACCCAGCCATATGCAATCAGTCTTGACCCTGTGCCTCATGGGAACTGTCCAGCACGAACTGCCAAGCCAGGTCCTCCCTGGACTGGAAACAAGCATCCTAGGACCGGTTTCGGGGTTGCACCCATCTTCAGCCTGGATAGCTTGATTCCAGTGGCATGGAGAGCACGAGACCTAAGTCTAGGCATACCCGTCCCACACGGGGTGACAAATGCAAAAAACAACAGTTGATGGACAAAATGCAGAGCAATGTCATACATTCACCCCAGTACAGAGAACTGGGCCTTCATCCATCGTTTTTTTGCTCACCATGCCATTCCACTTTGAACCCAGCCATATGCAAATCAGTCTTGACCCTGTGCCTCATGAGAATAGACCAGTCCGAACTGCCAAACCAGGTCATCCCTGGACTGGAAACAAGCATCCTACGACCGGTTTCGGGGTTTCACCCCTCTTCAGCCAGGATAGTTTGAATCCAGTGGCATGGAGAGCACAGGACCTACGTCTAGGCATACCTGTCACACTCGGGGTGACAAATGCAAAAACAACAGTTGATGGACAGAATGTAGAACAATGTCATTCATTCACCCCAGTACAGAGATCTGGGCCGTAATCCATCATTTTTTTGCTCACCATGATATTCCAGTTTGAACCCAGTCATATGCAAATTAGTCTTGACACTGTGCCTCATGGGAACAGTCCAGCGCGAACTGCCAAGCCAGGTACTCCCTGGACTGGAAACAAGCATACTAGGACCGGTTTCGGGGTTTCACCCATCTTCAGCCTGGATAGCTTGATTCCAGTGGCATGGAGAGCAAGGGACCTACGTCTAGGCATACCCGTCCCACTCGGGGTGATGAATGCAAAAACAACAGTTGAAGGACAGAATTCAGAACAATGTCATTCATTCACCCCAGTACAGAGATCTGGGCCTTAATCCATCATTTTTTTGCTCACCATGATATTCCAGTTTGAACCCAGTCATATGCAAATTAGTCTTGACACTGTGCCTCATGGGAACAGTCCAGCGTGAACTGCCAAGCCAGGTACTCCCTGGACTGGAAACAAACATCATAGGACCAGTTTCGGGGTTTCACCCCTCTTCAGCCAGGATAGCTTGATTTCAGTGGCATGGAGAGCACGGGATCTACGTCTAGGCATACACGTCCCACACGGGGTGACAAATGCAAAAAACAACAGTTGATGGACAAAATGCAGAACAATGTCATACATTCACCCCAGTACAGAGAACTGGGCCTTCATCCATTGTTTTTTTGCTCACCATGCCATTCCACTTTGAACCCAGCCATAAGCATCCTAGGACCGGTTTCGGGGTTTCACCCCTCTTCAGCCAGGATAGTTTGATTCCAGTGGCATGGAGAGCACAGGACCTACGTCTAGGCATACCTGTCCCACTCGGGTGACAAATGAAAAAACAACAGTTGATGGACAGAATGTAGAACAATGTCATACATTCACCCCAGTACAGAGATCTGGGCCTAAATCCATCTTTTTTTTGCTCACCATGCCTTTCTGGTTTGATCACAGCCAAACGCAAATCAGTCTTGACCCTGTGTCTCATGGGAACAGTCCAGCACGAACTGCCGAGCCAGGTACTCCCTGGACTGGAAACAAATATCCTAGGACCGCTTTCGGGGTTTCACCCCTCTTCAGCCAGGATAGTTTGATTCCAGTGGCATGGAGAGCACAGGACCTACGTCTAGGCATACCTGTCCCACTCGGGGTGACAAATGCAAAAACAACAGTTGATGGACAGAATCCAGAACAATGTCATACATTCACCCCAGTACAGAGATCTGGGCCTAAATCCATCATTTTTTTGCTCACCATGATATTACTGTTTGAACCCAGCCATATGCAAATCAGTCTTGACCCTGTGCCTCATGGCAACAGTCCAGCATGAACTGCCAAGCTAGGTCCTCCCTGGACTGGAAACAAGCATCCCAGGACCGGTTTCGGGGTTTCACCCATCTTAAGCCAGGATAGCTTGATTCCAGTGGCATGGAGAGCATGGGACCTACGTCTAGGCATACCCGTCCCACTCGGGGAGACAAATGCAAAAAGAACAGTTGATGGACAGAATACAGAACAATGTCATACATTCACCCCAGTACAGAGCTCTGGGCCTAAATCCATTGATTTTTTGCTCACCATGATATTCCAGTTTGAACCCAGCCATATGCAAATCAGTCTTGACCCTGTGCCTCATGGGAACAGTCTAGCCCGAACTGCCAAGACAGGTCCTCCCTGAACAGGAAACAAGCATCCTAGAACTGGTTTTGGGGTATCACCTCTCTTCAGCCAAGATATCTTGATTCCAGTGACATGGAAAGCACAGGACCTACGTCTAGGCATACAAGTCCCACTCAGGGTGACAAATGCAAAAACAACAGTTGATGGACAGAATGCAGAACAATGTCATATATTCACCCCAGTACAGAGATCTGGGCCTAAATCCTTCATTTTTTTTTGCCCACCATTTTATTCCAGTTTGAACCCTGGCATATGCAAATTAGTCTTGACACTGTGTCTCATGGGAACAGTCCAGCACGAACTGCCGAGCCAGGTACTCCCTGGACTGGAAACAAACATCCTAGCACCTGTTTCGGGGTTTCACCCCTTTTCAGCCAGGATAGCTTGATTCCAGTGGCATGGAGAGCACAGGACCTACGTCTATGCATACCCGTCCCACTCGGGGTGACAAATGCAAAAACAACAGTTGATGGACAAAATGCAGAACAATGTCATACATTCACCCCAGTACAGAGAACTGGGCCTTCATCCATCGTTGGTTTGCTCACCATGCCATTCCACATTGAACCCAGCCAATGCAAATCAGTCTTGACCCTGTGCCTCATGGGAACAGACCAGTCCGAACTGCCAAACCAGGTCCTCCGTTGACTGCAAACAAGCATCCTAGGACCAGTTTCGAGGTTTCACCCCTCTTCAGCCAGGATATCTTGATTCCAGTGACATGGAGAGCACAGGACCTACGTCTAGACATACCCGTCCCACTCAGGGTGACAAATGCAAAAAACAACAGTTGATGGACAGAATGCAGGACAATGTCATACATTCACCCCAGTACAGAGCTCTGCTCCTAAATCAATCGATTTGTTGCTCACCATGATATTACAGTTTGAACCCAGCCATATGCAAATCAGTCTTGACCCTGTGCCTCATGGGAACAGTCTAGCCCGAACTGCCAAGACAGGTCCTCCTTGAACAGGAAACAAGCATCCTAGGACTGGTATCGGTGTTTTATCCCTCTTCAGCCAAGATATCTTGATTCCAGTGGCATGGAGAGCACAGGACCTAAGTCTAGGCAAACCCGTCCCACTCGGGGTGACAAATGCAAAAACAACAGTTGAAGGACAAAATGCAGAATAATGTCATACAATCACCCCAGTACAGAGAACTGGGCCTACATCCATGGATTTTTTGCTCACCATGCCATTCCACTTAGAACCCAGCCATTTGCAAATCAGTCTTGACCCTGTGCCTCATGGGAACAGTCCAGTCCGAACTGCCAAACCAGGTCCTCCCTGGACTGGAAACAAGCATCCTAGGACCGGTTTCGGGGTTTCACCCCTCTTCAGCCTGGATAGCTTGATTCCAGTGGATTGGAGAGCACGGGACCTACGGCTAGGCATACCCATCCCACTCGGGGTGACAAATGCAAAAACAACAGTTGATGGACAGAATGCAGAACAATGTCATACATTCACCCCATTACAGAGATCAGGTGCTATATCCATCATTTTTTTGCTCACCATGATATTCCAGTTTGAACCCAGCCATATGAAAATCGGTCTTGACCCTGTGCCTCATGGGAACAGTCCAGCCCGAACTGCCAAGGCAGGTCCTCCCTGGACTGGAAACAAGCATCCTAGGACTGGTTTTGGGGTTTCACCCCTCTTCAGCCCAGATAGCTTGATTCCAGTGGCATGGAGAGCACGGGACCTACGTCTAGGCATACCCCTCCCACTCGGGGTGACAAATGCAAAAATACCAGTTGATGGACAGAATGCAGAACAATGTCATACATTCACCCCTGTACAGAGATCTGGGCCTAAATCCATCGTTTTTTTAGCTCACCGTGATATTCCAGTTTGAACCCAGCCATATGCAAATCAGTCTTGACCCTGTGGCTCATGTTAACAGTAAAGCCCAAACTGCCAAGCCAGGTACTCCCTGGACTGGAAACAAGCATCCTAGGACCGGTTTCGGGGTTTCACCCCTCTTCAGCCAGGATATCTTGATTCCAGTGGCATGGAGAGCACAGGACCTACGTCTAGGCATACCTGTCCCACTCGTGGTGACGAATGCAAAAACCACAGTTGATGGACAGAATGCAGAACAATGTCATACATTCACCCCAGTACAGAGATTTGGGCCTAAATCCATCATTTTTTTGCTCACCATGATATTCCAGTTTGAACCCAGCCATATGCAAATCAATCTTGACCCTGTGCCTCATGGGAACAGTCCAGCCCGAACTGCCAAGCCAGGTCCTCCCTGGACTGGAAACAAGCATCTTGGGACTGGTTTTGGGGTTTTACCCCTCTTCAGTCAGTATAGCTTGATTCCAGTGGCATGGAGAGCACAGGACCTATGTCTAGGCATACCTGTCCCACTCGGGGTGACAAATGCAAAAACAACAGTTGATCTACAGAATGCAGAACAATGTCATACATTCACCCCAGTACAGAGATCTTGGCCTAAATCCATAATTTTTTTGCTCACCATGCCATTCCAGTTTGAACCCAGCCATATGCAAATCATTCTTGAACCTGTGCCTCATGGGAACAGTCCAGCCCGAACTGCCAACCCAGGTCCTCCCTGGACTGTAAACAAGCATCCTAGGACCGGTTTCGGGGTTTCACCCCTCTTCAGCCAGGATAGCATGATTCCAGTGGCATGGAGAGCACAAGACCTACGTCTACGAATACCCGTCCCACTCGGGGTGACAAATGCAAAAACAAGAGTTGATGGACAGAATGCAGAATAATGTCATACATTCACCCCAGTACAGAGATCTGGGCGTAAATCCATCATTTTTTTGTTCACCGTGATATTCCAGTTTGAACCCAGCCATATGCAAATCAGTCTTGACCCTGTGCCTCATGTTAACAGTAAAGCCCGAACTGCCAAGCTAGGTCCTCCCTGGACTGGAAACAAGCATCCTAGGACCGGTTTAATGGTTTCACCCCTCTTTAGCCAGGATAGCTTGATTCCAGTGGCATGGAGAGCACAGGACGTTTGTCTAGGTATACCCATCCCACCCGGGGTGAAAATGCAAAAACAACAGTTGATGGACAGAATGCAGAACAATGTCATACATTCACCCCAGTACAGAGATCCGGGCTTAAATCCATCATTTTTTTGCTCACCATGCCATTCCAGTTTGAACCCAGCCATATGCAAATCATTCTTGACCCTGTGCCTCATGGAAACAGTCCTGCCCGAACTGCCAAGCCAGGTCCTCCCTGGACTGGAAACAAGCATCCTAGGACCGGTTTTGGGGTTTCACCCATCTTCAGCCAGGATAGCTTGATTCCAGTGGCATGGAGAGCGCGAGACCTACGTCTAGGCATACCCGGCCCACTCGGGGTGACAAATGCAAAAACAACAGTTGAAGGACAGAATGCAGAACAATGTCATACATTCACCCCAGTACAGAGATCTGGGCCTAAATCAATCTTTTTTTTGCTCACCATGCCATTCTGGTTTGATCACAGCCATACGCAAATCAGTCTAGACCCTGTGCCTCATGGGAACAGTCCAGCACGAACTGCCAAGCCAGGTACTCCCTGGACTGGAAACAAACATCCTAGGACCAGTTTCGGGGTTTCACCCCTCTTCAGCCAGGATAGCTTGATTCCAGTGGCATGGAGAGCACGGGACCTACTTCTAGGCATACCCGTCCCACTCGGGTGACAAATGCAAAAACAACAGTTGATGGACCGAATGCAGAACAATGTCATACATTCACCCCAGTACAGAGATCTGGGCCTAAATCCTTCATTTTTTTGCTCAACGTGCCATTCCAGTTTGAACCCAGTCATATGCAAATCAGTCTTGACACTGTGCCTCATGGGAACAGTCCAGACCGAACTGCTAAGCCAGGTCCTCCCTGTACTGCAAACAAGCATCCTAGGACTGGTTTCGGGGTTTCACCCCTCTTCAACCAGGATAGTTTGATTCCAGTGGCATGGAGAGCACAGGACCTACGTCTAGGCATACCTGTCCCACTCGATGTGACAAATGCAAAAACACAGTTGAATGACAGAATGTAGAACAATTTCATACATTCACCCCAGTACAGAGATCTGGGCCTAAATCCATCATTTGTTTTGCTCACCGTAATATTCCAGTTTGAACCCAGCCATATGCAAATCAGTCTTGACCCTGTGCCTCATGTTAACAATAAAGCCCGAACTGCCAAGCCAGGTCCTCCCTGGACTGGAAACAAGCATCCTAGGACCGGTTTCGGGGTTTCACCCCTCTTCAGCCAGGATAGCTTGATTCCAGTGGCATGGAGAGCACAGGACCTAGGTCTAGGCATACCCGTCCCACTCGGGGTGACGAATGCAAAAACCATAGTTGATGGACAGAATGCAGAACAATGTCATACATTCACCCCAGTACAGAGATTTGGGCCTAAATCCATCATTTTTTTGCTCACCATGATATTCCAGTTTGAACCCAGCCATATGCAAATCAATCTTGACCCTGTGCCTCATGGGAACAGTCCAGCCCGAACTGCCAAGCCAGGTCCTCCCTGGACTGGAAACAAGCATCCTGAGACTGGTTTTGGGGTTTCACCCCTCTTCAGCCAGGATACCTTGATTCCAGTGGCATGGAGAGCAAAGGACCTACGTCTAGGCATACCTGTCCCACTCGAGGTGACAAATGCAAAAACAACAGTTGATGGACAGAATGCAGAACAATGTCATACATTCACACCAGTACAGAGATCTGGGCCTAAATCCATCATTTTTTGCTCACCATGCCATTCCAGTTTGAACCCAGCCATATGCAAATCAGTCTTGACCCTGTGCCTCATGGGAACAGTCAAGCCCGAACTGTCAAGCCAGGTCCACACTGGACTGGAAACAAGCATTCTAGGACCGGTTTCAGGGTTTCACCCCTCTTCAGCCAGGATAGCTTGATGAGCATGGGACTTACGTCTAGGCATACCCGTCCCACTCGGGGTGACAAATGCAAAAACAACAGTTGATGGATAAAATGCAGAACAATGTCTTACATGCACCCCAGTACAGAGATCTGGGCCTACATCCATTGTTTTTTTTGCTCACCATGCCATTCCAGTTTGAACCCAGCCATATGCAAATCATTCTTGACCCTGTGCCTCATGGGAACAGTCCAGCCCGAATTGCCAACCCAGGTCCTCCCTGGACTGGAAACAAGTATCCTAGGACCGGTTTCGGGGTTTCACCCCTCTTCAGCCAAGATAGCTTGATTCCAGTGGCATGGAGAGCACAAGACCTACGTCTCGGAATACCCGTCCCACTCGGGTGACAAATGCAAAAACAAGAGTTGATGGACAGAATGCAGAACAATGTCATACATTCACCCCAGTACAGAGATCTGGGCCTAAATCCATCATTTTTTTGCTCACCGTGATATTTCAGTTTAAACCCAGCCATATCCAAATCAGTCTTGACCATGTGCCTCATGTTAACAGTAAAGCCCGAACTGCCAAGCTAGGTCCTCCCTGGACTGGAAACAAGCATCCTAGGACCGGTTTCATGGTTTCACCCCTCTTCAGCCAGGATAGCTTGATTCTAGTGGCATGGAGAGCACCGGACCTATGTCTAGGCATACCCGTCCCACTCGGGGTGACAAATGCAAAAACCACACTTGATAGACAGAATGCAGAACAATGTCATACATTTACCCCAGTACAGAGATCTGGGCCTTAATCCATTGTTTTTTTGCTCACCATGCATTACGGTTTGAACCAAGCCATATGCAAATCATTCTTGACCCTGTGCCTCATGGGAACAGTCCAGCCCGAACTGCCAAGCCAGGTCCTCCCTGACTTGAAACAAGAATCCTAGGACCGGTTTCAGGGTTTCACCCCTCTTCATCCAGGTTAGCCTAATTCCAGTGGCATGGAGAGCACAGGACCTACGTCTAGGCATACCCGTTCCACTCGGGGTGACAAATGCAAAAACCATAGTTGATGGACAGAATGCAGAACAATGTCATACATTCACCCCAGCATAGAGATCTGGGCCTAAATCCATCGTTTTTTTACTCACCATGCCATTCCAGTTTGAACCCAGCCATATGCAAATCAGTCTTGACCCTGTGCTTCATGGGAATAGTCCAGCCCGAACTGCCAAGCCAGGTCCTCCCTGGACTGGAAACAAGCATTCTAGGACCGGTTTCACCCCTCTTCAGCCAGGGTAGCTTGATTCCAGTGGCATGGAGTGCACAGGACCTACGTCTAGGCATACCTGTCCCACTCGGGGTGACAAATGAAAAAACAACAGTTGATGGACAGAATGCAGAACAATGTCATACATTCACCCCAGGACAGAGATCTGTCCCTAAATCCATAGTTTTTTGCTCACCATGCCATTCCAGTTCGAACCCAGCCATGTGCAAATCAGTCTTGACCCTGTGCCTTATGGGAACTGAGGTTCCGTGTGAGACGGAACGACACTTTTTGAGTGGTGTCGAATATGGATGAGTTTGGTGTCTACGAACCGCAAATGACGAGTTTAGTGGGTGTACGCAGTTTCGCTACGCAACCACGTATGGTTCGTCTCATTTTTGGGTTTGTCCATCCGAACCCTCGGGTTCCATTTTAGATGCGGCATCCATTTTGTTTCTTGCCCTCAAGTAGCCAGCGAACGGACTTTGTCCGCTCTGTGACCCTGGTACTCTCAAGCTTACACGAGGGACACGTGTTTCTTTTAGGGTGGCTTTTACGATAGGGGAAATGACACGGCGAAGGCAGATGGCCCCGCTCAAGGCTCATCTTGCCGTGCTAGTCTATTGTTTCAGTCATGCATGCATTGGACACAAGGTCTTTGATCCTGTTATCAAGTTTCCGTTATTACTCCCAACACCTTTTTCTAATCTGTTGTGCATCCTTGTTCTTTCTTTGCATCTGTTTTTGTCCCCTCTCTTAATGTGTTTACGGTCAGAATGGAATGTGTTTTATTGTGGGGAAGATATGTTTTTACAGTTGGGAACCGGCAATGCTGCTGTAATTATGTTCCGGCCTCCTGAAACATGAGCACGACTCTTTTGAAGTTTATTGTGGGAACTGAGTTGTAACCTTTGTTTGCCATGCTGTGCAATGGCAAAAACGTGTATAAAAGGAGCGATCCCCTTTTGCAATTTGAAGCAGTCTCCGAGAACCTACACGTTGTGTACTTCTTGTGATCTCTGTATCCCTGCAGTAAATAAACGCTGATCTTTGACGTCGCTGGAAGTGTCCCGTGTCTCTGTGTTTTGTACGCCAGAACAGGTAACCCACGAAGGTTTTAGGTGTTGTCCCCTGGCACCGCTGGGTCTTAGAATAACCCAGTCCTTCAGTTGGCGCCCACGTGGGGCGACATCAGCGGTACCGGTCCAAAGCCCGACGATCGTGAGGAACTTCGTGTGAAATCTCCGAGGGAAGGTGCACCCTGCTTCATCGATCCAGTTGTCGAAATAAGTGGCCCGACGTCTTTTCCCGCGAAGATCCCCGCCTCCTGACGGCTGCGACGGACTGATGCCCTGACTGTCGACCTGTTTTGGCGCCTGGCGTAGTCCTTTGTACGGCGAGACGATAGACGGGCCTTCCTGGTGACGCCATTGCTCTTTCAGTTAAGTATTTGTGGGTCGCTCCCAGTGTTCCTTTGTTGTTTGCATGGTTCCATTGCATTTGTGGTTCTTAGTTGTTGGGTTTTATTTGACGATTGCAATTGCCAAAAACCGAGGGTCTTGCATTTTTTGTGCGAGGACATCATAATTTGATAGCCCTTGAAGTTTGTAAACTCGGTTAGTGTGCACGATGCCTGGCCGTAGTACTTTGTTTGGTTTTCTTAAATGTTGCAGAACGGATTCCCGGCTGGAGTATTCATGCCCGATACCTCCGGTTGGAACTCCAATTTACGAGCTCTATAGTCGCCATGGCGTGGGTCCTATCGTATATAACGAATATTGGGTTCTTTACACTAAAAATGATGGTGTTCTTAGTTGGCCATCACATGGTAGTTTCGAAACTGCCGTCTTAGATAATCTTGAAGCTAAACTATTTAAAAAGAAGGCTAGGCCAGCCATGTTTGATTCCTTCCGGCTATGGCGCAAAGAGGCCAAGCAGAAAGAAATCAAACAGAGTAAGATAAATAAGAGAGAAGGTGTCATTACGGTGATGCGAAATGCAGAACAGTATCAGCGAGACAAGGATGAGAAAGAGCAGGAAGTTAGTGCTCGACTTCATCATATGGCGGTGGATAAGTGTTATCCGGTGTTACCGTCTAATGCTGATAAGACAGGAGAAGAAGTGATAGAAGATTCGCTATTGTCTTATTTGTTGAAATCACCACCTCCCTATGCTCCAGATACTGTGGGTCCTATGATTCTTCCTATTCCTCAACCTGCTGTTTTGGCGGCTGCTGGTCAGCCCGTCGTTCCTCCCGCTCTCCTGAATCCTCTTGTGCCGCAAATTGTTCATCCTCCTTTACCGGCTTTTCTTCCTACTGCACCTTTACCAGTCCCTCCTCAGCCTGTCGTTCCCGCTACTCCTGGTGCCGCATCCACTTCTACTGTCTCCACTCCTACTGTTGCTGCTCCTGTACCTCCTTCTTCTTCTCCTTCTGTACGTAGCCGTCTCCTGAATGCTGTTGCTACTCTTTATTCTCTGCTTTTTGGGCCAATACTTGGATCGACTCTTTCTGACGTTGCCCAGAGGCGCAGTCAGCTTCCTGATGGTAGGGAACGTGAGTCGTTGGTAAAAATGGCACGTAAATGGATTTGTAATCCTGTTAAGTACACTTCACGTATAGTGTTTGAAACGTTTTCCCAGTTTAATGCGCCCACGCAACGATTCGTGTTTGAGGAAATGTGTAAGTAAGTATGAGTTGTTGGGGACGTTTGAAGAGTGAACTAGAAGACTAAAATTCCCTTTAATTGGCATAGGAGCCGGAGTATTGAGTAACCAATGGCCTCATCTATCTGATTTCAACTCAGCTTTGAAAGTTTTATGAAGAGCACCTGGTGCACTGTTCAACTAAAAAGTGAAAGACGGGTGGAAGGAAGAAGGACGGGCGACATTTAAAATGTTATGTACTACTGTGCTACTCTACCATGCCACTATGTGTATAAATAATTACCTTGTCCTACTGTTTTTCTAAGAGTATATTTTACAAATTTCTTGTTTTTTTCTTTTTAATACACAGCTACTCCGAAATAAAATCGGAAGGAGTTGGCCGCCAAGGCACGACACCGGAAGCTGGAGGCAATCCAGCGAGAATACCGGCGGCTGGTGGTCTTAGCCGAGGAGGAGGAGGAGACTGCGGCTGCAATTGTTGAAGCCTCCTCCCGTGGCCCGGGCCCCAGCCACCGACCTTCAGCGGTACAGCGCCACCGTCTGGCGGCTGCCCGCCGCCACCATTCCATCTCCAGTGCCCCCCGCACTGTGGCTGCAACTGCCGCACCCTTAGACGCCGCGTCGCCCATTTAGAGGGCGAGATGCACCAGATGCGTGTCCTCCTGGAGTCCTGCCCCACCACTTAGTCCCTGTCATCCTGTTCTGCCCCTTTTTTAATTCTTGTTTGGGTGGGTGGGTGGGAACTTGTTTGGGCGTTACGGACTTCTATGGACATTGGTTGGGGTTAGGGAGGGGGGTGGGTCAGCTTTTGTGGGTTTAGTTTATTTGTTAGGGTAAATTAAATATATTTGTCTATGTTACATGCAATGTTGTTAATGTTTTGTAGGTGCGGTAACTGTTTTACATCACACTGTTTCCTTGCTGGTGCATGGCCGCCCATAGCCTGTGTTTGATTTCAGTAATTGGCTGACTGTATAAAACACAGATAGATGCGACACACCTCACTCATTGACTGGTCCTTCTAGTACTTTCAGTCTGTCCTCTAGTCTATGCATTCTTTGTACTGGTGTGTGAAAATGAAATCATTGACAACATGTCCATTATTAATTCTGCCTCCCCCAAACTAGTCTCTTACGGGTGCTTGATGTTTATGTCCAACTGTGGCACAGCACTGGCTGCATGGTGAAGATGGTTTCCTTTTTCATACATGCCATGATTGGGGTGGTGGTGGTGGTAGCAGCATAGTAGTAGCAGTAGACACTGGCAGGGCGGCAGCATTTGCAAAAAAAGAGAAGGAGACAGTCAATCGCCTTTGAGAGACTGTTAGGAGTAGTTGAATGAAGTACAGTACAGAACTTACCGAGCAACAATAATATGCTCAAATATTTGACAAAAAAACCGAATGGTGGTTAGGAGGATAGCCTACTAGACAGAGTTACAAACTATAGTTGTGTTGAGTCACTTGACTAGGCCTACAGCCTAACAGTTAGTGCTTTATATGAGGAATGACAAGAAACAAATCCAATCAATGCCGGAAATTCATGCGGAGGTATATGTTCCTTTGTTAAAAAAAATAACCTCTGAAATATCCTACTCATGGGTGGCCAAGCAGAAGAAGATCATCGCTCTGCCTTGAAATTGAAGTAGTGTTGCTTTCACCACATCCGCCCCAGCAAGTGTGTGATTAAGTATTGGTGTACATTTAATTTAGTTACACCTCGACAATAAGTCACACAGCCCGGGGGAAGAGGGTTAGGGTTTGTTGAATGGATGGGAAGGGGGTTTTTGGGAAAGGTTTGACATAGAAAAACATTATGCATACATAGAAAAACAAACGACAATCATTGAAGACTACCATATCCATATGTTAAGGGAGAAAAAGGCAATGCATGCATGATGATGAGAGACCCGGATTACATACACTTCTAGTTCTTGATCTGTTGTTCCGGCCTTAATACTTTAACAGATAGCAAATAGAAATTTTAAATATTGGTAGGGAAGAATCTTAAACACAGAGCAAACCTAATGATGATTGATAATAACAACTCCAAGAACACACTGTTGTAAAGATTGTATACAAGATATTAATCAAATGATTTAAAAGAAGATAAAAGTGGATACTGTTACTGTCTTATCCTGGTAAAAAATGTGGGCTGGATTTTTGCATCTCGGCATTCCTCTTGCTCCTCTCGTCCATCAATCTTGGGTGTGTCGCCTCGCCACTCGCCACTGCCCGGCTGGAAAAAAAAAGGTGATTGATTGGTAAGGTAATTAATATGAATTGTAATGTTTTACAAAGTTTCGGGCAGGGCCCGGCCTGTAATTGTAGATTGAAAGCCAAAGGGGATATTGAGAAAGTAAGTTAAAACAAATGCACAAGTGATGGTGTAGTGCAACAAGAACACTTTCCGAGGTGGCAACTATGCATCATCTCTACTCTAGTCTGTTTCCAGCATTGACCTTCAACAGTAACAGGAGAGAGCAGGCCCACAGTGCTTAGCATTAGCACATCCTACGTTAACACTTAAAATTCTTTTTTTTTCTCTCAAAGAGTTGGACTAACGCAAAGCACATTATCCATTCCAAACATAGCATTTTACAGTTTAAGTTAGTAAAATCAATGCACTGCAGTCATCCCACCGCTACACTCTATTCAACTTCTACACAGACATTTGGGTCTGCTGTGGTTGTTGTTGTTGACGTGTTAACCTTTTGGCTTTTCCGTTTTATTCCACTCATGAAACGTCCTCCTGAGTCCTGACTTAATCATCATCATCTCTGATACGTTTACTGACTGACTGTGAAGAACGGCCTGCAGTATAAGTAACATTTTTATGACACAACATGAGTAGAAATATAAATATTACTGACTAGAGTCATTCTTTATTGTGTACAGAAAGATAGATTGCTAGTACACTTTGACATCACTTTGTGCACAACAAACAAACAACGCAAACACAAAGACCAATAGCTTAGAGTCAGGTGTCCAATGCATGCCATTAATTGTCATCATTACCTGTTCCTTCTCATCTTAAGTTAACGGGCTGTCTATTTCGCCATCATCATGATGGACGGTGCTGTTATGTCAATCATACTCATTGCGCAGATTGAGTGAGTCCCCTTCCTGTATTGAATTAGAAGCAATGGGTCACCAAGCTGCAGGAGAAGTACCAATTTCTTATTTGCAAGAAGGGGGAAATTGGTGCGTTCTGTAGAAAGTTGATTAGTGGCAGTGCACAATTACATAAATTCATGCACAACAAACAAAACAAAATCTAAATCATTCAGTCTGCGACTCTGCGTCCAATGCATGGCATCAATCATTACCTGTTCCTTCTCATCTTAAGTTAACGGGCCGTCTATTTCACCATCATCATGATGGACGGTGCTGTTGTGTCAATCATACTCATTGCGCAGATTGAGTGAGTCCCCTTCCTGTATTGAATTAAAAGCAATAGGTCACCAAGCTGCAGGAGAAGTACCAATTTCTTATTTGCAAGAAGGGGGAAATTAGTGTGTTCTGTAGAAAGTTGATTAGTGGCAGTGCACAATTACATACATTCATGCACAACAAACACAACAAAATCTAAATCATTCAGTCTGCGACTCTGCGTCCAATGCATGGCATCAATCATTACCTGTTCCATCTTATTTTCAGTTAATGGCCAGTCTCTCTAGGCTCTGAAAGAAGGATAGCTATAGTAGTCATCTGATTCATGGTCCACTTCTTTTGGAAGGACTGGGAAAGTTTGAATTTGTTGTTACCATCATCCAATCATCATTCATGAGGGAAATGGAATTGAGCAGGAGATTCAGTATGATGGAGCGGAGGAGCTGGATTCGGAGGACTGTACTGTCAAATAGCAGACACCTGAAACCTGTATATTAAATTAGAAGAGTAGAAGACGGTGGTAATGGGTTTGTTGTGATTCACAAGTTTATAACCGGAACGACAGACACATAAACAAAGGGGGAAAAAGGGAGGAAGACAGTAAGTGCGAGCCTAAGTGTCAGGGAAGTATAGCTCTTCCTCAAACTCTGGGGGGTCAGCCAGTAGTAGGTAATCATCTGACACAATACTTCCGTCACCTGAGCCGCTTTCCTCATCTTCCTCCGTTGATTCATGTATTGTGTAATCCGGTGGTATGAAGTGCTGATTCATTTTGATCATTGTTAACCTCTCCACGTTTTTTGGAGATAGACTGGTCCTTCTCGGAAGAGACACTTGCGACAGGGCAAGCCAGATAGCTTATCGCCAGCCTGCTGAGCTGTGGCCATTCAGACCTTTTCCTATACCAATACTGCAATGGGTTTTGATCAACGTACACCTCTGTTGGGTCGTCCAGATAGGCCTGGACCATCCGCTCAATGTTCAGGGTTGCTGCTGGTAAGCTTTTGTGCTGTTTTTTCTGTGCATCAGCACTGTGCTTACAATAGCCCATCTTTACATACCAATCCAGTAATGATAATGATTGTACTCAGCCTAATGATCCAGTTATTGTTTCTGTAGTCGATAGTGATGGTGAGTGTTGTGATTGTGAGCCAACCACACTGCCCTCAGCCGACAAAGTTGCACTTGATTCTGCATGGCCTGCTTCAGTATCAGTACTTGTTGTGGGTTGATCTTGCGGGCTTTTAATTAGCAGCCATTCGTTTTCCAACTTACTGGCTGCTTCAGCTATACAACTTTTGTAGCGGGCAACATCATTGTCGGAAAAAGCAAGGAATGTCTTCAGTAGTCCCAATTTTGCACGTGGATCCAGAATTGTGGCACAAATGTAATGTTCTTGCGACAAAATTTAATTTTGTAACCTTACATTTTCAGTTAATCGCCGGGATAAGCTCTCCACCAAGTCATGGGCTTACCTTCTGTCCTCTACACCTTGTATGATTCAGACACATTATTCAGCTCATACTCTAGCATTTGCAATAATGGGATAGCTTGGCCCATTGTACAGTCCTCCTTGCTGACTTCACGTGTGAAGACCTCAAAAGGAGAAAGCATCTCAGTCAGGCATTTAATTAGGCTCCATTGCTCCATGTCAAGGTTCATGCCTTTAACAGTAGCACTAGCATCCCCTCTTCTTTTCCAGACATATTCATGGAGTGACATGTGCTGTTCGTACAGACAATCAAGCATGTAATACGTTGAGTTCCAACGTGTTGCCACCTCCTGGATGAGTGCCTTGAGTGGCATCCTAAATTCACGTAGGATGATCCTCAGCTGCTTCCGAGCTTTAAAAGAATGGCTGAAATGAGTGCATATTCTTCGGCAGATGGCCAGTAAATTGCTGACTATGGGTTCTTTTTTCAGGAAGCCTTGAACTATAATGTTTATGCAGTGCACCAAACACGGAACCCTGAAATAGGAACCAAGTTCCATGGCCTTAAGTACATTACTGCCATTGTCTGTGGCAACAAAACCAATACGAAGCCCTCTGGGCCGCAGCCATTCCAAAACCTGGTGCGAAACTCATGTAAAATGTTTTCAGCCGTATGAGATTTCTCCATGGCGAACATGGCTACAGTTGCATGTTTCCGAGTATCTTCCAAAATCGCAGCTGTTTCAACAACACCTTGTGCAGATAGTTTATCTTTAAGCCCCACAAAAGAGATCCAGTGTGCAGTGATACACATGTAATCTGTGGCTTGGCAACTGCTCCACATGTCTGTTGTCAGGTGGATATTGTGCACAGCACTCTTCTGCAAAGCTTGTCCAACCAATTCCAGCACATCATGATGTAGTGCCGGAAGAGCAATTCTTGCGAAATAGGACCGGCTGGGAACTCTCCATTTCGGGCAGATGGCAGACACAAATTCAAGGAAACCCACCCCTTTCACAAATGAAAAAGGAAGAAGGTCCAGCGCTAACATTTTAGCCAGCTTTGCATTGTACAATCGTGCCGTTGGGTGGTTGCGTTGGAACTGCCCCTCCAACCTAAACATGCTCTCAATGGTAGGCTGGCATACTTTCCTTAGTGGTGCTGTTTTCATTAACCCACTACGGCTCAATGACACAGATTGTCTCATTGAGGTACTCGCCGCCGGTCGCCTTGGTGTCTCACCCAGACTCTGAGTATGGCTCTTACTGCGGTGCCACTCTGATGTTACTGAGGAGGATGTGGGCGGTGCCACCACTGCACTACTGGGGACAGGGCTAGAAATGCCTCCCTCTTCTTCACCTGCCACCGCAATATTATCGCTCTCTGATTCATCCTGACCAACTTCAATGGGTTGACTTTTTCTACTTTCTTTTAACTTAAGTAGGTGATCCTCCCACAGGATAGTGTGGTGTATTCTGAGATTACTTGCTTGTCCTCCGGTACCATAATTTGTACCAAGCTTACCACGCCAAACACCTTGCCGACAAATTGAGCATATAGCAATGTTATCCTCCTTGGCGCTAACAGAAAAGAAGTCCCAAACTGGGGAGGAGAACTTTCTGGCACTGCTGGATGTGCCACTTTCAACACCAGATGAACTTGAGGGGGTGTTTGAAAATGTGTGACCCTGTGCACCTACACTGTGACTTTTACTACCACTACCTACTGAGATGGTTGAACTGGATGTAGGTCCCTGCCGGGCCTTGGAAAATATGGCAGCTGGAGGTAGTGGTGGTGTAACCTGTGTTGGTGAGATCCGTAGCAGCCTTTCTGGATAGGGTGAGAATGTTGGTCTCCAATCCCTTTGGGGCGGGAGTAATGTGCGTGATGGCTGGCTCGTCTTCATCAACATCATCAACCCCTCTTCTACATCTACCTCCATAACTAAGTTTTTCTGGAACCTTCCTTTTCAGAAGCATTGTCTTGTGGCGTATATCACTCTCAGACCAAGCTGGTGGGACCCAAATGTCATCATGATCATCAAAAGCGGGGCTTGAAGAAGAAGATGATGGACTAAGCCTCCTTTTCCTTGCTGGTGGTCTGGAAGACAATAGATCTTCTGAAACAGTGGTTTGACTTTGCTCCACGTTGTCTGCAGGAAGCTCGATTTCCTGAAATGCCCCTACGTCACGAGCAACAACTACTATGGTGGGCTGTTGCGGCAGCTGCTGCTGTTCTTGTTGCGGCGGCTGCTGCTGTTCTTGTTGCGGTGGCTGCTGCTGTTCTTGTTGCGGCCGCTGCTGCTGTTCTTGTTGCGGCGGCTGCACACTGATCTGCTGAGTTTGCGCCTGCGTTGAACTTGATTGTGTACTACTTTGCGGTAATGACATTTCTTCAACATCACTGCTCGTTAGTAGACTGGCTACCTCTGTGACACTAAAGCCCTTGGGCCTAGGTTGGTGGGGTTGGACCGCTGTTATGCTCCCAGCTTGGTTCCCGGACAACGCTTTGGTGCCAAAAAAAACATTGGCCGGCACACCACCTGTCGTGGTTAATGGCACTTCGTTTTTCTGTTCCTTCTTCTCACTGGCAACCTTCTTGGTACTGGACCTGGTACCTTTCTTTGGGGCCATCTTCTTCAGATGTCAGGCAGGATGCAGATGCACAACAAGTTCTGGTCACACGTGGACGTGATGCGCAGCAGGACTCCTGTCTGGCTGGCAGTACAACGGGTAGCCGGGTGATGCTGATGACACCTCCTACTATGTCTTTTGTGCACCTAAAAGCAAATAAGACAGGAGAAGAACATCAGTGAAATGTTGCATTTGTTGTTGTGGTTCAGTTACTTAGTACTGTACTAGTGCAAACAAAGATAGTGTAGCCATGTATGACTTTTTTTTTTAACTAGAGCTATGTTATACTACTGTGTACAGCCACACACTACACTCTCAGGAGGGATAGGAAAGTTAATAATAACCACCAAAATAAAAATGTAATGAAAGTGGGGTGGACCATTAAATTATTTGAGCATCTCAGCATCCATGGAGCTGCTGCTGGCAAAGGGGGTGGATGGATGGAGGCAGTAAGCCAAATAGCCAATAGAAAAACCATGCAGGCCTATGGCAAAAGCAGGACACTAATAACTCACAGTCAAAACACCAAGGCCACCATCCACATGGACACTCACAAATCACAAACAAGCCAGGGGTCTGGAAAACACCAGGAGCTGACAAAAGGCCTATAAAAGCCAAGTAAAGGATGCATGCTAAATCACACTGCTCTGCCTTTTTAATGCAACAAAATGTAAATACGAACATTCACAGGCCCCAAAAAGCTCTGCAGGGTGCATGCATTGCACACCAACACACCAGTGACCAGACACATACAAAAAAGCATGTCTTTAAGACAACCAACATCAGAAAGGCCACCCCCAAAAAGCACACTTCCCCAACTCAATTCAATGCCATCCATGCCCTAAATGATGTCTAAATTCAACAGATCACACAGAAAACACTTGATTAATAAAGCTGTGGCTACCTGCTCTGATCCTAGAGGATGAAAAAGCAGGCCTGTTGGCAGACAAGGCCAGGCAAGCTTGCAGGCCTAGGCTTCAAAATGGCCACCAGCCACATGGCCAGGCCCAACAACATCACAAAGGACACCCCCAAAAAACACACTTCCCCAACTCAATCCAATGCCATCCATGCCCTAAATGATGTCTAAATTCAAGAGATCACACAGAAAACACTTGATTAATAAAGCTGTGGCTACCTGCTCTGATCCTAGTGGATGAAAAAGCAGGCCTGTTGGCAGACAAGGCCAGGCAAGCTTGCAGGCCTAGGCTTCAAAATGACCACCAGCCACATGGCCAGGCCCAACAACATCACAAAGGCCACCCCCAAAAAACACACTTCCCCAACTCAATCCAATGCCATCCATGCCCTAAATGATGTCTAAATTCAACAGATCACACAGAAAACACTTGATTAATAAAGCTGTGGCTACCTGCTCTGATCCTAGTGGATGAAAAAGCAGGCCTGTTGGCAGACAAGGCCAGGCAAGCTTGCAGGCCTCGGCTTCAAAATGGCCACCAGCCACATGGCCAGGCCCAACAACATCACAAAGGCCACCCCCAAAAAACACACTTCCCCAACTCAATCTGATGCCATCCATGCCCTAAATCATGTCTAAATTCAACAGATCACACAGAAAACACTTGATTAATAAAGCTGTGGCTACCTGCTCTGATCCTAGTGGATGAAAAAGCAGGCCTGTTGGCAGACAAGGCCAGGCAAGCTTGCAGGCCTAGGCTTCAAAATGGCCACCAGCCACATGGCCAGGCCCAACAACATCACAAAGGCCACCCCCAAAAAACACACTTCCCTAACTCAATCCAATGCCATCCATGCCCTAAATGATGTCTAAATTCAACAGATCACACAGAAAACACTTGATTAATAAAGCTGTGGCTACCTGCTCTGATCCTAGTGGATGAAAAAGCAGGCCTGTTCGCAGACAAGGCCAGGCAAGCTTGCAGGCCTAGGCTTCAAAATGGCCACCAGCCACATGGCCAGGCCCAACAACATCACAAAGGCCACCCCCAAAAAACACACTTCCCCAACTCAATCCAATGCCATCCATGCCCTAAATGTGCTTAAAAATGAAACACATTCAAAAAACAACAAAAGGAACAGTTGCTTCATCGTGCACACACCCATGAGGCCATGCCCATGGCTAGCTCGGGCCTACTACTACTACCCACAATTTTTTTTTTTTTTAAAAGGAATGATGATAATTAATTATCAAAAATAAATTGTAGTTACAACAACTGCAATGCCCACAATCAAACAGACACAAGAACCACTTACTTGTAAAATATCCTATTCCAAAAATCCTCTAATCCAATTGCAATGATGCAGCAGACAAAAAGAGTGATCTTTCCAGCTCCAAATCCAAAGGCAGAATGAGCAGGAGATGGACAAAGCACTGGGAGGAGCCTGCTGGACAATAACAGGAAGTTGGAGATTCTGTGTCACTTCCTCCCTCTCTCCACCTTTTAAAAAAAGGACTCCTTGCACAAAAAAGGACAGCCAAATGTCAATGTAAGGAGTTGTTTTCATCCAAAATCAGCATTTGCAGAAGGTTTCATGCTGCTAGAGCTGATATTCCTCTCCAAATTGAACATTTTACATGTTCGAGTTCTCGAGCTTCACATTACTTCCGCCGGCGTGTCGAAAATGACATGATCGCGTTCTCTTTGTCCCTGTCGCATTGGATATGACGTGTTCGGGGTCTCTTTCTCCTGTTCACGTTCGATTAGACGTGCCCACATCGCTCGCGATGTAGAATGACGTGTTCGAGATCTCAATCTTCTCATACTCGCGCGGTGCATGATCGCGAGAAGAAAGACGTGATCGCACGACAAATGACGTGATCGCGCGACAAATGACGTTAATGCGGCCACGAACTGTCGCGAGACAGCGCAAAATGGCCACCAACAATCCAACATCTCGTGGAGAACGCGAGCGGGTCGGGAAAACTTGTCGGCGAACGCGGGGATTCAGGTAAGGCGATCGCGCGCGTTGCGAGAATGTATTTTTTAACAGCGCGAGCAAGAAACAAATTATCGCTAAGCTGCGGAATGCGAAAATGTTGACATTTTCGCGCTTTCCGCGTAACGCGAAAATGCCAAAATATCGCAATTTCCGCGAACGGAACGGAATTTTGGCCCAAGTCTGGTCTTGTCCCTGTGCCTCATGGGAACAGTCCAGCCCGAACTGCCAAGCCAGGTCCTCCCTGGACTTGAAACAAGCATTCTAGCACTGGTTTTGGGGTTTCTCCCCTCTTTAGCCAGGATAGCTTGATTCCAGTGGCATGGAGAGCACGGGACCAACGTCTAGGCATACCCGTCCCACTCGAAGGGCAGCAGCAAAAAAGAAGGAAGAGTCATGGAGGTTCTGGCTATTTGATATGTTCTAAAGAACTTTGTTGTATTCTATGTTCTTCGAAATGCTGCTGTGGGGTGGCGCAATAAAGAGGATTGCATAATCTTAGCCTCCGGTCTTGCCATACAATCAAGAGATGCATTAAGAGATAGGACAGTATGCTCTAAACAGATGATAAAATTATATTGTGAAGGGCCAGTATCACCGAGTACCCAACCATATCTATTGTTTACAAGAAATGTACAGCACTAGTTTTTCTAACCAGGCTACGCTTCGGTAGTCTCCATCACTTGTTGGCATTCTTAAAGATGGACAAGTATAATCGTACCCTCCCAAATTGCCCCTGAGATGGAAAATCACCACAGACGACCCTGCACTTTATGCTTTTTTGTAATTTTTACAGAGATATTTAGAAATATGTTTTACGTCCACTGTTGGTTGATAGCAGATTGTATTTTTATAAATAGGCTTTTAACCATAGCTTTAGTTTGGAAAAGGAGATGATGTGAAATGCAGTAAATGTTTTTTACAAATGGCGATCAAAAGAAGAACGACAATTCCCATTTGGAGGCCTTAACATATGAACAACTGGGATCCTGTGATATTGTTCAATTGCCCCTAGATCCTGTATAACATCTTAACCTACTTAGCGGATTTTGCACCACATTTTAACCTATTTTGTTTTCCATTGTCATGCACTTTATGTATTGGAATGTATGTGATTGATTAAGTATTTGGTATTTTTAATGGAATAATCTGAACCTTTTTAGAATGCTTTAATGGTTGTATTTTATAAACCGAATAAAGCTTAACTTGACTTGACTTGTATAAGGAAGATTATATAATGCGATTTACATTTTATTTGGGAGAATCAGAGATTTAGATAGATGTGAAATGGGAAGTGAAAAGTGAGAGCGATAGGTGAGACACATCTTCACTTGCCTAAGAAACTTTGATCAGTGGACATGGAGCCACCTCAAATTCAATGCTTCCAAAACTATGACCGAATCTGCGCCTGGCCTGACAATCTGGGACCACCTCCTAAAGTATCTGAGGAAGTAAGAAACCTTGTTATTACCATGGACTCCAAGTTATCAATGAATGCCCAAGTGGACAAATTAGCAAAATAAAACTTCATTACTATGAAAACTCTGTGACACATATTCCCCCACCTGGGATTTCCGCACAAGTTTCAGCTACTATATCTCTTGTACTGCCTATAAGTGATCATGAATTAGGGAGAGGGGTGGCACAGCAGCCAGAGCGGCTGACTCCAGAACACAGGGCTCACTGTTCAATAGCCGTCAGCAGCTCAGCATCATGTGACTCTGGGCAATAGCTCACTTAATCTTCATGATGGCCCCCAGTACCTTAAAACCCTAATAATGATGCACTTTACAAATAGGAATTATATGTTATGCCAATGGCCTCTACCATGGATCATCTTCATCAACTAGAAATAGGCTACAATTGATTTAGAACTCTGCTGCCAGACTACTCCTACACGTAAAGCCACAAGCCAACATCTCGCTGCCTTGAGGCCCTACATTGGTTACTGATTGCCAGAACATCCACCTTCAAGCTGCTTTTTATTCCCAACAAAGCAATACATGGAACTGCACCATATTTCATCAGGAATAAAATCTCCACATACTTTCATTGAAGGAATCTCCACTCAAGTTTGCCACCTCATGTCACAATCCCATCATATAAGAAAAAACATAGGTGGTACATCTTTCTCTGTTCAAGCAACCAAACTGTGACATTCACTGCCCCTACACTGTATAAGTGAGTGATTAAATGTGTCTTACTAAATGCATGGGTTAGTGACTGTTAGGAATGGGGGGTCTCTAGTTGGCAAGGGCTTGCACCTTTGTCCAAATAGGGACCCTTCTTCTTAGTCAGAATAAGGGAGTTACACTCCTAAAATAACCCCTGCTTACCCCCTTGGTAGCTTGGCACGAGCAGTCATGCTTATCTCAGAGACTGTGTGTAAAGCATTTGCACATAACCAACAGTAATACAGTGTTAGCAATACAAAAGGACACCACACCAGTTTAGAACAATATCCAATATTTTTATAAACTTAAGACAAGATCAAAACAATAAAAATCCATAATACAGTAATTAAAAATCTTTAGTTATCAAAAAACAGTGCCTTAATGTCGATAGCTCTGTCCGGGGCTATCACGACGTCGTGAGCAAACAATTCCAAGCAGTTCTGGCTGACCGTGGTGTCGCGGGCCAGCTACAGTTGGGAAGACCCGCAAACAGTACCATTCAGAAATGCAGGGCGTCGATGACCTCTCATTGAGCTTCCAAAAACACAGCGTCTGCAGGCGTCGGTTCCAGAGGCCGGTGCAGGAGTCATCGGGGCCCTCAAAGGCACACATGTTGCAGATTGAACTCTTCTTTGTTAAACTCAGGAGCGCTGGCATTGGCAGGCGTCGGGTGCTGCAGTGCAAACTGCAGTGGTGCGGTGTGCGGTGCCCTCAGGTCACGGTGTGAGCAGCGCCTCGGTGGTGGCATCAGATGGCGTCATCGGTGAGACCAGGGTTGCGGTGTGAGATGAAGGCAGTGCTCCTCACGGTGCTGGCAGGTCACGGTGCATGCAGCGGCTCTGTCTTCGGCTGATGAACTGGAGTCAATGGCACCGGTGTTGGTAGGCCAAGGCTGCCGTGCTGGATGAGGGTGGTGCGTCGTGTATCTTTACAAGCGATGCCCTCGAACCATGGTGCAAGCAGCAACGTCGATTCTGGTGGGGAGCGATATCATCGGGGATACCAAGGCGTCGCCGTAAAGCAAGGTGGTACGGAGTGTGGTGCCCACAGGTCACGGTGTGAGCTGCGGCTCGGTGGTGGCTTCAACAGGCGTTGTCAGCCAGACCAGGGTCGCAGTGCGGCGTTGCCATCTGTGGTGCCGTCAGGACACGGAGTCAGCAGCGGCGTCGTACACATCGTCGAGTTGCTTTTTTTCTGCTGCAGCACAAAACACACAGTCCCCAGTGCTGAGGGCAGAAGAGCTCGAAGTCTTTGCTGTTCCTGAGACTTCTTGAATGGGGTGCAAGCTCTACCTCAAGCCCTTGGAGAAACTCACAAAGCAGTCTGCAGAAAGTTCAGTCCAATCCTTTCACTGCCCAAGACAGAAGCAGCCACAGCAGGCCAACACAGCAAAGCACACAGCAAAGTGGTAGGTCCTCCTCACAGCTTCTCCAGCTCTTCTTCTTGGCAGTGTTCTTGATCCAAAAGAGTTCTAAAGTTCTGGGGTTTGGGTCCCAATATGTATACCACCAACTCCTTTGTTCTCTGAATGCAAAGTGGGTCTGTACCTAGTCTAAACCAGTTCTGGGTGCATTCTGCCAGTGGACAACTTCTTCCTTTGTCAGTGTGGGCCAGGGTCATCATACGCACCACAGGAAGTGGAGCCAGCATTGTGGAAGGCGGGCACAGCCCTATTCAGGTCCAGGTGCTACTCCTCCCACCACTCCCAGTGTAGATAGGTATATTCAGCCTAGTGTTGACTCACCCTGCCTCCTGGAGCCACCCCAGCCCCTGTCACTCACAAACCAGACATGCAATACACAACCTAGCAGAGGCAGGCTGTATGGTTAGGCAAGAAAATACCTACTTTCTAAAAGTGGTATTTTCAAGCACAGTTCAGGCATACTAAATTTGTTTTTCTACCATGTTTTCTGGGTCATTTAGGATTATAAGATGTTATAATCAAACTGCCCATTCTGGCCTATGGTAACAGGTAGCCTAGCAATAGTGAAAAACAAAATTGGCTGTAATTCACTATCAGGACATGCCACACACACACCAGGGCATGTCCTACCTTTCACGTAAAATGCACCCTGCCTACCGGGGTACCTGGGGCCTACCTTAGGGGTGGCTAACATGTAGAATAAGGAAAGTTTAGGGACTGACAAGTGGGTGCACTTGCCAAGTCGACATGGCAGTCCCAGAATGCACACAGGCTCTGCAATGGCAGGCCAGAGTTACACTTTACAGGCTGTTTTGCGCGGGTGGCATAATCAAGTGCTGCAGCCCACCAACAGCATTTGATTTATGGGCCTGGCACACGCAGTGCACTTTACTAGGGACTGTCAAATAAATAAAATAGGCCGATCATGGAAACACCATTGCATAACATATTTTAATACAGGAGCACTTGCCCTTTACCATTGGTCAGCAGTGAGAAAAATGCGCAGCATCATTACACCAGCAAAAACAGAGTCAAAACTAAGGGGTCAGAAAGCAAAAACTCAGATTCCAAGTCTAACTGTGACTGATACAGACATTAACACAGTTTAGTTTGTCAGTTGGTGTGTAAGCGGTTGCATGGGTTGGTGAGTAGCTAAATGAGGGTCTATATGGGTTATTGATTGGTTGTTTCAGTATCTGCACTTGTGTTTGAGTGTATGTGTGGACGGGTGGGAGCGTGTGACTCTGTGCATAGATGTGTGAGTTGGTGATTCACTGGGTGTGTGGGTTCAAGAGTGCTTCTGTGAAGGGCTGTTTGGGTGGGTGAGTGTGTGTATGGGTGTGTTGGTGAGTGGATGGATGTCTCAGTGGTACATTTGTGAGTAACGCCACACACCTGGATTGCTGGAAGTGGTCTGAGGCCACGCCCCCTTTTTACACCACTCTGCAAACGCAGCTCCTGGCGCACTGCTGGTTGGGGTATAAAGTCCACTTGTATCCTGAGGTCCTCAGGACACAAGAGGACCCCTTCGTCCACCAGCAGTGCGCCAAGAGGCCTGTTTGAAGAGTGGTGTGAAAAGGGGCATGGCCTCGAACAACCTCTCTGCAATCCAGCTGTGTGGTGCTTACTGGAGGTACCTGGTGGGCCAGTTGGCCCCCAGGGACCCTCAGTATTCAAGGGGACTTAATTCCACAACTTAGAACATGCCAAGGGGCGTGTTTGCAGAGTGGTGCAGGGTAGGGGCGGGGCCTCCGGCGAGCTGCCGGCTTTTTTAAAATATATTTTTAGAAGGGGGGCTGTGTGGCCCCCCTTCTTTTAGTATTTTTGGGGCCCTGGGGACCCCATCCCCCAGAGCCTGACCTCTTTTTTAAAAAAAAGAAAAAACAGGAAGGGGCCTGCGTGTCCTCCCCTCCCGAGGCTAATTTTGGCCCCCTGGACCACGTCCCCTATATCTTCTAATGGATGAGATAAATCATTGTAATCACAGTCTGTTGCCAATGTTTATTGTAAGAAAACCACATGATTGGTATATATATAATACATATTTAAATTTCAAAATAAACCTCATTCACTGGATGATGTCATCAGTGATGTCCTCAGTGATGTAATTTGAGTTGGCATCAGTGATGTCATCAGTGATGTCACTGACCATGTCATGAATTATGCAATATGTGACATCATCAGCAGTGCATTGCGGGCGCACGAGAAATAGTTAGCAGAAATAACTATAACGGAGGAATTTCTATGGTTTTGTACGAGTGAAATGGCCAGCTAACTATAACACTCCTGAAACCTATGGTTTTTTCAGTGAATTTCAAAGCTTTTTTAAATGCTAATTTCTAACTATAACGTCTCTGAAACCTATGTTTTTTTTCAGTGAATTTCAAAGGTTTTTTAAATGCTACATTTAAGTGTGATAGTAGTTATACCTATTTATTTGTACTGATTTTCTACAGTTTTTTAACTGTTTATTTATAAATATTTTATTCCTTAAATAACATTATATATTTTTCTGAAAATTGCAACAACAAAAAAATATAAAACTGAAATATTGATTAATTTTCTTGTTTTCATATTTTATTTTAATATATTTATATTATTTTCTTTTAACAAAAAAAATGTTAAAAAAATTCGGAGTCGCGCACTCAAAGCGTACACATCACGGTGGGTGCGTGCATTCTAACCGCCATTTTGGAAAAGTCATGAAGGATCCACGTATGGTGTGCGACGGAGGCGTGTTTTTAAGTTACATCATATACATATAATATCACGTGATGTGTGCGATTGGTTTGCGACCAGTCCGCGACTCCTGCTCCCGCGCATTCATGACACATACGCATTACGGTATGAGATGTTTGTGCGGTTGCGGGTCCCGTGTGACATCATGTACGTGCTGGGGCGCGCTGGGTGCGCGACTCCCACAAAAAAATGTTATGTTCCAAAATGATATGTATGTGTCTTTAATATACATATTAGGGCAAGAGATTATGTAAGATATTCATAAAAATAATATATTTGTACTTATAATAAACTTAAATTATTTTTAAATATATTTTCGCAAAGTCGGGTGCGTGCATTGTGAGTGCAGAAAACCAGGTCAGCATAGCTGCTGTAGAGCCAGAGAACCAGGTCAGCAGAGCTGTTCTAGGGCCTAAGAACTAGGTCAGCAGAGCTGCTCTAGAGCCAGAGAACCAGGCCAGCACAGCTGCTTTAGAGCCAGAGAGTCAGGTCAGCAGAGCTGCTTTAGAGCTAGAGAACCAGGTCAGCAAAGCTGCCCTAGAGCCAGAGAACCAAGTCAGCCGAGCTGCTTTAGAGCCATAGAACCAGGCCAGCAGAGCTGCTTAGAGCCAGAGAACCAGGTCAGCAGAGCTGCTTTAGAGCCTAAGAACCAGGTTAGCAGAGCTGCTCTAGAGCCAGAGAACGAGGTCAGCAGAGCTGCTCTAGAGCCAGAGAAACCAGGTCAGCAGAGCTGCTTTAGAGGGAGAGAACCAGGTCAGCAGAGCTGCTCTAGAGGGAGAGAACCAGGTCAGCAGAGCTGCTCTAGAGCCAGAGAACCATGTCAGCAGAACAGCATTAGAGCCATAGAACCGGGTCAGCAGAGCTGCTTTAGAGCCAGAGAACCAGGTCAGCAGAGCTGTTGTAGAGTCAGAGACCAGATCAGCAGAGCTGCTCTGTAGCCTAAGATCTAGGTCAGCAGAGCTGCTCTAGAGCCAGAGAACCAGGTCAGCAGAGCTGCTCTGTCGCCTAAGAACTAGGTCATCAGAGCAGCTCTAGAGCCAGAGAACCAGGACAGCAGACCTGCTGTAGAGCCATAGAAACCAGGTCAGCAGAGCTGCTTTAGAGAGGGAGAACCAGGTCAGCAGAGATGCTTTAGAGCCAGAGAACCAGGTAAGCAGAGCTGCTCTAGCTGACACTGACTGACTGACACTGACTGACTGACACTGGCTGACTGACACTGGCTGACTGACACTGACTGACACTGATTGACTGACACTGACTGACACTGATTGACTGAAACTGACTGACTGACACTGATTGACTGACACTGACTGACTGACACTGAGTAACATTGATTGACTGACACTGCCTGACTGACACTGACTGACACTGACTGACTGACACTGACTGACACTTGACTGACACTGTCTGACTACTCTACAACTCTACTACTCACTCTCTACTACTCACTCTACTACTCTCTACTACACTCTACCACTCACTCTCTACTACTCTACTCCTCACTCTCTACTACTCTCTACTACTCACTCTCTACCACTCTACTACTCTCTACTACTCACTCTCTACTTCACTCTCTCTACTACTCACTCTCTACTACTCTCTACTACTCACTCCCTACTTCTCACTTGCTACTACTCTCTACTACTCACTCTCTACTTATCACTCTCTACTACTCTCTACTACTCCCTCTCTACTACTACTCTCTCTACTACTCACTCTCTACGACTCTCTACTATTCACTCTCTACTACTCACTCTCTACTACTCTCTACTATTTACTCTACTACTCTCTACTGCTCTGTACCACTCACTCTCTACTACTCTACTACTCACTCTCTACTACTCACTACTATTCTCTCTCTACTACTCACTCGCTACTATTCTCTACTACTCTCTCTCTACTACTCTCTCTATCTACTACACTCTACTACTACTCTCTACTATTCACTCTCTACTACTCACTCTACTACTCTCTACTACTCTCTACCACTCACTCTCTACCACTCTACTACTCACTCTCTACTACTCTCTACTACTCTCTCTCTACTACTCACTCTACTACTCTCTACTACTCACTCTCTACTACTCTCTCTCTACTACTCACTCTCTACTACTCACTCTCTACTACTCGCTCTCTACTACTCTCTACTACTCACTCTCTACTACTCACTCTCTACTACTCTACTACTCTCTACTAATCTCTCTACGTCTCACTCTCCATTACTCACTCTCTACTAGTCTACTACTCTCTACTGCTCTCTCTACTACTCACTCTCTACTATTACCTACTACTCACTCTACTACTCTCTCCTACTCTCTGCCACTCACTCTCTACTACTCTACTACTCACTCTCTACTAATCTCTCTCTACTACTCACTCTCTACTACTCACTCTACTACTCTCTACTACTCACTCTCTTCTACTCTCTACTACTCACTCTCAACTACTCTCTACTACTCACTCTGTACTACTCACTCTCTACTACTCGCTCTCTACTACTCTCTACTACTCACTCTACTACTCACTATCTAATACTCTCTCTACTACTCACGCTCTACTACTCTCTACTACTCACTCTCTACTACACACTCTACTACTCACGCTCTACTACTCTACTACTCTCTACGACTCTCTCTACTGCTCACTCTCTACTACTCTCTGTACTACTCACTCTCTACTACTCTCTACTACTCTCTCTCTACTACACACTCTCTACTACACGCTCTCTACTACTTGCTCTCTACTACTCACTCTACTACTCACTCTCTACTATTCCCTACTACTCACTCTACTACTCACTCTTTACTCCTCTGTACTACTCACTCTCTACTACTCCACTACTCTCTAATACTCACTCTCTACTACTCACTCTCTACTACTCCCTACTACTCTCTCTCTATTACTCACTCTCTACTACTCTCTACTGCTCACTCTCTACTACTCTCTCTCTCTACTACCCACTCTCTACTACTCTCTACTACTCACTCTCTACTACTCTATCTTTACTACTCTCTAGTACTCTTTACTACTCACTCTACTACTCACTCTCTACTACTCACTCTCTGCTACTTTCTACTACTCACTCTCTACTACTCTCGCTCTACTACTCTCTACTACTCACTCTACAACTCATTCTCTACTGCTCTCTACTACTCTCTCTCTGCTACTCACTCTCCACTATTCACTCTCTACTACTCTCTACTACTCACTCTCTACTACTCACTCTCGACTTCTCACTCTCTACTACTCTCTACTACTCACTCTCTACTACTCTCTACTACTCACTCTCTACTCTACTCTACTTCTCTCTACTACTCATACTCTATTACCCACTCACTACTACTCTCTACTACTCACTCTCTACTACTCACTCTCTACTACTCTCTGCACTACTCTCTCCTACACACTCTCTGCTACTCTCTCTACTACTCTCTACTACTCAATCTCTACTCTCTAGTCTCTATTACTCATCCTCTACTCTCTACCTCTCTACCTCTCTCTAACTCTCTTTCTACTACTCTCTACCTCTCTACCTCCACCTCTCTACCTCTACCTCTCTACCTCTACACTCTACGTCTCTACCTCTCTCTACCTCTCACTACACGCACCCACATGCACATATATATATACATATATATATGCATATGCATTTATATATATGTATGTGTATATATATACATACATATATAAACATATATATAATCTGCATATCTATATAAATACAAATATAAATGCATGCATGCATATACATATACATATATGCATGTTATGTACATGAAAGTTTGAAAAACACTAATAAAAACAAAGCTAAAAAGCCACCTAATAACAAACAGAATTGATTTGACTTAAACAAGGGCGAGACCTATTGCATTTTCAATGCTTGTTTACTTTGGTTCCATCAAGAAGGCATTCAGATGTGTCACACATTTTCCATAAATTCTGAATGGTAGCACTCTAGTTCCTCATTAGATCACTGTAGTAAAGCTACTGCTCACCAGGGAAGTCTGCTGCTGGTATTCAAAGTGCATGTTTCAGTCTGCATGTCAGAATATTTTAATGAAATCGAAGAGGATTTGAGAAGTTAAAATGTGCCTTAATTTTTTTTTCTGCAGCACTAATCATAATTTCTATGGCAAAATGAACCCCCTCATTTTGTTCATTTGCAAATTAAATGTTTTTAGTGTTACCACTTTATTCCAGTCAAGATGGCTTCAGGTTTGCCATTCTTTTGTCATAAGCAAGACTGTTAGTGCTCTAGTTGTTCTTTAAAACATTCTGGGACTGTAGTGAGTTCTCCCTGAATACGTACATACATTGTTAAGTTAGCATAACCACGTTAAATGTTAGAAAGCCATCTTTCTGCTTTTGCACACGACACTGCGTTTACATGTTATTTCTTAAACAAACTGCTGACTCGAGACTTGCTTCACACGAGAGCAATCTGTTGTTACCATCCCAAGCTCTGCGCAGCGACCTTGGTCTGTACATGGTGTGACAAACAGTCTGGATTATTACACAATGCATGTTTTCCACTCTAGGTTGATCGACCCACTATTTAGCCATAACACACGCGCAGCTGCAAATACCTGAAAGTTGGTGCTTTTAATATCACAGACATCATGTTTATTATTCAGACCGAAGACGAGCCTTCCTGCGAGAAGACTCCTGATGCTCCTGTGATGTGATTTCACTAAGCTGATCTTTGAGGTATGGGGTCCCCTATTCAAGCCTAAGAGACCTTCTATTAGCATAATAATAATATTAGCTTCTTAGTAAAGGGAAGGTGGTAGTATCCACTGTCATTGTAATATGATCACCCCTATTATATTCTATGGTATTGTAACTATGTTGATGGTTTTGATATTAATCATTTGTCTGCTTGTATTAGCCAAAGTACTGCATCTTAGGACACGTGGTCTATAAAAAAAAATAAACTCTTTTTATTTACACCGTGTCTCTGTTGATTATTGTTGTGGACTGATGTGAGAATAATATACGAACAGGTATTTCCGATTCCCACCATTCCTGAGAGTATACTGAGTCGCTTGTTCTGGGTTGTCTTTTCATTGGGACCGCCGAGCTAAATCTCGGATAACGAATGGGACACTTATGCTAGCCGGATACTGGGTTCTGGGTTCTGAGGTGAGTTTCTGGTACACCACAATTCACTGAGGTCCCGGGGTTCTACGCATAGTTCTGTGTATAAGCAGAACCCCTGCAACATGGCGCACCTAACGTTGGGTCTATGAGTTGAAACGCCTTAGTAGTGCTTACATTTAGTCCACAGCACCCTCATTCTTGTTTCCGGATAACAAGTCTGACGGATTTAAACCTACCTAGTTCTATTGATATAGGTTCCTTCAAGCTTGATCATTAAAAAGGTAATTGAACCCTTGTGCTACTGAATACTTGAAGTGTAGTTTGTCCTAATGTCGATAGATATTGCGGCGCATAGCCGTGCGGCACTGAAACGTCATTTGACGCAGTATGGGGTGCCGGACGCGGGCATGGACGTCATCTTTGTGGTAGGAGCCGATGCGGCTCATCCTTTTGAGTTATTCTACTCTTGGGTGACGATTCCGGCAGTCAGTGGGGATGACGATACCTTTCATTCTTACACTGCTACTGCCGTGCCTGCTAACTATGCGCCGTATAGGACACAGGAGATACCAATATCTGCTTGGCAACATCAGATTTGGTTTAATGGCGCCCTCCCCCATGCGGTAATACCGCCGAGAATGGGCCCTTTATCAATTGCGGGGGCCACTTGGCCGGAATTAGCCGAATTTACGCTTCATCCCCGTTACCTCACGGTGACGGTGGCTGAATTGCGTGTACTACACACTGCCCTTATAACAGTATATAGGGCGTTAGTGCAGTATGTGTCGCGCACTGTACAGGCGGGGGCGCCTGTTAGTGCGGGACAACCTAGTGATCGTCACGCGGTGGTCATTAGCCCTGTTATGGTTAATTCTGTTATGGGCAAGCGCCCCCTCACGAGGGATGATTATCCCTTTTGGCTTGCTGAAAAATTTGACCAAATAGAGGCGGTTTATCCGCATACAACTCCTGTGGAGAAACACAGGATCCTCACCATTAGTTTGCCTAAAGACTTAGTTCCCCATATGGATGATTGTGTTTCCTGGGGTAAGGTTTTTGCTGCAACGTACGCGCAGTGCTTTGGCACTCCGTCTATGTTACAGCTGCCCTCCGTTATTAAACGTGTTCAAGAGGACCATGGAGCGGAGTCTGCGATAGAATTAGGGATGCGGCTCCTCGGAGATTTTGGCCTGGTGGCTACCATGATAATGGGAAATCTTAAGGGTGATGCGTTGCACTTTCAGGTTCGTAATGAACTGAAGAAAGTTGCTGAAGAGGACAAGCCGCAGGAATTTGCAAAAATAATCTCTGAAGCATATCGAGATTTGGGTCGTAGCTCTTTAGGAGTTAAGCCTGTGATCAAAAATCCCGATTTTAAGCAGCAGGGTAAGGCAGAAACTTCTGGTAAGGATGACCGGCCAAATTTTCCGAAACAAAATTGGCAGTCTAAACAACAGGGAAAGCAGCAGCAGAAACAGGGCTCTCGGCCTGCCTCTCCCGTACAGTCAAGTAGTGAAGGCACTTATGATCTGCGAGATCGTGCTACTATTAAGTCTCCTGATAGATTTCAGGTTTCTGAACAGCGTTCTCCTCGTTCTTCACAGGAAAGATCGGCTACACAGTCCGGTGGCGGAGGCGGTGGCAAAGGTCGGGGTGCTCCACAACAGCGTGACCAACCCCGACAGACTGAGGGTAAAGGCAAGCAGGACAAATTTGCTCGACAAAGACCCCCGTTTCAGAAGAAGAAAGTGGCGGCTCTGACGGCAAGGTATGCCTCAGATAGTGCGGACACAGCTTCGGAACCGGACATGGGCGCTGACGCTACTGGACAGCGCGGCGGAAATTACCATAGTCCGTCAAGCTCTGCGTCCATTTCTGGCGGTGACAGCAACTGATATATTGGTTACTGTTGAAACAGCTGACACCAGAGTGGCTCCCCCTGACAGACTTTATGAAATAGTCTTATTAATTGAGGGTGACATACAACGTACTATAAAAGGGATCTTTTGGGATAATCTGACCACCACCTATGATATCCTCCTAGCGGAGGCAGATTGGCCCCCAGCCTTCATTTTGGAAGCTCCTAGAGGGGAGGAGGTAATCCTCCCGTCCTTTGCGCACACAGTGCCTAAGGGCCAGGCTGAAGTGTACGCTGGGGAGTGGGCGCTGGCGCTTGCGCCAGCAGTGTATCGTACTCAGGTGGGTTGGGACCGGTTGTCCCCCTGTCATGAGATTCCATTACGGTCTATGCCCCAGCCTCAGCCCCAATATCCCATGCGTCGTGAAGCTAGACCCCACGTCGCGGCGATCCTTGAACAATTGGAATATCAGGGTGTTATTGAAACTTGTGTGTCCCCTATGAATAACCCTTTATTCACTGTAACAAAGCCTGATGGCTCGTACCGTTTAGTTTTGGATTACCGGCACCTAAACTCCCATTGCCGGACCTGCGCGGTACAAAATACACATAGCTCGGCTCTTGTCGACAGTCTCGTGCGTAAAAGGTTTAAAACTACACTTGACATTTCCAATGGCTTTTTTGGCCATAACCTGTCCACACTGAGTAGCCAGTGGACAGCGTTTACATCGGGCGGCAAACAAAAACAGTTTACGAGATTAGCCATGGGCTACAAAAATAGCCCTGGCGTCTTTTCCGCTCGCGTGGTTTCTCTCTTAGAAAGAATAGACCCCGAGGCATACTCCGATGTTGACGATATCTACCTCACGGATGATGAGCTGTTGCCGCATCTGTCTCGAGTCGACAATATTGTAGTGAGTTTTGCTGACTATGGCTACAAATTCAATTTTGCGAAGTCTCACATCGCGGAATATACGGTGTTGTTTTTGGGCTACGAGCTCAATAATGAAGGGAAGGGGTTAGCTCCCCACTTTCTGGAGAAGTGCGCATGCTTGAGTGCACCAACGACACTAAAGAAATTACAATCTTTGCTGGGCTTTCTGAATTTCGGCCGTACGTACATTCCTGATTCTGCCCAGCGTATCAAGCCGCTTTACGCCTTGGTACAACCCACATTTTCGAAGTCTAGCTGGCAGCTGGAACATTCTAAAATTTTACAGTCTTTACAGGCTGACCTTCTTGCTTCACAATATTTGCTGACACGTGATAACCGCACTAACCTGGTAATAAGAATAGTGCCAGGCGCCGTGGGTTTCACGTATTTGACGTTTAATGAGGGCGATACAGTCCCCATTGCGTACAAATCCCACTTGTACACCTCTGCTGAATTACGTTTTTCCGCGGTCGAAAAAGTTCTGACTGCTGTACAGATGGCGATCCTTAAAGAACGCGCACTGTCACATGGGAAACAGATTCTGGTTGTAACACCCTATCCTGCCTTAGAAGCAGTGACAAAGGCAAGTGTACCAAATTCTAAAGCTTTGCATCCTCGGTGGATACAATGGGCCACAACACTGACGTCGCCAGACGTCACCTACATCTTTGATGCCTCATTACAGACTCAAGAGTTCTTGCAGTATGAATTCGTTCATCCGGCACCTCTGTCTTTGCGCCCGCTCGAAGAATACCATTGTGTCATATACACTGACGGGTCTGCGCAGCCCGCGATTGGATCGAAGCACGCTTACTCAGCGGCTTGCGCAATTGTCGTAGGTACATTCGTAAATGGTGAATTCCAATCTGATGCAGTGCATACGCAGTCATTGGGTGATTGTACCGCGCAATTGGCGGAGCTTCGGGCTCTAGTGCTTGCACTGGAGTTTGCTGATCCCCGAGTCACTACTCTTATAGTGAGTGATTCCTTCTACTGTGTCCAGTCCTACAATGACAATTTACATTTCTGGTCTCAGAATGATTATCGAGACACGAAAGGTAGCACAATTAAGCATAAAACGCTTTGGGTTCGAGTGGCAGACTTTAAAGAACGTCTCCCTCTCGTGAATGTTATTCACACTCTTGGTCACCAGCGACTTGGTGTCCATGCTGTCGGCAACAGCTTGGCTGACGAGGCAGCAAAAACAGCAGTGGCTACATACTTAGTGGCAGCAGTTACAAGATCCAAAAGTAAGATTGATGATGACATCTTGGCAGTTATTGCTGCTACAGAGAAGGGAAGTGATTACCCGAAGGGTTTTCCTTCTCGTTACGTTTATCATTTAAGTCCTGATAACGTCCCATTAGTGAGGATTAACGACGTTGGTGACAGAATTATTCCCAACGCGGACTGCAGACCAGCACTGATCCTAGCTGCGCACGAGGGGTTGGCGTCTGCCCACGCCGGTGTGTCAGCTACAATATCTCTGCTACAACAACGTTACTGGTGGTTTGGTTTATATAAACAAGCGCGCGCTTATGTTCTTGATTGTGACGTTTGCCAACAGATTAAACCTTCTACTGTTGCGCGCCCACCACAAACACAGTTGTACATATCTAATAAACCATTTGGTTGTGTTTATTTGGATCACTGCGGTCCTTTTTCTTCTGATACTGCGTACAAGTACATCTTGGTTGCAGTGGATTCGTGCACACGTTTTCTATGGGTATGGCCACAAAGGAGTGCTGACTCGCGGACTGTCATCAGGGATTTGCGTGTCTTTGTGGGAACTTTTGCGTGTGGTACCTTCCATTCTGATCAGGGCCCTGCGTTCGCCTCTAAGGCTTACAAGGAGGCTATGAGAAATTTGGGGGTCCTAGTCAAATTTTCGTCCCCCTACCGACCTGAGGGTAATAGTGTGGTGGAGCGGATGAACCGTGACTTAAAGCAATCATTGACAGCACGTGTTTTAGGCACAGGCCGGAACTGGCTAGCCCATTTGTATAACGTCCAACGTGCACTTAATATTCTCCCTAGAAGGTCTCTGGGTGGGCGGACCCCGTACATGATGCTTGTCCCAGACCTTGATGGTCTAGACATGGCGGCGTCGACCGCACCCTTTGACGTAGATGATCACTGTGCTGTTTTGCAGACTCTACAAGAAGCCAGAGACACTCTATCGAAGGAACACTTGCCCTCCACATCTGATGCTGAGGTTCAGATTCCGGTAGTCGGCTGGCTACCCCGAGTTGGAGACCTGGTCCGTGAGAAGGTGGAGAACAAGAAGGAGTTCGGCCCCTCTTATCGTGCACCAGTTCCAGTGCTTGGAGTGCAGGGTACAAGAACAGTCATTTTACCTCCACTTCCTGGTCGCAAAGATAACAGGTATATCTCTATTGACAATGTCAAACTTCAGCGAGTGGCCGATACATCTTAGTATGACTCCAGCAGTTTCATGCCAGACGATGCAAAGAAATTCTATGTTGACTCTTGCTTCTAACACCTTGCCTGATGTTGCCATCGAGATGCAATCAGTTACTGATCCCTTGTTGATACCATCGGCTGGTGGTTTGCCCGAAGAGACTGAGTATGCTTATCCTACACGTGGTCCCTCGCCTGTTTTACAATCTACAGCACTTGGCCAGTCCCGTTTCTCCTTTGACACTAACTCATTGCCCTCAAGCCCCCCATCGAACATTGCTGTTTTTTTCAGCTGGTTTAAGAGACATTTTTTGATTGCCCCTTGGACATATATCTGGTTGTTGCTTTTTACTATTTTTTTGTTTATGTCAATTGGATTTGTGATAGTTTTTTTCCGTTTGGTGAATGGCCACTATCTCAGAGAGAGATCGACAATTAGACTTATCAATGGAACTTTGGCCCTCCACTCCTCGTCCCACATCATGAAGAGGGACCAGACTTTTGTGAATATTACTGCCTGGCCCGTCTTGGATGGAATCGCATGGGATGCTGTTAAATTCCAAATTCATGGGCCTACTGAGGTCATTAATGTACCTAATGTATTTCGTGTTTCTATGGGTGATGTGGTTAGGCAGAACATACGTTCTGATGATAGGGATGTGCACGCCATTGAATCACTGTTTTCTGATTTGAAATATTATGCCGCTTTTGATGCTGAAGATTTATATGAAAACGCGGCTAATTATGCGGAACAGTATTGTTTTCAACATTATGGCAATCACTTCCTGCATAAAGCAAATACGTTTAGGAATTTTGTAAATTTTACCCAATGGGAACACTGTCCTACTCCCTCATTCGGAAGTTCACAAACCCTAGTTAATAAGTATTCTTATTTTACCGATTTCAGTGTTTCCAACCCGGCAGCATTTTATTTTAAGGTGCTGCCTGAGTCTGCCGCAAAGGTTCGACTGACACACACAAAGTTACTTTATTCCAAGTCCTTTATGGACGAGTTGTCAATCAAAGGTTATGATCTATGGAAGTCTACTATTGATCTTAAGTCGGTTTGGGGTTCCAAACCGTGGCAGGTTCAGGGTACATAGTCTTTACATCGTGCCTGTCTTATACCAAATCATATTCTATTTTTAAATTCATCCATCTTCCAAACCACCTGTTTTGGATTGGCTACTTCTAAACAATTAAAGTCACCTTCTGTGCCGGATCTGGGCGCTTACCCCAATTGGGATAACCACACAGATCTGTCCCTTACTGCTTTGCAATCATTAGTTTCAAATACATCTTTCAATATTTCGATATTTAATAGTGAGGGTTGGTTGGTTTGGCAAAGCAGTTCAGACACCTGTCAACGTCGTTTTCTGGGACTGAAACCGGGGTATACTCAGGAACGCGTAGACCCTCGGTTTGAGTCGTCACATACTGTAACTACATACTCTGTGGGTAAGTTATGTCAATCTTGGCTGCGACATTCCACCTTGGCATCTGTCAAAGTTCATTTATCACAATTACATGACAAAATAGATTTGAATGATTTTGTTAAAGGTCCTGTGGGTGGCAGAACCAAAAGGTGGGCGTATGCTATTTACAACGAAATCTGGAAGTTGTCGCAGATTGAGGCGGCTTCCAGATTGAGAGCTATTGACCAAGCAAACATGGAGAAGGTTTTAGCCGTTATAGATAATAGCATTAGCACTCTCTCTTCTAGAATTTATACGTTAGATAATATTGTTTCTTCTGTTGTTGATATTGTGCATGATGATATGTCTGTGTTATATCATGGTCAAAACCAGTTGCGTTCTGTTATGCAGTTTGCATGGACGTTGCAGACGTTAAAGGCAGGGAGGGTCCCTTGGGACTATCTGAACACTACATCGTTATTCCTTCCCTTTAACCTTACTGACAAGCAGCGATTTATGTCCATGAAAGATGCTACATATTCATTGTTACATATTGAAAAATTAGAACCGTTGCCTTTCTCTGTGGCGGAGATCAATTCAGCCACGTGGCTAGTCCACGGATTGATAACTCTGCCGTTCGCACTTTTTAAGTTTACGTCTTGTATGAAACATTATGCTCTGGGTAGATATGAACAGCTGGGCACCGCTTTCATACATGAGGTTTGGTCCCTCCCCTTTACGTATAGATGTACTCGGGACGGAACTGAGGTTTATTTGAAGGGCGAGGAATGTACCACGACACCAGATCATTCCTTGGTATGTAGGCACATTCAATTACACGGCGCATGCAATGTACAAGCCCCGAATTTGGCCTGCGTCCTACGAGGTATCCCAGTGCCTGTGATTACGCCTTCTTTCACGCTGCTTGCAAACGGTAGTTATTTAATTTTGAATAATGAAGCTTGCTGCGGGATGTTAGTGGGAATCCCGTACATAGTAACTGTCTCGCAGAAAGTTGTCTGCTGCAATAATGTTCTCTTTCCACCCCCGCATGGGCGGCTGGATGTTTCCATCTGGCCTTCGATTCCAACCTTGAAAGCAGAGTTCAACAAGTTGAGCAGAATAAGAGCTCTATTGTCCCAAAAAGAGGTGCCATTGACTTCATCTCGTGAAACATTTGTCCTTCACGTTGCTAATACGCGCACTGAGGTACAGGCGCTTCTGAATACTGACCTCCCCCTACATTTCGGCACTTTGATCCAGACTATTTTCAATGCCTCGTCCACGACCGGACTGGCTCATTTTTTTAAACTTGTAGGCTCAGGCCTCGTGACCTCTTTCCAAACTATTTTTGGTGTGATTCCGGCATTTTTTCATTTGATTTTCTCGAGCGTCTTTGGTGGTGTTCCGCTGCTTCTGGCGCTGGTGACAGGTGTGCTGCTTTTACTTTTCGTGCTACGGAATGGCTGCTCTTTCTGTGCCACACGAGCACCTGTCCCATCTGCATCTTCTTCGTGATAGGATGCTTGACTTTTATGGTACTTTGCCATTGGCGACTTTGAGCCTGGCATATGGATTATCCTTCAGGTATTCCTACTTCACCTGCGTACAACCTGTATTTCACTGCATGGATTGTCCCTTTGAATGGCCTCTGGATTTGTGCTTAACCAATACGGTGTCTCCGGTGCCGGATTTCGATCGACTGATGAGGCCCCTAGTGTCTCACGAGTTGGCCTGTTCTGGTGTCCGGATTATGGCCTGTGGTGCGGCGCATGGTATCCTGGGTAATTGGGACATCTCAGCGGCTGCCTACGACTTCTTGGCTATGAGCTATTTGGAGGAACATTCCGGTTGCCCTCTGATTGTGCTAGAGGCTCCGATGGTTGAAGAACACGTATGTTCCTTTTCTTTAATTAATTGGATGGCTGAGACTTTTAGTGGCCCTGCAAACGATTTTTTGTTGGAAGCAGTTGCCACATATGCTGCCTATACATTCATGGATTAACTGAACTATCGTCCTTTGCGCCTGTGCTACTGGACAGCACCCTAGCGCACCATTTATTCTTTTCTTTCTCTTTTTTCTCTTCCTGATGGTCGTTTTGAGTTTTTTTTTTACTTGCATTTTTTTTTAAAACCCATGTTTATTTTTTTGTAGTTTCGGACTTTAGCACATTCTGAAACTTTGAATTGGTTACGCCTTGTTCTGCTCTGTCGAACCTGAACTCTGCGTTCTCTATTTTCTTGCCTATTAAACAGTGCTTCGATCAAGGGGGCGTGTAGTGAGTTCTCCCTGAATACGTACATACATTGTTAAGTTAGCATAACCACGTTAAATGTTAGAAAGCCATCTTTCTGCTTTTGCACACGACACTGCATTTACATGTTATTTCTTAAACAAACTGCTGACTCGAGACTTGCTTCACACGAGAGCAATCTGTTGTTACCATCCCAAGCTCTGCGCAGCGACCTTGGTCTGTACATGGTGTGACAAACAGTCTGGATTATTACACAATGCATGTTTTCCACTCTAGGTTGATCGACCCACTATTTAGCCATAACACACGCGCAGCTGCAAATACCTGAAAGTTGGTGCTTTTAATATCACAGACATCATGTTTATTATTCAGACCGAAGACGAGCCTTCCTGCGAGAAGACTCCTGATGCTCCTGTGATGTGATTTCACTAAGCTGATCTTTGAGGTATGGGGTCCCCTATTCAAGCCTAAGAGACCTTCTATTAGCATAATAATAATATTAGCTTCTTAGTAAAGGGAAGGTGGTAGTATCCACTGTCATTGTAATATGATCACCCCTTTTATATTCTATGGTATTGTAACTATGTTGATGGTTTTGATATTAATCATTTGTCTGCTTGTATTAGCCAAAGTACTGCATCTTAGGACACGTGGTCTATAAAAATAAACTCTTTTTATTTACACCGTGTCTCTGTTGATTATTGTTGTGGACTGATGTGAGAATAATATACGAACAGGTATTTCCGATTCCCACCATTCCTGAGAGTATACTGAGTCGCTTGTTCTGGGTTGTCTTTTCATTGGGACCACCGAGCTAAATCTCGGATAACGAATGGGACACTTATGCTAGCCGGATACTGGGTTCTGGGTTCTGAGGTGAGTTTCTGGTACACCACAATTCACTGAGGTCCCGGGGTTCTACGCATAGTTCTGTGTATAAGCAGAATCCCTGCAACAGGACATTCTGTCATTCGGCTATATTTGGGCTACATCTGGGTGATATGTATGCTACATTTGGGCTCTTTTGTCTCTGGTGGCCATCTTGGGAGACTTATTTGTTATGAAGTTTCCTAATTTCCTCATTTACTACAGTCTCCTCAGTAGGAATACTTTCAGTTTTTTACTTTGATTCCATCAAGAAGGCATTCACATGTGTCACACATTTGCCATAAATTCAGAATGTTAGCACTCTAGTTGCTCATTAGATCACTGCAGTAAAGGTACTGCTCACCAGGGAAGTCTGCTGCTGATATTGAAAGTGCATGTTTCAGTCTGCATGTCAGAATTTTTTAATGAAATAGAAGAGGATTTGAGAAGTCACTCAAAATGTGCCCTAATTTTTCTTTCCGCAGCACTAATCATACTGTCTATGGCAAAATGAACCCCCTCATTTTGTTCCTTTTCAAATTAAATGTTTTCGGAGTTACCACTTTATTCCAATCAAGATGGCTTCAGGTGTGCCACACGTTTATCGTAAGTAGGACTGTTAGCTCTCTAGTTGTTCTTTGGAACACTCTGGGAAGCGGCAGTAGAACACAAAGGAATCAACTGACAGTCTCTGCCCTTGTTGGATGTACATGTTTTACTGAGAATTTCAGACTTCATTCTCACATGACTGAGAAAGATAATATGAATTTACAGAAAATATGCTCTCAGTTTAGCTTATAGATCACCTTGCAAACCTCTGTGGGAAAAGCATGAAAAAATAGGTTTCTCTCAAACATGATTCAGGATTTCCCAGCAGAAGGGTTTTTTCACATGGTAAAATCACCTTAGAACATACCACAATTCCTAAAATGAGTATGGTACCATCAACAAATGATCTATAATGTAACTAAAGTCTTAAAACCTTCTATTAACTGCAATGCTTTTTAATGAGGTGCTATCATGTATATTGGTCCCAAGATGGCTGCCAACACTTCTTGGATGAAGTGCTGACAGCCAATCAGATCTCACGATGAGATGTGTGGTTAGGCTCCACCCAGATATATATGTGATTTTACTTTTAATTTTCTCAGGAACTAATGAACGGATTTACACCATTTAAGCAAAAGGCATGACTCTGAACCAAGGTCTACCTTTATGCCAAATTTTGTTTAATTCCGTTCAGCAGTTCGGGCTGTAGCTGCGGTTATAGGTCCTATGGGAAATTGCATGGGGAAAACACGTTTTGGGAGCCCCCTTTTTTCTCAGCCTCTACTACACGAATCATCCCGAGACTTTTAGGATAGGAGGGGACCGGACCTGGCATAAAGTTTTGAAATTTTCGCGAAGATTCGTCAACGGGCGCCAAAGTTATTCCAAATAGAATGTTGTGAATTTCCTATGGATAATAGGTCCTAACTATAACTACCTACTGGCAACCGCCAGTAGGTAATAGAGATATATATATATAAATATATATATTACCTACTGGCGGTCGCCAGTAGGTAGTTATAGTTAGGACCTATTTTCTATAGGAAATCCGCAACATTCTATTCCCAATAAGTCTGGCGCCTGTTGACGAATCTTCGCGAAGTTTTCAAAACTTTTGGCCAGCTCCGGTCCGCTCCTATCCTGAAAGTTTCGTGGTGATTCGTCAAGTGGGAACCGAGAAAAAAGGGGGTCCCAAAACACATTTTCCCCATGCAATTTCCCATAGGACCTGTTAACGCTGCTACAGCCCGAACTGCTGAACGGAATTACACCAAATTTGGCAAGGAGTTACTCCTCAGTTCAGACTCATGCCTTTTGCATAAATGGTGTAAATCTGTTTAGTAGTTCCTAAGAAAATTAGACTAAAAAAGATAGATATATCTATGGCCTCGGAGGATCCGCGCACCCTAAGCGCACCCTAAGCGCACCTTCCCCTAAACCGAGCGCGCACCCTCCCGATCACGCGCTGAATGTTAATTGGCTGTCGTGTGTCTGTCTACATTCGAAACCAGGAACTGTTGGCAGCCATTTTGTTCCTCGGTAGAAGCGAGGCTGAAGAAGTAAGGGGAATAAGCGTTTAAAACATATAAAGGGGGCAGGGTAGAAATACTCTGACCCTCTAGTGTTGTTTAGGGGGTCCCAGAAGGACCCCCTTTTTAAAAAAAAAATAAAAAAGCGAAATGCGCGTAGGGTGCGTGGATCTGGGCGGAAAAAAATAAAACACGAAGCGCGGGCGTCCGCGCTTCGTTAATAATTAGCCCCCGGGTTAATATTATTAGGGGAAGGGGGGCTGCGTCGCCCCCCTCCTGGAGCCTTCGAGGGCCCTGGGGACCGCCACCCCCCAGGGCCGGCTCCTACAGTGTCCTGGACACTGTTGTTTGCTATGAGAGGTCTGGAGTTTCTCGCCCTCCCATAGCAAACTTCGTTAGGATTTTGAAAGAGAGAGCAGGTAAACCTGCTCTCTCTTTCAAAATCCAAACGATATTGCTTTTCCACATGGGGAGCTGCATGTCAGCAGCTCCCCATGTGGAAAAGCAATGCCGGTTCCCGAAGGACGCGGGGAGCCGGCTGGGACCGTGGGGGCGTTGGGGCTCCCCCCACGGTCTACAACATTTTTTTATAAGCCCCAGGGGATGGGGTCCCCGGGGATAATAAAAATTAGTGATAGGGGCTATTTTTTTTTTACGGTAAAATTAGGAGACGCGCATCCTAACGCGTTGGGTGCGTGGTTCCTAGCATGTTGGGTGCGCGGATCCAAGGAAAAAAAAACTTGGAGATAAACATGAAGCTTAAGTGTTTTGTTCTTGAGTGGCTCTAAAAAGAGCCGTTGTGTTCATTGAGAGTTTTTGGTACTTATAAGTAAGTACCTATGCAGAGTCTAAAGTTGTTGAGGAAGACTCTGTTCCTTCATCAGTAAAGTGTACTCCATCTCTCCTATACATCTCTTGCATATGAAAGCGCAGATTGTTATTGTAAATGGACCCCATTCTGTAGTCTCGGAGAAAAGCAGAAACAGATTTATTCACATGTTTCCTAGCTTTCTCAATTTGTGGACAAAAATAATTGGACCTGTTCCATTTCTGCCTTTGGCATATGTTGGAATACACAAAGGGAGTTTTGGCAAAAAGTGAAAACAATTCTGCAAAGGTGTCCTTCATAAGCATTTCCAGACCTACCCCAGTCAAAGTGCCTAGGTCATTGCCACCTCAGTGCACTATTATGAGGTCAGGGTGTTGGATATGCATAAAGGTTTTTACCAACGGCATCAATTGGTGCCACTTTAACTAGGGTTGGGCGGAATTTGCAAAATTCACTTTTGCAAATTATCGCGAAAATGTTAAAAATCTCCGCAAACACGTGGAAATATCACAAAGATGCGGAAGTTTTTTTCCTGCCCGTTCGCGGTATTTTCTGCGTGGTCCCGGCTTGCCAACTTACCCATGCGGTTACTCACGGGCGCGGCCATCTTGATTTCACTTGTCTCGCGGTGCATGATCGCGAGAAGAAAGACGTGATCGCGCGACGAATGACATTACTGCGGGCGTGAACTGTCGCGAGACAGCGCAAATGGCTACCAACAATCCAACATCTCGTGGAGAACGCGACCGGAAAAACTTGTCGGCGAACGCGGGGATTCAGGTAAGGCGATCGCGCGCACGCGAGAATGTAATATTTTACAGCGCCACCAAGCTAAAAATTTCCGGTAAAATGATGATTGCGGAAATTTTGACATTTTCGCGCTCTCCGCGGAACGCGAAAATGTCAAATTATCGCAATTTCCGCGAGCGGAATGGAATTTTAGCCCAGGCCTAACTTTAACCCTCTCTGTCCAATCCATTTAATGTCTACATTTGGCAAACCTAGGACTTTGTGAATGCCTTTGTTTTCTGCATACCTTTGGTTCCAGAAAATATAGCTGTGTCCCACAATCCACACTCTAAGCATCTTGAAGGGAGGTCTGGATGCACTCATATGGTCTCTGTAAATGAAATGGCAGTTACCATCTACACTGAACGGTAGGGTGTATGTTTCTGTTTTATAAACGCATGACTCTTATTGGTTAACAAAAAGTGCGTGAAAGGAACATTATATATGATAAGCTGATATGTTGAAAACTCAAGCACACTTGCTGTTTTGATTAGCAACATTGTGTGCTGAACCTGTGACCTGTGTGCTCAGTTCAGTGTTCCATGATCTGTTCCTATGGTAACAGGCAGAAGGCAGATTGGGGGTAGGGTTCAAATTTATGTCATTTGGAAAGGGTTGAAATGTTTAACCAATCGAAATGTGTGTTTGCTTTTGAATTTATGTGGGAAGGAATGTGATTTGATGTTTACATGTATATGTGTGGAAAATAACCATTCTTTGGTTTTGCTGACAGGTGCACAGTGCAGAGATTCTGTGTAAGAAAATCTGGTGTGTGACTGATATACTTCTTAATCTACAAATCAACTTGAAAGGTGAGTTATTTAATTGTGAGGGGATGCATGTGGTCTATTTTGATTTTAATCAGATTAATGTATTTCTCCTGCTAAAGTGCAGGGAGTACTTTTTTTGTCTACAATCTTATTGACAGTGTGTGTGCATGTAGTAACCATTCTGTGATAAGCATTTGTGTTTTTCATGTGTTTGCAGACAGATGACTGTGCTGTTTTTATATTTTGGTAGAATTAGAGACCAGTCATTGTTTATGAATTTGCAAAAATGAGTCATGTTTCTACACTAAAATGTAGTACTCGTAGATTAAGAAATGTGTTTTGGTAAACTCCTAGGGACAGTGTTGTTTGTCTAGAATCACACTGTGAGTCTGTGTGCATTTGGGTAACCATTGTGAGAGAAGCATTTGGTAATATCATGTATTTGCTGACAGATGACTGTTTTAAAACCTGTCATGTTGTCATGTTTTAGTAGCATTAGAAGCCAGTCTTTGCTTATGCATTGATAAAATGAGTCAGGCATTGACAGTAAAGTGCAGTACTGAAATATGTAGATTGTGTGCAGTACCCTTATCCCTTCCAGAGTAGTGAATGAGTTTTGGTAAACTCCTAGGGATAGTGTTGCTTGTCAAGAATCACACTGTGAGTCAGTGTGCATTTGGGAACCACTGTGAGAGAAGCATTTGGTAACATTATGTATTTGCTGACAGATAAGTGTTTTAAAACCTGTCATGTTGTCAAGTTTTAGTAGCCTTAGAAGTCAGTCTTTGCTAATGCATTGATAAAATGAGTCAGGCTTTGACACTGTGAGGTGGATTACGACCAGAGGGGAAAGTATTCGAATACCGATCTGCATAATTGGAAGCCGATACTACGATCCACATCATAACAGATGCCTTTTCCCCGCCCCACAGTACGACAGACTTGACCCGAAAGTCGTTTCTACCGGAAGCGAAAGAACACAACAGCCTAACCAATCAGGAAGCGGTCAAAGAGGTCAGGAGCAGCAGAAAAAGGCGGAAGGAGAAACAACCAGCACGCCTGCTGGAAGGAAGTCGATAACGACGGAAGAAGATGCCGATAAAGCCGAGGACGCCGCTATCTTCCGAGGGACCGCCGAGGACTCCGCAAGCGAAGATCTGAAGGATTCCGACGTCGGCGCTGAAGACTGGTGGATCCCGGGGAATACGCACGAGCTGCCACAACACAGGAGAGTTGTGGAAGACAGTGGTAAGTAACGGGTACCGCGGGAAGAGTGCGGGAGTGGGGAGGGACAATCTAGAAAGTGCGTTTATTATTTGTTTTCTTTGCCTTCAAATTGCCCTGTAACCCCCCACCCTTTTGTTCTGCATAGTCAACGCTCATAAAAGACGACACCCCAAAGGCTCGTACTTGTCAAGAATCTGGGGAGCAGTGCTATTTATTTCCCTCTTGCAGTAAGCCCCCCTCTTCCGCATATTTTAGAATTAATACAAGAAGAGACTCCCAAATAACCAATAGATAATAAAAGAAAGGAGACCCGCACCTGCCAGCAGCGTAGAAGCATCCACCCTGGTTAAATCAGTGACCCTCCCTCATGCTCTTGTCTCAAACTTCACACGTGGTGTGGTGATGGACTATTTAATAATAAGCGCAGGATAAGGTCAGTGACCGTTGTTTCTTTTGTTTTCTTTGAGTGATTCCACTACCCCGGGGGACACCGTACCAAAGATGCATTATGGTAAATGTTCACGATTTCAAAATCATCATATGTCCAAATGGACATCCAAGAGGCACATATCTGATGTCATTAAAAAACCCAGTCCATATTATTAAACCCTTCAATGGGTGCTCTTTGGTCATGTTTCATTAATTACAAGCCATGCAGTCCCATATCTCGCCCAAATCACAAGCAAATCATAGGTCCTTTACGCAGAAATCTGTGGCAACACGGGCCATCCGTGAATGTCCTGGCGGCACCGTGCTGACATTGACAAGGTGGTGCAGTCCTGTACCAGCATCGGGCTATACCGTCAAATATAAATCCAATTCCCCCAATGCCCATGAAGAAAGAAGGCTGCACTCAGCTGCAGGCATATTTCATCAAATTTATTCGGCTAGAGCATGACAACATGTGGTTCAGTGCACATCGTGAGCGAGGCAAGCCATGACCCGTAGCGTTTCTATTGCTCCGTAGTGAGTGAGGGGGAGACGCAATGCCCAGCAGCAGCAGCAGAGGCACAAGCCCAGCCCAGATGGAAGAGTCTGGTCATAGGCTTCTTAGCGGGAGCTTCCGCGGTAAGTGGAAAGCGTGGCCGCCATTAGTAGGTGGCCGCAGTGAGAGTGAGCCCTTGGCGGTATTGCAGGGGCGGCCCGATTAGATCGGACGCAGCCTGTGATCCCACCCTGTGTGCACTGCTAGCCTTTGCCTCTCCTTTCGCCTGCTCCCACGCTGGTGCTCTGGCCTTTAATTCCTGCACACTTCGTATCCTCAGCACCCTCTGCCTAATGTAAAGTAAAGTAAAGATCATTCAGGGTGCCTGGAGGAGCTCAAAGCCTAAAACCAGGAGCGCCTAAAGGACACCAACGCAAATACCCCAAGACCACCTCACCCTCTCAGGACACGGAGGTGCAAGGCGGCAGGGAGTAAGCAAACATACAACCGCTAGGACAATCATGCCTAATCAAGTCGTAGTGCTCTAACTATAACGTCCCTGATACGTATGGTTTTTTCAGTAAATTTCTAAGGTTTTTTTAAATGCTAATTCCTAACTATAACGTCCCTGAGATCTATGGTTTTTTCAGTGAAAATATATATATAAATCCAATTCCTCCAATGCCCATGGTGATAGAAGGCTCCACTCAGCTGCAGGCATATTTTATCAAATTTATTCGGCCAGAACGTGACAACAAGGAGTGCCACCTCCGACGCATTTCGGCAAATCCTTACTCATGGGGTATGGCCAGCAAACCGTTAATCACATGACTGTTTCCTTTTAATTATGCGGAAGGCACTTTTGATGGGCCAACCACTCGGACTAAAACATGATGCATTATGGTAAATGTTCACGATTTCAAAATCATCATATGTCCAAATGGACATCCAAGAGGCACATATCTGATGTCATTAAAAAACCCAGTCCATATTATTAAACCCTTCAATGGGTGCTCTTTGGTCATGTTTCATTAATTACAAGCCATGCAGTCCCATATCTCGCCCAAATCACAAGCAAATCATAGGTCCTTTACGCAGAAATCTGTGGCAACACGGGCCATCCGTGAATGTCCTGGCGGCACCGTGCTGACATTGACAAGGTGGTGCAGTCCTGTACCAGCATCGGGCTATACCATCAAATATAAATCCAATTCCCCCAATGCCCATGAAGAAAGAAGGCTGCACTCAGCTGCAGGCATATTTCATCAAATTTATTCGGCTAGAACATGACAACATGTGGTTCAGTGCACATCGTGAGCGAGGCAAGCCATGACCCGTAGCGTTTCTATTGCTCCGTAGTGAGTGAGGGGGAGACGCAACGCCCAGCAGCAGCAGCAGAGGCACAAGCCCAGCCCAGATGGAAGAGTCTGGTCGTAGGCTTCTTAGCGGGAGCTTCCGCGGTAAGTGGAAAGCGTGGCCGCCATTAGTAGGTGGCCCCAGTGAGAGTGAGCCCTTGGCGGTATTGCAGGGGCGGCCCGATTAGATCGGACGCAGCCTGTGATCCCGCCCTGTTTGCACTGCTAGCCTTTGCCTCTCCTTTCGCCTGCTCCCACGCTGGTGCTCTGGCCTTTAATTCCTGCACACTTCGTATCCTCAGCACCCTCTGCCTAATGTAAAGTAAAGTAAAGATCATTCAGGGTGCCTGGAGGAGCTCAAAGCCTAAAACCAGGAGCGCCTAAAGGACACCAACGCAAATACCCCAAGACCACCTCACCCTCTCAGGACACGGAGGTGCAAGGCGGCAGGGAGTAAGCAAACATACAATCGCTAGGACAATCATGCCTAATCAAGTCGTAGTGCTCTCGGTCGCAACAATTTCCATGCTTTATAGACGGAGCAAAAAACTGCACCAGTAACCCACCATGAGATCAGAAAAAGTTAGGGGCACAGCAGGTAACCCACAACATAAATCCTAAAGGGAGGGAGAAGACCAACAAGGGGACCAACAAGCAATGGAAGACTTCAGCAGGCTCCAGGAATTGCAATTGGAATTGGAATTTGATCAAGGTCAAGATCCAGATCAAGAAAAAGATAAGGAGAGGTAAAATAGATGACATCAAAAAAGTGAACCATATTCTTACTATCGCCACTGCTCCCCTATTAAAACCAGCACCAAACCCAGTAAGCGGGCTCTCATAACAGACTTCTTAAAAGTATCCCGCAGTCTATTTCCGGAGAAGCAAAAGGCCCATAAAACAGTCAAGGAAGCCAAGGAAGCTAAGGAATACAATCGCTAGGACAATCATGCCTAATCAAGTCGTAGTGCTCTCTGTCGCAACAATATCCATGCTTTATAGACGGAGCAAAAAACTGCACCAGTAACCCACCATGAGATCAGAAAAAGTTAGGGGCACAGCAGGTAACCCACAACATAAATCCTAAAGGGAGGGAGAAGACCAACAAGGGGACCAACAAGCAATGGAAGACTTCAGCAGGCTCCAGGAATTGCAATTGGAATTGGAATTTGATCAAGGTCAAGATCCAGATCAAGAAAAAGATAAGGAGAGTAAAATAGATAACATCAAAGAAGTGAACCATATTCTTACTATCGCCACTGCTCCCCTATTAAAACCAGCACCAAACCCAGTAAGCGGGCTCTCATAACAGACTTCTTAAAAGTATCCCGCAGTCTATTTCTGGAGAAGCAAAAGGCCCATAAAGCAGTCAAGGAAGCCAAGGAAGCTAAGGAAATCAAGGGGGACAGGCCAGGCAATAACATTAATGAGACACATAGAGATAATCATAGCAAAAACAACATCAAAATAGCAAACAAGGTTGGTACAGAACAAGCCTACCACAACAGAAGGTGTACGCTGTGCCAGTCCTACACAGGGATGTTTGAGCTCATTTATTGTCCACCAAGGACCCTATCATCAGGCCGTAGAGGCTGTAGTCCATAATGCCCCAGGATTAACCTGGGAGTCCATGTCCAAACAATGGATCTGCCAGGCTCAATCAAGCCAACTAAGCAAACAATACCAGCAACAACAAATTGCTCTGCAGTGCCCTGAAGTGCAGTGCCCTGAAGACAACCTGGTGCTCTGGCAGGACAGCATCGATAGCTCCTGCGCATTACTATACTCATCGGTCGACCCACAACCTCTCTATCAACTTGGGGGTCTAATAGCCTGTGGGCAAGAACAAGTCCCCGCCAATTTAGAGATATCAATTAACCGATCTCAAATTGCACAGCAGTTGGAACAGGGACTAGCTCAACAAAAGAAAAAGGGGGCAGTGGCCCATGAGTCCCACGAGGCTGAAGTACTCAAGCCAGTCAGCCTCTTAGAAGCACAAAACTTATGTGAATCTGAGCAACCAAGAAACACCAAGGAACAAGGGGGACAATTTTCAATGGAACCACAAGAAGGCCCACCAACAGGACCATTTTGATACAACTACTAGGCACCATGAAAACGATCAGATCAGCTATGACCTATCATAGTGAATGAGTTTTGGTAAACTCCTAGGGATAGTGTTGCTTGTCAAGAATCACACTGTGAGTCAGTGTGCATTTGGGAACCACTGTGAGAGAAGCATTTGGTAACATTATGTATTTGCTGACAGATAAGTGTTTTAAAACCTGTCATGTTGTCAAGTTTTAGTAGCCTTAGAAGTCAGTCTTTGCTAATGCATTGATAAAATGAGTCAGGCTTTGACACTGTGAGGTGGATTACGACCAGAGGGGAAAGTATTCGAATACCGATCTGCATAATTGGAAGCCGATACTACGATCCACATCATAACAGATGCCTTTTCCCCGCCCCACAGTACGACAGACTTGACCCGAAAGTCGTTTCTACCGGAAGCGAAAGAACACAACAGCCTAACCAATCAGGAAGCGGTCAAAGAGGTCAGGAGCAGCAGAAAAAGGCGGAAGGAGAAACAACCAGCACGCCTGCTGGAAGGAAGTCGATAACGACGGAAGAAGATGCCGATAAAGCCGAGGACGCCGCTATCTTCCGAGGGACCGCCGAGGACTCCGCAAGCGAAGATCTGAAGGATTCCGACGTCGGCGCTGAAGACTGGTGGATCCCGGGGAATACGCACGAGCTGCCACAACACAGGAGAGTTGTGGAAGACAGTGGTAAGTAACGGGTACCGCGGGAAGAGTGCGGGAGTGGGGAGGGACAATCTAGAAAGTGCGTTTATTATTTGTTTTCTTTGCCTTCAAATTGCCCTGTAACCCCCCACCCTTTTGTTCTGCATAGTCAACGCTCATAAAAGACGACACCCCAAAGGCTCGTACTTGTCAAGAATCTGGGGAGCAGTGCTATTTATTTCCCTCTTGCAGTAAGCCCCCCTCTTCCGCATATTTTAGAATTAATAAAAGAAGAGACTCCCAAATAACCAATAGATAATAAAAGAAAGGAGACCCGCACCTGCCAGCAGCGTAGAAGCATCCACCCTGGTTAAATCAGTGACCCTCCCTCATGCTCTTGTCTCAAACTTCACACGTGGTGTGGTGATGGACTATTTAATAATAAGCGCAGGATAAGGTCAGTGACCGTTGTTTCTTTTGTTTTCTTTGAGTGATTCCACTACCCCGGGGGACACCGTACCAAAGATGCATTATGGTAAATGTTCACGATTTCAAAATCATCATATGTCCAAATGGACATCCAAGAGGCACATATCTGATGTCATTAAAAAACCCAGTCCATATTATTAAACCCTTCAATGGGTGCTCTTTGGTCATGTTTCATTAATTACAAGCCATGCAGTCCCATATCTCGCCCAAATCACAAGCAAATCATAGGTCCTTTACGCAGAAATCTGTGGCAACACGGGCCATCCGTGAATGTCCTGGCGGCACCGTGCTGACATTGACAAGGTGGTGCAGTCCTGTACCAGCATCGGGCTATACCGTCAAATATAAATCCAATTCCCCCAATGCCCATGAAGAAAGAAGGCTGCACTCAGCTGCAGGCATATTTTCATCAAATTTATTCGGCTAGAGCATGACAACATGTGGTTCAGTGCACATTGTGAGCGAGGCAAGCCATGACCCGTAGCGTTTCTATTGCTCCGTAGTGAGTGAGGGGGAGACGCAATGCCCAGCAGCAGCAGCAGAGGCACAAGCCCAGCCCAGATGGAAGAGTCTGGTCATAGGCTTCTTAGCGGGAGCTTCCGCGGTAAGTGGAAAGCGTGGCCGCCATTAGTAGGTGGCCGCAGTGAGAGTGAGCCCTTGGCGGTATTGCAGGGGCGGCCCGATTAGATCGGACGCAGCCTGTGATCCCACCCTGTGTGCACTGCTAGCCTTTGCCTCTCCTTTCGCCTGCTCCCACGCTGGTGCTCTGGCCTTTAATTCCTGCACACTTCGTATCCTCAGCACCCTCTGCCTAATGTAAAGTAAAGTAAAGATCATTCAGGGTGCCTGGAGGAGCTCAAAGCCTAAAACCAGGAGCGCCTAAAGGACACCAACGCAAATACCCCAAGACCACCTCACCCTCTCAGGACACGGAGGTGCAAGGCGGCAGGGAGTAAGCAAACATACAACCGCTAGGACAATCATGCCTAATCAAGTCGTAGTGCTCTAACTATAACGTCCCTGATACGTATGGTTTTTTCAGTAAATTTCTAAGGTTTTTTTAAATGCTAATTCCTAACTATAACGTCCCTGAGATCTATGGTTTTTTCAGTGAAAATATATATATAAATCCAATTCCTCCAATGCCCATGGTGATAGAAGGCTCCACTCAGCTGCAGGCATATTTTATCAAATTTATTCGGCCAGAACGTGACAACAAGGAGTGCCACCTCCGACGCATTTCGGCAAATCCTTACTCATGGGGTATGGCCAGCAAACCGTTAATCACATGACTGTTTCCTTTTAATTATGCGGAAGGCACTTTTGATGGGCCAACCACTCGGACTAAAACATGATGCATTATGGTAAATGTTCACGATTTCAAAATCATCATATGTCCAAATGGACATCCAAGAGGCACATATCTGATGTCATTAAAAAACCCAGTCCATATTATTAAACCCTTCAATGGGTGCTCTTTGGTCATGTTTCATTAATTACAAGCCATGCAGTCCCATATCTCGCCCAAATCACAAGCAAATCATAGGTCCTTTACGCAGAAATCTGTGGCAACACGGGCCATCCGTGAATGTCCTGGCGGCACCGTGCTGACATTGACAAGGTGGTGCAGTCCTGTACCAGCATCGGGCTATACCATCAAATATAAATCCAATTCCCCCAATGCCCATGAAGAAAGAAGGCTGCACTCAGCTGCAGGCATATTTCATCAAATTTATTCAGCTAGAACATGACAACATGTGGTTCAGTGCACATCGTGAGCGAGGCAAGCCATGACCCGTAGCGTTTCTATTGCTCCGTAGTGAGTGAGGGGGAGACGCAACGCCCAGCAGCAGCAGCAGAGGCACAAGCCCAGCCCAGATGGAAGAGTCTGGTCGTAGGCTTCTTAGCGGGAGCTTCCGCGGTAAGTGGAAAGCGTGGCCGCCATTAGTAGGTGGCCCCAGTGAGAGTGAGCCCTTGGCGGTATTGCAGGGGCGGCCCGATTAGATCGGACGCAGCCTGTGATCCCGCCCTGTTTGCACTGCTAGCCTTTGCCTCTCCTTTCGCCTGCTCCCACGCTGGTGCTCTGGCCTTTAATTCCTGCACACTTCGTATCCTCAGCACCCTCTGCCTAATGTAAAGTAAAGTAAAGATCATTCAGGGTGCCTGGAGGAGCTCAAAGCCTAAAACCAGGAGCGCCTAAAGGACACCAACGCAAATACCCCAAGACCACCTCACCCTCTCAGGACACGGAGGTGCAAGGCGGCAGGGAGTAAGCAAACATACAATCGCTAGGACAATCATGCCTAATCAAGTCGTAGTGCTCTCGGTCGCAACAATTTCCATGCTTTATAGACGGAGCAAAAAACTGCACCAGTAACCCACCATGAGATCAGAAAAAGTTAGGGGCACAGCAGGTAACCCACAACATAAATCCTAAAGGGAGGGAGAAGACCAACAAGGGGACCAACAAGCAATGGAAGACTTCAGCAGGCTCCAGGAATTGCAATTGGAATTGGAATTTGATCAAGGTCAAGATCCAGATCAAGAAAAAGATAAGGAGAGGTAAAATAGATGACATCAAAAAAGTGAACCATATTCTTACTATCGCCACTGCTCCCCTATTAAAACCAGCACCAAACCCAGTAAGCGGGCTCTCATAACAGACTTCTTAAAAGTATCCCGCAGTCTATTTCCGGAGAAGCAAAAGGCCCATAAAACAGTCAAGGAAGCCAAGGAAGCTAAGGAATACAATCGCTAGGACAATCATGCCTAATCAAGTCGTAGTGCTCTCTGTCGCAACAATATCCATGCTTTATAGACGGAGCAAAAAACTGCACCAGTAACCCACCATGAGATCAGAAAAAGTTAGGGGCACAGCAGGTAACCCACAACATAAATCCTAAAGGGAGGGAGAAGACCAACAAGGGGACCAACAAGCAATGGAAGACTTCAGCAGGCTCCAGGAATTGCAATTGGAATTGGAATTTGATCAAGGTCAAGATCCAGATCAAGAAAAAGATAAGGAGAGTAAAATAGATAACATCAAAGAAGTGAACCATATTCTTACTATCGCCACTGCTCCCCTATTAAAACCAGCACCAAACCCAGTAAGCGGGCTCTCATAACAGACTTCTTAAAAGTATCCCGCAGTCTATTTCTGGAGAAGCAAAAGGCCCATAAAGCAGTCAAGGAAGCCAAGGAAGCTAAGGAAATCAAGGGGGACAGGCCAGGCAATAACATTAATGAGACACATAGAGATAATCATAGCAAAAACAACATCAAAATAGCAAACAAGGTTGGTACAGAACAAGCCTACCACAACAGAAGGTGTACGCTGTGCCAGTCCTACACAGGGATGTTTGAGCTCATTTATTGTCCACCAAGGACCCTATCATCAGGCCGTAGAGGCTGTAGTCCATAATGCCCCAGGATTAACCTGGGAGTCCATGTCCAAACAATGGATCTGCCAGGCTCAATCAAGCCAACTAAGCAAACAATACCAGCAACAACAAATTGCTCTGCAGTGCCCTGAAGTGCAGTGCCCTGAAGACAACCTGGTGCTCTGGCAGGACAGCATCGATAGCTCCTGCGCATTACTATACTCATCGGTCGACCCACAACCTCTCTATCAACTTGGGGGTCTAATAGCCTGTGGGCAAGAACAAGTCCCCGCCAATTTAGAGATATCAATTAACCGATCTCAAATTGCACAGCAGTTGGAACAGGGACTAGCTCAACAAAAGAAAAAGGGGGCAGTGGCCCATGAGTCCCACGAGGCTGAAGTACTCAAGCCAGTCAGCCTCTTAGAAGCACAAAACTTATGTGAATCTGAGCAACCAAGAAACACCAAGGAACAAGGGGGACAATTTTCAATGGAACCACAAGAAGGCCCACCAACAGGACCATTTTGATACAACTACTAGGCACCATGAAAACGATCAGATCAGCTATGACCTATCATGCCGACAAGCTGGATACCCAAGTCGAGCTACTAAATGTCTTAGCATTATACATTCAGGGGATAGAACAAAAGTTGCATGACCTAAACACCATGATAATAAAGGTACACCAAGCGCAGGACATCACATACCATATTTTCCACTGTTACCAAATAATCGATAAGCTCGCAAGTGTCCCAACTATAATGTCAGAGTTGTTTAGGGCAGTCAGGGAAACACAAACTAACTCCATAACACCTATGGAAAGAGACCCCAAGGAAACAGACAGAGTCAGTGGGGACACCTCCAGCATTAACATCAAAAGATCGAAAGAGGAAATCAAGTCTCAAGAAGGCAAAAGTAGAATTCTACCTGATGCCGAGATAGGGTCCGAACAACCAGATGAACAACCACATTTAGAAGGTTCATCACCAGCTCCTAATCAAAGTAATTTATCAAAGGAAGCTGTAAAAAGCAAGGAGCAAATAAGCTTGAAAACACCCCTCACAAAGAATGGAAACGCCTGAGGAAAGCAAGGAAAAGTAAACTAAACAAAGCCATTCCACAATTATCATTGACATCCACTCGGAAAAGTCAAGATAAAGGTGATGAAAGCAACAGCAGTGCAGATAGCACGCCGGATCATAACAACCCGGCAATAAAAGAGCCTGCCGCTCCAAGAAACCACAATGCACAAAAAAACGAAACTTTTTCAAAAAGTAAAATATAAAACATATTCAAATCACAACAAGGAAAGAAACAATAAAAACAGCTACAAACCAAATCTCACAGGAATTAGAGATAAAAACAAGCAAAATCTGTATGCAGGACGTGGCATTTAGAGGGAAAGGAGTCATACTGGCGCGTATCGTTAATATCAAAATCAAAACTAACCCACAGTCCCAGAGGGTTAGAGAGCTCATTGAATGCACAAAACAAGATCAAGCCGAACATACCCATCCCGTTGAAACATATCACCAAGGCTCAATAGAAGCATCAAAAGGGACCCCGATCAACCATACAAAACCACAATTGCTCACTGCTCAAGGCCAGATAGAATTGGTCCCACATTATAAGTCGAGGGGAGCCCACGATATATTGAATCGAAGCGCTATAATAAGGCTACTCAAATCTCTTCCAGCCCTGAGACATATTACATCTAGGGACCTGGAAAGAATTGAATTCAAACCTAACCCAAACCAAATAGGGCCTGAAATAACAATAGCCACTTGGATAGATCACTCGATCATTGAACAGCTCTTGAAGCACAAGGAGGCGTTTGCATCATGGGGTATAGAATTAAAAAAGGCGGAACCACCTTGTTATCCAAGCCCACTACAACAGCCCTACTGGGCCAAGCGAAGGACGAAACCCAATCAATAAGACAAATCACAATCACAATATCACTTTCAGAAACATCCAATAAAGAGGATAACCAGCATTGGAGACCCCCTAAACATACAACAAGGAGCTGCATGAACAAAAATCCACAAAAACTCAAATACATTACAGGGCTGTATAATCTGCTCCTGGAACGTGAATGATTTGGACTCCAAAATAGAGGAAATTTACTTTGCTGACTTCATTCTACAGTTTGACATACTACTATTGCAAGAAACATGGCAGACAACAAATACCCCAATCGTAGGTTACAAAGAACATCTTATCCCAGCTAAAAAGGAGGCAGTACACGGAAGAGCCAAAGGTGGCCTATCAATCTATATCTCAACAGATATTATATGATAAGAAGAAAATATCGACTTAGACTCCCCTCTGGATGCAATGTATTAAACTTACAGTCTCCACCACCTGTACCTTGCTAATTCTAAACATCTACATGCACCCTGCATATAAGCACAAGGGGAGAGACATCCAACAATTGGTTGTCGCCCTCAAAACCCTAAAGCTTACCTACCCATATGTCACCATAATACTGTCCGGGGATTTCAATATGAACCTGATGCAAGGCCAGGAAAAAATCTACCAACACACATGAAGGCCAGGAATGACAATACAACTAGACGTGACACTTCGGGTAAGAAATGTGCTGCACTACTGGATAACCAATCATTGTACACCTTAAATGGTCGAGGTTCACAAGATAGACCGGCAGCTTTTACAAGAGTGACAGCAAAATCAGGAGCAACCATCAATTTCACTCTAGTAGATCCCGATCTATTTCCTTTCATCACGAAATTTCAAGTAATAGAAAGAGTAGACAGCGACCACTATCCTCAATCTTTTATATTAACCAACATTCAAGTAAAGTCCCGGCCAACCTGTGCTCTCACACAAGTCACCCAACTGTACAATCTAAAACGATTAACATGGAATAATAACACCCTAGATGCAATTATGAAGTCCTGCTTTTCTCTATTGCCCTATACTGCCGCAAAACCATTAGAGATAGAGGCCTGGGAGTCTCATGTCAACAGCCTAAACAGAAAGTTCTCAAACAGTTCTAAAAAACAAAATCTGCTAGGATTGGTGGGTCAGCCTGGTACACTCACACCCTAAGGATAAAAAAAGACAACTAAATAAAGCTCTCAGACAAATGCGAACTCATGGCCTACAACCCTCTCGGCAGGCCCCGACCATAATCAAACAAATGAAAAGTGACCTAAAAAAGAGATTTGTGCAGCAAAGTGCACATGCAACAAGCAATTCTGGACGAAAATGCTTTAAGTCAGCCGACAACAAAATTCAGAAGAGTTTTGAGCTCAAATCAATGTCCTACTAAACGCAAAAAATCAGCATTATAATTCTGACATAACCGAACAGGCATGGATAGCTCATATAGTAGCTATATTTAACACACAGATAGTCCCTGGCACAACCATTAACATGACACATTGAAGGCGAGACGGTTTAGCGCCATCACTTCTAGAGACACTCCAATCAAAGAGCTCTGGATGGCTGTGACACCGAGACTAACCTTCCAGGCCCCAGATTCCACGACCTGTATATTGAACCTGATAGACCACAGCAACCCCCAAGTCAAACAACCAGAAGGCAAACGTCAGCGAGGTCCATTTGAAACATCAGGGTCAGACCCACCAATCCCCTATCTACAGGTTACACACAAACAAGTATTGAACGCAATAAAAAAACAGAGGTCCAACGGGGTGCCGGGACCAAGCGGCTTGCCTAAAGCCCTATATATTACGGGACTCTCCAAAATTGGGGAAAGGGAGAATATCAAGACTGCAATACGCTGACGACATCATGTTGTTATCTCAAACGCCTGCGGCCTCCAACGACTGATAAACCAACTAGCAGAATACACAGCTGCAACTCAATTAGACATAAACTTAAAAAAACAAGGTTATGTGTTTCTCAAGCCCACACAAAAAGATACTGAATGCTGACTGGCCTTCGTGAGGCATGGGTTGCCGATGGATTGGAGCTGGATGACGAGGACTGGGTGTCTGCGGTGGCCTCCCCGAAAGAGGTGGCCATACCGGCCCGCCTTCGTTTCGTCCAGCTCAAAATACTCCACAGGGTCTACGTTACGGGGCCGGTTCTGATGCGTATGGGATATGCCGTGGATGGGCTGTGTAAGTGTGGGTGTGGTTCGTTAGGGACCTTCTTCCATACTTTGTGGGAATGCCTGGAGGTGGCGCGATTCTGGCGTGGTGTACATGCGGTGTTGCAATCGGTCACGCATGTGACGCTGTTTCCCGAGGCTAGGAGATGTCTGCTAAATGTGTGGGAGCCGACTGATTACACGGTGCCGCAGACGTGGTGGGTGACTCTGGGATATATGGTGGCCAAGCGTGTCATAGCCCAATTGTGGGGCTCCCAGAGGTCACCAACGGTCTCGGTGTGGAAGGACAACATGGATTGGTGTATGTTTCGGGAGCCGGTAGTGTATGTGGCGAGAGGTAAGCCTGGGAAATGGGTGAAAGTGTGGGGCCCCTGGAACTCCTATCATGGCGGGATTTGTACCCCGCCGCTGACGCCTGATTTGGCAGTGGCCCAGTCTCCCTAGTCTGCTTGTTACCTTGGTTCTGGGTATCGTTTTCACTTTGTTTCCGTCCTGGCCCGTCCCCCCCCCCTATTCCTGTGGATCAGTAGGGTCCTCCCCAGGGGAGCTCATAATGCTGCTTTGACGTTTGCTGCCTTGTGGATTTGTTTGTAGTTTCTTATAAAAAATGGAACCGCCATTTGGGGGCTCCGGACGGTGTGGCCACCAACGCTTCCTTCGACTTCTGGGACCTTTATCACTTGCCGCTTGTGTTTAATAATTGTGTTTATGCTTCCACTGTTTGCTAGCGGCCGGCCTGAAGGTTGTAGGCCCATCCTTCTATATCTTTTGCATTCTGTAATAAAGGTTTAAAAAAAAAAAAAAAAAAAAGATACTGAAATTTACTTGGACAATCAACAGTAACTGCCTGGATCAGGAGGGAACATACAAATATCTGTGAGTAACATTAGATGGCCACCTTAACGACAAGCAATATATAGAACAGTGGAAAATAAAAACAAAACAGCTACTATTTGCATTTAAAACCTTGCAAAAAAAACTTAGCGACTGTTCGACGACTCACTTATTAAAGGTTGTGGCAGCAAAATTTTTGCCATCAATCATGTATGGTTCGGAACTCCTAAACACAAAGGACGCAATAATTCTGAACATCGCCCAAACCATCCTCTTCAAAAACCTATTCACAATTCCGCACCACAATCCTCAAGCCTGGATTAGATTAGATTAGAATTCGGGTTTAAAAAACAGATCCCGTCAAGACAAGGAGCGCTGGTAAAATACTATTGGAGAATGCGGGCAGCGGAGGAATAGTCTCTGCCACACTACTGCTGGCTAGAGGTTGAAAGGCAATCCAGATTGAGTAACTTGGTTTATCCATCTCTGAAGCAATCGATTGTAGCTCTAAAGTTAGAGGAAGCTTGGCACATAATACCATCCTATCCGGAGTTCAAATGAATAGTCAATAAAACGATCCAGCAAATATCTCAGGAAAAAGATAAAGCCTCATTGACTACAAAAATCAATGCATGGATGGTGTTGCCAACATATGAAATGTTAAAGCCTCAACCATACCTGTCGGAACATTTTGCAAATCGCACAAAGCAGAAACTGATTTTACTGATACTGGGAGTTTATTCATCAAAAGTCCTAATCCCAAAAAGGAAACGGACCTGGCCCTCAATGGACTGCCGCCTTTGTGGACAAAGAGATTAATCATTGCTCCACCTACTTTGCATTTGTCCGGCATTATTAGCCATACGGAAAGAACTCTTGCGGCCCATAATAAAAAGAGAACAAATAAGGACTTGTAGATCCGCCGTAATAAAATGCTTAGGAGGCTCGACAGTACAACTGGCAGGTAAAGCAATAACGTTTTTGAGCTTAGCTGCAAACGAACTAGAAAAGAGAGCTAGAGAACTTGAACCGGCAAGGCATGCACGGTGATGAAGTGCAATTAATCAGTCTTCAGTCTTTTTGCTTACAGCACGATGCACTTTACCTTGGAGAAATAGTAGGGATTCATCAATGGCACTAGCACTTTATCTCAGATGACCAAGCTGAACCTAAAAGATCGCTTATTGGAAAAATACACACAAAGACTTGGGGACATATTTACAATGAGGCGATAAAAAGTTATCGCCGCTTTTGCGGCCGTTTTCGGCCGAAAAGCGGCGATAATTTTATCGCTATATTAGCAAGGTCACGCTAACGCGTGAAACCTTGCTTTAGCATTGGGGTTCCTGACCTGACATGACAGGAGAAATGTCGCTAAGCGACATTTCTCCTATCATCAAGCCCCACGCTATGAAGCATAGCGACAGGAAAAGTAGCGATAACCCCTGTTATCGCTACTTTACTTACGCCTGCTTCAGGACTGACTTAGCCATGATAGCCTATGGAAGGTGGATATCATGGCTAAGTTTGTGAGTCCCTATCAACAAGCTAACCTGAGATTATCGCTGGGTTTCCAGCGATGATCTCTTGTAAGCCAGTTAGCGTGAGGATTTTTATTGCTATTAAGATAAGCGTTGCTAATAGCACGCTATCTCAGCGATAAAAATCCACGCTAGCCGGTGAAAATTATCCTAGCGCTAAGTGCGCTTTGCGATAACTATTGCCGGTTGTTGTTGCTATGCCCCATAGTGTTTAAGAAACATACATTTCCTTTTAAATGAATATCGCCATTTTATCCGCTAATCGCCCCAGGGCAACTCTGAGAGATTACTTAACTAACCTAGCCAGACACAGCTGAAGTATAACCACCTAAGAACTACTGGGCAGATTTATGTTTCCTGGCGCATCCCTGCAAATCAGCAGGGATGGGCCAGGAAAGATGCGTCACACAAGTTACCCTTGAGCCACCACAGATGCGCCGCATTTACAATGCAGTGCATCGTGGCGCAAGGATAAACAGATGCGTGATGCATCTGATGGCATAAGGGCTGCGCATTGCTGGAGTCGTGTTGCAAGCACGATGCAACCCCAGCAATGCTCAGGGGCTGCCCATAGCTAACATGCTGTGTCATGCCTTACGCCTGCTTCAAGCAGGCTCAGGGTTTTGACGCAGCAGCGTCGGAAAAGTGACTCAGTGAAATCTTGTAGATTTCACTGCGTCACTTTTCCGAGGCTTTTTCCGACGGAACGCCCACCCTGCATACATTAAACCTGACGCAGGTTTAATGTAGCGCAGGGCTTTACAACTTGACGCATCTCCCTAGATGCGTCACGTTGTAAATAAGGCGCAACATGGCGCATGGTTTACGCCGCCGCTGCGTCACAGAAGTAACGCAACGGCGGTGTAGATGTCTCGCAAAGGGCTTGTAAATCTCCCCCAATGTATTTTATAGCATGACTGACTATCACAAGAAATTTTTATGAGAATTTATCAATTAATCTGTACCTTGCTCATGAATTTTACGTGTATCAGCGGTCATGCCGTTCTTTTTATGATTTAAATAAAGTAATTTCTCTCACAAATCCATGTATTTATGAGTTTTACTGTGGAATATGTAGTCTTTAGACAATATGGGTGATAGGTTTATTACAATGGTACTTTCTACGTAATTACATGAGTAGAGCCTAAGTGTTTCATTAGTGCATGTGTGTCTCAATATTTCATTGACTGCATGTTTTGTAAGTGGGTATTTAGATGGCTGCTTAGGTTCTGCACAAATGTTATAATTGTTGCATTTTTAAAAAGTGTTGAAGAAGGAGAGATGTAGTGAAACAGAAAAAACGAGTTGGGAGAGTAGTTGAGAAGGCCTTTGCTTTGAAGAGGAAGCTTTTCATTTTGATTCTAAATAGAATGAAGACTCTTGACAAAATAGTGTTGTACATGAGGTGTCAAAACCAGAAGGGAAGATTAGTGAATAAAACTAACTGTTGTACAGTTTTAGTGGAGAATAAATACATACTTCTTGTACAGAGACTATCTTTAACCCCTTCCATGCTCATAAGCACAAGTGCAAGTGAACTCATGACGGAACCATTCCATCATGAGCACACTTGCAAAAAATCCCTTTGCTGTAAAAAGCAGAGGGATTTCACATTTTTATTTTTTTGATTTGGGAGGTGGGGAAGAGCTTCTCAAACCTTCCAAAGCAAGGTTTATGTTATCATTGTAAGGACGATCTCGCACATTACAATGAAAACGAAACTGAAACTTAGTTTCAGCTTCACAGTTTTGGGGCTTGTGGGATTATTAGGCCTGGGCGGTAAATTCCGTTCCTCTTGCGGAATTTGCAGAATTTGGGTAATTGCGCATTCTGCGGAGAACGAGGAATTGCAAAAACTTCCACAATCCATGCCTTCTCTGAATTGTTTGCTTGTTTGCGCTTTCAAAATGAATGTTTGCAAGATATTTCCCCCCGAGCACGCAAACAGCGTTCTCAAACAGGAAAAAGGCCTCTCAAAGAGGCGGAACAAGCAATTCCGCATGTTCGCAGGACTCTGCGTGCTCGCAAAGATATTTTACCATTTCGCTGAACTTTGTGTAGCGCGACTAGGCAAATTCTGCCCACCCTTAGGGGCTATCTCAGTCCCCTGAGCACCGAAACACATGGGTGAGGTATCGTTGAAAAGGGGAGAATCTCCCCTTTCCAATGGTACCAGTTGTTAGTGGATCCCTGCTTGTGGATCACCCCAGGAGGGCGATCACCAAGCAGGGATCCACCCACTAGCCACCAGGGAGGGCAGAGCGGCCCCTTGGGAAGGGGACTTTGCTACCCCCATAAAATATTGCCGCAGACAGTCTTTTTGCCTTCCCTGGGGGGCAGATGGGGTAGTAGCCCTCAATCTGCCCGCAAAGGGGTAGAAAGCACCCTTGACACGAGGGATAACTTTTTAAACCAGAATGGGCATCCCAATGCACCCCCTACACCCCAAAGAAGGAAAAATACTTTCTGCCCGCCAAGGGGCAGATGGGGGCAATAGCCCCTGATCTGCCCCCAGGAGGCAGAAAGCCCACAATGCACTAGGGATTGTTTATTTTATATACGTAGGGGTAGGGGCTTCCCGAAAAAGGCCACTGTGTTTCTGCTCCACAGGAGGCAGATGGGGGCAGTAGCCCCTGATCTGCTCCCCCGGGGGGGCAGAAAGCCCACAAGGCATCAGGAATTTCTTATATATATACATTGGGGTGGGGGATGCCCAGAATGGGCATGCCAATGCCCTCACCCCCCCCAAAAAAAAATACACCCGCATTCCTCAAAGGCTTCCAAGGAAAATAGTACCTCACTTGTGTGCAAAGTGCCTAGTTGTAAATCTTGAACCGTAGCTCTGCTGGCACCTAGGGAAACCTAGAAAATCTATACATTTTTGAAAACTAGACACCCAGAGGGTCCAGGATGGGGTGACTTGTCTGGCTCTCATCAGGTTCTGTTACCCAGAATAACTTGCAAACCTCAAGCGTGTTAAAAAAGCACATTTTCCTCAAGTTTCTGTTTTGCAAAGTTCTGGAATCTGCGTTGATCCACAAAATTCCACCCACCCCACATTCCCAAAAGTCTTCAGAGAAAAATGGTACCTCACTTGTTTGGGTAGGCCTACTGCCCGTGACATGAAACAGCCCAAAATGAAAAGTGGAAACGCCACATTTTCACAGTGAAAACGGACACTTTTTTTGCAAAGTGCCTAGTTGGAGATTTTGATCCCTAGCTCTGCCAGAACCTAGGGAAACCTAGGAAAACTATACATTTTGGAAAAATAGACACCCTTGGGAATCCAGAATGTGGTGACTTGTCTGGCTCTCACCAGGTTCTGTTACCCAGAAAACCTTGCAAACCTCAAACTTTGCACAAAAAAAAACATTTTTTTCTCAAATTTCTGTGGTGCATAGTTCTGGAATCTGCATGGAACTACAAAATTCCACCCACCCTGCATTCCCAATAGTCTTCAGACAAAAATGGTGCCTCACTTGTGTGGGTAGGCCTAGTGCCTGTGACAGAAAACGGGCCAAAAATCAACGTGGAGTGGATACACCATATTTTCACAGTGAAACTGACCCTATTTTTGCTAAGTGCCTAGCAGAATTTGAACCCTAGCTCTGCCGCCACCTAGGGAAACCTAGCAAACCTGTACATTTTTCAAAACTGAACACTCATGGAAGTCCAGGATGGGGTGACTTGACTGGCTCTCACTAGGTTCTGCTACCCAGGATGCCTTTCAACCTCAAACTTTGTCAAGAAAAATACATTTTCCTCACAGTTCTGTGTTGGAAAGTTCTAGGATCTGTGTGGATCCACCATATTCCACTCACCCCAGTTTCCTCAAAGTTTTCCAACAAAAATGGTACTTCACTTGTGTGGGTAGGCTTAGTGCCCGCCACAGGAAACGGCCCAAAATGCAATGTGGAAACACCACATTTTCAAAGTGAAAACTGACACTTTTTTTGCAAAGTGACTGGGTGTAGATTTTGAACCATAGCTCTGCCAGCACATAGAGAAAACTAGAAAAACTATACATTTTTAAACAACAAGTCACCGAGGGGAATCCAGGATGGGGTGACTTGTTGAGATCTCACCATTGCAAACCTCAAACTTTGCAAAAAGAAAAACACATTTTTCTCACATTTCTGTGTTGCAAAGTTCTTTAATCATCGTGGATCCACAAAATTCCACCCACCACACATTCCCAAAAGTCTTCAGAGAAAAATGGTACCCCACTTGTGTGGGTAGGCCTAGTGCCCGCAACATGAAACGGCCCAAAATGCAAAGTGGAAACACCACATTTTCACAGTGAAAACAGACACTTTTTTGCAAAGTGCCTAGCTTGAGATTTTGAACCATAGCTTTGCCAGAACCTAGGGAAACCTAGGAAAACTATACATTTTGGAAATTAGACACCCACAGGAATCCAGAATGGGGTGACTTGTCTGGCTCTCACCAGGTTATGCTACCCAGAATCCCTTGCAAACCTCAAACTTTGGAAAAACAACACATTTTTCTCAAATTTCTGTGGTGCAAAATTCTGGAATCTGAGTGGATACACAAAATTCAACCCACCCCGTATTCCCAAAAGTCTTCAGACAAAAATGATACCTCACTTGTGTGGGTAGGCCTAGTGCACGTGACAGGAAACGCCCCAAAAATCAGCGTGGATACTCCCCATTTTCACAGTGCAAAGTGCCTAGCAGAATTTGAACATAAGCTCTGCCGCCACCTAGGGAAACCGAACAAACCTATACATTTTTCAAAACTGGACACCCATGGGAGTCCAGGATGGGGTGACTTGTCTGGCTCTCTCCAGGATCTGCTACCCAGATCCCTTGCAAATCTCAAACTTTGTCAAGAAAAATACATTTTCCTCACATTTCTGTTTTGGAAAGTTCTAGGATCTGCGTGGATCCACAAAATTCCACTCACCCCGGATTCCACAAAGGCTTCTGAGAAAAATGGTACCTCACTTGTGTCGGTAGGCCTAGTGCCCGCAACAGGAAACTGCCAAAAACGCAATGTGGAAACACCACATTTTCAAACTGAAAACGGACACTTTTTTGTTGTTGTTATTTTACACACTAAAGAGGCAATATCAAACCACCCTGGACCGACCCCCCACCCCACCCCCCTGTTCAAACAGAGAAAATAAACAGATTAAATGTTGGATGGACCAACGAGAGTCACTTAAAGCAAAAAACTCATTCACGATAATAAAATCACTAGCAGCCATAATGGAATAAGCGTAATCCAGGAAAAAGGACCCTTAAGTTTGATAGTAGCTTGTGGGTCCTGCCTCTGGTGCTAAAGACATTAATATATTTTAAGACCAAAAAAAAGGGAAAAGAAAGAAAGAATAGAGGAGGGTAAGGGGCCCAACTTGAACTAGCCCTATGGTCCTGTCTGATCAAGCCAAACAATTAACCCCTTCAGCGCTGCGCGGATTCCCCCGCGGTGCTGAAGGGTTCGAGCGCGGGCGGGGCCATGACGGAACGGTTCCGTCATGAGCACAGCTCAACCGATGCTCATGACGGAATCGTTCCGTCATGAGCATGGAAGGGGTTAAAGGTTCCCAAATAGTTATGCCCCTCCTTTGCCCCTTGTGACCTTTTTTGGCATAGATAGCCTTCTCAAGATGACAAGTCGCGACTAATCGAGCCTGCCACTGAGAAAACATGCAGAGGTTATACAGATCCTCTAAACCATCATTGCTACAAAGATAAGTGCCCCGCCGTTCTTTCTGCTCTCCTCGTCTTGGATCCCTAACAGGATAGTCGTGGGGGTCAACTCAATGTCCTGAGAGATAACCCTCCCAAGAAAATCCTGTATTTTTACAAGGAGTGGAGCAAGTTTCGGACATGTGGCAAAAATTTGTACTGAGTCTACGCTAAACTCTGAACATCTAGCACACAACGTCCCCTTGTCTGTGCCCCATTTGGCGACTCTGCTAGGAGTATTATATAAAAAGAATACATTTTTAGAATATTGTGCCTGTAGTTTAGCCGACAGCAGATCTCTCTGGGCAGATTTCAAAGCATTATAGAACGTACTGTGTGGAAACTCCAACTTTGATTGCCATTTGTCTTCTATTCTGGGCAGGTCGTCAGGGGTTTGGCTATTCAATGCAGAATAGATAGAGCCAATACGAGATGGAACTGGGCCCATTAAGTTGTCGATAAGATCTATTTTCGCAAACCCTGAGAGACCGGCAGCCTTTCGAGACAGAAAATTGCTGGTCTTGCAGTCCATATTTGTTTTAAGATCGGCAAATAGATTAATTCCTTTGGTGGTGATTAAATCACCCAGTTTAATATACCGGCTTTGTACCAGTCTTGAAGATAAGACTTTCCACGAATAGCAGGCAAATTAGAATTCTTGTTAATAGGGCAGTAGTAGTTCAAACTCCCCAGCCCATAAATCCTGCGCACATTGGGAAAATGCTCATCAGAGTCTTAAATCTTACTTGTTTATAGTACCCAAAGGACATTTGTCGCCAAAGACAACCACGAGCCTCCACTCCTAATAATAGTTTGAAGGGCTGGAGTAAAAGAATCTTCCCCCAGTAGTTACGTGCTATACTGTAGGACTGAAGCCCAATAATCGAGTGTTATATTAGGAAAAGCCCATCCCCCCCTCTCCCTAGGAAGAGAAATTTGCTTGAGCTCCCATCTGGGATGAGAGTATGCCCGTACGAATTGTGTGAAGAGGTGTTGAAATTTCTGTAGCATGGTTTTATTGAACTCTAGTGGGATAGACCGGAAGAGGTAGAGTAACTTGAGAAAGTAAGTCATCTTAATGTCGTTGCCTCTACCCACTATGGTCAGATACAGATTGTTAATTCGATTGAGCGGTCTCTTAGTATCAGCTGCCAATGTGGTTAGGTTTTCTGCCACAATCTCGTCTGTGTTTGCAGTCACAGTCCCCCCCAAATATTTTGTCTCAGGAACAAACTGTCTGTCCACCCAATTAATTTTGTTGTTAAGAATAATCTGCGTTTTATTTTTGTTAAGTTTGTACCCCGAGATTTTCCCAAATTCTTGGGCATCCAATTCCAGAGCTACAATAGCACTCTCAGACTCCGGGGTGACTACAGCCAGGTCATCGGCATTAGACATAATTTTTGTGTCCCACCCGAATATGCTCACTGCCTGAATAGCTGAGTTGTTCTCTAATTTTTTTGATCAGGGGGTCTCTATATAGTGCGAAAAGCAAAGGGGAGCAAGGGCACCCCTGCCTGGTACCCCGTGAAATTTCGAATTGTTCAATTAGCCTCCCATTTATTGATACACTGGCTGTCGGGTTGAGGTAAAGGGCTTGAATAACTTGTGTTATCTTCAGCCCGAAGCCCATCTTTCTCATAACACCCCAAAGAAACTGCCAGCAGACCTGGTCGAATGCTTTTTCAGCATCTAGTAAAATTAGCGACATCGGGTCTCCTGTTACCTGGGCTGCATCAAACAACGTAATGGTCCGCCGAATGTGTTCGGTAGTGCCTTTCTTGGGAATAAACCTGTGTTCCATTTTGACACTAGAGGTTCAATTACTGAGGATAGTCTAATTGAAAGGATTTTAGAAAATATCTTCGAGTCGCAATTAATGAGAATAATCATCCTGTACGATCCCATTTCTAATGGTGATTTATCTTTTTTAGGAAATTTAGAGATTTTAGCATTGGACCAGGAAGCAGGCGGGGAAGCCCCGTTGAAGATGGATATTACCAAAGAAGTAAAAATAGTCTTTATTTGGGGGGCAAAAAGTTTATAAAACTCGACAGGGATACAGTCAACCCCTGCGGCCTTTCCTTCCGGTAAGCTAACTAAGGCTTGGGCGACATCCTCCCCAGTCGGGGGATCCTCAAGCTGGTCACGATTTTCCATGCTAAGTTGAGATAAATTATCTTCTACTAGATATTTAGTGATCTCTTCCTCTCTTGCGTCTGCTGGGCTACTGTTCTCCTCCGAATAAAGATTCAAGTAAAACTCTAGGAATCCCCTTTGGATTTCACTCGGATCATTAGTCTCCTCTCCGGTTGCAAGTTGGATCGAAAGTATTTCACTAGCTGTGACCTGCTGTAAGCCTAGTGATGCCGATGAGTTCACTACACTCATATTTTTTTTCCCTTGTCGAGGCCCATTTAGCTGCAACCTTCTTCGCAAACACAGACCCAATTTCTGCTTTAATGATTGTCACTTCAATTTGGGCAGGTTCTGTTTCCACCCCTGTTTGAACTGTTTGAATGAGTTTTTCCTCAGCCTTTTTTAGCTTTTCCTGGTGTTCAGAGATCAATGCTTTTTCTTTTTTGTTTTTCTTTATTGAAAAAAAACCTAAGGGTCTCTCCCCGGATGCCCGCCTTTAATGTGTCATAATTGAAGCTGACCCCACGTTTAGCTCAAGAAATTCTTGGATCCATGCTTGCATGCATATTCGATATCCTACGTCTTGTAATAATGCTTTCTCAAAGCTCCATTTCGGGACTTCCCTCCAATTTCCAAGCCCCCCAATATTTAAAACAAGCGGTTTGTAGTCCGACATAAAACACGGGGCAATATCTATGGCACAGTCACGGAGTAGAGAGGAGGAGATCAAAAAATAATCTAACCTAGCTAATGAGCCATGCAGGGCAGAGAAATAGATATAGCCAGGCAGAGTGGAATTTAGGCTAGTCCAAACATCACTGAGCCCATGGGTTTAAATTAGGTTTAATATTGCTTGGTATACTCGTGGCTTCCTACCAACATAAGTCCATTTTTCTTCAGCTTTCCAGTTGCAAGGTAGATTAATATTAAGGTCGCCACAGATAACGATTGGGGAGGGCCAGTGGGCAAGTTCTCCTGTAATCCAGTTAATGATCCCGGGGTCATCTGTGTTACTTCCGTAGATAGAGCATAAAGTGAAGGAAAAATTGGGGGGAAACAGCACTCTGCTATTACCCATCTGCCAGAGAGTCGGATTTCACACGGGTAGATCTTAAGGGTAATCTATTTTCGTCCATGACCCCTACGCCTTTTATTTTAGCACCCTGTGTAGTTCCCCAATGATTTTATATCCCAGTGAGTTCAATAAGTGTTTTTGTGAGCCTTCTATGTGTGTTTCTTGGAGGCTGACAATATCAGCTCCCAGAGAGCGTAAGCCCTGCGCTACGTTTTGTCTCTTCATAGCTTCATTCAATCCGCATATGATGACTGAAACAATTCTGAGGATGTTTATCTCATTTTTTTGAGCCTTTTTAGACATTTGGACCATTGTAGACAGTACCCTGATTGTGTTCTCCACATAAACAGTTTTCCAACCAAAAACCTTGAAATTGTCCTCATCCTAGTAAATATTTTTTTTGCGTTTTTTTTTCCTTTTTCAACGTTTTTTAATCCTTTCAAGGCGCTCAACTTTATGTGATTATTTACTTTAACAAGTGTTTTAACAAGTGACTGTGTACAAAAAAAGTGTCCTTAGTCCATCGAACTCAAAGCAATTTCCCACCCTACCCTCCACCCACCATAGAGCATTCAGGAAAACCCTGAGTGATGGTAGTCAGAAGTGAGTCTCTGCCACTAAACCACACATTAGAACAGTTTGTAGAGTTTCAGCTATATCTGTTCATACCGTGCAAAAAATAGAATATAAAGTAAGAAAAAAAGCAAATACAGGAAGATAAGAAATATAAATTCAAGAACATACCCTGCTTCATATACCTTTTACCCAAGTCTATTATAAAAATGCTCGGTGAGACAGATGATAGCTGTGCAATAGATTCTTGAGAAGGCTAGTCAGAGCAAGAGAATGCATAGGGAGAGAAGAAAAAGAAAAAAAAGATCAAGGTGAATGAACAAAGATGTTAGACATTTCCCCCCCCTGAAAAAATATAAAACAGGTGGGTGATCGCCTTTAGTTTTAACTTGAGCCCTTTTTTGACCTGCTTTCTCCCAGGTATCCCCCAGCCTTAATCTCGGACAAAAAAAATCTGGAAGCCCCATTAAATTTAACTTTCAGTCTGGCAGGGTTCATTAAGTACACTTGAGCTCCGAGCTGCTGGAAAGGGGGGATTAACTGAAGCAGGCGCTATCTTCACTCTACTGTCTGATGGCAAAAGTGAGGTTTGGCAAAGAATATTACACCATTGGACCCCTTCAGAGAATTAGGACGGGCTTGATCATAAACCAACTGCATGAGGAGAAAGTTTCCAAAGTACACCAGGAATGCCCTTGGTTTTCCTCTGGAGAAACTGCTGCCATCGCGTTGTTGCTTTAAGATAAAAGGGAAGCGATGTGCCCTCTGCACTTCGTGGTCCCAGTTCCAGCTAGGTTGATCAGGAAAAGATTATTGTAAGAGCTTCACTATGTAGCGCCTTGGATCTTCTCCCTCCATCCCTTCTGGAATTCCAAGTAAACGGAGATTATTTCTGCGTTGTCGATTTTCCTGTTCCTCCATTTTTGTCATTAGATCGAATAGGCAAGCCGCGTTGGAGGAACCTTGGTCTTTTACAGAGGAGACTTCTGTTTCCAAACTCTCTGTAAGACCTTCAACCATGGTTACACGGTCACTTATGTCAGTGCAGATTTTATTGTCTGATGGCAAAAGTCAGGTTTGGCAAAGAATATTACACCATTGGACCCCTTCCGAGAATTAGGACGGGCTTGATCATAAATCAACTGCATGAGGAGAAAGTTTCCAAAGTACACCAGGAACGCCCTTGGTTTTCCTCTGGAGAAACTGCTGCCATCGCGTTGTTGCTTTAAGATAAAGGGAAGCGATGTGCCCTCTGCACTTCGTGGTCCCAGTTCCAGCTAGGTTGATCAGGAAAAGATTATTATAAGAGCTTCACTATGTAGCGCCTTGGATCTTCTCCCTCCATCCCTTCTGGGATTCCAAGTAAACGGAGATTATTCCTGCGTTGCCGATTTTCCTGTTCCACCATTTTTGTCATTAGATCGAATAGGCAAGCCGCGTTGGAGGAACCTTGGTCTTTTACAGAGGAGACTTCTGTTTCCAAACTCTCTGTAGGACCTTCAACCATGGTTACACGGTCACTTATGTCAGTGCAGATTTTATTCAATTTTCGAATGCCCCCTTCTAGTTTTTTTGCAGCCTCTTTAGCTGAACGGTTATCATCATGAACCTCCTCTGAGGATTCTTTTATAGAGGTTAAAATGGAAGCTAAAGAGGGTTCAGCCTTGTCTTCTGGAGCATTTTCTACGTTCTCCCAAAGTGGCACATGAGTAACATCCTCATCAAGGGGGTAGGACATCTGTGATTCTGAATAGTCCCACTTAACTGGCTACGCCTTTTAGCCTTGCTTCTTGCCTTCCTAGGGTGTTGCACTGTTCCAGTGTCTGTAGGTGATTCCTCACTGTTATCTTCACTTGTATTAGACCCACCCTCATCTGTGGTAGTATCAGAGCCATCCAATACCAAGTAAAACTTTTCACCCCCTTGCTCCGGGGTCTAAGGGACTTGATGGCCAGAACTGGCTTCCAATTTCCGGATGTAGTTATTGGTGCCAGCTGCAGGGGGTTTGAGGGCTTCTTCTGAGAGACCAGATGTGGGGTCAGAAGATGCCATGATTCCCTGTACAGCTGGACCCCTGGTATCTTCTTCTGTGGGCGGACAAAAGGCACTATCAGATCTTCCGTGGCTTCATGTTGTCTGGTTAAAGTTCCCATCTCTGCTAATTGCATCGCTGCATGAGTTTCCTTTAGTGAAGTTATTTCTTGCTGGGAAGCTGGGTCAATTAGTTTCATTGGCAACGAGCCTTCAGGCGCGTTTTCAGGGGGAAATATGAGGATTGTGCGGTTGACCGTGGGATTTGTTGTGGAAGGTGGTGCCTTAAATTCAGAAAACAACTTGGCTTCCGAGAGCTGAGATCCCACTGCTTCCTTTTGTGCTCCACCCCCCCCCCCACACCCCCCCCCAAGCCTCCCTGTCAACTTCTTGTTGTAACTATCCTTCTGTTTGCCTTTGGGCTGGTTCTCCGCCAGTCCAACATCTCGGAGTTGGTGCTGGCTTGGGCTGCTCTCGATTTGTTGATTTTGCCTGTTTTAGCGCCCCTGGTCGTCATGACTTAGATCCGGCACCGCTGAGTTCTTTTGTGCAGCCGAATCACCAAGTTGAAGGAGGCTAACGCGGATACAAGTGACACAATGTAGCGCACCAGCCAGCAAATAAACAGAGTCCGAAGCCTCGGGTGCACTCGCAGTTACCGACACCCCGCGTACGTTTCCAAATTGTTCGGCATCCTTGATATGCATATCAAATGCAACCAGCTGAAGGTATAGACCGGTCACCGGCAGTCCACTTGCTCTCTGAGTCGGCATCAGCATCGCAGGGCACATAGCTGTTGATTGATGTGCCTGGCATGAGCGGCTGAGTGGCGTGAGTTCAAGCTAACTCCATCTTGCTCCCCTCCTACACTTTTTCTGCAAAGTGCCTATGTGTAGATTTTGAACCATAGATCTGCCGCATTATAGGGAAAACTAGCAACACTATACATTTTTAAATAAGAAGACACACAGGGGAATCCAGGATGGGGTGACTTGTTGGGATCTCAACCTTGCAAACCTCAAACTTTGTAAAAAGAAAAACACATTTTCCTCACATTTCTGTGTTGCAAAGTTCTGGAATCTGCGTGGATTCACAAAATACAACCCACCCTGTATTTCCCAAAGTCTTCTGAGAAACATGGAGCCTCACTTGAGTGGGTAGTCCTAGTGCTGCCAACAGGAAACGGCCCAAAATGCAGCATGGACACACAACATTTTCACACTGAAAAAATATACTTTTTTTGCAAAGTGCCTAACACATCTTGAACCCTAGCTCTGCCGGCACCTATGAAAACCTAGCAAACCTATACCTTTTTGAAAACTAGACTCCTAGGGGAATCCAGGATGGGGTGATTTGTCTGGCTCTCACTAAGTTATGTTACCCAGACTCCTTGCAAACCTCAAACTGGTTAATGCAAAAAACACATAATACTCACATTTCTGTTTTGCAAAGTTCTGGAATCTTCGTGGAGCCACAAAATTCCACCCACCACATATTCCCAAATGTCTTCTGAGAAAAATGGTACCTCAGTTTTTTGGGTAGGCCTAGTGTACGCGACATGAAACGGCCCAAAACGCAATGTGGAAACACCACATTTTCACAGTGAAAACTGACACTTTTTTTGCAAAGTGCCTACCTGGAGATTTTGAACTCTAGCTCTGCCAGAACCTAGTGAAACCTAGGCACAGTATACATTCTTGAAAGTTATACACCCTCAGAAATCCATAATGGGGTGATTTTTTTTTCTCTTACCGTGTTCTGTTACCCAGAATCCCTTGTAAACCTCAAACTGGGTAATATAATAAACACATTTTACTTACATTTCTGTTTTGCAAAGTTCTGGAATCTGTGTAGATCCACAAAATTCCACCCACCCCACATTCCCAGAAGTCTTCAGAGAAAAATTATACCTCAGTTGTGTGGGTAGGCCTAGTGCCCGCAACATGAAATGGCCCAAAACACAACATGGACTCACCACATTTTCACACCCTTTTTTGCAAAATGCCCAGATGATTTTGAACCCTAGCTCTTCTAGCACCTAGGGAAACTGAGCTAGCCTATACATTTGTAAAAACTAGACATGCTGGAAAATCTAGGATATGATGACTTGTCTGGCTCTCACCAGGTTCTGTTACCCAAAATCCCTTGCAAACCTCTAACTTAGTAAAAAAAAAAAAAAAAATCTATATATTTCTATGGTGCAGTTTTGGAATATCCATGGATCTACAAAATTCCACCCATCCTGCATTCCCAAAAGTCTTCTGAGAAAGATTGTATCTCATTTGTGTGGGTAGGCCTAGTGCCCGTGACAGGAAACGGCCCAAAACATCACGTGGACACATCACATTTCACAGTGAAAACTGACACTTTTTTTGCAAATTGTCTAGCTGTAGATTTTGAACCCTAGCTCTGCCGGCACATAGGGAAACCTAGCAAACCTATACATTTTTAAAAATTAGACATGTGGGGAAATCTAGGCTCTCACCAGGTTCTGTTACCCAGAATCACTTGCAAACCTCAAACTTTGTAAAAATAGAAAATATTTTCCTCACAGTTCTGTGTTGGACAGTTCTGGAATCTGTGTGGATCCACAAAATTCCACCCACCTCGCATTCCACAAAGTCTTCCAAGAAAAATGGTACCCTACTTGTGTGGGTAGGCCTAGTGCCCACAACAGGAAATGGTGCAAAACGCAACGCGGACACACCACATTTACATAGTGAAAACAGACCCTTTATTGCAAAGTGCCTAGCTGTAAATTTTGAACCCTAGCTCTGCCGGCACTTAGGTAAACCTATCAAACCTATACATTTTTGAAAACTACACCCAGCGGAATCCAGGACAGGATAACTTGTCTGGCTCTCACCAGGTTTGCTTACCCACAATCCCTTGCAAACCTCAAACTTTGTAAAAAAATACCATGTCACATTTGTCCTTCACTGGGAACCAAACACCCTAGTGTAGCGCTTGACTCTCAGTGGGTAGCGTTGCAGAGCAGTCTAAGGCTTACTCATTGTAGGTGGTTTGGGCTAGTAATTGCCATTACAGGTGTGCAGAAATAAAACCCAATAATTGGTTGCCCAGTCTATACTTTGCTTTATAAAAGTAAGAGTACATTTATTAGACACACACACACTACTCAATACTATGCACCAATTTACAAATATACATAAGCTGTTGGAAGTACTTTGTTACATTGCATAACATCTCCACCCCTGCTGCAAGGGGGGGTCTATTACCACCAATCCCATGTATGTACATCATCTTGCCCCCTACTGCACTGGGTTGACAGAAACTGGAGCGAGGGCCTTACCAGCTGGCACCATCCCAGTGGCGACTCAACCCATCATCTCAACAAGAATTAAAAATATGTACACCTGCCCTGGGGACACATAACCCTGACTGAGCATCTTATACTGACACTAAAATATACACCTCTACATCTTAGTGGCTAACATTCTGGGTTGTTCTTCCCCTAACGCCGTAGCAAGAATACATGTTTGGGCATCACTTTAAATGAGGTTCTTCTCATATCTATAACATTTGGAATGCATTGCAATCACATCCTCTAAAAGGCATCACAGGTAAAATCACAGGATTAAGCATATACAGCCAGTCACCCTAGTAGGAATGTCTGGCAACATATCTCCACTTTGCTTATGACTCCACCATACACAAGTACTTCACATTACACATTTGACTTATAGTTCCTCTATAAGAAATACCATTGGTAAATGCAAAAGTTACGCAGCGGCGGTGTAAATGAGGTGCAAGGGGCTTGTAAATCGGCCCCATAATGTCTAAGAATGGACTTAGACAAGGTAGGGGTATAGGGCTCATGCACCTGTATACTCACCATTGTTATAGTGTACCCAGATAGAGGGGTGACTGATCTATGCCAGGGCAGTGGGTTGTAGGGATGGCACACAGGGATGTGTGCCATGTCGACTCTTCACTTTGTTCTGCATTAAAACACGCTACCTGCAAAGGCAGTGTGTGAGTCTAAAGGTACAGGACCTCTAAGGGTGGCACAATAAATGATGCAGGCCTTCTCTGGTCACAGTGCCCTTGGTACCAATGGTACCATTTACCAGGGTCTGACCTTTGGCCTGAGATGCCAATTGGGTTAAGGCTTCAATGCAGTTTTAGGGAAAGAACATAGGCCCTGTGTACGTGATTAGCAGCAGCCCAGGGTACCCTCAGTCAAAGCACATCAGCAATTCAGCATAAAGTGGGAGCAACCATGCAGAAAGAGGGCACCTTCTCACATTTCCCAAGATGGTTGCCGAAATCTAGAGAACATGGGGGCATATTAACAAGCCAGGGGATAAAATTATCGCCGCTTTAGATACAGAAAACTGCCGCTAAAACTGCGATAATGGGCTTGATAATATGCTCTATGGAATTCCAATTGAAGCCCATGTTAGACGTCCTTCACATTCAACATGGGCATCAATTGGAATGCCATAGAGCATTTTATCAAGCCCATTATCTCCGTTTTAGCGGCAGTTTTCTGCCGCTAAAGCGGCGATAATTTTATCGCCTGGCTTGTTAATATGCCCCCAGGTGAGTCCAGGGAGGTATGGCATGCATGGATCCTCCAACATTTCCCTACCCAAAATCCCCTGAAAACCTCAAATTTATCTTAAAAAAACACTTTTTTCAATGTTTTTTTGCAAGGGATCACTGTGCCAGCACAAATGTCCTACCAACAATCATTCCCCTTGTTCTCCCAAGTAAAATGATACCTCACTTGTGTGGATGGGCCAAAGGCCTGTGACTGGGAAGATCCAAAAATATAGGGATGAAAGGTATAGCAACACAAGTTCTAAGCGCTACATTTAAAAAAAAAAGTTTTTAGCTAATTCTGCATTGGACAGCCACACAAGTGAGGTATCATTTTACTCGGGAGATCAAGGGGTCACTCCCCCTCCCTGGTGGCTAGTGGGTGGATCCCTGCTTGCATATCACCCTCCTGGGGCGAACCCAAAGCAGGGATCCACTAGGGAAGGGTACCATTGGAAAGGTGATATTCTCCCATTTCCCACAATACCTCTCCAATGTTTTCAGTGCTCAGAGGGCTGAGATAGCCCCACAAGCACCGAAACTGTGAAACTGAAACAACGTTTCAGTTTCTTTTTTCATTGTAATAATTACAGCACTCCATGCTCGGGATCATTCATTAGAATGAAAACCCTAACCATGCTTTGGGAGGTTGTTGAATCTCTTCCTCACCTCCCAAAGCAAAAAACAAAATATGGGAAATCCCTCTGCTGTTTACAGCAGAGGGATTTTTTGGAAGTGTGCTCATGACGGTATGGTTCCGTCATGAGCACACTTACACTTGTGCTCATGAGCATGGAAGGGGTTAAGGAGCGATGCTCTAGGTGCTCGTGGCCACACCAAATTTCCAAGCTCAGGACCAAAAACTTCTCTCCACAGAAAAAGATTCGAGTACACACGGGTTGTGGAACTATCAGCTTTTAATGATCCAGCATGACGCGTTTGAAGTGTTGCAGGTCCTATTGTTTTTAAACTGAACTTGCGTTGCTGTGATAGGTGAAGATCCAAAAGTGGGCGTGGAGGAATACCCCGATCCTGGCACTCCGAGTTTGTAGGTGCATGCGCTCCAGTTAAGTACCTCTTCCACAGTGGACAATGCTTGCCGCTTCCCCTCGCTCACATCAATGTCCCAAGTGCTGTGTTGCAAGCTCTACACCACCCTCCTCCAGCCGCTTTCATCCCATCCAATTTTATAACTGAAGTCAGTTTCAACAAGTGTTGATACTCTGTAATTATCTATATCTATATCTATATATATATCTATATCTATATCTATATTTATATCTATATCTATATATATATATATATATATATTACCTACTGGCGGTCGCCAGTAGGTAGTTATAGTTAGGACCCCTTTTCCATAGGAAATCCGCAACATTCTATTTTGAATAACTTTGGCGCCGGTCGATGAATCCTCGCGAATTTCTCAAAATAGGTGGGGCGCTCCGCTCCGCTCCTACCCTGAAAGTCTCGGGGGGATTCGTCAAGCGGGGGCTGAGATAAAAGGGGGGTCCCAAAACGCGTTTTTCCCATGCATTTTTCCATAGGACCTTTAGAACGAGCTACAGCCCGAACGGCTGAACAGAATTACTAGAAATTTGGCAGAGAGGTAGTCCCTAGGTCAAGGAAGTGCCTTTTGTAGGTTTGGTGTAAATCTGTTCAGTAGATTCTGAGAAAATAGCCTTTAAATCAATATATATATCTGAGCCCGCTTACGGTACGCTTACCGTACGCTTACCGTAAGCGTACGGTGGCGTGCGCGAGCGCGATTCTGATTGGCTCTTAGATCTTAGTAAACATTCGAATCGGCCGAAACCAGGAAGCGGCGTCCGCCATTTTGTCTCTCGCACTGAGTGTTATTTATCAAACATGATGGCCAAAAACATGTTACGGGGCTGTTTTGACAACTCCCTCCCACATAGTCATGTTGAGGGAGTCCACAAACATCCCCCAAGAGCAAAAACGGTTTTATTTTTTTTTCGGCAATTTCGCAGAGTACGCTTACCGTACGCTTACCGTACGCTTACCGTACGCTTACCGTAAGCGTACGGTAAAAAAATAAAAATAAAAAAACACTATCCACACTTACCCCACCCCCTGTGCTTTTGGTGGCCGCAGGCCACCAAATGTGCAGGGCTTAGTATTAGAGAAAAAAAACGTAATTTTGGCAACATGAAATTATAAAATCGAAATAAAAAAAACACTATCCACATTGACCCCACCCCCTGTGCTTTTGGTGGCCGAAGGCCACCAAATGTACAGGGCTTATTAAAGTTGATAAAAACCGTGCACGGAACGAACTGCGTTAAGTGGGCGCGCACGCCTCGAATGGCGTAAAGTAACTTAGCATTTAAAAAACCGTACAAATTCACTGAAAAAACCATAGGTTTCACACACGTTATAGTTAGGAATTAGCATTTAAAAAACCTTGCAAATTCACTGAAAAAACCATAGGTTTCACACATGTTATAGTTAGCGGAAATTTTACTGATAAAAAACCTGTGAAATTGCCCCGTTATAGTTAGTGCTGGCAACTATAACTCACGCGACCGCAATCTTCTGCTGATGACATATGTGTCTTTATGAAAAAAAAATATTTGTAATATATGTATAGCTAAAAATGTATGGAAGAAGACATGGGCAAATAAGTGTCTAAATACAGTATTAGCATCAGCAGAGGATTGCGGTCGCGTGAGTTATAGTTGCCAGCACTAACTATAACGGGGCAATTTCACAGGTTTTTTATCAGTAAAATTTCCGCTAACTATAACATGTGTGAAACCTATGGTTTTTTCAGTGAATATATATATATATATATATATATATTCACTTAAAAAACCATAGGTTTCACACATGTTATAGTTAGCTGGACATTTCACTGTATTTAGACACTTATTTACCCATGTCTTCTTCCACTAATCTTTAGCTATACATATATTACAAATATTTATTATTCAGAAAGACACATATACGACTACTAACTTTACGTCCGCACTCGGGCCGGAAATTCAGGCCTGGAGGTGGAGCTTCCAGCCCAGAGGTGGAGCTTCCGGCCCAGAGGCGTAGCTTCCGGACGTAAAGTTATTAGTCGTAAATCCATTCTGTGAATACCAAAAGTAGTAAGTGCATTCTTTGAATACCAAAAGTAGTAAGTAGTAAGTTTAGGATTTTGTCTTAAGTTAATTCTGTGAATCGGGTCCCTTAAGTGCAGGACCCACTCAGCTCATTTCCTTACTGTCTTGAGTAGAAGGAGGGTGTTTATTCCTTCGCTCTTTGAATGTTCATCAGTCATCACTGACTGTTTTTTAAAGCTAGTGGTTGCTGTCTTTGGGGATTTTCTTGATGATGATTTGGTTATCCAGTATTCTCTTTCTGTGCGTCCACCAGTTGCAAGCAAGCTTTAATTCTTTAGGTCAGCAGTTCTTTAGCAGATGTATTCTAAAAAAGAAAACAATGTTTTCAGTGAATCGTTTGCAAAAAACAGATTTCTGAATTTTTTTTACATCACTCATGAAAATTGCATAAGCCCTTGATGTCTTTTTTAAATGAAATAGAGGCTGCTCATCCTGGTCTCGTTTGCCCTAAAGCAAAACCCAGTCATACATTATGTTTTTTTACCGCTGGCAAAAGATGACCCATGGCATCAACAACGGTTGTGTGTCCTTTGAAAATGATGACGCCCTTAACTTCAGTCATAAGAGCCATCCAATGTATATATTTACACATGAAGGAGAGGAGCACTAAGTAAATGTCAGATAATTAAATTGTCAAACCCAATCTGATTAATGAGACTTGTTTTGGCTTCCTAAGCACAAAGTGTTTGTTTTCATGACATCAGTGTTCCTCTGAGACAGCAAACAGAAACATCTCATCTATTCCACGCGCATTACTCCGAATTTTATTATTGACATCAATAATTTTTCTAAATTCTGCTAATATGAAAAGTATCAAAATAATGTTGAAAATTACTCTGTTGGAGATGATATCCTAATTATTAAGTAAGGCTGTGTCTGACAAAAGAGGTCACCAGTGAGTCCTTGATTCATATTCCAGTGTTAAACAAACAAGGCCTCACTTTAGAGCAAGTGGTGGAAACTGATTCCACCCTGGTCTGAGCCCCACCACTAATCCTACTCTACCACCGGGGCTCGCACAGTGGAGGCGTGGAATCAATTGGAAAATAGAAAAACGAGATGGACAACTTTATGGCAGTTCTTGCCCCACAATTATCTCCATTGGCCCTGATGGAATATGACTTTGGTAGGTAGCACTTAGGTCACTTTACCCCCAAGATAAAAACGATTCTTGAATGTGTCCCTTACAACTACTACTGAGTGTTCACAGCAAAGTGCAATGAAACTGGACATTTTAGGCAGAGGGGACTAAGTAATTCTATTCATTTACTTCACCCTGCTGTGCTGCACTGCATGAGAAGGAAAAGGGCAGGAATGTGCTGTATTTAAATCAATACGACACATTCCTGCTTTTTCCCCTGCACTGACATCCTTTCGCCAGCCTAGCACCAATGCAGACACCCTTTGCAATATGCTTCAAGGGTGCCTGCATTGCATACAGGATAATTGTCATGCAGGAAGGGAATCCTGAGAAGCATAATCCTCTTTCTATCTGTGCTGCATTGTGCAGCACACATAGAAAGAGAAACAACATAAATTAACGAGGAGAAATAAAGTTATTTCTCCCCATTACTCCTCACCAGAGAAGGTGTATCTTTTTATGCAGATTTCCAGGTTCCAGGTTTACCAGTAAACCATTAAACGAGTAAACCAGTAAAAACCATTGGAGTTGCCAGGGAATAACCATGCAATGCCCATGGACCGCCTTCCCAGGACAGAGTAAGGCAATGCAGTGATTTGTGCTGCATTGCTTTACTCCAGAATTCTGGAGCAACTAAAGGCCATCCAAAGTGGCCTTGCATGGCTTCTTATATCACATGCAAGGTGTGTCTTGCTCTTGCACCGTGTTGCGTGGTGGAAGAGCGACACAAACCAACTCATGAATTGTCCACAATGTTTATTAAAGTGCCTTTGATAAAATATGCACATAATTTATGTCTGGGGCAAACTTGGGGTCCTAATTGCTGGAAACTCACGAAGTGCAAGGCAGCAAGTCACCTTTCTGCATTTCACTGTCTGGCAGGGAAAGGGAAAGAACGTGCAATTTTTAAGGCAATACAGTGCACTCCTGCCTTTTCCACTGTGCTGGCACTCTTTTGAATGCATCGCATCAATGCAGATACCCTTGCACCATGGTGTAAGAGTGCCTGCTTTATAAGCAGGATTATTTTTGTGCAGGTGGGGGCACCTTACTGCACAAAAACAATCACCTGAGGCCTTTTCCTCCTTCTAAGTATGCTGCAGAATGCAGCACACATAGGAAGATGACACAACAAGGAGAAATAAAGATATTTCCTCTTGTTACACCTCACCTGGTGGTTTTCAGCGCATTCCCAAGTCTACCACTTCTGGTAAATTTGTAGGTGTGTCCAAAATACAACAAGCACGGAAATGGTCTCTGGTGCAGAGTAATGCGACGCAGTGATTTGCATTCCTCTAGATCTATGAAGCCACTCAGTTTCATGGAAGGTGGCTTTACATGGCTTCATAAATCTCATTTAAAAGATATGTCACTCCTGCACCATGGTGCGTGGTGCACAAGTGATGCAAAGGGGCTCATAAATATGCCCCTTGGTATGTTCTTTCAGTATTTGCATCATATTCTCTTATCCTGAAAATTAATTGCATCTTATGTTCTACTCTTTAATCTTATTTGTATTACTATGTTATACTTTATTATTTAATTCTTTTTGAATTGCACAAAATACTTTTTTATGAAAAGCTCAAACCTCCATCCTCAGTTTCATATTTACATCTAAGACCAATCACTACTTAGAATTCAATAATATCCAATGAGTATTTTCAGTTACCCTAGCAACACGTTTCTAGTTTTACCGAAATACAGTCACAAATTGACAGTTTTAGCTTACAGGACAATAACTGAATGAGCAAGGACTAAATACTACGATCTTTTTGACTTAAGAATGTTTGCTGCAGTGTGATAAAGTAGGTCTGGCTTTGCAGGATATCACTTTCGAATGCTCTCAATCTACCGCCTATACAAATACCCACTTCACATTGCTAATTCATGGAAAACACTAGAGGTGATTCAGTTTGAAACTGGTTCTATATCAGAAATATGACACAAGTATTCACTGAGAAGTCAGTCTTAGGGGTTCGGTGAGCAGTGGCTTCCAGTAGTTAATAATGTTAGGAGGGGATATTTTCCAACAAACAACATAGGACCGGGGTAGGCTGGGGCAGCTGGGTGATATCAGGAGCTGTAAGGTTATTATTTTTGAGTTATTTGTAAAACTGAGGGTGTTCTTTGTATTATAAATGTATACATAAAGTCACAAGCCAAAGCTCAATTTAACCCAGTATTTAGATTTCCTTCTGTTTGTTTACAAAGTGTAGTACACTAGAGCATGATGGTGTCAGGAGTTTGTGATTTGTGTTTTAAAGTGTACTTTTTTATGAGGGAATGTGTGAATATAGCCTGATCTGAATGTGCTGTTTAGGCAGCGACAAGTACTCCAGCTGGGTGGCTTGACATATTTTTGTATGAATGATGTTGCCAGGGGTTGTGTTTAAAGTACACCGTTGCTGCAAGTGTACTGCCCATGAATAACTGCAGGATATTTGCTTATCCTGTGGTAGAGCACTTTGGAAAGTGGGGTATTATGGAGTGAGGCTGGTTAAGCTTAACTGTGTAATACCTTCACGTTACTCCTAAATAGGTATTTTGGATTAACATTAATAAATCCATAGCTCAGTCCTGGTAGTGTGGCACAGAGCGGTCATGCTTTACTAGAGGAAATGTGTTAAGCATGTACAAACATGGACGACAAGTAATTGACACCACTTGAAAGAATTCCAACACCAAATAGATGACCTCTAATACCCTGAAGCTAAACACCGACAAATCCGAGGTACTTTTTTTTAACCAAAAATCTCCTTTACTACCATCCTTGTGGTGGCCGTCTGAATTAAACCCTCCCCCATCACCTGTTAAAACTGCTCGTAATTTGGCCTTTCAAATTGATAACGAGTTGTTGGGTAAGACCCAAATTCATAAAGTCACTTCTGCCTGCTTTGGCAAACTGCGCATGATAAAAAAGATGTCCCCCTATTTGCCCACGGATTCTTTGAAGACTATCGTGCATGCTCTTATTACTTTCCACCTGGACTATTGTAATAGCCTATACGTGGGTGCACCAGCATATCTCCTACACCAACTGCAGATGGTTCAAAACGCGGCGGCCAGGTTGATCTGTAATATCCCTTCCCACCATTCGATCTCCCCTCACCTAAAGAACCTTCACTGGCTTCCGATTTCTTCCCGCATTAAGTTTAAAGCCCTGGTCCTGACGTTCAGGGCCTTGAATGGTAAGGGGCCAGGGTATCTCAAACATAGGCTGAAACTAGTCCACTCATCTCGAGCTCTCAGATCCAATCACCTCCGTCTTCTGCTCCCCCCCAGGTTCTACAGATCAAGAAAAGGTGGCAGAGCTTTTGCAGTGATTACTGCAAGGCTATGGAATGCCCTCCCACTTAACATCCGAATGATCGATTCAGAATCTCAGTTCAGATGTAAACTGAAGACATGGCTGTTTGCCAGCTATTAGCATTCATGTTCTCTGCAGCTACTGTCCTCAGCACCGGGACACCCCCGTTGGGGGTAGCCGCGCGCTTAACAAATTTCATAATAATAATAAAAATATATAATTTAAAATACCAAAATAAAGACAGTCAGATGAGTATAACTGGATAACATTGTGGTCAATGGGAAAATGCACCAGTGACACTGCATCACTTGCAAGTCGAGTCCAGTGGAATCCACTGGAGGTTAAGGTGATTCAGGTCCCAGGACCAGGCTCTGACAGTGAGTTTAATTTCATGCTTGCATGGTGATCTCAAACAGAAATGTGAGGAAATTTTTTTTTTTTAGCAAATGATGAGGTTTGTAGGGGATTCTGGGAAAGAAACTTCGGTGGATCCATGCTAGTCAAACTTCCCTGGACTCATCCGGCAGTCTAGTTTTCAGAAATGTCTAGGTTTGGAAGGTATGCCTATATGCCTATATAGCCGCCGAGCCCAGCAAGAAAAACGTAGGTACCCCCATTTCAAACGCAGGTTATTTTGTGATAGATACATTTGATATCTCCACAATACGTTTTGGGCCCCTCCCTGTTATGGGCACTTGACCCACCCATACAAGTGAGGAACTATTTTTATCGGAGACCTAGGGGAATGCTGGGTGGTAGGAAATTTGTGTCTGGCCAGTGACACAACTTTTCAACACAGAAATTTGAGGAAAATGTATTAATATTATTTTTAGGAAAATTTGGGGTTTGCAGGGGATTCTAGGTAAGAAACCTTTTGGAGATCCACGCAGGCCACACCTCCCTAAATTCCCCCAGGTCTCTAGTTTTCAGAACTGTTTGGTTTTGGTAGGCTTCCCTAGATGGTTGCCAAGCCCTGGGCCAAAGGAGCAGGTGATTACCTCACAAAACCATGTCTTTTTGTGATCGAATTTATAAGTCCCCACAGTACATTTTGGGCAAATTCCTGTTGAGGACACTAGGTCGACCCACACAAAGAAACTGAGAGGGGCCCCTTTACCACCAAAGGAGTAGGGCACCAAATAGACCATAGTCAAAAAGAGAATCCCCTTTGGGCGACTTAATACAACCAGGCAAAAAAGCTCTCCGCACAACAAATCACCAGAACCAAACACCCCCACCATCAAAGGCCAAGTGCTCACAATATAAACATATTTTTATTACAAATTAACCAGACACTTGGTCAGATACAGTGAATTATCGAACAATATTAAAATAGGTTAAACACATTCTGACATTCTGTACACAAATTTAATATTAAGGAGAACCTGCACGAAAAACAGTTTCTTGTCAACAATGAAGGTACATACATTAGATCCAGATAATTTGTTCTACATAAAATTATTATATAGAAAACTTAATCAGTAAGAGTAACAACTGTCTTAACAATCTACAATATGCCTTCACTCTCTTGCGTTTACGCGTTTCGGTGGGTATCCTGTTTAAAACACCACCTTCCTCAGGTCACCCACACAAGTGAGATACCATTTTTATTGGGAAACTTGGCTGAATGCTGGGTTGTTAGAATTGTGTTGCTCCCTGCAGATTCCATAACTTTCCATCACAGAATATTAGAAAAATGTTTTTTTTTTTACAAAGTTTGGGGTTTGCAGGAGATTCTGTGTAATAGAACTAGGTGAGAGCCACACAAGTCACCCCATCCTGAATTACTCTGGGTGGCTAGTGTTAAAGAATGTACAACGCACAATGCCACAAACAGCCCAATATACTGCAGCAGCGAATCCACTCACGCGGAGACGGAGCTGGCAGGTGGGGGTGTAGAAGCTGAGTCGTCTGTTGAGGTAAGCTGGTCTGGTGTTGTGGAGTGCCTTGTGTGCGTGGGTGAGGAGCTTGAAGGTTATCCTCTTGTTGATGGGGAGCCAGCGCAGGTCTCTCGGGTGGGGTGTGATGTGGCTGTGGTGAGGGATGTTGAGGATCAGGTGTTCAGAGGCATTCTGGATGCGTTGAAGCCGCTTCAGGAGTTTGGCCGAGGCTCCTGCGTAGAAGGCTTTCCGTAGTCCAACCTGCTGCTGACGGGGCCTGGGTGACCGTTCTTCTCGATTTGGTGGGGATCCACTTGTAGATCTTGCAGAGCATGCGGAGTGTGTTGAAGCAGTAGGAAGAGACGGCATTGAACTTCTTAGTCATGGAGAGGGTGGAGTCGAGGATGACCCCTAGGTAGCGTGTGTGGTCAGTGGGTGTTGGAGCTGTTCCCAGTGCAGTCGGCCACCTGGAGTCATCCCAGGGAGTGGATCCAAGGATGAAAACCTCCGTCTTGTCCGAGTTCAGCTTCAGTCGGCTGTACCTCATCCATTCAGCGACAGCCTTCATTCCTTTGTGGAGGTTGGTTTTGGCGGTGTGGGGGTCCTTGGTGAGGGAGAGGATCAGCTGGGTGTCATCGGCGTAAGAGATGATGTTGAGGTCGTGCAGTCGGGCGACGTGGGCGAGTGGTGCCATAAAGAAACTGCCAGGAGACCAGGTCGAATGCTTTTTCAGCATCTAGTAAAATTAGCGACATCGGGTCTCCTGTTACCTGGTCTGCATCAAACAACGTAATGGTCCGCCGAATGTGTTCGGTAGTGCCTTTCTTGGGAATAAACCTGTGTTGCCATTTTGACACTAGAGGTTCAATTACTGAGGATAGTCTAATTGAAAGGATTTTAGAAAATATCTTCGAGTCGCAATTAATGAGAATAATCATCCTGTACGATCTAATGGTGATTTATCTTTTTTAGGAAATATAGAGATTTTAGCATTGGACCAGGAAGCAGGCGGGGAAGCCCCGTTGAAGATGGATATTACCAAAGAATTAAAAATAGTCTTTATTTGGGGGGCAAAAAGTTTATAAAACTCGACAGGGATACAGTCAACCTCTGCGGCCTTTCCTTCCGGTAAGCCAACTAAGGCTTGGGCGATATCCTCCCCAGTCGGGGGATCCTCAAGCTGGTCACAATTTTCCAAGCTAAGTTGAGATAAATTATCTTCTACTAGATATTTAGTGATCTCTTCCTCTCTTGCGTCTTCTGGGCTACTGTTCTCCTCCGAATAAAGATTCAAGTAAAACTCTAGGAATCCCCTTTGGATTTCACTCGGATCATTAGTCTCCTCTCCGGTTGCAAGTTGGATCGAAAGTATTTCACTCGACGTGGGCGAGTGGTGCCATTTAGATGTTAAACAGCATTGGGCTAAGGGATGAGCCCTGGGGTACGCCGCAGATGATCTCGGTGGCTTTGGAGCAGAAGGGGGGGGAGGCGGACGCTCTGGATTCTGCCAGAGAGGAAGGAGGTGGTCCAGTCCAGGGCCTTCTCTTGGATCCCGGTGCCGTGGAGGTGTGTGTGTAGTTTGCGTTGGCAGACCGTGTTGAAGGCGACTGCCAGGTCCAGGAGGATGAGGGCATCTGTTTCTCTGTTGTCTAGCAGGGTCCTGATACCATCGGTGGCGGCAATGAGGGCAGTTTCGGTGCTGTGGTTGCTTCGGAACCCGGACTGGGACGGGCCTAGGAGTTTGTTCTGCTCGAGGTAGCGGGACAGTTGTTTGTTGATGGTCTTCTCGATGACCTTCGCCGGGAAAGGGAGCAGGGAGAAGGGCCGGAAGTTCTTGAGATCCTTGGGGTCCGCCTTGGGTTTCTTGAGTAAGGCGTTGATGTCGTTGTGCTTCCAGAGACCGGCAGCCTTTCGAGACAGAAAATTGCTGGTCTTGCAGTCCATATTTGTTTTAAGATTGGCAAATAGATTAATTCCTTTGGTGGTGATTAAATCACCCAGTTTAATATACCGGCTTTGTACCAGTCTTCAAGATAAGACTTTCCACGAATAGCAGGCAAATTAGAATTCTTGTTAATAGGGCAGTAGTAGTTCAAACTCCCCAGCCCATAAATCCTGCGCACATTGGGAAAATGCTCATCAGAGTCTTAAATCTTACTTGTTTATAGTACCCAAAGGACGTTTGTCGCCAAAGACAACCACGAGCCTCCACTCCTAATAATAGTTTGAAGGGCTGGAGTAAAAGAATCTTCCCCCAGTAGTTACGTGCTATACTGTAGGACTGAAGCCCAATAATCGAGTGGTATATTAGGAAAAGCCCATCCCCCCCCTCTCCCTAGGAAGAGAAATTTGCTTGAGCTCCCATCTGGGATGAGAGTATGCCCGTATGAATTGTGTGAAGAGGTTTTGAAATTTCTGTAGCATGGTTTTATTGAACTCTAGTGGGATAGACCGGAAGAGGTAGAGTAACTTGAGAAAGTAAGTCATCTTAATGTCGTTGCCTCTACCCACTATGGTCAGATACAGATTGTAAATTCGATTGAGCGGTCTCTTAGTATCAGCTGCCAATGTGGTTAGGTTTTCTGCCACAATCTCGTCTGTGTTTGCAGTCACAGTCCCCCCCAAATATTTTGTCTCAGGAACAAACTGTCTGTCCACCCAATTAATTTTGTTGTTAAGAATAATCTGCGTTTTATTTTTGTTAAGTTTGTACCCCGAGATTTTCCCAAATTCTTGGGCATCCAATTCCAGAGCTACAATAGCACTCTCAGACTCCGGGGTGACTACAGCCAGGTCATCGGCATTAGACATAATTTTTGTGTCCCACCCGAATATGCTCACTGCCTGAATAGCTGAGTTGTTCTCTATTTTTTTGATCAGGGGGTCTATATATAGTGCGAAAAGCAAAGGGGAGCAAGGGCACCCCTGCCTGGTACCCCGTGAAATTTCGAATTGTTCAATTAGCCTCCCATTTATTGATACACTGGCTGTCGGGTTGAGGTAAAGGGCTTGAATAACTTGTGTTATCTTCAGCCCGAAGCCCATCTTTCTCATAACACCCCAAAGAAACTGCCAGGAGACCAGGTCGAATGCTTTTTCAGCATCTAGTAAAATTAGCGACATCGGGTCTCCTGTTACCTGGGCTGCATCAAACAACGTAATGGTCCGCCGAATGTGTTCGGTAGTGCCTTTCTTGGGAATAAACCTGTGTTGCCATTTTGACACTAGAGGTTCAATTACTGAGGATAGTCTAATTGAAAGGATTTTAGAAAATATCTTCGAGTCGCAATTAATGAGTATAATCATCCTGTACGATCCCATTTCTAATGGTGATTTATCTTTTTTAGGAAATATACAGATTTTAGCATTGGACCAGGAAGCAGGCGGGGAAGCCCCGTTGAAGATGGATATTACCAAAGAAGTAAAAATAGTCTTATTTGGGGGGCAAAAAGTTTATAAAACTCGACAGGGATACAGTCAACCCCTGCGGCCTTTCCTTCCGGTAAGCTAACTAAGGCTTGGGCGATATCCTCCCCAGTCGGGGGATCCTCAAGCTGGTCACGATTTTCCAAGCTAAGTTGAGATAAATTATCTTCTACTAGATATTTAGTGACCTCTTCCTCTCTTGCGTCTGCTGGGCTACTGTTCTCCTCCGAATAAAGATTCAAGTAAAACTCTAGGAATCCCCTTTGGATTTCACTCGGATCATTAGTCTCCTCTCCGGTTGCAAGTTGGATCGAAAGTATTTCACTAGCTGTGACCTGCTGTATGGTATTAAGAGCCTAGTGATGCCGATGAGTTCACTACACTCATATTTTTTTTCCCTTGTCGAGGCCCATTTAGCTGCAACCTTCTTCGCAAACACAGACCCAATTTCTGCTTTAATGATTGTCACTTCAATTTGGGCAGGTTCTGTTTCCACCCCTGTTTGAACTGTTTGAATGAGTTTTTCCTCAGCCCTTTTTAGCTTTTCCTCGTGTTCAGAGATCAATGCTTTTTCTTTTTTGTTTTTCTTTATTGAAAAAAAACCTAAGGGTCTCTCCCCGGATGCCCGCCTTTAATGTGTCATAATTGAAGCTGACCCCACGTTTAGCTCAAGAAATTCTTGGATCCATGCTTGCATGCATATTCGATATCCTACGTCTTGTAATAATGCTTTCTCAAAGCTCCATTTCGGGACTTCCCTCCAATTTCCAAGCCCCCCAATATTTAAAACAAGCGGTTTGTAGTCCGACATAAAACACGGGGCAATATCTATGGCACAGTCACGGAGTAGAGAGGAGGAGATCAAAAAATAATCTAACCTAGCTAATGAGCCATGCAGGGCAGAGAAATAGATATAGCCAGGCAGAGTGGAATTTAGGCTAGTCCAAACATCACTGAGCCCATGGGTTTGAATTAGGTTTAATATTGCTTGGTATACTCGGGGCTTCCTACCAACATAAGTCCATTTTTATTCAGCTTTCCAGTTGCAAGGTAGATTAATATTAAGGTCGCCACAGATAATGATTGGGGAGGGCCAGTGGGCAAGTTCTCCTGTAATCCAGTTAATGATCCCGGGGTCATCTGTGTTACTTCCGTAGATAGAGCATAAAGTGAAGGAAAAATTGGGGGGAAACAGCACTCTGCTATTACCCATCTGCCAGAGAGTCGGATTTCACACGGGTAGATCTTAAGGGTAATCTATTTTCGTCCATGACCCCTACGCCTTTTATTTTAGCACCCTGTGTAGTTCCCCAATGATTTTATATCCCAGTGAGTTCAATAAGTGTTTTTGTGAGCCTTCTATGTGTGTTTCTTGGAGGCTGACATTATCAGCTCCCAGAGAGCGTAAGCCCTGCGCTACTTTTTGTCTCTTCATAGCTTCATTCAATCTGCATATGATGACTGAAACAATTCTGAGGATGTTTATCTCATTTATTTGAGCATTTTTAGACATTTGGACCATTGTAGACAGTACCCTGATTGTGTTCTCCACATAAACAGTTTTCCAACCAAAAACCTTGAAATTGTCCTCATCCTAGTAAACATTTTTTTTGCGTTTTTTTTCCTTTTTCAACGTTTTTAATCCTTTCAAGGCGCTCAACTTTATGTGATTATTTACTTTAACAAGTGTTTTAACAAGTGACTGTGTACAAAAAAAGTGTCCTTAGTCCATCCAACTCAAAGCAATTTCCCACCCTACCCTCCACCCACCATAGAGCATTCAGGAAAACCCTGAGTGATGGTAGTCAGAAGTGAGTCTCTGCCACTAAACCACACATTAGAACAGTTTGTAGAGTTTCAGCTATATCTGTTCATACCGTGCAAAAAATAGAATATAAAGTAAGAAAAAAAGCAAATACAGGAAGATAAGAAATATAAATTCAAGAACATACCCTGCTTCATATACCTTTTACCCAAGTCTATTATAAAAATGCTCGGTGAGACAGATGATAGCTGTGCAATAGATTCTTGAGAAGGCTAGTCAGAGCAAGAGAATGCATAGGGAGAGAAGAAAAAGAAAAAAAAAGATCAAGGTGAATGAACAAAGATGTTAGACATTCCCCCCCCTGAAAAAATATAAAACAGGTGGGTGATCGCCTTTAGGTTTAACTTGAGCCCTTTTTTGACCTGATTTCTCCCAGGTATCCCCCAGCCTTAATCTCGGACAAAAAAATTCTGGAAGCCCCATTAAATTTAACTTTCAGTCTGGCAGGGTTCATTAAGTACACTTGAGCTCCGAGCTGCTGGAAAGGGGGGATTAACTGACGCAGGCGCTATCTTCACTCTACTGTCTGATGGCAAAAGTCAGGTTTGGCAAAGAATATTACACCATTGGACCCCTTCAGAGAATTAGGACGGGTTTGATCATAAACCAACTGCATGAGGAGAAAGTTTCCAAAGTACACCAGGAATGCCCTTGGTTTTCCTCTGGAGAAACTTCTGCCATCGCGTTGTTGCTTTAAGATAAAAGGGAAGCGATGTGCCCTCTGCACTTCGTGGTCCCAGTTCCAGCTAGGTTGATCAGGAAAAGATTATTGTAAGAGCTTCACTATGTAGCGTCTTGGATCTTCTCCCTCCATCCCTTCTGGAATTCCAAGTAAACGGAGATTATTTCTGCGTTGTCGATTTTCCTGTTCCTCCATTTTTGTCATTAGAAAGAATAGGCAAGCCGCGTTGGAGGAACCTTGGTCTTTTACAGAGGAGACTTCTGTTTCCAAACTCTCTGTAAGACCTTCAACCATGGTTACACGGTCACTTATGTCAGTGCAGATTTTGTTGTCTGATGGCAAAAGTCAGGTTTGGCAAAGAATATTACACCATTGGACCCCTTCCGAGAATTAGGACGGGCTTGATCATAAACCAACTGCATGAGGAGAAAGTTTCCAAAGTACACCAGGAACGCCCTTGGTTTTCCTCTGGAGAAATTGCTGCCATCGCGTTGTTGCTTTAAGATAAAGGGAAGCGATGTGCCCTCTGCCCTTCGTGGTCCCAGTTCCAGCTAGGTTGATCAGGAAAAGATTATTATAAGAGCTTCACTATGTAGCGCCTTGGATCTTCTCCCTCCATCCCTTCTGGGATTCCAAGTAAACGGAGATTATTCCTGCGTTGCCGATTTTCCTGTTCCACCATTTTTGTCATTAGATCAAATAGGCAAGCCGTGTTGGAGGAACCTTGGTCTTTTACAGAGGAGACTTCTGTTTCCAAACTCTCTGTAAGACCTTCAACCATGGTTACACGGTCACTTATGTCAGTGCAGATTTTATTCAATTTTCGAATGCCCCCTTCTAGTTTTTTTGCAGCCCCTTTAGCTGAACGGTTATCATCATGAACCTCCTCTGAGGATTCTTTTATAGAAGTTAAAATGGAAGCTAAAGAGGGTTCAGCCTTGTCTTCTGGAGCATTTTCTACGCTCTCCCAAAGTGGCACATGAGTAACATCCTCATCAAGGTGGTAGGACATCTGTGATTCTGAATAGTCCCACTTAACTGGCTACGCCTTTTAGCCTTGCTTCTTGCCTTCCTAGGGTGTTGCACTGTTCCAGTGTCTGTAGGTGATTCCTCACTGTTATCTTCACTTGTATTAGACCCACCCTCATCTGTGGTAGTATCAGAGCCATCCAATACCAAGTAAAACTTTTCACCCCCTTGCTCCGGGGTCCAAGGGACTTGATGGCCAGAACTGGCTTCCAATTTCCGGATGTAGTTATTGGTGCCAGCTGCAGGGGGTTTGAGGGCTTCTTCTGAGAGACCAGATGTGGGGTCAGAAGATGCCATGATTCCCTGTACAGCTGGACCCCTGGTATCTTCTTCTGTGGGCGGACAAAAGGCACTATCAGATCTTCCGTGGCTTCATGTTGTCTGGTTAAAGTTCCCATCTCTGCTAATTGCATCGCTGCATGAGTTTCCTTTAGTGAAGTTATTTCTTGCTGGGAAGCTGGGTCAATTAGTTTCATTGGCGACGAGCCTTCAGGCGCGTTTTCAGGGGGAAATATGAGGATTGTGGGGTTGACCGTGGGATTTGTTGTGGAAGGTGGTGCATTAAATTCAGAAAACAACTTGGCTTCCGAGAGCTGAGATCCCACTGCTTCCTTTTGTGCTCCACCCCCCCCCACACCCCCCCCCCAAGCCTCCCTGTCAACTTCTTGTTGTAACTATCCTCCTGTTTGCCTTTGGGCTGGTTCTCCGCCAGTCCAACATCTCGGAGTTAGTGCTGGCTTGGGCTGCTCTCGATTTGTTGATTTTGCCTGTTTTAGCGCCCCTGGTCGTCATGACTTAGATCCGGCACCGCTGAGTTCTTTTGTGCAGCCGAATCACCAAGTTGAAGGAGGCTAACGCGGATACAAGTGACACAATGTAGTGCACCAGCCAGCAAATAAACAGAGTCCGAAGCCTCGGGTGCACTCACAGTTACCGACACCCCGCGTACGTTTCCAAAGTGTTCGGCATCCTTGATATGCATATCAAATGCAACCAGCTGAAGGTATAGACCGGTCACCGGCAGTCCACTCGCTCTCTGAGTCGGCATCAGCATCGCAGGGCACATAGCTGTTGATTGATGTGCCTGGCATGAGCGGCTGAGTGGCGTGAGTTCAAGCTAACTCCATCTTGCTCCCCTCCTACACTTATTCTGCAAAGTGCCTATGTGTAGATTTTGAACCATAGATCTGCCGCATTATAGGGAAAACTAGCAACACTATACATTTTTAAATAAGAAGACACACAGGGGAATCCAGGATGGGGTGACTTGTTGGGATCTCACCCTTGCAAACCTCAAACTTTGTAAAAAGAAAAACACATTTTCCACACATTTCTGTGTTGCAAAGTTCTGGAATCTGCGTGGATTCACAAAATACAACCCACCCTGAATTTCCCAAAGTCTTCTGAGAAACATGGAACCTCACTTGAGTGGGTAGTCCTAGTGCTGCCAACAGGAAACGGCCCAAAATGCAGCATGGACACACAACATTTTCACACTGAAAAAATATACTTTTTTTGCAAAGTGCCTAACACATTTTGAACCCTAGCTCTGCCGGCACCTATGAAAATCTAGCAAACCTAATCTAGCAAACCTATACCTTTTTGAAAACTAGACTCCTAGGGGAATCCAGGATGGGGTGATTTGTCTGGCTCTCACTAAGTTCTGTTACCCAGACTCCTTGCAAACCTCAAACTGGGTAATGCAAAAAACACATTATCCTCACATTTCTGTTTTGCAAAGTTCTGGAATCTTCGTGGAGCCACAAAATTCCACCCAACACATATTCCCAAATGTCTTCTGAGAAAAATGGTACCTCAGTTGTGTGGATAGGCCTAGTGTACGCGACATGAAACGGCCCAAAACGCAATGTGGAAACACCACATTTTCACAGTGAAAACTGACACTTTTTTTGCAAAGTGCCTACCTGGAGATTTTGAACTCTAGCTCTGCCAGAACCTAGTGAAACCTAGGCACAGTATACATTCTTGAAAGTTATACACCCTCAGAAATCCATAATCGGGTGATTTGTCTTTCTCTTACCATGTTCTGTAACCAAGAATCCCTTGTAAACCTCAAACTGGGTAATAAAATAAACACATTTTACTCACATTTCTGTTTTGCAAAGTTCTGGAATCTGTGTAGATCCACAAAATTCCACCCACCCCACATTCCCAAAAGTCTTCAGAAAAAAATGATACCTCAGTTGTGTGGGTAGGCCTAGTGCCCGCAACATGAAATGGCCCAAAACACAACATCGACTCACCACATTTTCACACCCTTTTTTGCAAAATGCCCAGATGATTTTGAACCCTAGCTCTTCTAGCACCTAGGGAAACCGAGCTAGCCTATACATTTGTAAAAACTAGACATGCGGGAAAATCTAGGATATGATGACTTGTCTGGCTCTCACCAGCTTCTGTTAGCCAAAATCCCTTGCAAACCTCTAACTTAGTAAAAAAAATAAAAAATGTATATATTTCTATGGTGCAGTTTTGGAATATCCATGGATCTACAAAATTCCACCCATCCTGCATTCCCAAAAGTCTTCTGAGAAAGATTGTATCTCATTTGTGTGGGTAGGCCTAGTGCCCGTGACAGGAAACGGCCCAAAACACCACGTGGACACATCACATTTTCACAGTGAAAACTGACACTTTTTTTGCAAAGTGCCTAGCTGTAGATTTTGAACCCTAGCTCTGCCGGCACATAGGGAAACCTAGCAAACCTATACATTTTTAAAAACTAGACATGTGGGGAAATCTAGGCTCTCACCAGGTTCTGTTACCCAGAATCACATGCAAACCTCAAACTTTGTAAAAATAGAAAATATTTTCCTCACAGTTCTGTGTTGGACAGTTTTGGAATCTGTGTGGATCCACAAAATTCCACCCACCTCGCATTCCACAAAGTCTTCCAAGAAAAATGGTACCCTACTTGTGTGGGTAGGCCTAGTGCCCACAACAGGAAACTGTGCAAAACGCAACGCGGACACACCACATTTACATAGTGAAAACAGACCCTTTTTTGCAAAGTGCCTAGCTGTAGATTTTGAACCCTAGCTCTGCCGGCACTTAGGTAAACCTATCAAACCTATACATTTTTTAAAACTACACCCAGCGGAATCCAGGACAGGATAACTTGTCTGGCTCTCACCAGGTTTGCTTACCCACAATCCCTTGCAAACCTCAAACTTTGTAAAAAAATACCATGTCACATTTGTCCTTCACTGGAAACCAAACACCCTAGTGTAGCGCTTGACTCTCAGTGGGTAGCGTTGCAGAGCAGTCTAAGGCTTACTCATTGTAGGTGGTTTGGGCTAGTAATTGCCATTACAGATGTGCAGAAATAAAACCCAATAATTTGTTGCCCAGTCTATACTTTGCTTTATAAAAGTAAGAGTACATTTATTAGACACACACACTACTCAATACTATGCACCAATTTACAAATATACATAAGCTGTTGGAAGTACTTTGTTACATTGCATAACATCTCCACCCCTGCTGCAAGGGGGGGTCTATTACCACCAATCCCATGTATGTACATCATCTTGCCCCCTACTGCACTGGGTTGACAGAAACTGGAGCGAGGGCCTTACCAGCTGGCACCATCCCAGTGGCGACTCACCCCATCATCTCAACAAGAATTAAAAATAGGTACACCTGCCCTGGGGACACATAACCCTGACTGAGCATCTTATACTGACACTAAAATATACACCTCTACATCTTAGTGGCTAACAGTCTGGGTTGTTCTTCCCCTAACGCAGTAGCAAGAATACATGTTTGGGCATCACTTTAAATGAGGTTCTTCTCATATCTATAACATTTGGAATGCATTGCAATCACAGCCTCTAAAAGGCATCACAGGTAAAATCACAGGATTAAGCATATACAGCCAGTCACCCTAGCAGGAATGTCTGGCAACATATCTCCACTTTGCTTATGACTCCACCATACACAAGTACTTCACATTACACATTTGACGTATACGTCATCTATAAGAAATAACATTGGTAAATGCAAAAGTTACGCAGCGGCGGTGTAAATGAGGTGCAAGGGGCTTGTAAATCGGCCCCATAATGTCTAGGAATGGACTTAGACAAGGTAGGGGTATAGGGCTCATGCACCTGTACACTCACCACTGTTATAGTGTACCCAGATAGAGGGGTGACTGATCTATACCAGGGCAGTGGGTTGTAGGGATGGCACACAGGGATGTGTGCCATGTCGACTCTTCACTTTGTTCTGCATTAAAACAAGCAACCTGCAAAGGCAGTGTGTGAGTCTAAAGGTACAGGACCTCTAAGGGTGGCACAATAAATGATGCAGGCCTTCTCTGGTCACAGTGCCCTTGGTACCTATGGTACCATTTACCAGGGTCTGACCTTTGGCCTGAGATGCCAATTGGGTTAAGGCTTCAATGCAGTTTTAGGGAAAGAACATAGGCCCTGTGTACCTGATTAGCAGCAGCCCAGGGCACACTCAGTCAAAGCACATCAGCAATTCAGCATAAAGTGGGAGCAACCATGCAGAAAGAGGGCACCTTCTCACATTTCCCAAGATGGTTGTCGAAATCTAGAGAACATGGGGGCATATTAACAAGCCAGGGGATAAAATTATCGCCGCTTTAGCGACAGAAAACTGCCGCTAAAACGGCGATAATGGGCTTGATAATATGCTCTATGGAATTCCAATTGAAGCCCATGTTAGACGTCCTTCACATTCAACATGGGCATCAATTGGAATGCCATAGAGCATTTTATCAAGCCCATTATCGCCGTTTTAGCGGCAGTTTTCTGCCGCTAAAGCGGCGATAATTTTATCGCCTGGCTTGTTAATATGCCCCCAGGTGAGTCCAGGGAGGTATGGCATGCATGGATCCTCCAACATTTCCCTACCCAAAATCCCCTGAAAACCTCAAATTTATCTTAAAAAAACAATTTTTTCAATGTTTTTTTGCAAGGGATCACTGTGCCAGCACAAATGTCCTACCAACAATTATTCCCCTTGTTCTCCCAAGTAAAATGATACCTCACTTGTGTGGATGGGCCAAAGGCCTGTGACTGGGAAGATCCAAAAATATAGGGATGAAAGGAATAGCACCACAAGTTCTAAGCGCTACATTTTAAAAAAAAAGTTTTTAGCTAATTCTGCATTGGACAGCCACACAAGTGAGGTATCATTTTACTCGGGAGATCAAGGGGTCACTCCCCCTCCCTGGTGGCTAGTGGGTGGATCCCTGCTTGCATATCACCCTCCTGGGGCGAACCCAAAGCAAGGATCCACTATGGAAGGGTACCATTGGAAAGGTGATATTCTCCCATTTCCCACAATACCTCTCCAATGTTTTCAGTGCTCAGAGGGCTGAGATAGCCCCACAAGCACCGAAACTGTGAAACTGAAACAACGTTTCAGTTTCTGTTTTCATTGTAATAATTACAGCACTCCATGCTCGGGATCATTCATTAGAATGAAAACCCTAACCATGCTTTGGGAGGTTGTTGAATCTCTTCCTCACCTCCCAAAGCAAAAAACAAAATATGGGAAATCCCTCTGCTGTTTACAGCAGAGGGATTTTTTGGAAGTGTGCTCATGACGGAATGGTTCCGTCATGAGCACACTTACACTTGTGCTCATGAGCATGGAAGGGTGTTAAGGAGCGATGCTCTAGGTGCTCGTGGCCACACCAAATTTCCAAGCTCAGGACCAAAAACTTCTCTCCACAGAAAAAGATTCGAGTACACACGGGTTGTGGAACTATCAGCTTTTAATGATCCAGCATGACGCGTTTGAAGTGTTGCAGGTCCTATTGTTTTTAAACTGAACTTGCGTTACTGTGATAGGTGAAGATCCAAAAGTGGGCGTGGAGGAATACCCCGATCCTGGCACTCCGAGTTTGTAGGTGCATGCGCTCCAGTTAAGTACCTCTTCCACAGTGGACAATGCTTGCCGCTTCCCCTCGCTCACATCAATGTCCCAAGTGCTGTGTTGCAAGCTCTACACCACCCTCCTCCAGCCGCTTTCATCCCATCCAATGTTATAACTGAAGTCAGTTTCAACAAGTGTTGATACTCTGTAATTATCTATATCTATATCTATATCTATATCTATATCTATATCTATATATATATATATATATATATATATATATATATATATATATATATATATATATATATATATATATATTCACTTAAAAAAACATAGGTTTCACACATGTTATAGTTAGCTGGACATTTCACTGTATTTAGACACTTATTTACCCATGTCTTCTTCCACTAATCTTTAGCTATACATATATTACAAATATTTATTTTTCAGAAAGACACATATACGACTACTAACTTTACGTCCGCACTCGGGCCGGAAATTCCGGCCCGGAGGTGGAGCTTCCAGCCCAGAGGCGGAGCTTCCGGCCCAGAGGCGTAGCTTCCGGACGTAAAGTTATTAGTCGTAAATCCATTCTGTGAATACCAAAAGTAGTAAGTGCATTCTTTGAATACCAAAAGTAGTAAGTAGTAAGTTTAGGATTTTGTCTTAAGTTAATTCTGTGAATCGGGTCCCTTAAGTGCAGGACCCACTCAGCTCATTTCCTTACTGTCTTGAGTAGAAGGAGGGTGTTTATTCCTTCGCTCTTTGAATGTTCATCAGGCATCGCTGACTGTTTTTTAAAGCTAGTGGTTGCTGTCTTTGGGGATTTTCTTGATGATGATTTGGTTATCCAGTATTCTCTTTCTGTGCGTCCACCAGTTGCAAGCAAGCTTTAATTCTTTAGGTCAGCAGTTCTTTAGCAGATGTATTCTAAAAAAGAAAACAATGTTTTCAGTGAATCGTTTGCAAAAAACAGATTTCTGAATTTTTTTTACATCACTCATGAAAATTGCATAAGCCCTTGATGTCTTTTTTAAATGAAATAGAGGCTGCTCATCCTGGTCTCGTTTGCCCTAAAGCAAAACCCAGTCATACATTATGTTTTTTTACCGCTGGCAAAAGATGACCCATGGCATCAACAACGGTTGTGTGTCCTTTGAAAATGATGACGCCCTTAACTTCAGTCATAAGAGCCATCCAATGTATATATTTACACATGAAGGAGAGGAGCACTAAGTAAATGTCAGATAATTAAATTGTCAAACCCAATCTGATTAATGAGACTTGTTTTGGCTTCCCAAGCACAAAGTGTTTGTTTTCATGACATCAGTGTTCCTCTGAGACAGCAAACAGAAACATCTCATCTATTCCACGCGCGTTACTCCGATTTTTATTATTGACATCAATAATTTTTCTAAATTCTGCTAATATGAAAAGTATCAAAATAATGTTGAAAATTACTCTGTTGGAGATGATATCCTAATTATTAAGTAAGGCTGTGTCTGACAAAAGAGGTCACCAGTGAGTCCTTGATTCATATTCCAGTGTTAAACAAACAAGGCCTCACTTTAGAGCAAGTGGTGGAAACTGATTCCACCCTGGTCTGAGCCCCACCACTAATCCTACTCTACCACCGGGGCTCGCACAGTGGAGGCGTGGAATCAATTGGAAAATAGAAAAACGAGATGGACAACTTTATGGCAGTTCTTGCCCCACAATTATCTCCATTGGCCCTGATGGAATATGACTTTGGTAGGTAGCACTTAGGTCACTTTACCCCCAAGATAAAAACGATTCTTGAATGTGTCCCTTACAACTACTACTGAGTGTTCACAGCAAAGTGCAATGAAACAGGACATTTTAGGCAGAGGGGACTAAGTAATTCTATTCATTTACTTCACCCTGCTGTGCTGCACTGCATGAGAAGGAAAAGGGCAGGAATGTGCTGTATTTAAATCAATACGACACATTCCTGCTTTTTCCCCTGCACTGACATCCTTTCGGCAGCCTAGCACCAATGCAGACAACCTTTGCAATATGCTTCAAGGGTGCCTGCATTGCATACAGGATAATTGTCATGCAGGAAGGGAATCCTGAGAAGCATAATCCTCTTTCTATCTGTGCTGCATTGAGCAGCACACATAGAAAGAGAAAGAACATAAATTAACGAGGAGAAATAAAGTTATTTCTCCCCATTACTCCTCACCAGAGAAGGTGTATCTTTTTATGCAGATTTCCAGGTTCCAGGTTGACCAGTAAACCATTAAACGAGTAAACCAGTAAAAACCATTGGAGTTGCCAGGGAATAACCATGCAATGCCCATGGACCGCCTTCCCAGGACAGAGTAAGGCAATGCAGTGATTTGTGCTGCATTGCTTTACTCCAGAATTCTGGAGCAACTAAAGGCCATCCAAAGTGGCCTTGCATGGCTTCTTATATCACATGCAAGGTTTGTCTTGCTCTTGCACCGTGTTGCGTGGTGGAAGAGCCACACAAACCAACTCATGAATAGTCCACAATGTTTATTAAAGTGCCTTTGATAAAATATGCACATAATTTATGTCTGGGGCAAACTTGGGGTCCTAATTGCTGGAAACTCACGAAGTGCAGGGCAGCAAGTCACCTTTCTGCATTTCACTGTCTGGCAGGGAAAGGGAAAGAACGTGCAATTTTTAAGGCAATACAGTGCACTCCTGCCTTTTCCACTGTGCTGGCACTCTTTTGAATGCATCGCATCAACGCAGATACCCTTGCACCATGGTGTAAGAGTGCCTGCTTTATAAGCAGGATTATTTTTGTGCAGGTGGGGGCACCTTACTGCACAAAAACAATCACCTGAGGCCTTTTCCTCCTTCTAAGTATGCTGCAGAATGCAGCACACATACGAAGATGACACAACAAGGAGAAATAAAGATATTTCCTCTTGTTACACCTCACCTGGTGGTTTTCAGCGCATTCCCAAGTCTACCACTTCTGGTAAATTTGTAGGTGTGTCCAAAATACAACAAGCACGGAAATGGTCTCTGGTGCAGAGTAATGCGACGCAGTGATTTGTATTCCTCTAGATCTATGAAGCCACTCAGTTTCATGGAAGGTGGCTTTACATGGCTTCATAAATCTCATTTAAAAGATATGTCACTCCTGCACCATGGTGCGTGGTGCACAAGTGATGCAAAGGGGCTCATAAATATGCCCCTTGGTATGTTCTTTCAGTATTTGCATCATATTCTCTTATCCTGAAAATTAATTGCATCTTATGTTCTACTCTTTAATCTTATTTGTATTACTATGTTATACTTTATTATTTAATTCTTTTTGAATTGCACAAAATACTTTTTTATGAAAAGCTCAAACCTCCATCCTCAGTTTCATATTTACATCTAAGACCAATCACTACTTAGAATTCAATAATATCCAATGAGCATTTTCAGTTACCCTAGCAACACGTTTCTAGTTTTACCGAAATACAGTCACAAATTGACAGTTTTAGCTTACAGGACAATAACTGAATGAGCAAGGACTAAATACTACGATCTTTTTGACTTAAGAATGTTTGCTGCAGTGTGATAAAGTAGGTCTGGCTTTGCAGGATATCACTTTCGAATTGCTCTCAATCTACCGCCTATACAAATACCCACTTCACATTGCTAATTCATGGAAAACACTAGAGGTGATTCAGTTTGAAACTGGTTCTATATAAGAAATATGACACAAGTATTCACTGAGAAGTCAGTCTTAGGGGTTCGGTGAGCAGTGGCTTCCAGTAGTTAATAATGTTAGGAGTGGATATTTTCCAACAAACAACATAGGACCGGGGTAGGCTGGGGCAGCTGGGTGATATCAGGAGCTGTGAGGTTATTATTTTTGAGTTATTTGTAAAACTGAGGGCGTTCTTTGTATTATAAATGTATATATAAAGTCACAAGCCAAAGCTCAATTTAACCCAGTATTTAGATTTCCTTCTGTTTGTTTACAAAGTGTAGTACACAAGAGCATGATGGTGTCAGGAGTTTGTGATTTGTGTTTTAAAGTGTACTTTTTTATGAGGGAATGTGTGAATATAGCCTGATCTGAATGTGCTGTTTAGGCAGCGACAAGTACTCCAGCTGGGTGGCTTGACATATTTTTGTATGAATGATGTTGCCAGGGGTTGTGTTTAAAGTACACCGTTGCTGCAAGTGTACTGCCCATGAATAACTGCAGGATATTTGCTTATCCTGTGGTAGAGCACTTTGGAAAGTGGGGTATTATGGAGTGAGGCTGGTTAAGCTTAACTGTGTAATACCTTCACGTTACTCCTAAATAGGTCTTTTGGATTAACATTAATAAATCCACAGCTCAGTCCTGGTAGTGTGGCACAGAGCGGTCATGCTTTACTAGAGGAAATGTGTTAAGCATGTACAAACATGGACGACAAGTAATTGACACCACTTGAAATAATTCCAACACCAAATAGATGACCTCTAATACCCTGAATCTAAACACCGACAAATCCGAGGTACTTTTTTTTAACCAAAAATCTCCTTTACTACCATCCTTGTGGTGGCCGTCTGAATTAAACCCTCCCCCATCACCTGTTAAAACTGCTCGTAATTTGGCCTTTCAAATTGATAACGAGTTGTTGGGTAAGACCCAAATTCCTAAAGTCACTTCTGCCTGCTTTGGCAAACTGCGCATGATAAAAAAGATGTCCCCCTATTTGCCCACGGATTCTTTGAAGACTATCGTGCATGCTCTTATTACTTCCCACCTGGACTATTGTAATAGCCTATACGTGGGTGCACCAGCATATCTCCTACACCGACTGCAGATGGTTCAAAACGCGGCGGCCAGGTTGATCTGTAATATTACTTACCGCCATTTGATCTCCCCTCACCTAAAGAACCTTCACTGGCTTCCGATTTCTTCCCGCATTAAGTTTAAAGCCCTGGTCCTGACGTTCAGGGCCTTGAATGGTAAGGGGCCAGGGTATCTCAAACATAGGCTGAAACTAGTCCACTCATCTCGAGCTCTCAGATCCAATCACCTCCGTCTTCTGCTCCCCCCCAGGTTCTACAGATCAAGGAAAGGTGGCAGAGCTTTTGCAGTGATTACTGCAAGGCTATGGAATGCCCTCCCACTTAACATCCGAATGATCGATTCAGAATCTCAGTTCAGATGTAAACTGAAGACATGGCTGTTTGCCAGCTATTAGCATTCATGTTCTCTGCAGCTACTGTCCTCAGCACCGGGACACCCCCGTTGGGGGTAGCCGCGCGCTTAACAAATTTCATAATAATAATAAAAATATATAATTTAAAATACCAAAATAAAGACAGTCAGATGAGTATAACTGGATAACATTGTGGTCAATGGGAAAATGCACCAGTGACACTGCATCACTTGCAAGTCGAGTCCAGTGGAATCCACTGGAGGTTAAGGTGATTCAGGTCCCAGGACCAGGCTCTGACAGTGAGTTTAATTTCATGCTTGCATGGTGATCTCAAACAGAAATGTGAGGAAATTTTTTTTTTTTAGCAAATGATGAGGTTTGTAGGGGATTCTGGGAAAGAAACTTCGGTGGATCCATGCTAGTCAAACTTCCCTGGACTCATCCGGCAGTCTAGTTTTCAGAAATGTCTAGGTTTGGAAGGTATGCCTATATGCCTATATAGCCGCCGAGCCCAGCAAGAAAAACGTAGGTACCCCCATTTCAAACGCAGGTTATTTTGTGATAGATACATTTGATATCTCCACAATACGTTTTGGGCCCCTCCCTGTTATGGGCACTTGACCCACCCATACAAGTGAGGAACTATTTTTATCGGAGACCTAGGGGAATGCTGGGTGGTAGGAAATTTGTGTCTGGCCAGTGACACGACTTTTCAACACAGAAATTTGAGGAAAAAGTATTAATATTATTTTTAGGAAAATTTGGGGTTTGCAGGGGATCTAGGTAAGAAACCTTTTGGAGATCCACGCAAGCCAGACCTCCCTAAATCCCCCCAGGTCTCTAGTTTTCAGAACTGTTTGGTTTTGGTAGGCTTCCCTAGATGGTTGCCAAGCCCTGGGCCAAAGGAGCAGGTGATTACCTCACAAAACCATGTCTTTTTGTGATCGAATTTTTAAGTCCCCACAGTACATTTTGGGCAAATTCCTGTTGAGGACACTAGGTCGACCCACACAAAGAAAATGAGAGGGGCCCCTTTACCACCAAAGGAGTAGGGCACCAAATAGACCATAGTCAAAAAGAGAATCCCCTTTGGGCTCTTCGCACAACAAATCACCAGAACCAAACACCCCCACCATCAAAGGCCAAGTGCTCACAATATAAACATATTTTTATTACAAATTAACCAGACACTTGGTCAGATACAGTGAATTATCGAACAATATTAAAATAGGTTAAAAACATTCTGACATTCTGTACACAAATTTAATATTAAGGAGAACCTGCACGAAAAACAGTTTCTTGTCAACAATGAAGGTACATACATTAGATCCAGATAATTTGTTCTACATAAAATTATTATATAGAAAACTTAATCAGTAAGAGTAACAACTGTCTTAACAATCTACAATATGCCTTCACTCTCTTGCGTTTACGCGTTTCGGTGGGTATCCTGTTTAAAACACCACCTTCCTCAGGTCACCCACACAAGTGAGATACCATTTTTATTGGGAAACTTGGCTGAATGCTGGGTTGTTAGAATTGTGTTGCTCCCTGCAGATTCCATAACTTTCCATCACAGAATATTAGAAAAATGTGTTTTTTTTACAAAGTTTGGGGTTTGCAGGAGATTCTGTGTAATAGAACTAGGTGAGAGCCACACAAGTCACCCCATCCTGAATTACTCTGGGTGGCTAGTGTTAAAGAATGTACAACGCACAATGCCACAAACAGCTCAATATACTGCAGCAGCGAATCCACTCACGCGGAGACGGAGCTGGCAGGTGGGGGTGTAGAAGCTGAGTCGTCTGTTGAGGTAAGCTGGTCTGGTTTTGTGGAGTGCCTTGTGTTCGTGGGTGAGGAGCTTGAAGGTTATCCTCTATTTGATGGGGAGCCAGCGCAGGTCTCTCGGGTGGGGTGTGATGTGGCTGTGGTGAGGGATGTTGAGGATCAGGTGTTCAGAGGCATTCTGGATGCGTTGAAGCCGCTTCAGGAGTTTGCCCGAGGCTCCTGCGTAGAGGGCTTTCCGTAGTCCAACCTGCTGCTGACGGGGGCCTGGGTGACCGTTCTTCTCGATTTGGTGGGGATCCACTTGTAGATCTTGCAGAGCATGCGGAGTGTGTTGAAGCAGGAGGAAGAGACGGCATTGAACTTCTTAGTCATGGAGAGGGTGGAGTCGAGGATGACCCCTAGGTAGCGTGTGTGGTCAGTGGGTGTTGGAGCTGTTCCCAGTGCAGTCGGCCACCTGGAGTCATCCCAGGGACTGGATCCAAGGATGAAAACCTCCGTCTTGTCTGAGTTCAGCTTCAGTCGGCTATACCTCATCCATTCAGCGACAGCCTTCATTCCTTTGTGGAGGTTGGTTTTGGCAGTGTGGGGGTCCTTGGTGAGGGAGAGGATCAGCTGGGTGTCATCGGCGTAAGAGATGATGTTGAGGTCGTGCAGTCGGGCGACGTGGGCGAGTGGTGCCATTTAGATGTTAAACAGCATTGGGCTAAGGGATGAGCCCTGGGGTACGCCGCAGATGATCTCGGTGGCTTTGGAGCAGAAGGGGGGGAGGCGGATGCTCTGGGTTCTGCCAGAGAGGAAGGAGGTGGTCCAGTCCAGGGCCTTCTCTTGGATCCCGGTGCCGTGGATGTGTGTGTGTAGTTTGCGTTGGCAGACCGTGTTGAAGGCGACTGCCAGGTCCAGGAGGATGAGGGCATCTGTTTCTCTGTTGTCTAGCAGGGTCCTGATGTCATCGGTGGCGGCAATGAGGGCAGTTTCGGTGCTGTGGTTGCTTCAGAACCCGGACTGGGACGGGCCTAGGAGTTTGTTCTCCTCGAGGTAGCGGGACCGTTGTTTGTTGATGGTCTTCTCGATGACCTTCGCCGGGAAAGGGAGCAGGGAGAAGGGCCGGAAGTTCTTGAGATCCTTGGGGTCCGCCTTGGGTTTCTTGAGTAAGGCGTTGATGTCGGTGTGCTTCCAGCTCTCCGGGAAGGTTGCTGTCTCAAAGGAAATCTTGATGGCTTTCCGGAGATGGGGTGCGATGGCGGTGCTGGCTTTGTTGAAGATGTGATGTGGACATGGGTCTGACGGGAATCTGGAGTGGACGGTGTTAATGATCTTGATGGTGCCGTCGTCGTTTATGTTGGTCCAGTAGAGCAGGCAGTCAGTGCGGATGGTGGTCATAGGGGCGGAGGTCTCAGTGGTTGTAGGGGCGATCCTGGCATTGAAGCTGTCGTGTATGTCTGCGATCTTGCGATGGAAGAAAGTGGCCAGCGAGTCGCACATGTCTTGGGAAGGTGGGATGTCGTTGGTGTTGGAGCTGGGGCTGGAGAGTTCCTTTAGAATGTTGAATAGCTCTTTGCTGTTGTGTGCATTGTTGTCTAGGCGGTCTTTGAAGGCAGCAGTTTTGGCGGATCTGATGAGGTGATGATGTCTGCGGGTGACATTCTTGTGGGCTGCGTAGCTGTCCGGTGTTCGTTCACGTTTCCAGGTCTTCTCTAGCTTTTGGCAGGTTTGCTTGGAGGTCTGGAGGTCTTCAGTGAACCAGCTGGTTTTCTTGCTGGTGTGGTGTTGAAGGGTTCCTTGAACGGGGCAAGGGTTTTGGCGCAGTCGTTGATCCACTGTCTAAGGTTGCGGGCGGCGGAGTCGGGGTCAGTGGGGTCAGCAGGTGGACTCTGGGTGAGGGTGGGGGTTAGCTGGTTTTTGTTGACTTTGCTCCTGCAGTGGCAAGGCATCTGTTGGGTGCGGTGGTGCGTGGTGGGTTTCCGGAAGGTGAAGTGGATGCAGTGATGGTCAATCGAGTGGAGTTTGGTGGTGTGGTTGAAGGAGATGTGGGGGCTTGCGGAGAAGATGAGGTCAAACGTGTGGCTGGCGGAGCGGGTGGGTGTTGTGATGAGTTGTCTGAGTCCGAGGTTGGCAAGGTTGTCGATCAGGGTGGTGGAGTTGGTGTCGTTGTTGTTCTAGAGGTGGAAGTTCAGGTCCCTGAGGAGGATGTAGTCCATGGAGGCAAGGGCATGAGTGCTGACGAAGTCGGAGATTGAGTCGCTGAACTGTGGTCGGGGTCTGGGGGGTATGTAGATGAGGGTTCCTCTGAGGGTGGTATTGAGGTTGGCGTGGATCTGGAAGTGCAGGTGTTTGGCATGCTGAGGGTGTCATTGGTGTTGGTTGAGACTCTGAAAGTTTTCCTGTGGACCATGGCGATTCCTCCTCCTACTCCGTTGGTGCGGTCACTGCGGGTGATCTTGTAGCCTTCTGGGATGGCTATGGCGATGTCTGGTGCCAGATCGCCGTCAGGAAGGCGATGTCTGGGGAGGTTGAGTCGAGTAGGTCCCAGAGTTCAACGGCGTGTTTGCGGAAGGAGCGGGTGTTGAGAAGAATGCATCTGAGGTAGTTGGGTTCTTTCCTGGTCGGTGGGTTGGCGGGCCGGATGCTGGTGAAGCTGCAGTTCCAGCAGTAGTAGGGTCCTTGGGTGTGCTTTGGGGTGGCCAGGCAGCAGGGGCATGATCGTCTGGCGTTGAGTGCGTGGATGGTGCTGGAGTCGTATCAGTGTCGGGTGTCATGGCATTCGCGGGGGCCAGGGGTTCTGGCGCTGAGCGCGGTCCAGGCACAGACGGGCGCAGACGGACTTGCCTTCGGCGCACAAGCGGCGCGCCCACTGCGCGCGGCCGCCATAAGAAGGGGAGAAACAATAGCTAAACACAAAGCTCATAACAACATACACAGAAGTCTAACAAGCCCACACATGTGCAGTCAAACAGTGGAAAGGCAATGTGACCCTAGACAGAACAGGAGTACACAACATTGTCACTGAGGGCCAATGCACAGACACCATACCTCAACACAAACAAGAAGTGCATCCTCAAAAATCAATCATGAACACTAACTGGGATCAATGGGACAATCAGCTAACACAGCCAGAGATACCACGCCACTTATAAAGTGAACAAGGTGCCATAGTGTACGAAAAGCATGGACAATCCTGAAAAATATAGGAGGACAAACGACCAATGTTCACTCAAAACAAGCCCAGTAATAAGAATCCACCTTGCTGCATGTGACAGACACACAAGTAATGCACACAGCACCTGCAACACACATCTGATTGTATCAAACAGCAACAACTACTCACACACAATGTCATGCAAATAGAACATCACACACACATAGCATCTGTGAAATGAAATGAAATCAAATTTATAAAGCGCTACTAAGCCCAATGGGCGTCAAGGCGCCTAACCAAAAAGAATGCTAGTTAAATCAGATGAACCTGCTTACTGGTAGGCCTTAATGAAACACCACGTTTTGAGCGCTTTTTTAAAAAGGGCTAGTGAAGGTTGGGCATTAATCTCCGAGGGGAGAGCATTCCATAATCGAGGGGCCACATTGGAAAAGGCCCTGCTGCCCCATCTGACTTTCTTAAAATGGGGAACTACAAGAAGATTCATCTCAGAGGAGCGAAGACATCTGCTAGGGGTATAGCAGGTTAGCAGGGAACCTAAGGCATCCGAGGAACCAGCCAATAGGGCTCCAAACGCGAGGCACAGAAGTTTAAAATAAATCCTCTCCTGGATTGGAAGCCAATGCAGACTCTTCCTGGCTAAGGTAGCCGAGGAAGCGTTAGGTGCGGCTAGAACAAATCTTGCTGCAGCATTCTGCACAACCTGGAGGCGATGAATGAGACCCTTGTTGATATCTACATAGAGTGCATTACAATAGTCCAATCTTAAACCAACTAGAGCAACTACCGTCTGCTTACGGGCCTGTCAGTAGAAAGAGCCAACACAGGCCAAACACTGCATACATCCACAACAAAAACACAACAAATGCAAAATACCAGTCCATCACATTGCAAACTCAGATGGAGATCAGGGCGATGCACAACAAGCAAGTACAAGGCAACATACACTGACAACACTGGATGCACACCAAGCAGTGTGTGCACACCAACCAAATCAGTAGCACACACATTTGAGTGTCACACCATGAACTCCCACAACACAAATCATCACAGCACACAGAGAATGTCACACTCAGGAAGAGTAGCAGTGCCTCAGCAAACACACATACAGCTTACCCACACACACAGATGCACAACTAAGAGAAACCTGGGGGCAAACAACCAGACTAGAGGACTGTGCTGCCCAAACATATGCACTGCACATGAGCAACCATGACAGCAAATCAGTAGAAGAAAATACAACATAACTAATTGGAAAACTGTCCTGAGTGGCACATTGGTCCTGTACACAGTTCAGCATCACAAAGCATAGTGTCACGCTATGAAGTGGTGGTGAGGCTCACACACTGGCAAGCTATGGGGTGGAAGACATGAGATTGAAGTGGTGTGTAAATCAGTATTGGACAGGTGAGGAGCGCACAGTGCACAAACACATAGAGTAGTCACTCACAATGTGTAGGCATCAGAAACACCTATAGGGAGTGGCATGACTCCACATATCACTCGAATGAATAATCAACACGGGTGGAGCGCCTTGCTGCTCCTATCGAACGCACAGCCTCAGTCCTTAAAGAAGAGGTAACTCCGTTTTTATGTTAGTTAACTTCTTTTAATGTCCAATTAATCCATAGATCAGAACAATTTCCATCCAGTTTTTCACAATCACATGCATGACAGTTAATATATTTGGAACACTTCAAATATTGCAGATTGCCCATCCAGGCCTTTCTACTGCAACATGACGAATACATTTAAAATCATCCTCATTGATGTATCCAATGGATTTCGGGCATAATCTTCGCCCTTCATCAGGGATTCACTACAAATTTAAAAAAAAATCTGCGTTAACGGAAAGACTCAGTACCTTGGTTATGACGCTCATTGGAAAATACATCCCAGTTTTTATTCATGTTCTGTTTTATAATCGCTCATATTAACGTGTTTCCTCTAATTGCTTAACTCTGCATCAAAACCTAAACCACAACAAACTTTTACAACCCACAAAACTTTTCCCCTTTTGATATCACTATGAATTTCAACACATCTTTCACTCCAGCGGCTTCACTTTACAACCAACGTTTTTCTCCCTACTTACTTCAAACATCTTCCCATTGCACTTCCCGCCTTCATTGCAACGATGTGCAAACCGATATGTAAAACCGCCCACTTATTACCTCCCGCTTTTTTCACAGTGTCCGCCAGCTCTCCACCTCTTACAACTACCAATCACCTTAATTACGATGTTTTAAACTACTAATCCCAGAATACCTTCCGGCCCTTTATTTGATGCATGGATGTTTCAAACACGTCTGTCAGTATGCTATGTGGTAAAATGCCATATTTAATGTGTCAAGTAATACTCTACAGTGGGCGGGGAATTAGATTTATTTCAACTTTGACAACGTGTAGACGTGTTTGAAACATTCATGCATTAAAAGAAGTTAACTAACAGAAAAACTGAGTTACCTTTACTGTAAGGACTAAGGTTGTGCGTTCGATAGGAGCAGCAAGGCGCTCCACCCGTGTTGATGACTCCACATACCACATACCATACTGAAGCAAAGAATGTGTCAAGTGACAGAAATGCATGAGAAAACTCACACATAATGTCAATGTGGCTGAGAAGGTCTGCACAGTGAGCACAGACAGAAACAAGACACATGGCTGACCAATAAAACACAACACAGACTTGGCAGTCACCCACTTTGCATACTCACAACTGGCAGTAACAACATGTAGGTATCTCCCAGGGGTGCAAGGACCCACCAACTTACTGCACAGTGCCCAACCTACCAACTCCTACATGTGCCCACAATCTGAAGTACATTGCAGACAGTTTAAACTAACAGGCACACATTACATGTATCACACATGTGTGCAGTTGGAATTGCAGGGGCACACACACATCAACACTACTCACAACGACAGCCCATTCACACAGTATGACCACTCAAGTTCACATATACTAATGTACCCATGTGACTAGGAAGACAGGCCTACACAAGATGAGCACACATAAACACTGCTGTACACACATGAAGAAAGATCACACAGATATGATGGACCCTGGCCACCACACAAGTAATCAGGTGGATAGAATTCACCTCTGTTGTGGTATTGCATCATAACATGACGTGTACAATTTAGCAAACATGACCATAGGATGATTAGGATAACAGTAGATCATCACAAACAATCATTATTGCACTCTCACGCCTCAGAGTCAAGAAGAACTAAAGTGCCTGTCACCTCTGGCAAACTCTGAAAAAGTAAAACAAGCAATTGGCAATACTAAAGTGGCACACAGAGCATTTGTCACATGCAACCATACCCATACAGAAAGCATTTTATTTAGCAAGGACACTGACAAAGCAGACAATAGGAGTAAACGTCTTTATTACATATCACCCAGATAGGCATCCAAAGTGACAAATGGCAATGTCATTGGCCAGTCCATAGTTCAAAGTATGCACATGTGTGCATGAGAACCTGAACCGAGAATGTGCATCCAAAGTGACAAACAGCATGGCCATTGGCCAGTCCATAGTTCAAAGTATGTACATGTGTGCATGAGAACCTGCCAGGGAATGGGCATCCAAAGTGACAAACAACAAGGCCAATGGCCAGTCCATAGTTCAAAGTATGTACATGTGTGCATGAGAATATGCACAGGGAATGGGCATCCAAAGTGACAAACAGCAAGGCCATTGGCCACTCCATATTTAACAGTATGTACATGTGTGCATGAGAACCTGCACAGGGAATGGGCATCCAAAGTGACAAACAGCAAGGCCATTGGCCACTACATAGTTCAAAGTATGTACATATGTGCATGAGAACCTGCACAGGGAATGGGTAACACCACACACTGTCATGGGAATCACCACAGCTCTGGGGATACAAATGGGCAGTCCAGGTACTGCTGTGGGAGAGATGGGTTGGGGGGGACTTTGCCTCAGACTTGGCTGTTAGTTGAACTGGGAGGTGGCTTATTGTCGGGGCCCATTGGAGGACTGGACCTGGGAGAGAGAGGACCAGCTGAGGTAGAGTCATCAGTGGCTTTGGGAGCTGGAGGGCTCCTTGGACCGGGTGGCATGGTGACACGGGGAGGCAAAAACATGCTGCAGTGAGACAAAGTGTGTGAGGGTGAATGTGGAGGGCTGCCTCTCCACTTTTTGGGGATTTGATAGCCAAGAATTGTCTTGGTAGGAGTGGGAAGTGGGGTGGGCACAACAGCTTCACTCTCCACCAAAGGTGCAGCCGGTACAGGTGGTGACCTTCCCTGTGGGGATTTTCTGGATCTGGCGGTAATTGTGGCCTGGCCTTGCCTTTCCCCTCCATTCCCTGTTGACCAGGTGAACCCCCCACATTGCTCTCCTGTCCCAGCTTCACAGGGGTGTGGGTGGGAGTTGAGCTTGTGGGTGAATCTGCCATAGAGAGTTGTTTCTGCAGACTCTTTGAAGGCACCAGCTTCATAGCAGACAGGGCAACTGTGTGTTTGTCTTTGGGAACAGGTTTGAGGATGGGAGTGTCCTTTGATGGGGATGATTTGGATGCATGGGAGCCTGAGGCCTTCCTCTTGGCCTGATGTCCCTGAAGGTCACCTGAATGGCTTTTGCCTTTGCGCTCCTGTTTACCTGTATTTTGTTTTGGGGATGGTGTCTGTGCTCGATGCCACCCATAGTGCTGGTGTTGTGTGCTGCATGTTGAGTACTTGGAGCTTGAGGGCTGTGGTGTGTGTTCACTGTCGTCAGATGTTGCCACTAGCAGGGTGGTTGCTGAAGAACTGGAGTTGGACTCTGAGCCTGTGACAGCTGAATGGTTGGAATCACTGTGGAGGACAAAGACTGGACAGTTCTCTGTAGCCCACACATGTCAGAATGAATCTGCTCCATGAAGGCAACTACCTGTGCCAACTTCTTGTCATGATCCTGGAAGGCATTCAGGAGAGCAGTCTGACCCACACACAGCTGGCACAAAAGGTTGATCGCCTCAACACTGAGGGCAACAGGGGAGAAAGGGACAGCAGTGCCTGGGGGAAGGACACTCTACCCTTCTTACTGCTGCAGGCACGGGCAGCACTAGTGGTAGTAGCTGGGAGGGTGAGCACAGGACAATGTGTGGTGGAACAAGAGGCAGATTTCCCACTCCCTGTGCCCGCAAACATCGAGGAGTCGCCGCTGGAGTCAGATGATGATGATGTTGAGGTTGGTGTTTCTAGGTGTGATTATTTAAGGGCACTCCTGTCCCCCTCCGAGGCGTTGGTCACATCAGTGTCAGTGAGCTCATGTGTAGCAGTCATGCCAGATTCCTCCCCACTGATGCCTGTCACCTGTCCTTCCATGCCCTTGGTAGATGCTGCAATAGACAGAGACATGGGGTTGGTGTAGTGCCATACTCGCAAACACCATATGCAAGCAAAGCACACAACAGGAATATGATACCCTGTGCAGTCTGCATGTGCAACCTTAATTCAGGAAGATGCATGTAAACATGCATATTTGGCATTAATGACCCATGTGATGTTCCCACAGCCAAATAGCTGGCTTGTGCCTCGTTGTAACCTGACATACTGCTTTCTGTAAACATACCTGCATGCCTGTAGGTGAGATAGATGTACATCTCAATATGTTGTCACGGTCACATATGGAGTCACTGTAAGGGGACAACACAGACACTGGCTCCAGAATGTCCTTATTCTATGGCCATGAGCTACTGTTGTCCACCATGTTGTGCTTTGAAGCACAACGACCCTTGCACATTGGTGTCAGATGTATAGTTCTCACAATTTTGAAGTCAGGCACTGCACACATCGACACAAGAACACAAATATGAAGCACAGTGCTGTTCACTTTCCAGTGATGTCTATGACACCCATAATGCAGCAAATGTCATAAAGCCACATCCCATCTTGCAATGTCAAGTGCCATTATATTGAAAACATGAGAAAGTATATGTAGTGAAAATGCATGACAGCTGCACTCAACACTGAGGCCACTTACAAGCCATTGCATCACACTAGAAAGATCATAGAGCTCCGCACTGGCTCAGGGTTAGGATACATGTAGTCACTCATACCCAAGTCATCCTTCGCAGAATACTCATCCCCAACTTGCTGGTGATGGGCCCTCAAATGTCCATCCAGCTCTGGCTGTGTCACAGCCAAGATTCAGGCCATTAGTGGTGTCATGCTTCTGCCCGCCAACCTTCCAGTCCATGGGAGCAGCCCCAGCATCATCTCTGTCACATTTTTGCTCAGCCGGCAGATGTCTTCCCACCTCTTGTGACAGTGTGTGTGCCGTCGGTTGGAGAAACCCAGAGCCCACACCTTGTGTGCACTGGCCCTCCATAACGCCTTACACTGGTGGACTTTAAGCTGCAGGCATGGGAGACAAGAAGAGGAAGTTTCAGTGACACTGGGTTATGCATCACTGTTTCTCAGTACAGGAGCATGCACAATCTTAGCACAGCTATACAGATATGTTTAGAAGAGGCGATACAACATGACACGCAGTACATTAGCATCAGATAATCGTATAAAAATGCATGCAGGTATGAGGATGGACACAGTACCCTGCCACCTCATACACATGCAGAATGCCAGCACAGAAATAAAGTGAAGAAGGCCCTCATCTGTGATGCACTATGTGAGGGAGCAAGCCATACATTACATTAGAAATGATGTGTCGGGGCAAACTCACTGTGACTAACACTACACACCCCTCAATGTCATTGGCCTGTGAATGTCTCACTGTGTCATGGGGGTCACATTTAGGGACATGATCTTACATTCTCACACCCTTGTCACAAGGTTTGTCTCATGCAATCCACAGGCCTAAGATAGATGATTGATGAATAGGGTGGTAGACAACACATATGTCTCACTCTGTCCATTTACTGATGGGTCCCTGTCAAATTGGGCAGTATCTGTGCAGGCCAGGGGAACTCACACTGAGGTTAAACATGGGCCTTCAGAACATTTACATGCATGTACAATATGACTGGGCAAACAGTGCCTACACATGCAAGTCAATACACATAATGAAAACAAGGGACAGAGAATGTTTCAGAAGTACATTAATACGATGTGTCATAGGTGCATTTCCACCAAGAGTGTCACCCTCAAGCATTTCAAGTGTGTTCATAATGCTTACATATCAATGGTGGCAAAATGAAAAATGGTCTCACATCCTTCAGTACCCTCTGGACGAAACACATTTGTAATATCACAAATGAACATGTGAAAACCTCATGGACTCGGACATCCATTAGCACAGGCAATGTTTGTTCTGACTTCCACTTTCCAAACCAGCAGTGTTACTGTAAGTTTGCAAAAACACTGCATGTCCCTCCCATCCTGAAATGCAGACATGGATCTGTGGAATTAGGCTACAAACCCCATTTACCTAAAGTCTGCATGCTAGGCAGTGTATCTCACAAACTTGCACTCACAGGCACATACTACAGCAGAGGAACTTCATGTGTGCACTCTTTGCACTCTACAACTTTCACTCTGATACACTTACCATTACATCAGGAGCACCATATAGCCTCCCATACTGTGAAAGCACCTCGTCCACCAGGACCTCCAGCTCCACTGTGGTGAAGGGACGGGTCCTGATGTTCTCAGTTCTCGCCATCACTGGGTCCAGAAGACAGGAACTGCAGCAGTTGGGGACGAAGAATGTCAGGCAGCAGTGTCTGGATGCAGTGAAAATGTGTGGCTCTCTCCCAGAAATAAATATAGCCCTTGGGGCTGTTTCAGTGGTACTCAGTTGCTGCAATTGGTGTTCCAGGTCAGATTTATTCAAATGTGACCAATGACCTGCCCCCCAGTGGCGGTGCACGCCTACCGCGATTTTCAAATGTGTATTTCACTACAGTGATTGCGGTTTCCCATCGGCTGTAAGAGCATGGGCATTGGCGGTGCCACACCGCAGGGCCCATGCGGTTACTACCGTGTTTTGGCATCTTTCAATTGCCCCCAATGACCGGTCCAGCGGTGGCGGTGAACGCCTACTGTGATTTTCAATAGTCCATTTCACTACCGCGATTGCTGTTCCCATTGGCTGAAAGGGGACGGGCATTGGCGGTGTGACACCGCAGGGCCCAGATGGTCGCTACCGTGAATTGACATCTTTCAATTGGTTCCAATGGCTGTGATTGTGGTGGCGGTGCACGTTTGCGGCACCTATGGACACATCATGCTGTGGCCATGGCAATGACCAGTTCTCAGCATTGAACAGTAGACACTTACTATGAATCATGCCACCAGATAGTGTAATTCAATGCTAGTGTGGCATTTAACTCACTGATGACTATGCACAGGATTACATGCATTGGCATGTACTCCCTCACATGCCACTTATGATGTTGTTGTGCATGTACACAGATCTGTTTTGTGATGGACTCTCAAATATGTACACGTGTCAATGTGTGAGATGGCTAAACAACCCACAGTATTGATGGACTGACTACATAATGTGCCTAGTTCACTGTGTAGATTGCTGAACTCATGTTTATACTTGATCCTTATGCACACACTGTGCTCATTGTGTTGGTAATGGGTGCCCTGTCTAAATCATGCAAGAAGGTGTGGCAGATACTGCAGCTATGTTGAAGCCAGCAGCGTTGCTGTTTCAGACATGTGCTGTGTCAACTACTCTAAGGGCTGGTGACACAAGATGTTGGAATGTACCATTAGGCATTCACATAGTTAGAATAGTTTTTGGGGTGCTCACTATGTACATATTGGAAACGTGTACAACTACTTTAGATCAAGGTGCCTCTGTATATGACTTATGCTGTAATTTCATGCCAGTCATTGTTGGTGCTGTGTCAGTCAAAACGTAAGATATTGGGCATATCTCATAGGGGAATTGAATTGACAAGTGTCCCCTTTCATCTCACCTATGAGGCAACCAAATGTGCATCGTCCATTCACATTGCTTGCGGACATGGAGGATGAAGACATCATACGTACATTCCATTTGGATCAACCTTCCCTTCAAGACCTATGTGGTCAGTTGGAGCCCCATCTGAGACCTCGCAGAACCTATCCGACTGCTTTGACACCAAAATGTAAGGTGATTGCGGCCCTGCATTTTTTTTCAACTGGTTCATTCCAGTACACGGTGTCCAGCGCAGGTGGGATGTCTCAACCAATGTTCAGCATGGTGCTACATGATGTTCTGTCTGCTATGATGACCTACAAGGACAGGTACATCTATTTTCCCAGGAGACATAAATTGGCAGCTATGAAGGGTGATTTTTATGACCTTGCCCACATCCCTAATGTTGTTGGTGCCATTGACTGCACACATGTTGGCCTGGTTCCACCACAGGCATGTGAGCACATCTAAAGGAACAGGAAGCATTTCCATTCCATTAATGTGCAAGTGGTATGCCAAGTGGATATGATAATCTCCCATGTCTGTGCCAAATTTCCAGGACTAGCACATGACTCCTACATACTGCGTAACAGCGTCGTACCACAGCTGATGGCAAATCCGCATACGGAGTGTGCATGGATTGTGGGTGAGTACGCAAAGTCAAGTAGCATGCTGTATGTGTGACATGCTGTCCTCAGCCACAGTTATATTACAAAATTGGTCTGTGTATCTCACTCCTAGGTGACTCTGCATATCCCAACCGGCCTTTGCTGCTGAGCCCACTGAGGAATCCCAGGACCCCAGGTGAAGTCTGCTACAATGATGCCCATGGAAGGGCACATCGTGTGGTGGAGCGTACTTTTAGTCTTCTGAAGTCTTGATTCCGGTGTCTGGACAAGAGCGGAGGTGCACTACTCTACTCTCCCCAAAAGGTGTGTCAGATCGTAGTTGCATGCTGCATGCTCCACAACCTGGCCTGGCACAAAGAGATCCCCCTGATCCTGGACGATGGTAAGCAGCAAATGCCCCTGCCTGAAAACCCACACATGTCCAGTGATGAGGATAGTGAAGAGGAGGAAGGTGTCGACCTGCGTCAACAGCTCATCAACCGCTACTTCCCTTAAGTGTGATTGACATTGTACAACAGTGCTATTGTCTGCTATCTTTGATGGTAGTGAAAAGGCCTAGGGGAGCATTTTGACTGCTGCCTCTGTGCTGATGGCTGTCCTTTGGGCCGCATGACTGTCCCTCAGAACACCTACAAGCTGGCCCATGAGGTCCATGAATTGGCCCATATGTGTGTCCATGGACCTCAGCAGCAGGTGGAGCTCACGCACTTCTTCCATAACCTGGCCCATGTGCCCCTGGGTTTGTTCATATGTCCCAAGGACTCTGGAGATGTTGGACAGGTCTTCGGCCCCAGTGTCCTGTCGATTTTGTCCCCCAGTTGCCCTCCCACCTGCACTGCTGTCCCTGACCTGTGGCATTACCCTTCGATGCACCACAGACTTCCCCTGCCCTCCTCAGATTTTTGGGTGGTGCTGGTATCCTCTGAGGCAGGGAGAGTGCTGCGGGCAACACTGGTTGTGATGGTGGTGGATGGGTCTGCATAGGTCATTGCAGCAGGGGTCAGAATGGTTGTTGTTGTTGAGGTGGTGTTGGTGGGGACATTTGGGGCCTAGAACATGCAGCACCCTGGCAGTCCTGATGGGCCAGGTTCAGGCTCCGCATCTGGTAAGCTTAGGGAGTCTGCATCCGAGAGTCCATATTCCGGGGGGGAGGAGACTGGCTCTGCAGGTCGGTGTTGTTATCTGCAGCTGTCAATTGTTGATCTCCTGTTGGACAGAGATGAAATGGTAATTGAAGAGCACCCCAAAACCTTGGTGTTAGATGTTTGGATGTTATATGTGGTGCACCACACAGTTTACATTGCACTCACTTGGTATGGCTGCAAGATACTGAGCATCATGACATGATGTTGAGGTACATTCATTACTTGTTCATGGTGTGACATGTTAATCGATACCATGTCCCAGGTATAGATTGTATGATTTCAAGGACATGAAATCTTCTAACGACTTGCAGCACAAGAACTTTATGTGAAGCGTCTTTTTTGTTTACTCTGAACGTTACATCTAAGCAAGAATTAGCTATTGTGATCTTATGCAAACCTTTGTCATATCATGCGCTTTACATTCTTTTACCAACTGACCATGCATGTTCTGTGTTCATATGGGCCTTGATGCTCTGCCCCATGGCACTTAAACATGGCATTCAGTGCTGTGCATGATTGTGCCTTTATTTTCTTCAACATGTGATTTGGTGAGTCACACTTACATTTCGGTGACAGTTACATACGCTTAGCTGTCTACACACTGGAAGTGGCTATTAGATCTATACCAAGTTGGATGACATATGAGGGCTGGTGTGGCCATATGCTCCATGCTTTTTGAGAGGAATGGCAGGGTGCATGCACTGTCTACCTACCTGTTCTGTGAAACAGTTGAGGGGAATTGCTGCCACATGGCTGTGGGTGTGGGGAGTTTCCCCACCCACATACCCCCTTCCTTGTTAGGATGGCTACCTCCCTGTGAAGTGGAACAGAGGAAGGGAATAGGCTTCACATGGCTCTTGGATGGGGGAGTGTTCCATCCTGCTTAGGGGTGGGACAAGAGAGCATAAGATGGATACCTACCTGCAAGTTTGAAGAGTGCAATGCAATGTCTGTCACATGGTTGTGGGTGTGGAGAGTATTTCATCCTGCTGATCTGTGTGACAAGGGGGCCTGGTGGGAGTTGTAGTGCTGCCTTACCACCCACAAACATCCCTCTCTGTTAAGATGGCTACCTAACTGTAAGTTTGAAGAGAGCAATGCAATGTCTGTCACATGGTTGTGGGTATGGGGAGTGTTCCATCCTGCTCAGCTGTGGGACAAGTGTGCCTAGTGGGATTAGTATTGCAGGCTTCCCACCCACAAACACCCCTCCCCGTTAAGATGGCTACCTACCTTTAAGTTTGATGAGTGAAATGCAATGGCTTCCACTTGCTACTGGGTGGGGGGACTGCTCCATCCAGCTGAGCTTTGGGACAGGGGGCCTGGTGGCAGTTGTAGTGCAGGCTTCCAACCCACAAACCCCTTCCTGTTAAGATGGCTACCTACCTGTAAGTTTGATGTGAGCAAGCACCCCTCCTTGTTAAGATGGCTACCTACCTCTAAGTTTGATGAGTGAAGTTCATGGCTGCCACTAGCTTCTGGGTGAGGGGGAGAGTGTTCCATCCAGCTGAACTTTGAGACAAGGGGCCTGGTGGGAGTTATAGTGCAGGCTTCCCAACCCAAAGCACAACCTCCCTGTTAAGCTGGTAACTTACCTGTTAGTTTGATGAGGGGAATGCAATGGCTGCCACTTGCTTCTGGGTATGGGGAGTGTTCCATCCAATTGAGCTTTGGGCAAGTGGCCTGGTGGGAGTTGTACTGCCGGCTTCCCACCCACAAACACAACCTCCCTGTTAAGATGTCTACCTACCTGTAAGTTTGATGAGTGAAATGCAATGGCTGCTATTTTTTCCTGGGTGGGGGGGGAGTGATCCAGCCAGCTGAGTTTTGGGACAGGGGCCTGTTAGGAGTTGTAGTGCAGGTTTCCCATCCACTAACTCCCTTTCTGTTAAGATGGCTACCTACCTGTAAGTTTGATGTGAGTAAACACAACCTCCCTGTTAAGATGGTTACCTACCTGTTAGTTTGATGAGTGGAATGCAATGGCTGCCACTTGCTTCTGGGTAGGGGGAGTGCTCCATCCAGCTGAGCTTTGGAACAGGGGGCCTGGTGGGAGTTGTAGTGCAGGCTTCCCACTCACAAGCACAGCCTCCCTGTTAAGATGGCTACCTACCTGTAAGTTTGATGAGTGAAATACAATGGCTGCCACTTGCTCCTGCATGGGGGAGTGCTCCATCCAGCTGAGCTTTGGGACAGGGGGCCTGTTAGGAGCTGTAGTGCAGGCTTCCCACCCACAAACCCCCCTTCTGTTAAGATGGCTACCTACCTGTAAGTTTGATGAGTGAAATGCAACGGCTGCCACTTACTTCTGGGTGAAGGGGGAGTGCTCCATCCAGCTGATCTTTGAAACAGGGGGCCTGGTGGGAGTTCTAGTGCAGGCTTCCCACCCACAAACACAACCTTCCTGTTAAAATGGCTACCTACCTGTTAGTTTGATGAGTGAAATGCAATGGCTGCACCTTGCTTCTGGGTGGTGGGGGAGTGCTTTATCCAGCTGAGCTTTGAGACAGGGGGCCTGGTGGGAGTTATAGTGCAGGCTTTCCACCCCAAACACAACCTCCCTGGTAAGATGGTTACCTACCTGTTAGTTTGATGAGTGGAATGCAATGGCTGCCACTTGCTTCTGGGTGGGGGGTGTTCCATCCAGCTGAGCTTTGAGACAGGGGGCCTGGTGTGAGTTGTAGTGTAGGCTTTCCACCCAAAACACCCCTCCCTGTTAAGATGGCTACCTACCTGTAAGTTTGATGTGAGAAACCCCCCTCCCTGTTAAGATAGATACCTACCTGTAAGTTTGATGTGAGAAAACACCCCTCCCTGTTAAGATGTCTACCTACCTGTTAGTTTGATGAGGGCAATGTAATGGCTGCCACTTGCTTCTGGGTGGAGGGGAGTGCTCCATCCAGCTGAGCTTTTAGATGGGCCCTGGTGGGAGTGCAAGCTTCCTACCCACAAACCCCCCTCCCTGTTACGATCGCTACCTACTGGTAAGTATTGCTAGCTACCTTTGGGTTGAATCAGAGGGAGTGAAAGTTGGATCTGTATGACATATGACGAAAGACCATCAAGCATGCAATCACTGCCCTTTTCAAGTAACGGAACAGGCTTTTGACGAAGCTAAACAGACTACAACCCTGAAGATGGCCTTACTTAACTGTCGATCCCTGCCTAGACATAAGGAGGAAATTTCACTCTTAATCACCCCCGGAGATCTCAATGCCCTGTTTCTCGTGGAGACTTGGCTGGGGGCACATTCTGGCCCAGATCTGGTCGAGGCACTACCCCCAGGATATATAGCACAGCATAAAGACCGTCCAGGGAGGGTAGGAGGAGGGATTGCAATTATCCATAGGGAGAATATAAGCTGCCGACTACAGGATACTAGAATTCAGGGATGTGAAAGTACACATTTCACCCTCCATCCCTCATGTGAGAGCTCGATAGCAGGGATGTTGATTTATCGACCACCAGGCCCCCTTGGCACATTTCACGAAAGCTTGCTGGAGGCGGTGATAGGAGGGGTATGTACGGTCACGAACTTCCTGTTATTAGGAGATTTTAACCTCCATTTTAACAAGCTAGGAGATAGGGCAGCTAAAGACTTAGAAAATGACCTAGAGAGCTATAACCTTAACCTTAAGGTTCGGCGCCCCACGCACAAGTCAGGAAATACTCTTGACCCCATTTTTACTAACATTGCGACTATAACAGTCCTGGAGCCTTACCCTGTCCCCTGGTCAGATCACTCGGTGATTCCTTTTCACTGGAGAATTTCCAGGACGAGTACTACTACTTCCTCAGAGGACTAATAAGACCTTGGACAAAACTTGACGTGGACGAATGGAAGGGACTGTTAGAAAGCAGTAAGCCACTGGATAATCTTAATGTAGAAGGGGCTGTCAATAATTTTAATCAGTGGATCACCCAATCCCTAGATACGCTTATACCGAAAAAAACCCTCAACAATTAGGAAGGGAGAGCTGAAACATCCATGGTTTACCTCAGACTTGAGGTCACTAAAACAAGAATGTAAAAGGGCAGAACGACACTGGCGGAAGGATTTTAGCGTGGAAAGGAAGACCAGTTACAAAGCCACACTGAAGAAATACAAAACCACTCTTATTATCACTAAAACTGCATTCTTTGCGAACAAAATCGAATCCGCCGCCAATGCCCCCAGGGAAATGTTCAAGATTGTAAAGCTCTTGACAAAAATCCCAGATCCCCCTGTAAAAGCAGACGAGCAGGACACAAGATGTGATGACATGGCGAACTATTTCCAGACCAAAATACATAAAATTCTTGAGACGATCCCGGTATCGGATCCGGCCTCACATCATAGTGTACCTCCTCCGGAGGAAAGAAGTGAATGTCCAACACTCTCCGAGTTTGCCCCCCTCACGGAAGAGCTTCTCCCCTCTCTGTTGAGGAGTATAAAAAGTGGATCACCACGAGACCCAGTCCCCATGAAAATACTTAACCAGGCACTTCCAACCATCAGCGAACCCGTAATTAAGATGGTTAACACCTCCCTGGAATCGGCTACGGTCCCAAAGGCATGGAAAGTGGCCATGGTCAGATCCCTGATTAAAAAGCCGAACCTCGACCCAGGAGACCCGGCTAACTATCGACCGGTATCCTTGTTACCTGGGATGGGGAAATTGACCGAAAAATTGGTAAACATCCAATTGGCGGCGTTCCTGGAGAAGTACAATCTTCTCCATCCATCCCAGACGGGGTTCAGGAAGGGACAAGGCACCGAGACAGCACTGTTGAGGGTGGTAGAAGAGGCCAGAAGTATTTTATGCAGGTGGCAGCGCGGCCATTATCCTTCTGGACCTCAGCACCGCCTTCGACACGGTAAGTCATCATTTGCTGCTGTCTCGACTTCGGAGCATCGGGATAACCGGGAAAGCCATGGAGTGGTTGAGATCTTTTCTCGAGGAAAGATATTTTCAGGTGTTTGAGGGTAACAACTGCTCTCGCATGTTAGCGTTACAGTGTGGGGTACCACAGGGGTCGTCCCTTAGCCCCACACTGTTTAATGTCTACATGGCCCCGTTGGTGGAACTAGTTGCTCCGTTTGGCATCCAGTTAATAAGCTACACGGATGACACCCAGCTGGTGTTTTCCTTGCAACAAACAGATGCTCCCCCGAACAATCTGGCTAATTGTTTGGAGGTGGTAGTAAACTGGATGAATTCGTCTCAGCTTAGACTTAACGGAGGAAAAACCGAGCTGATGCTCTTAGGAAAGCAGGATATCCCCGACTGTCTAGCTTGGCCCACTTGTATGGGTGCCATACCACCACCCAAACCAGAAATAAAAAGTTTAGGCTTCTGGCTCGACAAAGCTTTGTCCTTCGAAACACAAGCCAGAAAGACCTCTGCAGTTTGTCATGGGATACTCAAATCCCTGCGCAAAATCCTGCCCCAACTCCCTGAAAAAGCAAAGAAGACCGTAGTTCAATCCTTGGTTTTATCACGAATTGACTACGGGAATGCTATATACCTTGGGGCACCGGCATCCACTTTTAAAACCTTACAAGTGGCTCAGAACTATGCCGCCAGGATTTTGACTGGAACTAGTCGATATATGTCGGCGAAGCCAGCTCTAAGATCACTCCATTGGCTCCCTGTGAAGGAACGGGTGCGATTTAAATCCCTATGCATCACATATAAGATCATGCATGGAGAAGTCCCTTCCATTTTGGAAAATATGATAAGTCCCTGTAAGCCCCAACTTAATCTCCGCTCGAGTGACCACAACCTGGCAATCATTCCCAGGATAAAGCGAGCCCGCTCGGGCGGCCGGCTCTTTTCTCTGCAAGCAGCAAGAGAATGGAATACCCTCCCATGTAATCTGAGGCAGGAACAGACCTTCCTTCAGTTTAGGAAGAAACTCAAAACCTTCCTATTCCCCAGAAATCAGCTTGCAGTAGGAATGTAGATCGGACTAGCCCAGGGTTACCGTTGCCAAGAGCGCTGGGATGCCTACGGGTAGCCATGCGCTATATAAGTGATTTTACAATTACAATTACAATATGTTTAGTAGAGTGTGGTGTACATGCATGCATCTGGACCTAGGAGGTGTAGCTTTGTAGTTGTGCAAGACAGTACATAGCAGTGTGATGGTAGACATTTGTTGATACTTACCAGCCTCCACTCCCCCAGCTATTCCTGTGAGACTCTCTGGATGCAGTGTGGCAAGCATCTTCTCCTCCCATTCGGTGAATGTTCGTAGTGGAATGGGAAGGGCACTGCCAGTCATCTGAGCCAGTTGTTCCTCTCTTTTACCTTGCTCTTGAGGTCATTCCACCGCTTCCTGATCTCCTTCTGGGAGTGTGGGATGGTCCCTATTGCATTGACTTTGTTGACTGTCCTTGCCCACATTTGAGTTTTAGTGGCTTGTGGTATCTGTTGGACCAGGCTTCCAACTAAATGTGGTTTGACTCTGATTACCTCATCTACCATCACTGACAACTCATTGTCAGTGAATTTGGGCAATTTCTTCTGTGACAGGTGAAAGGTGCAGGTGTGAAAGTGGTGGTGGTGATGTGCGTGGTGTTGTGATGGTGTTGTGATGGTGTGATTTGTGCATATTTGCCTCTCCTTTGTGCTGTGGGGTTGGTTCCTTCACTAGTGGAGTAGTGCAAGGGATTCTGGTCTGGGAAGGGGCTGATTTTATACTCAGCTATGTGTGTGGGTCAAAAGGGTGTTTTCCTGTCAGGTGTGTTGTGTGGCTTGACCTGTGATTTGTATTTTTTAGTTGCCATGGGGATATGTCATTGGGGCGTGTTAGGTGTTTTTGAGGCTGAGCCAGGTTAATGGCCACACTTGGTAGCCTTGTTGTGTGTTTTTTTGTCGACCGCCATTACTGTTCCGGAGCGGCAGTGGCGGTGAGTGTACAACCGCCCTTTCGCCGGTTCTCCCATTCATCAATGGTTGCGATTGCGGTGGTCGGAAACAGCAGATCATTCTGCTGTCCCTGACATGTTATCCTAATTTCACGTGCGGTCAATCCGCTACACGTGCGGCGGTTTTGGGTCTTTCCTCAGCAAATCCGCGGTTGGATTTTTATGGCGGTTCATCATAATTTGACTGCCGGTTTTCCCGTGGTACCTGTGGATGGTTAATTTCTACTAGCACGGTGGTCGGAATGGCTTTCCGACCGCCATCCTAATGGACCCCTTTGTTCTACTGTTGAGCATTCTACCCTCCATATGTCTCCCTTCTCCCAGTCATTCCATCATATCTCCTTCTGCCCTATTGCTATTACATTCCATCAATTAGGAAGTTTCCAAGTCGAGGTAGGGAAATACTTATCCAGTAAATGATCTCTCTTGCAAGCTTATTGATTTAGTGAAAAGAAATCACATCTAGTGTATTTGTCATCCATTTCTAATAGTCTCCTCAGATATTTTCAATTTAGTATCTACGTGTTTTTTTAATCCATGTGTATTAAGAAGGATAGAATTTAGTAAGACAGATTACATCGTTTCCTATGAGCAGTCTTTGGCCCCCTTAAATGTAGATAACCTGAGCTATTGATCTTTTAAAAGTAGGTTGAAGAACAGAGTGCTCTACACCTCCAATAAAAATGTTTCACAATTTCCAAGTTCTTTTAAAAGACAAACAATGGAATCCAAAATCTCTGCAAAGTAAATATTTGCACAGGGTGTGATGCACCAGCTACAGAAATTATTTGGACTGGAATGTTTCCCGGAGGAGGACCAGGATATTCGTTTTTTAGACACAGATGTTGTATCTGTCACTAGAAAAAATAAATCCACTGAAAAGTTGTCTTCAGGCTTAATAACTTCATTGGTTTTTATTACTGCTCAAAAGCCCAGACAAATGTGTGGTTTGGTGGAAATTAGCCCAAGTAATAACAACATAAAAGGGAAAAACAGTTGTGGGAAATGAGGGAGCAGTTCCTACAGAATCTTGGTATAAATGATACAATGTAGAGAAAGTTTAATATATATATATATATTACCTACTGGCGGTCGCCAGTAGGTAGTTATAGTTAGGACCCTGTTTCCATAGGAAATCCGCAACATTCTATTTGGAATAACTTTGGCGCCGGTCGACGAATCCTCGTGAAATTTTCAAAATAGGTGGGGCGCTACGCTCCGCTCCTACCCTGAAAGTCTCGGGGGGATTCGTCAAGCAGGGGCCGAGAAAAAAGGGGGGTCCCAAAACGCGTTTTCCCCATGCATTTTTCCATAGGACCTTTAGACACAGCTACAGCCCGAACGGCTGAACAGAATTACTTGAAATTTGGCAGAGAGGTAGCCATAAGGTCAAGGAAGTGCCTTTTGCAGGTCTGGTGTAAATCTGTTCAGTATTTCCTGAGAAAATAGCATTTAAAAGCATATATATATGTGGGCGGAGCCTAACCACACATCTCATCCTGAGATCTGATTGGCTGTCAGCACTTCATCCAAGAAGTGTTGGCAGCCATCTTGGGACCAATATACATGATAGCACCTCATTAAAAAGCATTGCAGTTAATAGAAGGTTTTAAGACTTTAGTTACATTATAAATCATTTGTTGATGGTACCATACTCATTTTAGGAATTGTGGTATGTTCTAAGGTGATTCCACCATGTGAAAAAGCCTTCTGCTGGGATATCATGATTGAGAGAAAAATATTTTCTCATGCTTTTACCACAGAGGTTTGGAAGGTGATCTATAGGCTAAACTGAGAGCTTATTTTCTGTAAATTCACATTATCTTTCTCAGTCATGTGAGAATGAAGTCTGACATTCTCAGTAAAACATGTACATCCAACAAGGGCAGAGACTGTCAGTTGATTCCTTTGTGTTCTACTGCAGCTTCCCAGAGTGTTCCAAAGAACTACTAGAGCGCTAACAGTCCTACTTATGATAAACGTATGGCACACCTGAAGCCATCTTGCTTGGATTAAAGTGGTAACTCTTAAAACATTTAATTTAAAAAGGAACAAAATGAGGGGGTTCATTTTTGCATAAAAAGTATGATTAGTGCTGCAGAAAGAAAAATTAGGGCACATTTTGAGTGACTTCTCAAATCCTCTTTTTTTCATTAAAAAATTCTGACATGCAGACTGAAACATGCACTTTCAATACCAGCAGCAGTTTTCCCTGTTGCGCAGTAGCTTTACTACAGTGATCTAATGAGCAAAAAGAGTGCTAACATTCTGAATTTATGGCAAATGTGTGACACATCTGAATGCCTTCTTGATGGAATCAAAGTAAAAAACTGAAAGTATTTCCTACTGAGGAGACTGCAGTAAATGAGGAAATTAGGAAACTTCATAACAAATAAGTCTCCCAAGATGGCCACCAGAGACAAAAGAGCCCAAATGTAGCCCAAATATCACCCAGATGTAGCCCAAGTATAGCCCAATGACAGAATGTCCCAGAATGTTCTAAAAAACAACTAGAGCGCTTACTGTCTTCATTATGACAAAAGTATGGCACACCTGAAGCCATCTTGATTGGAATAAACTGGTAACACTTAAAACATTTAATTTAAAAAGGAACACAATGAGGAGGTTCATTTTGCCATAGAAATTATGATTAATGCTGAAGAAAGAAAATGAGGGCACATTTTGAGTGACTTCTCAAATCCTCTTCTATTTCATTAAAAAATTCTGACATGCAGACTGAAACATGCACTTTTAATACCAGGAGCAGACTTCCATGGTGCAGTAGTTTTACTACAGTGATCTAATGAGCAACTAGAGTGCTAACATTCAGAATTTATGGCAAATGTGTGACATATCTGAATACCTTCATGATGGAATCAAAGTAAAAAAACTGAAAGCATTTCCTACTGAGGAGACTGCAGTACATGAGGAAATTAGGAAACTTCATAACAAATAAATCTCCCAAGATGGCCACCGGAGACAAAAGAGCCCAAATGTAGCCCAAAATCACCCAGATGTAGCCCACATATAGCCCAATGACAGAAGTGTGCAAAACACTTCTTATTTTGTGTTTTTGCAGTGTTATATAGTGCAGACTTGTCAGGTATTGGAGTGCTTTACATGAGCATTGGTTACATCACACAAGAACAAATTCATTTTGGTTGTAGACATGGGGAGACTAAGGGATTTGACCAGAATCACAGAATGTCGAGCTGAAGCAGAAACTTCAACCTGGTTCCCCAGTTGCAAAGTCTGCAGTTCTGGAAGTAACACCACATCCTCTCCCCTAAGTGCAACATTTAATCAAGTGGTCAACTGGATAAAAAAACATAAAGATAACAAATAATTTAAAAGTGCTTTGTCGCTATTTGAAAACTCAGAAAATATGTCCTTATTTTAGTCTTTTAGAGCACTAACCATAATTTTGATGCCAATAAGACCCTCTCATATATGTAATTTCTAAAGGAAATGCTCTAGGTATTACAGTTTTGATTACATCAAGATGATGTCAGGCGTTCCACACTTTTGTAATAAATATAGAATGTTAGCAATCTAGTTGTTCATTAGGATACTGTTGAGAGGCAGAGGCCAGGGGCACGGACTCTGAAAATTGAAGGCAGGTAGGAGGGTGCAAAGGCAACAATTTAACCACACTGAGCAGGCAGGAAGGGCCGTGGAAGCACAACAGACTATGGAGGGCAGTGGAAAGGGGGGCAGGGGCAACAAACCAACAATACAGGACTTGCAAGAGAGGCTGTTGGAGGGAAGATCTATTACGGGTCAAGGAAGCTAGGGGCGGTCCCCAGATCCCCGGGAGCCACCACAGAACTGAGCAGGAGAGTGAGTCAGGGACAAAAGGAACACCTTAATTTGAGCCGGGGTGCCTAGGAACGCTTGCTCCAAAAATGAAGAAAACAGACATATGAGACATGGAATTGGAGGCAGAATACAATAGCAGTTTAATGAGAAGATGCAACTTCAAAGAAACCGCAGAATAGAGACATAAAGTACAAAATACAGAATCCAGATAATCATACAGCTGTCATAATATTCTCTGTATCTCAATTAATGTACTGACAGAGAGAGAGAGAAAACACATCTATAAATGCATCATGAGAAACAAGTTACACCAAGGAAAATGTTACCTAGGAACACTCACGTTTACTCTTAGAGCAAGCATTCCTGCAATTACAATACAAAATCTTTTAAATGCAAAAGTAAAGAGAACAATGGTTAAACATAACATGACATTTCATATAGGTAAAATAGAATAAGATACTTCAAGCAAAGCAGAGCAAGACATTTTAAGCAAAGGAAGACAAGAGCTCCCAGCTCTTGGGGAAAACCTGCACTGCCTGTTAACCTACATACAGACGGCGAGGTAGTCCATCGATATCTGTGGGTGCTCCCTTTTTATATCATTTTGTGGGCTCCTTTGCACGCTACATCTACCTACGTATGCTACCCAAAAGCTTCGTCTGCAGATTTTACCAGACATTTCGTCATTTACCCACTTAATGCTGACAATGGACTGGGTGAAAAGGTCAGTCTCTCAGGCCAATCGCTTATCGTAAGTTCCATAGAGCAAGCAGAAAATAATGGGTATTGTACGGGAATTCAATATATTCATGTATAAAATCTCCTCAGTTCTCCTAACTTGACGCTCTGCGGTTGCCACTTCCTTAAAAGCGGGAAACCTGCCCAGGAAGCAAGTACCAGTCCAGGATGCAGCCTACTGTATGTCGACAGCTTCAGGGGGATGTTGAACTTTGATACCGAGCACGGAGCACTCGGGTAGGGTGGGGGCTACTAGTTTGGATCAGAAGGCCTCGCAGACCTGCCTTCAGACTACTATACACTAAAATTGCAGAGCTATGGTCAATTTAACAAAGAGGCCTACATATTGAACAGAAGGGCCTACACAGGGGTTTTATGCTGGCTGAGTGGTAAGGATGTCTCAGGATAATTATATAGCAACACAGGACCCGCTGGTCAATTTAATACGGCCTACAAATGCAGCTGGCAGGGCAAGGACAAGGGTCTCATACTTCAGGTGTGGACAGAACGGGCCAGGGGCCCCCTGTGATACAAAATCTACCCTTCTTCAAGGCTGTGGCAATGTAATAGACCATTGTGGGCAGAAGGAAGAGGCAATGGTAGTACAACCATACATGCCAACAGACCCGATTCAGCCAGGAAACGTCCAATGTTTTTAAGCTCAAATGGGCTTTATTTGATCTGTCTCCTGTCTACAATATCCTCTTTTTCAATGTAACTCAAAGGGGAAAATCAATACCCCAGTTTTTTTTCAAAATCTCCCTCTTACCAAGTTCAAAATGTTCGCAAGTATGGTACATTGGATCATGGAAGGAAATGGGATAGGGACATGGACTTGGATAACAGAGGACAGGAGGGACATGGAGAGGTGCACCAAACTGACCCTGCAGGGCAGGCATCAGGGTTTGCAGCAGCACAATACACCACACAGGGCATGCAGGACGGGAGTGCAGCACAACAATCCATAGAAAGCAAGAGGGAGGGGACAGGACCATGCACATGGACAACAGAAAACAGAGGGGCAAGAGGCAATGGTAGCTAGCTGACCATAATGGACAGACAGGAGAGAAAGCTGCAGCATAACAGACCATAAAGGGCAGGAGGGACGGATCAGGGGCATTACAATGGAACAGACAAGCCAGGAGGGAGGGAGTAGGGCTGGGGGCAAGGGGGCAGGGCAGGAGCAGCAAGATAGCCATGGAGGTCAGGCAGGATGGGCACTAGAAGCAAGACACACCATGAAGAGCAACAGTGAGACTGTGATGGCATACACACAGACCATGGAGGGAAGGTGGGAGGGGGTCAGGGGCAGCTAACTGACCACACAGGGAAGGTGGGAGGGGCCATGGCAGCACAGAAGACCATGCATGGCAAGTGGGAGGGTTAGTGGCAGCACAATGGCTATGATGGGCAAGAAGGAGGGTGGAGGGGCATGCACAAAGGACGATGGAGGATAGAAGGGAGGGTCAGGACCTGTGCACAGACAAGAAAGTTCAGGGGAAGGGACCTCACAACAGACCACACGGGGCAGGCAGGCGGAGTAGTTGCAGCACAACAGACCAGGGAGGGCAGAAGGGTGTGGCAGTACAATGGACCATGTAGGACAGGAGGAAGAGGATAGGGGCATGGCATGTGGACAGGCAGGGTGGAGGTGGCAGGGACAGGTTACAGTCATCTGACAATGCTAGGCAGGTGGGAGGGGAGTGGCAGCTCAACAGAACACTCAGAGTAGATAGGAGTGGCAGGTCCATGGGACATGGTGGGCAAAAAGGATGGAGCAGGGGCATGCACAAATACATCGGAGGGCAGGGGGAAGGAGAATAGGGGCAGCAAGCTAAGCACAGAGTTTAAGCAGGAGGTCAATGATGGGGCATAGAATTGGGCAATGGAGGGCAGGAGGAGTGGACTGGTACATCATACTAAATTGAGGGCAGTGGCAGCACATCAGACCATGCATGGCAGGAGGGAGGAGGCTAGTCCATGGATTCACACAACAGAGGATAGGGAGGAAGGGGATGGGGCAGCAAGCTAACTGTTCAGAGAAGGCGGGTATTAGGAACTTTATTGTTTTTAAAACATTGTGTCTGTGCGAACTACTTAAAATATGAACAAGTATGCAGCATAATCTCACTTTTATTCAGGAAGAAGAGGACGTTTGTGACTGTGACTCCGGGCTCACTTGGCAGAAACACCCCCTGACCCTCCACCCCCTATCGCAAAATGTAATGCCCGTGAAAAGGGTAGGTGAACACAGTGTTATATAGAACATAGTCCTGAGAGCACGATTGAAAATGAAAACTAGATATAGTGTATGGTATAAACTATGCACCAAAAAGTGTGATATAAGATGAACCGGGCGTGAAATATAATATGCAATACATTGTGCGCAATGACAGATTCATTGGAGAGTGCGAGATAGCACAGGCACTAGGGCGTGCTATGCGATATGCGCCTTGGAGTGTAATATGCACAGGGCAGTGTTGTGTAACCTAACTAGTCTCTAAAGTTGTAATATAAAATATGTGCTGGGGAGTGTAACGTTGCATATGCACTGTGACAAAGATATGGATCCCAGATTGTAATATGTATGGCATAGCACTGTGCGTTATAACATAGGCATCGAGAAAGGCACGTTAGATGGGGAAATATAACCCGTGCGAAGACAAGTGTGGCATGACATATTCACGGGGTGGTGTTACAGTGCACATGGGCTAGAGAGTGTCATAGCATATGCACTAGCTAGTGGAATACAACACAGAGGTGTGTGGCACTCGGCAGGCAATGGTGGGTGTAACACAGCATTGGGCTCTGTCAGGAGCACGCTGTGACTCTCAAGTGATGTTCGTCCCCTTTCCAGAGAGTAAAATAAAAAGTATTACACATCCGGCAGTGGATGTGTGTTTTATTAACCGTGAGGGGGGTTTCTTGCATAGTTTTGGTCGAATACCCTTTGAATGGCTTGGTGTGCATGTGTATTAAATGTGCCCATCAATAGCTACCCATGTTTGTATAAATAAACGACAAGGGTGTCTACCAGGATTAGGCACGGTAGTGCATCAGACATGTCAGAGCTTCACTAGTGGTGTAAATACATTCCACGTGGATTCATTGCATGCATAGTCGCCTTTTAATGAATATCACGCAAATCGTCATGGTGATAGGTACGTACGGTTTGTCCAGCATGTCCTAGGTGTGTCTATAAATATATATTTTTTAAAAATAATAAAAAACAGTGGCCGGCCCTGAGGATTGGGGTCAAAAAAATATAATTAGGAGACTGGCCCTGGGGGATGGGGTCATCAGGGCCAATAAATTAGAATAAGAAGGGGAACCAAACAGCCCCCCTTCTTAAAAAACTAAAATAAATAAAAGACTGGCATCGTGCCGGAGGCCATGCCCCCTCCGTGCAGCACTCTGCAAACGCGCCCCCAACAGGCATCTCCAGTATGTGCCAGGGAGCTGCGCTGCAGCCAGGTGTTCTGAGGCCAAGCCCCTTTTTACACCTCTCTGCAACGCAGCTCTGTGGCGCTTACTGGAGGTACCTAGTGGTCTAGTTTGACCCTAGGGACCCTTAGGATTCAGGGGGACGTAATCTCTCAACTTAGAACAGCCACAGTGCGCGTTTACACAGTGGTGAAGGGAGGGGACGGGGCCTGAGGTGACGTGTGCAAACACGCACTATGGCACGTTTTAAATTGGGGATATAATTTCCCTTCAATACTGAGGGCCCCTGGGGGCTAACTAGCCCACCAAGTGCTTCCAGTAAGCGCCACTGAGCTGCATTGCAGAGAGGTGGTCCAGGCCGTGCCACTTTTTACACCTCTCTGCAACGCAGCTCTGTGGCACTTACTGGAGGTACCTAGTGGGCTAGTTGGACCCTAGGGACCCTCAGGATTCAAATGAACTTAATCTCCCAACTAAAAATGGACACAGGGCGTGTTTACACAGTGGTAAAGGGAGGGGACGGGGACTGAGTTAACGTGTGCAAAAACGCCCTGTGGCCTGTTTTAAGAGGTAGTTTTAATCCCCATGCCCTATTATACACTAGGGGCTTACAGAGGAGGTCATGCTAATCACAGGGGGACCCCAACGCATAATGTTCCCTAGTGTATGTAGGTGTTTTCACTGTATTCTAAGTGTCTTTTAACATAGCACTGGCTCTAGGACTGGTTAGTCAGACTCAGTTACCACCAGTATCCGTCTGAAAAAGTTGAGGGTACAGGATGATTTTGCAACAAGGCTTCTTTCTGCTCTTCTTTTTGTTCTTTCTGCACGTTATCCTTCTTCCTGCACTTATCTTCGTATTTGAGGACTTCTGTTGCTTCTTTCTGCACTTCTTTTGTTTCTTTCTGTGCATTTTTTCTTCTTTCTTCACATGTCCTATCTCTGTAGGCATAGTTAGAAATTAGCATTTAAAAAACCTTTGAAATTCACAGAAAAAACCATAGGTTTCAGGCACGTTATAGTTAGGAATTAGCATTTAAAAAACCTCAGAAATTCACTGAAAAAACCATAGGTTTCAGGGGTGTTATAGTTAGCTGGACTTTTCACTTGTACAAACCATTGAAATTCCCCCGTTATAGTTAGTTCAGCTAACTATAACTCGCTGATACAGATATTTACATATTTAAACATTACTCACTAAGCCATGTATTCACTATGATACACTTAATCAGTCAGTTACACAATCAATTTTTCAAAAACAAATCATCCATTTAGACACTTATATACCCATTTATTCTTCCATCGACCTTGAGATATACATATATAAAACATATTTAATTTTCAGAAAAACACACATTCACTGGATGATGTCATCAGTGATGTCATTTGAGATGTCATCAGTGATGTCATGAGTGATGTCACTGACCATGTCATGAGTGATGTAATATGTGACGTCATCAGCAGTGCATTGCGGGCGCGCGAGTTATAGTTGTCTGAACTAACTATAACGGGGGAATTTCAATGGTTTGTACAAGTGAAAAGTCCAGCTAACTATAACACCCCTGAAACCTATGGTTTTTTCAGTGAATATATATATATATACAATGCAAGAAAAATGTGCTAAGTCAAGGGGTAAGGACATAGAGAGGAAGGAAGGCAGGTATGGAGATTTCTCTCTTTTCTCTTTTTAACCAATGTTATAGATTTTAAGAGGAAATAGGACAAAATGATGGTATTTAATGTTGACAACATATGGACAGAGAGAGATCACATTTTCCCAAAAGGTCAGAGTAGCATATACAGCAATGACAGTTGTGACAGGAGATATTGGTTTATTTTCTTACATGCAACAAGTAACATATGCAACAAAAGTAACTATCAGGACACTAACAGTTTTTCCATGAAGAGCTATGTGTTCAAAAGAGCGGATACCATGACACAGGCCACTCTGGTTGCAGACAGCGTAGACGAGGGCAGGCTACAGTATAAGAGAGATCGTAGGCTCAGGGCCATAGTAACAATGAGAGGGGGAGAAGAGAAGGACAGGAGGAGACGTGAGAAAGAGAGGAAGGGAAGTTTGATAAGGGGTGACAGTATGGAGTATATGTGTTGGCTTGTAATGAGCAATCAAACTACCCACCTGTTTTTCTCTACTTTGGGTTTCTCGGGACCCTTGGCGAGGACCTGCAGGACATGTGTGAGGGCATCCCATTCCAATGCCATGGGAACCCTGCACAACCCTCTGACCTCCTCCTAATAGAGTACCACTGATTCGGCATTGTTCCATTTCAACATTGCTGCACACCAATAGGACATGCCCAAAAAGCAAGTAGCCTACCAGTTCATGGCTATAGTTCACTTGGTTATAATCAGGACTCAGTAAATAAACCAATTAGTGGCACCTCTCTTCCTCCTGTGCCCATAAAGCCCCAACAGGCCCACCTCTTTAGTGTGTAGGTTCTCCCTTCCTGTGACTACCAGCAAGGAGTGCACAACTGTCCCCCACAGTAACTGTGCTTCCGGCAGTTCAAAAACATATGTGCCACATCCACGGCATCCTGGCCACATCTAGGGCATGTGAATTAATTCCCATATATCTTCTTTATTCATGCTGGTGTAAGGTATACTCTGTGTAAAATGCTGTTCAATGTATTGGAAGTTTGCATTGCAGGAAAGTCTGTATGGATATATGGGAAACATCCTTTACAATGTGGTCATTACAAGGCACTACCTTTACAATGCAGCTGTTACAATGCAACTGCATTTACATTGCATGCCATTACAATGCAGGCATTACAATGCATGCTATTACAACAAATTATGAGGTAAGTATTGGGGATTTTTTTTGTTTTAGAGTGGGGATGGGTTTTGGGGGACATGGGAATAGTATTTTTTACCCCTACACTATCCAACACTTACCCTACTGTTGCATTCACTGAAGTGGGAATAGACATTTTTACCCCTACACTATCCAGCACTTACCTTACTGTTACCTTAATAGTATTATGCATTGCAATGGTATGCATTGTAATGGTAACCATTGTAATGGAATGCGTTGTAAAGGTACTTTCTAAAAAATGCATTGTAATGGCAATATTTATGTTGATGTGATGTAAAAACCGCATTGTTAAAGCATGCGTTATAATTGTTTGCATTGTAACAAGATATATTCGGATATATGAGCACTGCCACTCTTTCTGCGTGCGTTTGCGACTAATCCTGTTCCCAGTGCTTCTTAGTGGAATGCATAAACTCCTGTGGGGCAAAGGCCAGCGCACGCATGAACCATGTAATAAGATATCTACCACCACCAATCACGTAGACTGCATGTAATAGTGGATAAGTGTCTGGCTCCGTGTCGGTGATATATCAAAAACTTTGTAGTTCGGCCATCATAATTCGGTGTGCTAGGAAGTAAACCATGGGCAGGCCATGATCTTTGCAGAGTTGGTCAAATGGTATGAGGGCATCATTTAGGAACAGGGCACTCTGAGTGTCCACCCCCTCCTTCTCCCAGAGCTCCACCCCTTCTCTCATGGAGTTCCCTGAATGGTCTAGGAAATCCAACAGAGATCTCTGGCATGTAAGGTGTCAGGGGAGAGGTCAATTGGAGGCCCTAATGTAGCTGTATAGACAATGCTCAGAAACTTCTGGGAGTTTACTGGATGGTAGCAGTAGCTCATGAATCCCTTGTGCAGCTCAATCCTGTGCAGGAGGGCCACGTTTAACCATGTGTTGACCAGCCAGCGAGTGTGACGGCCACCATAACTGAGATGAAATAAAGTAATGTTAAAAATCTGGGGCTCCTAGACACCCCTTATCCACTGTGAGCTGAAGCTTCCACAAGGCAACTAATCTGTGTCCCTTATTCCAAATAAAGGACCTTGTATACCATGCAGGGTATGGAACGTAGAGCGTGGTATATGGGCTAGAATGTTATGAAAGGAGTCAAGGAAGCATCGCCATCTTAATAAGAGACACATCCCTGTAACGTAAGTGGCAGCATGTCCAAGAAGGCCATCTGCAGCTGCAGAGAGGCAATCACACTAGGTAGATTACCATCTATTAAGTCTCTCGTGTTGTGGTACATTCTGATTCGAGATATCGGAACTTGGACCGCCCCCATCGCACCTTGTGTGGTCCCACCATGATGCATTTTGGCATGTATGCTTGGCACACAGGGAACATCCAGGTCTTGGCCCGATTCACTTCCAGGCCTGAGGCTCACCAGAACTCCTCCAGTATCAGCTCAATGTCTCCAAGCCCTTGAAAGTCCTGTATGTAAAAGAGGACATTGTCCACGTACAGGAAGACCATATGCCATGCATCTGCCAGTAAGATACCCCACTCCTCCCCACCTCACCATAGCAGTTGGGCAAACTGTTTTAGTTACTATATTAAAGTATCTCAAAAGAGAGTAAGGGGCCAAGGGATAAGGTTTAAAGTCTCTAATAGTTTTGAAATCCCCAAATCAATAATACAATACACAAAGAAAACTATGAGTCTAGTAACGTTAGAGACCTACAATGGTGTAATGGTTATGCTAAGTAAGGTGAAAATGTGAGTTCATATGTGTATGAATATGGTTCCCATCATCCACATGACGTGGTTGGCTTCATCATCTGGGAACCGGGACATTAATTGAGAACCATCTTCTACTTGGAAAATGTAGATATTGATCTCATAAGTGTCCCAGACCTCTTGGTGGTTTTGTGTTTAGATAGTGATGAAGAACAAGGTGTTTTAGTAGTAGTTATTGAGGATGATGGCTGCAGTGCAAAAGAAAAAGTGCTAGTGAGCAAGTGCTGTTTAAAAATCGTCTATCAAGGCACAAGATAAACTTTATTAGGACGCTACCTTGATGGCAATGATTAAAAACAGTGCTACAACAGTTTCAACAAATAACTGTGATGGAAATGGTCTACATGTTTCAGCTGTCGGATATGAGTAATCCTAGCTTTCGTCAGGACCAATTAAGCTACTGCATAAGTAATTAGTGACAGAGTAACTAAAAATAATTAGAAATTTGAAATACAACCTGAACCCAATTTATGGATCCGTGGGGATTAGTTTAATTCTTTGACCTACACGGAGAAACACAAATGATGAACACACAACAAACAAAGCAAAACCATTGATATCATGATCATGTGAGGTCAAAAACAATGCATCCAGAGAGAAATATCAAGTATGCTAATACTCTTGATGTATCTTAGACAACTATAAGTTTGTCCTAGTTAATACACTTGTTAAATGAAGTTCGCAGCACTTACCCAATTAGTAGTGGGTGTACGCCTCACCTCACCTGGCAACTGCTCAGGTTATGGAGGCACCGCTCTGTAAAAATAATAAGAGGGTTCAACATTGTCTACCCCTTTAGGTGGGTTGTTGCATAGGAAAACTGTCATAAGCACTGCGTGAAGTTAAAACCATGCCGAAAAATCACCGTAAGCCTTACGATTACAAATCAGTAGGATCGAAATGACAATCGTATAACCATGTTGTGTTATATGGGTGAACTGTCTGTTAGAGAGAACTACGAATACTGTTAGGCGATTGTATTCCACTGCGTTAGAGAAAGTTCATTATCTCACTCGTTTGTAGTCAGACAGAAAAAACTAAAAGTATTTTGTTCACAGGCCATACTCTGAACTAGATAAAATAATCAAGTAAACTGATGTTAGTTGCGCTCACCTATCCGTCGGTACCTCTTGCCGATGCTGAGCTCGAAGGGGAGGTAACCGGCGTGTTGAGAGCTCCTGGTATAAATGAAGAGTGGTCTAGGTTGCCCGGGAAACCAAGTGTGCGTCGGTTTACGGGCTCAGATTGATTGCGTCACCCCGTGACCTCAAGGGCTCTGGGAACTGTAGTGTCTTGAGGGAAAAGAGGACTACAGAACGGGTTGCGCAATCTGTCATACCTAGATATGCTTGAAATAGAGGCAATCTTGATCCTCGTTCATTAGATTTGTAGCGAGAGGGGTTTACGCTGTATATTGTTCTTAGCCCCAGTGTGTAATGTCCTTGATGCACTGGCGGTTTTGTCATTAATCATCACGTTGTTGCGTGTGAACAGGAATTAGTGATAGACACTCAGTGGAGGGTACAAAACGATATTCCTAGGGTTGGAAGCCAGACATGTGATGATACAGGCTGTTAACATCCATGAAAATAAAGAGTGAAATCGTGTAGTTCTTAAATCGAAGACCACGGAATATCGTCATTTAGCCCATAGCAGTCACTTTTGAGTTTGAACACCCATTTCTGTTCTTTGAGAAAAAGGAACCTGGTGACATTTGTGACATGCGGTGGAATAAATGGTTGTTCTAAAATAAGCCATTTCAGAACCATTACACCATTGTAGGTCTCTAACGTTACTAGACTCATAGTTTTCTTTGTGTATTACAAACTGTTTTAGTGCCAACGTAAGGAGGAGGTGCATCAGCAGACACCCCAGGTATTTTACCCAGCTGATTTCAAGTGGTGTGAGATGATTTGGCTTGTCTTGACCCTGGCAGTGGGGGCCATATAAAATAGGCAGGTGAGAGGGAGCAAGTGTGCCGGAAGCCCAAACCATTGCAAACAGGTATGTCCAATCAACTATATCAAATGCACGTTCAAGGTAGGCCTGGGCCAAAATTCCGTTCCGTTCGCGGGAATTGCGATATTTTGCCATTTTCGCGTTCCGGGGAAAGCGCGAAAATGTCAAAATTTCCGCATTCCGCAGCTTAGCGATAATTTGTTTCTTGTTCGCGCTGTGAAAAAATACATTCTCGTGTTCGCGCGATCGCCTTACCTGAAACCCCGCGTTCGCCGACAAGTTTTCTTTACCCGGTCGCATTCTCCACGAGATGTTGGATTTTGGTAGCCATTTTGCGCTGTCTCGCGACAGTTCGCGGCCGCATTAACTTCATTTGTCACGCGATCACGTCATTTGTCGCGCGATCACGTCTTTCTTCTCGCGATCATGCACCGCGCGAGTATGAGAAGATTGTGATCTCGAACATGTCATTCTACATCGCGAGCCAGAGGATGAGGACGCGGGCACGTCTAATCGAACGCGAACAGGAGAAAGAGACCGCGAACACGTCATATCCAATGCGACAGGGACAAAGAAGAGAACGCGATCATGTCGTTTTCGACACGCCGGCAGAAGTAATGTGAAGCTCGAGAACTCAACAACGTAAAATTTTCAATTTGGAGAGGAATATCGGCTCTAGCAGCATGAAACCATCTGCAAATGCTGATTTTGGATGAAAAGAACTCCTTACATTGACATTTGGCTTTCCTTTTTTGTGGAAGGAGTCATTTTTTTAAAAGATGGAGAGAGGGAGGAAGTGACACAGAATCTCCAACTTCCTGTTCCGGTCCAGCAGCCTCCTCCCAGTGCTTTGTCCATCTCCTGCTCATTCTGCCTTTGGATTTGGAGCTGGAAAGATCACTCTTTTTGTCTGCTGCATCATTGCAATTGGATTTCAGGATTTTTGGAATAGGATATTTTACAAGTAAGTGGTTGTTGTGTTTGTTTGATTGTGGGCATTGCAGTTGTTGTAACTACAATTTATTTTTGATAATTAATTAATTATCATCATTCCTTTTTTTTATTTTTTTTATTTTGTGGGTAGTAGTAGTAGGCCGAGCTAGCCATGGGCATGGCCTCATGGGTGGGTGTGTGCATGATGAAGCAACTGTTCCTTTTGTTTTTTGAATGTATTTCATTTTCAGCACATTTAGGGCATGGATGGCATTGGATTGAGTTGGGGAAGTGTGTTTTTTGGGGGTGGCCTTTGTGATGTTGTTGGGCCTGGCCATGTGGCTGGTGGCCATTTTGAGGCCTAGGCCTGCAAGCTTGCCTGGCCTTGTCTGCCAACAGGCCTGCTTTTTCATCCACTAGGATCAGAGCAGGTAGCCACAGCTTTATTGATCAAGTGTTTTCTGTGTGATCTGTTGAATTTAGACATCATTTAGGGCATGGATGGCATTGGATTGAGTTGGGGAAGTGTGTTTTTGGGGGTGGCCTTTGTGATGTTGTTCGGCCTGGCCATGTGGCTGGTGGCCATTTTGAGGCCTAGGCCTGCAAGCTTGCCTGGCCTTGTCTGCCAACAGGCCTGCTTTTTCATCCACTAGGATAAGGGCAGGTAGCCACAGCTTTATTGATCAAGTGTTTTCTGTGTGATCTGCTGAATTTAGACATCATTTAGTGCATGGATGGCATTGGATTGAGTTGGGGAAGTGTGTTTTTTGGGTGTGGCCTTTGTGATGTTGTTGGGCCTGGCCATGTGGCTGGTGGCCATTTTGAGGCCTAGGCCTGCACGCTTGCCTGGCCTTGTCTGCCAACAGGCCTGCTTTTTCATCCACTAGGATCAGAGCAGGTAGCCACAGCTTTATTAATCAAGTGTTTTCTATGTGATCTGTTGAATTTAGACATAATTTAGGGCATGGATGGCATTGGATTTAGTTGGGGAAGTGTGCTTTTTCGGGGGTGGCCTTGCTGATGTTGGGTGTCTTAAAAACAATCCATGCTTTTTTTATGTGTCTGGTCACTGGTGTGTTGGTGTGCAATGCATGCACCCTGCAGAGCTTTTTGGGGCCTGTGAATGTTTGTATTTACATTTTGTTGCATTAAGCAGAGCAGTGTGCTTTAGCAGGCATCCTTTACCTGACTTTTATAGGCCTTTTGTCAGCTCCTGGTGTTTCCCAGGCCCCCGGCTTCTTTGTGATTTGTGTGTGTCCATCTGGGTGGTGGCCTTTTTGGGTGTTTGGACTGTGAGTATTAGTGTCCTGATTTTGCCATAGGCCTGCATGGTTTTCATATTGGCTCTTTGGCTTACTGCTTCCATCCATCCACCCCCTTTGCCAGCAGCAGCTCCATGGATGCTGAGATGCTCAAATAATGCAATGGTCCACCCCACTTCCATTAGATTTTTATTTTGTTGTTTATTATTAACTTTCCTATCCTTCCTGAGTGTAGTGTGTGGTTGTACACAGTACTAGTAGTATAACATAGTCTAGCCATTTATGACTTTTTCTTTTAACTAGAGCTATCTTTTGTTTGCACTAGTACAGTAAGTAACTGAACCACAACAACAAATGCAACATTTCACTGATGTTCTTCTCCTGTCTTATTTGCTTTTAGGTGCACAAAAGACAGAGTAGGAGGTGTCATCGGCATCACCTGGCTACCCGTTGTACTGCCAGCCAGACAGAAGTCCTGCTGCGCATCACGTCCACGTGTGACCAGAACTTGTTGTGCATCTGCATCCTGCCTGACATCTGAAGTAGATGGCCCCAAAGAAAGGTACCAGGTCCAGTACCAAGAAAGTTGCCGGTGAGAAGAAGGAACAGAAAAAGGAAGTGCCATTAACCAAGACTGGTGGTGTGCCGGCCAATGTTTTTTTTGGCACCAAAGCGTTGTCCGGGAACCAACTGGGAGCAGCACAGTGGTCCAAACCCACCAACCTAGGCCCAAGGGCTTTAGTGTCGCAGAGGTAGCCAGTCTACTAACGAGCAGCGATGTTCAAGAAATGTCATTACCGCAAAGTAGTACACAATCAAGTTCAACGCAGGCGCAAACTCAGCAGATCAGTGTCAAGCCGCCGCAACAAGAACAGCAGCAGCCGCCGCAACAAGAACAGCAGCAGCTGCCGCAACAAGAACAGCAGCAGCTGCCGCAACAAGAACAGCAGCAGCGGCCGCAACAAGAACAGCAGCAGCTGCCGCAACAAGAACAGCAGCAGCTGCCGCAACAAGAACAGCAGCAGCTACCGCAACAAGAACAGCAGCAGCCGCCGCAACAAGAACAGCAGAAGCAGCCGCAACAAGAACAGCAGCAGCCGCCGCAACAGCCCACCATAGTAGTTGTTGCTCCTGACGTAGGGGCATTTCAGGAAATCGAGCTTCCTGCAGACAAAGTGGAGCAAAGTCAAACCACTGTTTCAGAAGATCTATTGTCTTCCAGACCACCAGCAAGGAAAAGGAGGCTTCGTCCATCATCTTCTTCTTCAAGCCCCGCTTCTGATGATCGTGATGACACTTGGGTCCCACCAGCTCGGTCTGAGAGTGATGTACGCCACAAGACATTGCTTCTGAAAAGGAAGGTCCCAGAAAAACTTAGAGTTATGGAGGTAGATGTAGAAGAGGGGGGTGATGATGTTGATGAAGACGAGCCAGTCATCACGCACATTACTCCTGCCCTAAAGGGATTGGAGACCGCCATTCTCACCCTATCCAGAAAGGCTGCTACTGAGTGGGATGTAGCACGGATCTCACCAACACAGGTTACACCACCACTACCTCCAGCTGCCATATTTTCCAAGGCCCGGCAGGGACCTACATCCAGCTCAACCATCTCAGTAGGTAGTGGTAGTAAAAGTCACAGTGTAGGTGGACAGGGTCACATATTTTCAAGCACCCCCTCAAGTTCATCTGGTGTTGAAAGTGGCACATCCAGCAGTGCCAGAATGTTCTCCTCCCAAGTTTGGGACTTCTTTTCTGTTAGCGCCAAGGAGGAGAACGTTGCTATATGCTCAATTTGTCGGCAAGGTGTTCGGCGTGGTAAGCTTGGTACAAACTATGGTACCGGAGGACAAGCAAGTCATCTAAAAATACACCACACTATCGTGTGGGAGGATCACCTACTTAAGTTAAAAGAAAGTAGAAAAACTCAACCCATTGAAGTTGTTCAGGAATCAGGGAGCGATATTATTGTGGTGGCAGGTGAACAACAGGGAGGCATTTCTAGTCCTGTCCCCAGTACTGCAGTGGTAACGCCCACATCCTCCTCAGTAACATCACAGTGGCACCGCAGTAAAAGCCATACTCAGAGTCAGGCTGAGACACCAAGGCGACCGGCGACTACCTCAATGAGACAATCTGTGTCGTTGAGCCTTAGTGGGTTAATGAAAACAGGACCACTAAGGAAAGTAGGCCAGCCTAGCATTGACAGCATGTTTAGGTTGGAGGGGCAGTTCCACCGCAACCACCCAACGGCACGATTGTACAATGCGAAGCTGGCTAAAATGTTAGCACTGGACCTTCTTCCTTTTTCATTTGTGGAAGGGGTGGGTTTCCTTGAATTTGTGTCTGCCATCTGCCCTAAATGGAAGGTTCCCAGCCGGTCCTATTTTGCACGAATTGCTGTTCCGGCACTACATCATGATGTGCTGAAATTGGTTGGTCAAGGTTTGCAGCAGAGTGCTGTGCACAATATCCAACTGACAACAGACATGTGGAGCAGTTGCCAAGCCACAGATTACATGTGCATCACTGCACACTGGATGTCTTTTGTGGGGGTTAGAGATCAACTATCTGCACGAGGAGTTGTTGACACAGCTGCGATTTTTGAAGGTACTCGGAAACATGCAACTGTAGCCATGTTCGCCATGGAGAAATCTCATACGGCTGAAAACATTTTAGAAGAGTTTCGCACCAAGGTTTTGGAATGGCTGCGGCCCAGAGGGCTTGGTATTGGTTTTGTTGCCACAGACAATGGCAGTAATGTACTTAAGGCCATGGAACTTAGTTCCTATTTCAGGGTTCCATGTTTGGCACACTGCATAAACATTATAGTGCAAGACTTTCTGAAAAAAGAACTCATAGTCAGCAATTTACTGGCCATCTGCTGAAGAATATGCACTCATTTCAGCCATTCTTTTAAAGCTCGGAAGCAGCTGAGGATCATCCAACGTGAATTTAGGATGCCAGTCAAGGCACTCATCCAGGAGGTGGCAACACGTTGGAACTCAACATATTACATGCTTGATCGTCTGTACAAACAGCACAGGTCACTCCATGAATATGTCTGGTACAGAAGCAGTGATGCTAGTGTTAAAGGCATGACCCTTCAGAGGGAGCAATGGACCCTAATTAAATTCCTGACTGAGATGCTGTCTCCTTTTGAGGTCTTCACACGTTGAAGTCAGCAAGGAGGACTGTACAATGGGCCAAGCTATCCCATTGTTGCAAATGCTAGAGCATGAGCTGAATAATGTGTCTGAATCCTACAAAGGTGTATAGGACAGAAGGCAAGCCCATGACTTGATGGAGAGCTTATCCAGGCGCTTAACTGAAAATGTAGGGATACAAAATAACATTTTGTCACAAAAACATTACATTTGTGCCACAATTCTGGATCCACGTGCAAAATTAGGACTAGTGAAGACATTCCTTGCTTTTTCCGACAATGATGTTGCCCGCTACAAAAGTTGTATAGCTGAAGCAGCCATTAAGTTTGAAAAGGAAGGGCTGCTAATTAAAAGCCTGCCACATCAACCCACAACAAGTACTGATACTGAAGCAGGCCATGCAGAATCAAGTGCAACTTCGTCGGCTGAGGGCAGTGCGGTTGGCTCACAATCACAACACTCACCATCACCATCGACTACAGAAACAATAACTGGATCATTAGGCTGAGTACAATCATTATCAGATTGGTATGTAAAGATGGGCTATTGTAAGCACAGTGCTGATGCACAGAAAAAACCAGCACAAAAGCTTACCAGCAGCAACCCTGAACATTGAGCGGATGGTCCAGGCCTATCTGGACGACCCAACAGAGGTGTACATTGATCAAAACCCAGTGCAGTATTGGTATAGGAAAAGGTCTGAATAGCCACAGCTCAGCAGGCTGGCGATAAGCTATCTGGCTTGCCCTGTCGCAAGTGTCTCTTCCGAACATGTTTTCAGTGCTGCTGGTTCCATTGTAACCTTGAGAAGGACCAGTCTATCTCCAAAAAACGTGGAGAGGTTAACAATGATTAAAATGAATCAGCACTTCATACCACTGAATTACACAATGCATGAATCAACAGAGGAAGATGAGGACAGCGGCTCAGGTGACGGAAGTATTGTGTCAGATGATTACCTACTACTGGAAGAACCCCCAGAGTTTGAGGACGAGCTATACTTCCCTGACAATTAGGCTCGCGCTTACTGTCTTCCTCCCTTTTTTCCCCCTTTGTTTATGTGTCTGTCGTTCCATTTATAAACTTGTGAATCGCAACAAATCCATTATCACCGTCTTCTACTCTTCTAATTTAAGATACACTTTTCAGGTGTCTGCCATTTGACACTACAGTCCTCAGAATCCAGCTCCTCCGCTCGATCATACTGAATCTCCTGCTCAATTCCATTTCCCTCATGAATGATGATTGGATGATGGTAACAACAAGTTCAAACTTTCCTCGTCCTTCCAAAACAAGTGGACCATGAATCAGATGACTACTATAGCTATCCTCCTTTCAGAGCCGAGAGAGACTGGCCATTAACTGAAAATAAGATGGAACAGGTAATGATTGATGCCATGCATTGGCCGCAGAATCGAAGACTGAATGATGTAGATTTTGTTGTGTGTGTTGCGCATGAATTGATGTAATTGTGCACTGCCACTAATCAACTTTCTACAGAACACACTAATTTTCCCCTTCTTGCAAACAAGAAATGTGTACTTCTCCTGCATCTTGGTGATACATTGCTTTGAATTCAATACAGGAAGGGGACTCACTCAATCTGCGCAATGCAAATGACTGTGACTTAACAGCACCGTCCATCATGATGATGGCAAAAGAGACGGCCTGCAGCGTTAACAAGATGAGATGGAACAGGTCATGATTGATGCCATGCATTGGCCGCAGAATCGCGGACTGAATGATGTAGATTTTGTTGTGTGTGTTGCGCATGAATTGATGTAATTGTGCACTGCCACTAATCAACTTTCTACAGAACACACTAATTTTCCCCTTCTTGCAAACAAGAAATGTGTACTTCTCCTGCATCTTGGTGATACATTGCTTTTAATTCAATACAGGAAGGGGACTCACTCAATCTGCGCAATGCAAATGACTGTGACTTAACAGCACCGTCCATCATGATGATGGCGAAAGAGACGGCCTGCAGCATTAACAAGATGAGATGGAACAGGTAATGATTGATGCCATGCATTGGCCGCAGAATCGCAGACTGAATGATGTAGATTTTGTTGTGTGCGTTGTACATGAAATGATGTAATTGTGCACTGCCACTAATCAACTTTCTACAGAACACACTAATTTCCCCCTTCTTGCAAACAAGAAATGTGTACTTTTCCTGCATCTTGGTGATACATTGCTTTAATTCAATACAGGAAGGGGACTCACTCAATCTGCGCAATGCAAATGACTGTGACTTAACAGCACCATCCATCATGATGATGGCGAAAGAGACGGCCTGCAGCGTTAACAAGATGAGATGGAACAGGTAATGATTGATGCCATGCATTGGCCGCAGAATCGCAGACTGAATGATGTAGATTTTGTTGAGTGTGTTGCGCATGAATTGATGTAATTGTGCACTGCCACTAATCAACTTTCTACAGAACACACTAATTTTCCCCTTCTTGCAAACAAGAAATGTGTACTTCTCCTGCATCTTGGTGATACATTGCTTTTAATTCAATACAGGAAGGGGACTCACTCAATATGCGCAATGCAAATGACTGTGACTTAACAGCACCGTCCATCATGATGATGGCGAAAGAGACGGCCTGCAGCGTTAACAAGATGAGATGGAACAGGTAATGATTGATGCCATGCATTGGCCGCAGAATCGCAGACTGAATGATGTAGATTTTGTTGTGTGTGTTGCGCATCAATTGATGTAATTGTGCACTGCCACTAATCAACTTTCTACAGAACACACTAATTTTCCCCTTCTTGCAAACAAGAAATGTGTACTTCTCCTGCATCTTGGTGATACATTGCTTTTAATTCAATACAGGAAGGGGACTCACTCAATCTGCGCAATGCAAATGACTGTGACTTAACAGCACCGTCCATCATGATGATGGCGAAAGAGACGGCCTGCAGCGTTAACAAGATGAGATGGAACAGGTAATGATTGATGCCATGCATTGGCCGCAGAATCGCAGACTGAATGATGTAGATTTTGTTGTGTGTGTTGCGCATGAATTGATGTAATTGTGCACTGCCACTAATCAACTTTCTACAGAACACACTAATTTTCCCCTTCTTGCAAACAAGAAATGTGTACTGCTCCTGCATCTTGGTGATACATTGCTTTTAATTCAATACAGGAAGGGGACTCACTCAATCTGCGCAATGCAAGTGACTGTTACTTAACAGCACCGTCCATCATGATGATGGCGAAAGAGACGGCCTGCAGCGTTAACAAGATGAGATGGAACAGGTAATGATTGATGCCATGCATTGGCCGCAGAATCGCAGACTGAATGATGTAGATTTTGTTGTGTGTGTTGCGCATGAATTGATGTAATTGTGAACTGCCACTAATCAACTTTCTACAGAACACACTAATTTTCCCCTTCTTGCAAACAAGAAATGTGTACTTCTCCTGCATCTTGGTCATACATTGCTTTTAATTCAATACAGGAAGGGGACTCACTCAATATGCGCAATGCAAATGACTGTGACTTAACAGCACCGTCCATCACGATGATGGCGAAAGAGACGGCCTGCAGCGTTAACAAGATGAGATGGAACAGGTAATGATTGATGCATTGCATTGGCCGCAGAATCGCAGACTGAATGATGTAGATTTTGTTGTGTGTGTTGCGCATGAATTGATGTAATTGTGCACTGCCACTAATCAACTTTCTACAGAACACACTAAATTTCCCCTTCTTGCAAACAAGAAATGTGTACTTCTCCTGCATCTTGGTGATACATTGCTTTTAATTCAATACAGGAAGGGGACTCACTCAATCTGTGCAATGCAAGTGACTGTGACTTAACAGCACCGTCCATCATGATGATGGCGAAAGAGACGGCCTGCAGCGTTAACAAGATGAGATGGAACAGGTAATGATTGATGCCATGCATTGGCCGCAGAATCGCAGACTGAATGATGTAGATTTTGTTGTGTGTGTTGCGCATGACATGATGTAATTGTGCACTGCCACTAATCAACTTTCTACAGAACACACTAATTTTCCCCTTCTTGCAAACAAGAAATGTGTACTTCTCCTGCATCTTGGTGATACATTGCTTTTAATTCAATACAGGAAGGGGACTCACTCAATCTGCGCAATGCAAATGACTGTGACTTAACAGCACCGTCCATCATGATGATGGCGAAAGAGACGGCCTGCAGCGTTAACAAGATGAGATGGAACAGGTAATGATTGAGGCCATGCTTTGGCCGCAGAATCGCAGACTGAATGATGTAGATTTTGTTGTGTGTGTTGCGCATGAATTGATGTAATTGTGCACTGCCACTAATCAACTTTCTACAGAACACACTAATTTTCCCCTTCTTGCAAACAAGAAATGTGTACTTCTCCTGCATCTTGGTGATACATTGCTTTTAATTCAATACAGGAAGGGGACTCACTCAATCGGCGCAATGCAAATGACTGTGACTTAACAGCACCATCCATCATGATGATGGCGAAAGAGATGGCCCGTTAACTTAAGATGAGAAGGAACAGGTAATGAATGATGACAATTAATGGCATGTATTGGACACCTGACTCTGAGCTATTGGTCTTTGTGTTTGCGTTGTTTGTTTGTTGTGCACAAAGTGATGTCAAAGTGTACTAGTAGTAATCTATCTTTCTGTACACAATAAAGAATGACTCAAGTCAGTAATATTTATATTTCTACTCTTGTTGTGTCCTAAAAATCATACTTATACTGCAGGCCGATCTTCAGTCAGTAAAAGTATCAGAGATGATGATGAAGTCAGGAGGAGGATGTTTCAGGAGTGGCATAAAACGGAAAAGCCTAAAGGTAAACACGTCAACAACAACCACAGCAGACCCAAATGTCTGTGTAGAAGTTGAATAGAGTGTAGCGGTGGGATGACTGCAGTGCATTGATTTTACTAACTTAAACTGTAAAATGCTATGTTTGGAATGGATAATGTGCTTTGCGTTTGTCCAACTCTTTGAGAGAAAAAAAAAGGACTCTAAAGTGTTAACGTAGGATGTGCGAATGGTAAGCACTGTGGGCCTGATCTCTCCTGTTACTGTTGAAGGTCAATGCTGGAAACAGACTAGAGCAGAGATGATGCATATGCATACATGCCACCTCGGAAATTGTTCTTGTTGCACTACACCATCACTTGTGCATTTGTTTTCACTTTCTTTCTCAATATCCCCTTTGGTTTTCAATCTAAAATTACAGGCCAGGCCTTACCCAAATATTTGTAAAACATTACAATGCATATTAATTACCTTACCAATCAATCACCTTTTTTTTCCAGCCGGGCAGTGGCGAGTGGCGAGGCGACACACCCAAGATTGATGGACGAGAGGAGCAAGAGAAATGCCGAGATGCAAAAATCCAGTCCACATTTTTGACCAGGGTAAGACAGTAACAGTATCCACTTTTAACTTCTTTTAAATAATTTGATTAATATCTTGTATACAATCTTTACAACAGTGTGTTCTTGGAGTTGTTATTATTAATCTTCATTAGGTTTGCTCTGTGTTTACGATTCTTCACTACCAATATTTAAAATTTCTATTTGCTATCTGTTAAAGTATTAAGGCCGGAACAGAACAAGAAATAGAAGTGTATGTAATCCGGGTCTCTCATCATCATGCATGCATTGCCCTTTTCTCCCTTAACATATGGATATGGTAGTCTTCAATGATTGTCGTTTGTTTGTCTATGTATGCATACTGTTTTTCTATGTCAAACCTTTCCCAAAATCCCCCTTCTCATCCATTCAACAAACCCTAACCCTCTTCCCCCGGGCTGTGTGACTTATTGTTGAGGTGTAACTAAATTAAATGTACACCAATACTTAATCACACACTTGCTGGGGCGGATGTGGGGAAAGCAACACTACTTCAATTTCAATGCAGAGCGATGATCTTCTTCTGCTTGCCCACCCATGAGTAGGATATTTCAGAGGTTATTTTCAAAGGAACATATACCTCAGCATGAATTGCCGACATTGATTGGATTTGTTTGTTGTCATTCCTCATATACAGCACTAACTGTTAGACTGTAGGCATAGTCAAGTGACTCGAGTCGACACAACTATAGTTTGTAACTCTGTCTAGTAGGCTATCCTCATAACCACCATTCAGTTTTTTTGTCAAATATTTGAGCATATAATTGTTGTTTGGTAAGTTCTGTAATGTACTTCATTCAACTACTCCTCTAACAGTCTCTCAAAGGCGATTGACTGTCTCCTTTTCTTTTTTTGGAAATGCTGCCACCCTGCCAGTGTCTACTATTACTACTATACTACCACCACCACCACCCCAATCATGGCATGTATGAAAAAGGAAACCATCTTCACCATGCAGCCAGTGCTGTGCCACAGTTGGACATAAACATCAAGCACCGGTAAGAGAGAAGTTTGGTGGAGGCAGAATTAATAATGGACATGTTGTCAATGATTTCATTTTCACACACCACTCCAAAGAATGCATAGACTAGAGGACAGACTGAAAGTACTAGAAGGACCAGTCAATGAGTGAGGTGTGACGCATCTATCTGTTTATGTCTTATACAGTCAGCAAATTATTGAAATCAAACACAGGCTATGGGCGGCCATGCACCAGCACCAGAAACAGTGTGATGTAAAACAGTTACCCCACCTACAAAACATTAACAACATTGCATGTAACATAGAAAAATATAATATATTTACCCTAACAAAAATAAACTAAACCCACAAAAGCTGACCCACCCCCCTCCCTAACCCCAACCACTGTCCACAGTAGAAAAAAGTCTAACGGCCAAACGAGTAAAGAACAAGAACAGGAATTAAAAAAGGGGCAGTGACAGGGACTAACTGGTGGGGCGGTACTGGAGGAGGACACGCATCTGGCGCATCTCGTCCTCTAAATGGCCCTGCGGCGTCTAAGGCCGTGGCAGTTGCAGCCACAGTGGGGGGGGCACCGGAGATGGCACGGTGGCGGCGGGCAGCCGCCAGACGGTGGCGCCGTACCGCTGGAGGGCGGTGGCTGGGGCCCGGGGCACTGGAGGAGGCTTGAATTGCTGCTGCAGTCTCCTCCTCGGCTAGGATCACCAGCCACCGGTATTCCTGCTGGATTGCCTCCAGCTTCCGGCGCCGTGCCTTGGCGGCCAACTCCTTCCGGTTGAGTTTCGGAGTAGCTGTGTATCAAAAAGAAAAAAAACAAGACAATTGTAAAATATAGTCTTAATAAAACAGTAGGACAGGTAATTATTTATACACATAGTGGCATGGTAGAGTAGCACTATAAAATAAAGCACAGTAGTACATAACATTTTAAATGTCGCCCGTCCTTCTTCCTTCCACCTGTCTTACACTTTTTAGTTGAACAGTGCACCAGGTGCTCTTCTCCATAAAACTTTCAAAGCGGAGTTAAAATCAGATAGATGAGGCCATTGGTTACTCAATACTCCGGCTCCTAGTCCTATACCAATTAAAGGGAATTCTAGTCTTCTAGTTCACTCTTCAAACGTCCCCAACAACTCATACTTACTTACGACATCGGATAGCGGGCGGACTTTGTCCGCCCGCCATCCGACTGCTAAAAAGGGTGGGGGTCCCATGGGGACAATTAAATAGGATGATGCGCCCGGCACAGTGGCGGGCGCACCCTGTTTTTTTTAATTTAAATTCTGGTTGGCTTTGCTGAAAGCAATGCTAAAATGTTGTGCTGCTTTTCCAAGCACAACATGACGGGCCCCGCACGGAGCCTGTCACGTTTTGCTTTGAAAGTCGGGGGGGTACCATAGCATAGGTAGGTACCCTCCATGGGGGCCCCCAAGCATCCTCTGCAATGTGTGCATGCCTTTCCGTGGCGGACGGCAATGCCGCCACGCAAAGGCATTCCAAAATGCAGATTATATGGCTGGCGGTGTGGTGAGAAAGACACCACCGCCATATTGAACCCTTTTCCGCCTGGACATGTCTGAATATTTTCTACAGGGATGGCGGGAGGTTTGCCCCTGCGGTGACGGCAGTGAATTCCAGCCGGCCCGGCGGGGGCAATACGCCCACCATCCTAATGGGGCCCTAAGTCACAACTGTACAGTATACATATACATACAGTACACCCTTGCAGTGAGTGTGCTGTCAAGTTCAACAATAGTTAAGGATTATGAATCTAACTTACCACCGCCTGCCACTGGTGCTGCCACTCCCCCTACCGCTCCGTTGCTATCTGCAACTGCCGCATCCTCGCCCTCCGCGTCGCCTTCGCTGGCCCCGGCAATGGTGGTCGGTAGTGCGCCTAGAAAATATTACACATTTATTAGGCCTCATATACACCTCCCCACTATTGATCAGTAGCAAGGTTGAAAAATGAGTTAATACTAACATACATCACTAGTACAAATCAGGTAGTAGTAGAGTAGACACTAATAGTTATATGATCATTGTAGCCTTTGCTTGATTAGCCCTAGCCATGCACATGTGACGTTACCTTTACCTTGCAGCTTCTTAAGACACCTTTGAGCCCACATGACCAGCCTCACACTGCTACTGTCTAGTCTACGCGCTGCATACAAGCGGTCAACAAACATTAACAAGCCACTTTTTTAGGAAGAACTGGTGTACTACTGTTACTGTTAGTCCATATTGCTTATCCATAGATGCTACATTTTTTGGCACGGCTGAGAAATGCTTGCAAGTTGCAATATACTAACGCACACCATTTCTTTTTTCGCATTACAGATGCAAGATTCCCTTCTATGAACCAGAGCTTCTGAACGATGCACCAACTACCAGTACTAGGTTCTTCTGAGGTGAGGGGTCCCTTCACTCACATCTTCATTTATAAATTTATATAAACTAAATTGCTATGGGATGGTGGTGCTGCCTTCCACCACTGTTCAGTTATCATGATTTAATTCCCAACTGTATAAGTGTAACAATGTATATTGTTTTAATGTTATTGATTTGCCGGTTGGTGCTGCTAAGAAAACAGTGTACAGACCTTCTCAAATTGAAATAAACATTTTAAACTTACATAGACTTGGTGGTATTTGGTGTGGACTAACTTACACGAGTGAGCAAATTAAAGTAAGGGTGTGCATGTGAATTGCTTCCACGACAGAGGTTGGGTGTGTTATGTTCTGGGTTGTGTACTTGTTGGGTATCTTGGGGGGAGGGTTCCGAGACCTAATAGGTATGACAAGACAGTAATATAGTCAAGCAGTGGAATTGTGGTGGGTGCGGAATTTCTGATTGAGGTGTGCAAGGAAGGTCCAACCTACCATCACCAACATCCTATTTTCTGGTGCAAATGTATGTGCAAGATCCCTACAACAGTGGTATGTCCTATAGGGTATCATATCAAAATATTAAGAAATCTGGTAGGGCTGTTGTTGCTGTGAATTTTCAAAGCCTCAACATCAATAAGAGTAAAAGTAGTACAAGACAACGACCCAACGGATTGTACGAGCTACTGGTGAATATGAGTTTTATTTTACAACCTTTCACAAAGAGTGGCACTGGCCAACTGGGCAAGACTAGCTACTACAGAACGGACAGACTGATAGTATGTAGTAGTAGTAGTAGTACTCAGAGTCATCATAGCGGAGGCAGGGATAAGATTTTTGAAACTGTACAGATCGAAGGATAATTGGTGGTAAAAAAATTGCATTTGGAAACACACTATAGTTCGGGAAAAATGGGGCAGTAAAAGTTATGGAATAAGAAATATTATTAAAAACAAGAAGACTTACTGGGGCCAGCAGAGGAGCCCTCAGCGGTGTCCTCCTGGTGGTGTTCTTGTCCCACCGACTGCCCAGTCCCTGTCGGTTTGCCCCTGGGTGCTGATGAACAGGAAAGATATAAGAAAGAGACAAACATTGATGGATGGTGTCAAACAAATACAATATTTTTCAACAATGGTCAAAAAACACTTATGTAAACAACAATTGCAATAACTACATTGACCGATCTCATCTGGTCAACATATAATATCTGGGGATTTGCAGTTCGACTACTTAAGTTACTATTTATCAACAGTAATCCAGTCTTCCATTCTGATTCCAGAAATCTAAGTTACAACTAAGCCTAAGTAGTAGTACAACGTACCACTCAACCTAGCCCACCTATTCCAGGCATGCCAATTGTACATTAAGTATGCATTTCCACTGTATTCCTCAACAATGCGTATGGTCCAATCATGGAGGACACATAAAAATGACTACATTTTTTGTATACACCAAATTTTGGTTTGATTGATGCTGATCTGCTACTGCTAAGTAACTGCTAAGCCTACCTCCACTCATTGAACAAACTAGAAAAGGTTCTAAAGACTGCCGTACTAGCAGCATGTCACATAACTGAGTGAGGGTGGGCATCACGTATACCACTAACCAATTAGAAGCTCATACAAAGTACCTAAACCTAAGTATCAATCCGCCCCTGTCTATTAGTGACAGGACAAAGTAAGGAGTGGACGTGAGTCACTGTAGCATTACGTAACTTAATTTCTCTAAAATAAACTCGTAAAGAATCACGCTAAGCAAGCGCAAACGCACAGCTGCAAACAAGTAAGATTAGTAGTAGCGCAGAAGAGCACCTGTGTCATAATCACAGAAGACTTTTAAACGTTATTAACCTGGAATGTATTGTAAGCAGCAACATTCTAGCTGGTTGGAAGGAAAAAAAGATATTCGCAATATATAACATAGAGCAGAAGAACAGACACAAAGTTGTAATAATTAAATAGGTACTCACCAAGCCCCAGGACCTCCACTCCTAGCAGGTCCAGCAGGTCCTGCTCACGGTCCAGGATGTCGGACCACCGGTGCGTCAGCTGTGCCTGGGTGCGCCGGACCCCAGAGATGTGCGACACTGCCCAGCGCACCTTCCCCCACAGCTGCCGACGCGGTCCCCGTTAGGCCGTACCCGGACCCAGGCCTGCCACCTGCTGCCAGGGTTGAGGGGAGGTGGCGCTGCACAAAGAAAATTAGTGCAGCCAACTCCTCCTTCCCAAATAAGGCCCGTGCCTGCACCCCTTGTGGGCGCCGTCGCGGCTCTGGCTGCGCCGGCGAACAGCCCTACCCTTGGACATGGTTCTGGGGACGGGGCGGGAAAGAAAAGGTCAAATAAATAAAGGAGTAAAGGAAATAAATAGCAGGGAATAGAAAGAGGCAAAAGTAGCTAAAAAACAAAAACAAAATAGACAAAAACCAAAAATATAGAAGCAGGAAAATAGTTAGAGAAATAATAAGTAATAAAGATCCAAAAAAAGTGGCGATAAACAAAGGATTGAAAGGATTTTGGGAGGATTGAAAATCAGGCCCCAGAACCATGCAATAGAGTGAAAAACAAGATGGCCGCGCCCATTGCGACCACGTGCGCAAGTTCGCGCGATATTTTCGCCCCGAGCAAGCAAAAAGCAACGCGATCAAGTAAAAGCGGTCGCGAACATGAAATATCGACCGCGAACAGGCGCGAACATGCATTGCGCGACCCGGAACAGGAAGTAAGCATCGCGAGAGGGCGGGACAAGTGAAAACAAGATGGCCGCGCCCGTGAGCAATCGCATGGGTAAGTTGGCGACCCGCGTTCACGCAAAAAATACCGCGAACAGGCGGCAAAAAAACTTCCGCGTCTTCGCGATATTTCCGGCGTGTTTGCGGAGATTTTCGGCATTTTCGCAATAATTTGCGAAAGTTAATTTCGCAAATTCCGCCCACCCCTAGTTCAAGGTCTATTAACAAACAAGCGACAAATGGCCAGTGGGACGGGCTCTGCTCCAGTATTCTGTGAAGTCTTCATATGTTGAGAGTGGTTGAGCGATTGGGATAAAAGAAAGTCTGATGAGTGTGTACTAGGAGTGACAGATATTCCAATAGGTGGCTAGATACATTTTTACTGAGAATCTTATACTCTCAAAATAATTGCGTGCAGTGCTTCGATTAGGCTGGTGTTGAGGGAATCAATTCTTTGTGGAAGATTGGAGGATATCATTATTTTCCATATTGCATCATCACCTCTTTTTAGCTTGCTTTTGGAATTAAATTTATCAGATTTAGTCCTTTGTGATTATAATACAAACATTTAGACTTGACACAAGCAGATCAGAGAGTTAGGTTGTAACCTGCCCACATTTAGCTTGCGCTGCTTCGGTGAACAGAACACCACCACACACGCCCAACCACTGGCTTTGCAACCACTTTCTAAGAAATGTAATGGAATTAGCAACATTAATTTAACCCTATAGGAAATAATGTTGAATTAAAATAAATTGTTTAAAATAGTGAAAATAAAAATACATATGATTACGTGTTTTAAAAAAAAGAAATAATGCATATTTTATATTTATTTATATATTTTCTGTATTTTAAAATGAATGTAAAGATACATTGTACTAATTAGACTCAAATTACTTTTACTTTATTGGATGCATTACCTAATTGTTGATTCATACTATTTTCTATTAAAGTTACACATTCATTTTTTTAATTCAACATGAGGAAATAACTTTAATGTCATTGAATATCAAGAATGCATTCATTTTCATGAATGCTCTATTTATTTCAAAATTGAATAGGTTGACAACAATATGTGATCTAAGTAATCATAAGCACATTTCAATATTCCCTATCACTATTTGGAAATATTTGTATGTTTTGTAAAATACATAAAAACAAAATAGAGGGTCAAGACCAATCAGATTTTTATACATGGCTTGGGAACCTCGGAAAAAGCATTTCCTAAACATACTTACATAAAATCATGCCAGCCTACTTTCCAAAATATTTTGAAATGCCGCTTATCTTAAACCATTGATGTATTGCTTTTCAGCCTAGAAACACCATTTTTCATTTCTATTCTTGCATAATACTTGTCAGTTTGCAAAACCAACTGTGACATTGAATCCAGTGATAAGGGTCTCCTTTTTTGTTTCTTTGTAAAAATATTTTCATAAATAAAAAGATATACTTTTTTAAACATTAAATTGTGTGTGTATATATATATATGTATATATTACCTACTGGCGGTCGCCAGTAGGTAGTTATAGTTAGGACCACGTTTCCATAGGAAAACCTCAACATTCTATTTTGAATAACTTTGGCGCCGGTCGACGAATCCTCGCGAATTTCTCAAAATAGGTGGGGCGCTACGCTCCGCTCCTACCCTGAAAGTCTCGGGGGGATCCGTCAAGCGGGGGCTGAGATAAAAGGGGGGTCCCAAAACGCGTTTTTCCCATGCATTTTTCCATAGGACTTTTAGAACGAGCTACAGCCCGAACGGCTGAACAGAATTACTCAAAATTTGGCAGAGAGGTAGTCCCTAGGTCAAGGAAGTGCCTTTTGTAGGTTTGGTGTAAATCTGTTCAGTAGATTCTGAGAAAATAGCCTTTAAATCAATATATATATCTGAGCCCGCTTACGGTACGCTTACCGTACGCTTACGGTAAGCGTACGGTGGCGTGCGCGAGCGCGATTCTGATTGGCTCTTAGATCTTAGTAAACATTCGAATCGGCAGAAACCAGGAAGCGGCGGCCGCCATTTTGTGTATGTCACTCTGAAAAAAAAGAGTGAAAACAAGGAAAGGGGGCAATGAGGAGAGTTACAGACCCCCTAACATTTGTAAGGGGGTCAAAGAAGGACAGAAAAGTACAAAGAAAACATTTATTGATTTTAAAAAAAATCACGGGGTACGCGTACGGTAAGCTTACGGTAAGCGTACGGTAGGAAAAAAAAAAAAAAATGAAAATCAGATTTAAGTGTTCAGATATTAGGGGGCTCTAAAAAGAGCCGTTGTGTTTATGAAATGATTTTTTAGTGGTACCTACAAGTAAATACCGATGCAGAGTCTAAGGTTCAAGAGGAAGACTCTGTTCCCTTCATCATTGAAGTGCACACCATCTCCTCTATAAATGTCTTGCATGTCATAACGCAAGTTGTTGTGGTAAATGGCACCCATACCATAGTCACGGAGGAAAGCAGAAACAGATTTGTTGACGTGCTTTCTTGCTTTGTCATCGCACCGCGTGCCCACCGTGCGTGCACGGCACTAACTGCGTAAAGTGGGCGCGCGGTGCGCGAAGCGCACCGCGTGCTCAATGTGCGCGCACGGTGCGCGAAGCGCACCGTGCGCGCACGGAACGAACTGCGTTAAGTGGGCGCGCACGCCACGAATGGCGTAAAGTAACTTAGCATTTAAAAAACCGTACAAATTCACTGAAAAAACCATAGGTTTCACACACGTTATAGTTAGGAATTAGCATTTAAAAAACCTTGCAAATTCACTGAAAAAACCATAGGTTTCACACATGTTATAGTTAGCGGAAATTTTACTGATAAAAAACCAATGAAATTCCCCCGTTATAGTTAGTGCAGGCAACTATAACTCACGCGACCGCAATCTTCTGCTGATGACATATGTGTCTTTATGAAAAAAAAATATTTGTAATATATGTATAGCTAAAAATGTATGGAAGAAGACATGGGCAAATAAGTGTCTAAATACAGTATTAGCATCAGCAGAGGATTGCGGTCGCGTGAGTTATAGTTGCCTGCACTAACTATAACGGGGGAATTTCATTGGTTTTTTATCAGTAAAATTTCCGCTAACTATAACATGTGTGAAACCTATGGTTTTTTCAGTGAATATATATATATATAAAACCAAACAGCAAAGACAACACTAGGAATGCCCAGCCTCTCGAATCGGGGCCTGTTGAGTTGTGTCAGGACTCTAAATGTTCAAAAGCAAAGCGCACTCCACCCTCTGGTGCGCGCAATCAGGCCCAAACGCTGTGCTTCATTTTAAGAAAAGTTTTTATTCCGGCAGAATTAAGTAGCATTACGCGTTTCAGCTCTACTGAGCCTTAATCATATGCAAATCATCCTACAGTCACCACCTGGTTGATTATATACCTGGCATTCATGGACAGTGACAGGGGACTAAAATAAACATTTCCCAACAGTAAATCCGTGGCTGCGGGGTGTAATTGCAGTTCATATGTCAGTTCGAAAATGTACTGCTCGATTTTCCCGGCCTTCTTGTGTTGTAGAGCGATCAATATGACTTCAGTCTCTTTCCATCCAAGTCTAAGGATTAGAGTAGTGAATAGAGCCTATTTATTAGACACTTTGACACGATCCCGTGCTCCTACCCATAGATCAGGGCCTACATACATAGCCTAGGGGATAGATTCGTTAGCATTAAGGATAACCTGCCCTATAGTGAGGGTATTTCATGGAGTCGTGCTGAATTCAGGCCTGGTAGGCCTCAGACAGGAGAGACTCCATCTTTCTTTCTGCTCCGGCAGCTTGGGACATTTCTAGACGAAGGGTGATGTTTTAGTTATGAGGTGTTATTCGCTCGGAGAGAACCGGTTCAGGCCGGCCCTTATCGAAGGAGTGTATTTTTCCCCTGCCGAAGACACTACATCAGGCCGGCCGGCTGGGAACGTGTCCTTGGCACGGGGAGGTACAGGAATTTGGTGGGCGGCAGGTTTCGAGCTGGAAATTTCCATGAGAGAATGCACCTCTATATTAGTGAAAGTCTGAGTTAGATATGGGCACTTGCTTCTAGACCATAGGCGGCATCTGGCCGTTAGCAGAAAAGCTACTACTTATTCCAGGGAAGACAGATGACGAACTTGAATCTAAAGAGGAGAGAGTAGCCGATGAGGAAGAGGTCCCAGTGACTCGGAGAGGGAGAAGGGAGTAGATCCGCGACTGCGGAGGTGTGACTTCCAGGCGAAGCCGAGGCACAGACGAGAAGGGAACCTAGATGACCATTGAGCACAGGCTACATACGACTAAGGTGATGTCGACCCCTTTTCTTTGAAGTGTATAACTTAACCTTTTACTTTCCTTGCAGGTTGTATATATGATGTATTCTGCGAGTGTGCATGTGACAATTAAATAAAGTATTTAGCTTGTTTTGAGTCAGCATGTGTTGTGTATTCTTGTATAGGAGGATAGCCTATTCTTCTAGTCAGATTCAACTCTGAATGAGGGAGGAAACGAGTCCCTCGAACTAAAGAACAGGTTGTGCTCAACTAATAGTCTTTGTGTGATCTGATATATAGTAATCCCGATTCCCCTGTCGTGTACTACGGTAATAATAGGATGAGCTCGTGCTAAGGCTGCCGTCTGGGTAGGAGATTCTGGGTCTGCCTGAAGACCGCGAGACTGTGTGTGGCTGCCGTCTGGGTAGGAGATTCTGGGTCTGCCTGAAGACCGCGAGACTGTGTGTGGCTGCCATCTGGGTAGGAGATTCTGGGTCTGCCTGAGACCGCGAGACTGTGTGTGGCTGCCGTCTGGGTAGGAGATTCTGGGTCTGCCTGAGACCGCGAGACTGTGTGTGGCTGCCGTCTGGGTAGGAGATTCTGGGTCTGCCTGAGACCGCGAGACTGTGTGTGGCTGCCGTCTGGGTAGGAGATTCTGGGTCTGCCTGAGACCGCGAGACTGTGTGTGGCTGCCGTCTGGGTAGGAGATTCTGGGTCTGCCTGAGACCGCGAGACTGTGTGTGGCTGCCATCTGGGTAGGAGATTCTGGGTCTGCCTGAGACCGCGAGACTGTGTGTGGCTGCCGTCTGGGTAGGAGATTCTGGGTCTGCCTGAGACCGCGAGACTGTGTGTGGCTGCCGTCTGGGTAGGAGATTCTGGGTCTGCCTGAGACCGCGAGACTGTGTGTGGCTGCCGTCTGGGTAGGAGATTCTGGGTCTGCCTGAGACCGCGAGACTGTGATTGCTGAGATCGCGAGGCTGTGAGGTCTGGATATATATATATAATAGGAATTCCCTGTCCTTAGGTGGTACATATATATGTGGTTATTTAGGTGTAAAAAGGCCCTAGGGAGGGGGTAACATTCTGGTTTGGGTTAGAAAGGCTCTGTTGAGCGGGTTCCACCTGATCCGAAAACCCAAGCAGAACATTTGGCGTCACGAACTGTTTACGAAACCTGTGTGCGTTTTGTTTGTCTTATGTTTGCTTTCGGTGTGTACGTGGTTTTCTTTGCGTTCTTTTTTATATATTTGCGTGTATAGCTTTTTCTCTCTCTCTTTCTCTCTTCCTTTCTTTTCTCTACGTTTCTTTTTCTTTCTTTTTTCGCGATGTTTTCTAAGAAATCTAAATCTACTCTTAAATTGTCCGTTGATATTCCCGGATGGGATTCAACGCCTTATGGTGCCTTAGCCCGAGAGTGGGCTGACTCTACTGGTCTGAGTGAAAATTGGAACTCTTCTTTGGAGTCGGCGGAACTGGCTGACGTGATTACTTGTTTGCAGACGGCACCTGTATTGAAGGGTGAGGAGGTTCCCGCTTTGGGGCGCAGAGGTTGGGTTATTCTGTCTGCGTATCGGATTCTGCATGAGAGATTGTTGAAATTACAGATCTCTCTTAAGGATGTGGAGGCACACTTTGTTGAGATTCAGAATTCTAATACTCTATTGCGGTGTCAAAATAAGTTGCTTTCTGACAAACTTGACACTTACCAAACGGTTGCCGAAAGGGCGGCTGTGCGGATTGCTCGTTATAAGTACAAGAACAGGCGTGGTCGGGTTTCGACGCGTAAGGTGCGTCTGGTCGTGGCGAAAGCTGGACTAGATTGGAACCCTGATGAATGGGATGGTAATATCTGGGACTCGAGTACATCTTGTTCCTCGGGTGAGGAGTCTGTTACGCACGAGTTTTCTCGTTCCCGTCATGAGAGTAAGTCTGCTTCTCGCACCTCTGATCGTGCACCCCGTGATTACGCTCGTTCTTCGGGCGGGATCGATGCTCCTTACACTGATTGTCCCTCTACTAGTACTGCTCGGGCTCCTTGTGATGCTCGCCCCGTGGTCTCTGCGCATCCGGTTTTTCGTCGGAAGTTGCAGCAGTCTCCCAATGCTCCGCAGGGTGTTTCTTTAGACTGTTTAGAAGATTTTACCCAACAAGAAATTAGTGATATTTTGCAGCGCTTTCGGCAGCGGACTGGTGAGGCCTTGCTCACATGGATGGTGCGCCTTTATGAACTAGGCGCTGCTGGTATTATGTTGGATGCTGGTGATTGTTTGAAATTTTGTTCTTTGAGTTTGGATTCTACTGTGCAAGATCATTTTCGTAACTATAATGGTGGTGGTCAAATTTCTTTGCTCCAATTGGCGACTGAGGGTTGTAATCTGAAGTATCCTACGGAATCTGACTGGCCTGTCAATGACAAGCCGTGGTATACCTTGCGTGATGCTGCGCAACGTCTTAAGGAGGAAGTGATGAAAACTGCTATTTTTCTGGGCACTGCTGACAGGTTGCTTGATGGGATGTTGACTTCTTCTGTGCGGAATCGTATCATTCGCTCTTCTCCTGTTGCCTACAAGCAGGTCATGATGACTTTGTTGATTAACCAGACTGGTAATGTGCTGTCTACGGTGTTGGAATCGGTGCGCCAACTCGGTGAGTTGGGTGAGTGGTTTAAACCTGAACGTCAGTCCCGGTCTGACACTCGTACTCCTGGTGAATATAAATTTACTAGACGTGATATCTTTACTGGTCTTTTGGCTGATGGTGTGCGTCGGGAGGACATTGATGGTGAGATTACTGCTCGTTTGTGGGAGTTGTTTCGCAAATGGGGCTTGGATCGGAAGGAGGGTGCCCGGCGTGTTCGAACGACTGAGTGTGATCGTGGTTGTTCTGATGGTAGCGGTGATGACGATCGCCGTGGGCGCTCTGATCGTCGTGATGATCGGTGTCCTGTACGTGATCTGTCCCCCCGTCGAGAGCGGGACAGGGAGAGAGAGGGGGAAAAGGAAAGGGGGAGAAATGATCATGCTTACAGCAGGCGTAGAGATGATAGGGATCAATCTCCTGAGTTGAGGAGGAGAGAGAATCGTCACAGCTTGGTTGATCGTAACCCACGGTATAATACTGAAGACTTGAATCCGTTCCGTACGGGGAATGGATATGAACAGGAGGTACCGATACCTAAGAAACGTGAGAGTCTTTATCCTGATTTGTCCTGGTACACAGAATGCAGTAAGAATGACTAGGAAATAGGTCAAGCTCCGGTACACAGATGGGCTCATAGACATAATAGACCCTATGTAGATATTGATATTTATTGGAGACATCGTAATATCCAAAGGGCCCGAGCATTAGTTGATACAGGAGCGGAGGCCACTCTTATTCATGGAAAATCAAAGAAGTTTACAGGGCAGCCTTTTACTATTACCGGATTAGGAGGAAAAGAAACCCCTGCAGTTCAAACTTTGCTTGAAATGAGAATAGGTAGAATCCCTAGAAAGGAATATTCTGTATTAGTGGTGCCACTCTTAGAATTCATAATTGGAATTGATATTTTGAAGGGAATGACGTTGCATCTTGATGATGGGTGTTACCAATTTGGAACGACGCATTATATCTCGTCCAGACCTATACGAGTTGGTCGTTTAAGGATGCCCCCCATACAAGTTCCCCAGGCGACCAAAGTGGTTTGTCAGAAGCAGTATCGTATTCCGGGTGGTCATGAAGAGATTAGTACCACCATTCAGGAGTTGGTTAATGCAGGCGTTATAACTCCAGTTACTTCTGCTTGGAATAATCCTGTTTGGCCGGTGCGTAAGAGTGATAATTCTTGGCGCATGACTGTTGATTATCGAGAATTGAACAAACACACGCCCTCTTTGACTGTTGCAGTACCGGATGTTATCACCCTGATTGAAAGAATCCAAACACATCCAGGTACATGGTATGCGTCCATCGATATTGCTAATGCTTTCTTTTCTATTCCAATTGCCCCTGAGTGTCAGGAACAGTTCAGTTTTACGTGGAATGGGCATCAGATGACGTTCAGAAGTCTTCCTCAGGGCTATGTGCATAGTCCTACGATTTGTCACCGGCTGGTGGCAGAACACTTGGCTGAGGTACCAGCTCATCCCAAAATTCAGATATGCCATTATATTGATGATGTTTTGATCCAAGGCGAAACACAAGAGGATGTTCAGACACAATTAGATAGAGTCATTGAGTGTCTGCGTGAGAAAGGTTGGGAGATCAATCCGGATAAATTACAAGGTCCGTCCCAAGCTGTAAAATTTTTAGGTATTAATTGGCATGAGGGACACCGCGAGGTGATCCCTCAAGTTAAACAGAAGATTCTTGATTTTTCGGTTCCGAGGAATAGGAAGGAAGCCCAGAGCTTCATTGGATTATTTGGTTTTTGGCGCCAGCATATTCCTCATTTGAGTCAAATATTGGCCCCTTTGTACCGAATTACACGTAAAAAGAATGCATTTGAATGGGGTAAGCAACAGCAAGATGCATTTAGTCTGGCGAAAGAGGCAATTCAACATGCTATGGATCTATGGCCTGTACGTGATGGTGATGGTGATGTGGATTTGAATGTGTCTGTGCAAGGCCCTTATGCAAATTGGAGTCTATGGCAGAAACAAGGCAGGAGTAAGGTACCGTTAGGGTTTTGGACCAAAAAGCTACCTGATGCTGGTGAGCGTTATACACCCTTTGAGAAACAGCTACTTGCTTGTTATTGGGCTTTGGTGGATACCGAGCAATTGACTTTGGGACATGATATATTTTTGCGTCCTGAAATTCCTATTATGCAGTGGGTTTTGAGTTCACCGAAAACTCATCGAATTGGGCATGCTCAGGAGGCGAGTGTGATTAAATGGAAATGGTATATACAAGACAGGGCACGTGTGGACCCGAAAGGAGTTGCGTTTTTACATGAGCAAGTGGCGCAAGCACCGTCGACTGAGACTGAGAGTGAGTGTTCCGTACCTTTAGAACAGGAGTCTCCTGTCAAGTGGGGTAGACCTTTTGATGATTTGTCCGCTGAGGACAGAAACCATGTTTGGTTCACAGATGGGTCAGCGAAGTTTATTGGAACGACACGGCACTGGAAGGCGGTGTCTTATAATCCGGTCACACAGAAACTGTTGAGCACAACTGGTGAAGGGAAGAGTAGCCAATTTGCCGAGCTTTACGCTGTTTACCAAGTTTTGAAACAAGAACTACCTGGTACATGTCATATTTTCACCGATTCCTGGTCCACTGCCAATGGACTGGCTGTTTGGTTGCCGACTTGGCATTCCCATAATTGGAGGTTACACTCCAAAGAATTGTGGGGAAAAGAGTTATGGCAAGAGATTTGGGAGATGCTCCCACAGAGTACTGTTACCATCTTCCATGTGGATGCTCACACCCCAATAGACTCCCTTGACACATTTTTTCATAACATTGCAGATGAAAAATCTAAAATTGCTGAGGCAGTGGTGGACAGACAAGATCCTGATATTGCGGGATTGGCGAAATGGGCACACCAGAAGGCAGGACACTTTGGAGAGAAGGCCACTAGCAGGTGGGCTGCTGATAGAGGAATTTATATTCCCCTGGATCTAATCAAAAATGTTATTTTACATTGTCCCGTCTGTCAACATATCAGACAGCGTAAGGTACCCCAAATTGTTAGAGGCCATTTACATCGCGGGAAACTTCCCGCTCAAATTTGGCAGATTGATTACATCGGACCCCTTCCCATGAGTAGGAATTGTCAATATGTTTGCACAATTGTCGATACATATAGTGGTTTGCTGGTAGCTCTTCCATGTAAGCAAGCCACCCAATTGAATACCATAAAAACATTAGAATTGATTATGATGTATTATGGTGTGCCATTCCAAATTCAATCTGATAATGCATCCCATTTTCGTGGAAGATTGGTACAGGAATTCTGTGTGGAAAACAATATTGAATGGATATTCCATATACCCTACTATCCACAGGCCTCGGGCCTTGTGGAGAGGTTGAATGGCCTGCTAAAGGATCAGCTGCGTAAGTTAACAGATGACAAGTATAAAAATTGGCGAGACTTTTTACCCCAAGCACTATTGATTCTGAATAATCGTCCTTTTTTAAATGCTGAATCTCCACTTATGCGTTTGTTTCCCCCAAATGTTGAGACTATGCCTAATGTAATAAGTGAAACTGTGATGTATTGGGAAATTACCCCCGGAGCTCTGGCTCCATGCAGAGCGACCCCAGGGTCGGCAGGTCTAGACTTGCACGCCATGGATGACGCCGTTCTGGAGAGTAAGAATCGGGTCATCATTGCTACTGGTGTTGGTATTCATATACCACCTGGGAATTTTGGATTGATCGCCCCTAGATCGGGGCTGGCTGTAAAAGGCATTCAGGTGCTTGGAGGTGTAATTGATAGTGACTATCAGGGAGAGATTAAGGTACTCCTGCTAAATAGCAGCGAGGTTGACTTACTGATACACCGCACTGACCGAGTGGCTCAATTACTCATTATGCCTGTTTTCAGTGGTGAAATAATGAAAGGCACTGCCCCAACTTTGCTAACTGTACGTGGCCAGAAAGGCTTTGGCTCTACGGATAACCCTGGGGCCAGGGTTTGGGTGCAATCGCCTAAGAATCCCCCTGAACAAGCAGAGGTTATTGCCACCGGTCAGGACAATACCATTTTGGTTATGAGGCCAGGGAAAGATAGCTGGGAAGCTGTCCCAGCTGATAAATGTTATTTACGAGAATGATTAATGCCTGTATTTGGTTCTTTTTCAGATCATTCTTTGGATTGTTGCTGCAGGATGTGTCGGAACTGGACTCCTTTCGGACTGGTTCGGCGAAAGAGAAGGGATCCCGTCAACCCGGGATGAATGGAGAACCCGAGTGTTGCGTTCCTTCAATGCGTGGGATTCGTCATCGAACTTTTGGACATTACTGGCCAAGAGAGTGACTGATGCCCCTCACTTCTGCTTGACACCGATGAGATCTGTGCATGACATTCTTGCGACTTGCCTAGTTGCTGTCCCCGCCTCACTGGAGACTTTAATCAGTATCTTTAACATTTCGAAGGCTCGTCCGAATATTATCCTGGGTGATTTTGCTACCCATGTATATTGTCCTTTGTGTATTGAACTGCCGAATGACCAACTCCCCATCCAGTCCCAAATAATTACGTATAATATCACACAAGGTGACCTATGCTTCTTTCTTACATGTAATCCTAATGCAATTTCTGAATGCCTACTCCTCAAGTTAAGAGGCGCCACTTCATTCACACCTCACGAACGGACTTTGTGTTTTCAGAGGACACCGACCACATGTGTCTCAGTCCAGAACAATATGACTTGCAATAGTTTGGTAGTTACTCCCAGTCACTATCGTGCGATGTTGCTACCTGCCGGATGGCTTTTCTCATGTGGTAATACTTCCTGGCCATATGTCCCTGCAAACATTTCCGGAGGCCCGTGTGCCATTACTAGACTGAGTTTACTAATGTTTTCATCACATCCAAATGCCAACTCTCGTGTGCTTCGAGATACTATGATGTTACAGGAGGATTGTGACTCATCTTTGCATTTATATTCCAAGTCTGAATATCTTAGCCGAGCTGTTTCAATTATTGGTGTTCCTGCTTTGGCGGTCTATAATGCCAAATCCATTGGGAAAATGGCTTGCTGGATGGTGAAATCTATTAATCATACTTCTACAGTCTTGTCTGACTTGCTATTAGACGCCCAGGGTGAACGTAGGGCCATTTTGCAAAATAGAGCAGCCATTGATTATCTTTTGCTTAAACATGGACATGGTTGCTCGGACTTTGAAGGCCTCTGCTGTTTTAACTTATCTGATCATACACAATCCATTCGTGCACATATTGACAAGTTGCATGACTTAACCGATGAAGTTAGAAAACACATTGATCAGGGCTGGTTTGACTGGCTCTTTAATTGGTTACCGGACGTGCATATGTTACGCCACACATTAGGTGGCATTTTGATTGCTATCGCTGTTTTGATTTCTATCTGTTGCTTTATTCAGTGTATCCCTTCACTGCTTCAATTCTGCACACCTGGCACTAGACATAGATCAGTTAATTTTGTTTCATATTATTCTTCCACCGATGTTAGTTCTGTTTAATGAATGTATAATAGACTGAAGTCAAGGGTGAAATGTACTGCTCGATTTTCCCGGCCTTCTTGTGTTGTAGAGCGATCAATATGACTTCAGTCTCTTTCCATCCAAGTCTAAGGATTAGAGTAGTGAATAGAGCCTATTTATTAGACACTTTGACACGATCCCGTGCTCCTACCCATAGATCAGGGCCTACATACATAGCCTAGGGGATAGATTCGTTAGCATTAAGGATAACCTGCCCTATAGTGAGGGTATTTCATGGAGTCGTGCTGAATTCAGGCCTGGTAGGCCTCAGACAGGAGAGACTCCATCTTTCTTTCTGCTCCGGCAGCTTGGGACATTTCTAGACGAAGGGTGATGTTCTAGTTATGAGGTGTTATTCGCTCGGAGAGAACCGGTTCAGGCCGGCCCTTATCGAAGGAGTGTATTTTTCCCCTGCCGAAGACACTACATCAGGCCGGCCGGCTGGGAACGTGTCCTTGGCACGGGGAGGTACAGGAATTTGGTGGGCGGCAGGTTTCGAGCTGGAAATTTCCATGAGAGAATGCACCTCTATATTAGTGAAAGTCTGAGTTAGATATGGGCACTTGCTTCTAGACCATAGGCGGCATCTGGCCGTTAGCAGAAAAGCTACTACTTATTCCAGGGAAGACAGATGACGAACTTGAATCTAAAGAGGAGAGAGTAGCCGATGAGGAAGAGGTCCCAGTGACTCGGAGAGGGAGAAGGGAGTAGATCCGCGACAGCGGAGGTGTGACTTCCAGGCGAAGCCGAGGCACAGACGAGAAGGGAACCTAGATGACCATTGAGCACAGGCTACATACGACTAAGGTGATGTCGACCCCTTTTCTTTGAAGTGTATAACTTAACCTTTTACTTTCCTTGCAGGTTGTATATATGATGTATTCTGCGAGTGTGCATGTGACAATTAAATAAAGTATTTAGCTTGTTGTGAGTCAGCATGTGTTGTGTATTCTTGTATAGGAGGATAGCCTATTCTTCTAGTCAGATTCAACTCTGAATGAGGGAGGAAACGAGTCCCTCAAACTAAAGAACAGGTTGTGCTCAACTAATAGTCTTTGTGTCATCTGATATATAGTAATCCCGATTCCCCTGTCGTGTACTACGGTAATAATAGGATGAGCTCGTGCTAAGGCTGCCGTCTGGGTAGGAGATTCTGGGTCTGCCTGAAGACCGCGAGACTGTGTGTGGCTGCCGTCTGGGTAGGAGATTCTGGGTCTGCCTGAAGACCGCGAGACTGTGTGTGGCTGCCGTCTGGGTAGGAGATTCTGGGTCTGCCTGAGACCGCGAGACTGTGTGTGGCTGCCGTCTGGGTAGGAGATTCTGGGTCTGCCTGAGACCGCGAGACTGTGTGTGGCTGCCGTCTGGGTAGGAGATTCTGGGTCTGCCTGAGACCGCGAGACTGTGTGTGGCTGCCGTCTGGGTAGGAGATTCTGGGTCTGCCTGAGACCGCGAGACTGTGTGTGGCTGCCGTCTGGGTAGGAGATTCTGGGTCTGCCTGAGACCGCGAGACTGTGTGTGGCTGCCGTCTGGGTAGGAGATTCTGGGTCTGCCTGAGACCGCGAGACTGTGTGTGGCTGCCGTCTGGGTAGGAGATTCTGGGTCTGCCTGAGACCGCGAGACTGTGTGTGGCTGCCGTCTGGGTAGGAGATTCTGGGTCTGCCTGAGACCGCGAGACTGTGTGTGGCTGCCGTCTGGGTAGGAGATTCTGGGTCTGCCTGAGACCGCGAGACTGTGATTGCTGAGATCGCGAGGCTGTGAGGTCTGGATATATATATATAATAGGAATTCCCTGTCCTTAGGTGGTACATATATATGTGGTTATTTAGGTGTAAAAAGGCCCTAGGGAGGGGGTAACGTTCTGGTTTGGGTTAGAAAGGCTCTGTTGAGCGGGTTCCACCTGATCCGAAAACCCAAGCAGAACAGAAATTCACATTTATTTCTTCAATAAAACAGTGGCTTAGTTCATTAGACTCGATGTAAATAAAGTCTAAGTATTTTCTTGTCTTTACAGCTCACTGTTTTTTCTCGAATATTTATCGAACCACAGTTCCCACAATGCTTCAATTTTAACAAAATGTATACCATGTCCCAACTGCCGCAGAATTCCAATACCTTCGGTTCTCTGGTTTCCAGTATATCACTTCTGGTCTCCTTCATGCCTTTAAAGGAAAAAGTTCCATGTACGGCAAAGATTCCAACAATATACTTTTCATCCAAAGTCGTGGCTGATACTGGCAAACTTCGATGGAAGAAGCTGGTCTGCCTCCGTTTTCTCCACACAAGCGCAGCATGCAGGGAACCAATTCCCCCCCAAATCCTGGCTGACTCATCAAAGTTTTCAGAATTTTCTGTGCGGGCCTCGCAACTGTGGCCCTGCTCAATTCATTCCGTTTCCCTTCTTTGTCAGCCGGCGGGCTTCCTATTGACGATAAATCCAAACAGCAGGTATTGGAATTCTGCGGCAGTTGGGACATGGTATACATTTTGTTAAAATTGAAGCATTGTGGGAACTGTGGTTCGATAAATATTCGAGAAAAAACAGTGAGCTGTAAAGACAAGAAAATACTTAGACTTTATTTACATCGAGTCTAATGAACTAAGCCACTGTTTCATTGAAGAAATAAATGTGAATTTCGAACTGACATATGAACTGCAATTACACCCCGCAGCCACGGATTTACTGTTGGGAAATGTTTATTTTAGTCCCCTGTCACTGTCCATGAATGCCAGGTTTATAATCAACCAGGTGGTGACTGTAGGATGATTTGCATATGATTAAGGCTCAGTAGAGCTGAAACGCGTAATGCTACTTAATTCTGCCGGAATAAAAACTTTTCTTAAAATGAAGCACAACGGTTGAGCCTGATTGCGCGCACCAGAGGGTGGAGTGTGCTTTGCTTTTGAATATATATATATATATATATATATTACCTACTGGCGGTCGCCAGTAGGTAGTTATAGTTAGGACCACGTTTCCATAGGAAATCCGCAACATTCTATTTTGAATAACTTTGGCGCCGGTCGACGAATCCTCGCGAATTTTTTAAAATAGGTGGGGCGCTACGCTCTGCTCCTACCCTGAAAGTCTTGGGGGGATTCGTCAAGCGGGGACTGAGATAAAAGGGGGGTCCCAAAACGCGTTTTTCCCATGCATTTTTCCATAGGACCTTTAGACACAGCTACAGCCCGAACGGCTGAACAGAATTACTTGAAATTTGGCAGAGAGGTAGTCCTCAGGTCAAGGAAGTGCCTTTTGTAGGTTTGGTGTAAATCTGTTCAGTAGATTCTGAGAAAATAGCCTTTAAATCAATATATATATCTGAGCCAGCTTACGGTGCGCTTACGGTGCGCTTACCGTACGCGTACGGTGAAGTGCGCGAGCGCGATTCTGATGGGCTCTTAGATCTTAGTAAACATTCTAATCGGTCGAAAGCAGGAAGCGGCGGCCACCATTTTGTGTATTTCACTCAGAAAAAAAAGGGTGATATCTTGAAAAGGGGGCAAGGAAGAGAGTTACAGACCCCCTAACATTTGTAAGGGGGTCAAAGAAGGACAGAAAAGTACAAAGAAAACATTTATTGATTTAAAAAAAAATCGCGGGGTACGCGTACGGTAAGCTCACCGTACGCGTACGGTAAAAAAAAAATAAGTGTTTAGATATTAGGGGGCTCTAAAAAGAGCTGTTGTGTTTATGAAGGGATTTTTTATTGGTACCTACAAGTAAGTACCGACGCAGAGTCTAAGGTTCAAGAGGAAGACTCTGTTCCCTTCATCAGTGAAGTGTACACCATCTCCTCTATAAATGTCTTGCATGTCGTAACGCAAGTTGTTGTGGTAAATGGAACCCATACCATAGTCACGGAGGAAAGCAGAAACAGATTTGTTGACGTGCTTTCTTGCTTTGTCAATCTGCGGACAAAAATGATTGGACCAGTTCCATTTTTGCCTTTGGCATATGTTAGAAAACACAAAGGCAGTTTTAGGGAAAAGTGAAAACAGTTGTGCAAAGGTGTCCTTCATAAGCATTTCCAGACCTACCCCAGTCAAAGTGCCTAGGTCATTGCCACCACAGTGCACTATTATGAGGTCAGGGTGTTGGATTTGCATGAAGAATTTCACCAATGGCATCAATTGGTGCCACTTTCACCCTCTCTGACCAATCCATTTAATGTCTACATTTGGCAAAGCAAGGTCTCTCACCATATCTGTTTTCTCTGCATACTTTTCACTCCAGAAGACATAGCTGTGCCCTACAATCCACACTGTGAACATCTTCAAAGGAGAACTGGATGCACTCAGGAGGTGTAATTCAGTAGAATGGTAAAAAGAAATGAAAGACAGTTTGGAAATGGAGGCATACATATTTTTTTATAAAAAAAAGAACTGATTGGCTGTTTCATACCATTCTAGAATAAAAACTAGGCTGTATGTGTAAATTTATAGAAGCATGTGTTGTATTGGTACAGAAAAATGTGTTACTAAAGAACAGTACTATGGATTTGCTGTTAGGTTTGAAAAGTCAAGCACTCCTGCTCTTTGGAAATGAAACATTGTGTGGCGAACTTCTGACCTAACTCCACACAGCAGTGTTCCATGAGCTGTTGCTATGGTAGCAGGCAGAAGTCAAGTTGGGGGAAGGGTACTAGGCAGAAGTCAAGTTGGGGGAAGGGTACTTTTGGAAAAGGGTTGGTTTTCAACCAATAGAAATGTGTGATTACATTTGAAAAAAAGGGGGAAGCACTGAGATTTGAAATTAACATGTATATGTGTGGAAAAAGAGAGGGAAAGTTTGCCATTATCTGGTTCTGCTGAGAGGAGAGAGGTGAACAGAACAGAGATCCTGGCTCTGATAATCTGCTGTTTGAGTGCCACATTTTTTTCACAACTAACTAATTTTAAAGGTGAGTTTAGAATTTGAGAGGGGATGTATATGGTAAATTAAGAAATGAATAATAGAATTGGAATTCCTTTTGTTGAAGTTGTGTTTATTATTTTCTGTTTTGGGAGAAATTTAAATGTGAGGAACATAAAAAAATAATATGGACTATGTTTTCACGATAAATTAAGGTGTACTGGTAAAAATAAGGAATACTTTAAGGGTTTGAGGTTGCACTCAGTAATACAAATACATACAGCATCAGTAAGGCTGGTTGCCCTTGCTGGAGTGTAGTCAGTCACCCAGGTTACACATGTTGCTGGTCTGAAAAAGCAGTTTGGACATGTGCTGTTTTCAGAATCTGAAAAGTGGATTCAAAATGTGTCAGTCTGTAAAAGTGTTTATCACTTGCCAAAAAAAAGAGTAGTAAGTGTGCTTTCAAATTGGCAAAGAAATTTCGTTTTGTGACTAATATGAAAACATGACTCTGTGTGCAAATAGGAATTACAGGCAGAGATTTATTGCGTATTGCTCTGGTGATTTTACAGTTGCATTAGTAGGAAAGGGGGAGCTATTTTTTTGTATGCAGAAGCAGACTCTTAGCACACAGCCAGCTGCTTATCCTGTGGAATCATGCATAGTATTCACAACCGAGTGGGGTTTGAGGTTTCAGTCAGTAATGCAAATACATACAGCATCAGTAAGGCTGGTTGCCCTTGCTGGAGTGTAGTCAGTCACCCAGGTTACACATGTTGCTGGTCTGAAAAAGCAGTTTGGACATGTGCTTTTTTAAGAATCTGAAAAGTGGATTCAAAATGTGTCAGTCTGTAAAAGTGTTTATCACTTGCCAAAAAAAAGAGTAGTAAGTGTGCTTTCAAATTGGCAAAGAAATTTCGTTTTGAGACTAATGTGAAAACATGACTCTGTGTGTAAATAGGAATTACAGGCATAGATTTAGTGCGTATTGCTCTGGAGATTTTACATTTGCATTAGATGGAAAGGGGGAGACATTTTTTGTGCAGAAGCAGACTCTTGGCACACACCCAGCTGCTTATCCTGTGGAATCATTCACAGTATTCACAACCGGGTGGGGTTTGAGGTTTCAGTCAGTAAGGCAAATACATTCAGCATCACTAAGGCTGGTTGCCCTTGCTGGAGTGTAGTCAGTCACCCAGGTTACACATGGTGCTGGTCTGAAAAAGCAGTTTGGGCATGTGCTTTTTTAAGAATCTGAAAAGTGGATTCAAAATGTGTCAGTCTGTAAAAGTGTTATCACTTGCCAAAAAAAAGAGTAGTAAGTGTGCTTTCAAATTGGCAAAGAAATTTCGTTTTGTGACTAATATGAAAACATGACTCTGTGTGCAAATAGGAATTACAGGCAGAGATTTATTGCGTATTGCTCTGGAGATTTTACATTTGCATTAGATGGAAAGGGGGAGCCATTTTTTTGTGCAGAAGCAGACTCTTAGCACACACCCAGCTGCTTATCCTGTGGAATCATGCACAGTATTCACAACCGAGTGGGGTTTGAGGTTTCAGTCAGTAATGCAAATACATACAGCATCAGTAAGGCTGGTTGCCCTTGCTGGAGTGTAGTCAGTCACCCAGGTTACACATGGTGCTGGTCTGAAAAAGCAGTTTGGACATGTGCTGTTTTCAGAATCTGAAAAGTGGATTCAAAATGTGTCAGTCTGTAAAATTGTTTATCACTTGCCAAAAAAAAGAGTAGTAAGTGTGCTTTCAAATTGGCAAAGAAATTTCGTTTTGTGACTAATGTGAAAACATGACTCTGTGTGCAAATAGGAATTACAGGCAGAGATTTATTGCGTATTGCTCTGGTGATTTTACAGTTGCATTAGTAGGAAAGGGGGAGCTATTTTTTTGTATGCAGAAGCAGACTCTTATCACACAGCCAGCTGCTTATCCTGTGGAATCATGCATAGTATTCACAACCGAGTGGGGTTTGAGGTTTCAGTCAGTAATGCAAATACATTCAGCATCACTAAGGCTGGTTGCCCTTGCTGGAGTGTAGTCAGTCACCCAGGTTACACATGGTGCTGGTCTGAAAAAGCAGTTTGGACATGTGCTTTTTTAAGAATCTGAAAAGTGGATTCAAAATGTGTCAGTCTGTAAAAGTGTTTATCACTTGCCAAAAAAAAGAGTAGTAAGTGTGCTTTCAAATTGGCAAAGAAATTTCGTTTTGTGACTAATATGAAAACATGACTCTGTGTGTAAATTGGAATTACAGGCATATATTTATTGCGTATTGCTCTGGAGATTTTACATTTGCATTAGATGGAAAGGGGGAGCCATTTGTTTGTGCAGAAGCAGACTCTTAGCACACACCCAGCTGCTTATCCTGTGGAATCATGCACAGTATTCACAACCGAGTGGGGTTTGAGGTTTCAGTCAGTAATGCAAATACATTCAGCATCACTAAGGCTGGTTGCCCTTGCTGGAGTGTAGTCAGTCACCCAGGTTACACATGGTGCTGGTCTGAAAAAACAGTTTGGACATGTGCTTTTTTAAGAATCTGAAAAGTGGATTCAAAATGTGTCAGTCTGTAAAAGTGTTTATCACTTGCCAAAAAAAAGAGTAGTAAGTGTGCTTTCAAATTGGCAAAGAAATTTTGTGTTGTGACTAATATGAAAACATGACTCTGTGTGCAAATAGGAATTACAGGCAGAGATTTATTGCGTATTGCTCTGGAGATTTTACATTTGCATTAGATGGAAAGGGGGAGCCATTTTTTTGTGCAGAAGCAGACTCTTAGCACACACCCAGCTGCTTATCCTGTGGAATCATGCACAGTATTCACAACCGAGTGGGGTTTGAGGTTTCAATCAGTAATGCAAATACATTCAGCATCACTAAGGCTGGTTGCCCTTGCTGGAGTGTAGTCAGTCACCCAGGTTACACATGGTGCTGGTCTGAAAAAGCACTTTGGACATGTGCTTTTTTAAGAATCTAAAAAGTGGATTCCAAATGTGTCAGTCTGTAAAAGTGTTTATCACTTGCCAAAAAAAGAGTAGTAAGTGTGCTTTCAAATTGGCAAAGAAATTTCATTTTGTGACTAATATGAAAACATGACTCTGTGTGCAAATAGGAATTACAGGCAGAGATTTATTGCTTATTGCTCTGATGATTTTACATTTGCATTAGATGGAAAGGGGGAGCCATTTTTTTGTGCAGAAGCAGACTCTTAGCACACACCCAGCTGCTTATCCTGTGGAATCATGCACAGTATTCACAACCGAGTGGGGTTTGAGGTTTCAGTCAGTAATGCAAATACATTCAGCATCAATAAGGCTGGTTGCCCTTGCTGGAGTGTAGTCAGTCACCCAGGTTACACATGGTGCTGGTCTGAAAAAGCAGTTTGGACATGTGCTTTTATCAGAATCTGAAAAGTGGATTCATAATGTGTCAGTCTGTAAAAGTACTTATCACTTGCCAAAAAAAAAGAGTAGTAAGTGTGCTTTCAAATTGGCAAAGAAATTTCGTTTTGTGACTAATGTGAAAACATGACTCTGTGTGTAAATAGGAATTACAGGCATAGATTTATTGCGTATTGCTCTGGTGATTTCACATTTGCATTAGATGGAAAGGGGGAGCCATTTTTTGTGCAGAAGCAGACTCTTAGCACACACAGCTGCTTATCCTGTGGAATCATGCACAGTATTCACAAACGAGTGGGGTTTGAGGTTTCAGTCAGTAATGCAAATACATTCAGCATCACTAAGGCTGGTTGCCCTTGCTGGAGTGTAGTCAGTCACCCAGGTTACACATGGTGCTGGTCTGAAAAAGCAGTTTGGACATGTGCTTTTTTAAGAATCTGAAAAGTGGATTCAAAATGTGTCAGTCTGTAAAAGTGTTTATCACTTGCCAAAAAAAAGAGTAGTAAGTGTGCTTTCAAATTGGCAAAGAAATTTCGTTTTGTGACTAATATGAAAACATGACTCTGTGTGCAAATAGGAATTACAGGCAGAGATTTATTGCGTATTGCTCTGGTGATTTTACATTTGCATTAGATGGAAAGGGGGACCTATTTTTTTGTGCAGAAGCAAACTCTTAGCACACACCAGCTGTTTATCCTGTCGAAACATGCACAGTATTCACAACTGAGTGGGGTTTTAGGTTTCAGTCAGTAATGCAAATACATTCAGCATCACTAAGGCTGATTGCCCTTGCTGGAGTGTAGTCAGTCACCCAGGTTACACATGTTGCTGGTCTCAACAAGCTGTTTGGACATGTGCTTTTTTAAGAATCTGAAAAGTGGATTCATAATGTGTCAGTCTGTAAAAGTGTTTATCACTTGCCAAAAAAGTAGTAGAAAGTATGCTTTGTAATTGGCAAAGAAATTTCGTTTTCTGCCTAATTTCAAAGCATGACTCTGTGTGCACACAGGAATTGTTTTTAGATATTTAATTTGTGAAGGTGTTATTGTGATTTTCATTTATAGGAAAGGGGTTTATAGTATTTTAAGATTTCAAAAGATCATAAAAAATGTAGTAATATATTTAAATAAAATAAAGGATTTTTTTTTTGTTTTTTTCAGGTATTGCTGAAGAGCAGTGAACAAAATTTAAGATGCCTACAAAATCCAGACTAAAGAAAGACCACAAAAAAACCTATATTTGAAGACAACTGGAGGACCTAAGTTAGTTGGAGATGCTCATGTTGGGAAAAAGAAAAAATCTTCTGGTAAGCAGACAAAAGATTTTTTAAAGAACATATTCAAAAAAAGGAAAAATGTACAAAATGTCTGTACTGGAAAGAATGTTTTCAATAGAAAAAAACAGGAAAAAATTGAGAATGTAGTTAATGCAAATATACCTTCTGCAACAATAAAGATTAACTTAAACAGAAAAACAGCGTTTAAAGAGATACGTAGAAAAATGTTTCAGAGAAGAGTTATGTCCAATTTGATAAAGGATGTGAAGAAATATAAGAAAAAGGCAAAATATTACAAGAGAAAAAAAGAAATTGAAGCCATTGCAGCAAAGGCATTAGAATTAAAAAGGAAACTATTCATTTTAATTTTGAATATGATGCGTACATTAGATAAAATGGTTAATGTACTGAAATCACAAAGCAAAAGGAAAAGAGTAGTGAACAGAACAAACTTTTGTAAAGTGTTTTTAGGAAAATGGATGCATAGTTCAAGTAGTGAACCTTTTTTTAATGAAGAGAGCTATTTTCAAAGTAATAGTTTGCTGCATGCAGTTGACACCAGAGGTCGTGCTTATGAAGTGAAAAATGGTTGCATAATGGAGAAGGAGATAATGGTTCCAAGAGATGAGGTACAAGTGATGGCGGATGAGGCTATGGGGAGACGTCCTAAAGCCCCAGTGTACACTTGGAATTGTAGTAGTATTTGCACTGTGCGTCAGGAATCTATTGATAAATTTCGTGAGTTTCTAAGAGAATATAGTAAAAAAAGTGTAAAACAGAAGATTAAGGTGCTTCAAAGTCTAGATCCATGCAGAGTGAGAGAGAATACTGGTTTGCAGGGTCATTCTCTGGCTTGTCTATCTAGAAAAGTGTGTAATAGTGTTTTCCATCATTTTAGGATGCTGGCTGTTCATCATACTGAAATGAGAAAGTTTGTGAGACGGTTGTATTTTGCTAAAAGTCCAGCAATAAAGTTAGATGAATTAAATAGGGCTCTGTTTCGTGGATCGGTATCAGATGTAGAGAAGGTTGTTGATGAAATTCAGTTTTGTTACTTTGGTCCTGAACAAAACAGTGCAGAAAAGGACACAGTAAATGAGGAAGAAGTGGAAGAGAATGTAGAACCCTCTGTAAGTAAGACATTTAATGATCACATAACAAAATTTGCAATAATCTCTAATGAAAGACCAAATATTACTTGTATTTGTTGCCGCAGAACTCATTATAGAAAACAAACTAGGAATGTTGATCTCTACAGAAAGAGTGAAAATGAAGATAATTATAAGTGGAAGGATTTTGCCACATATATATTTCTAGAAAATTGTTTTGAATTGGGTGAAGATCAGCGTATTTGTAAATACTGTTACAACAAGTTAGAGGAAAATAGAATGCCGACCAGAGCTGTACATAATAATTTAGAATTGGATGCTATTCCTGCTGAACTTTCTGAATTAAATACATATGAGTCTATACTTCTTCAATGTGTTCATCCGTTCCAGACCATAGTACGTATGGAGCCCAAAACTGGTAAATTACCTCCTTCAGATTTACTGAGAGGTTTAAAAGGTAGAGTGGTGTATTTGCCCTTGGATTTGAAGAAAAATATGGAAACTATTGATGCGGATACTTTGGAAACTGAACCATTAGTTATTCTGGTTAATGGTGTACCTACAAAGAATAAGAAGATTTGGCAGGAGCTGGTAGATGTACGGAAAGTACAAAGAGCAAATTTGTATTTGAAAAGGAATAACAAATGGTATGAAACAATTAATATAGAAGAAGAAGAAGAAGAAGAAGATTTACAAGAAGACACAGAAACACCAACTGGACAAATTGAAAAAGTGGACAAGTCAAAGGAAGAAGAAATTTATGAACATTTTAGCATACATCCTCTTCATTCAAAAGAAGTTATGGGAGACAATATTGATCTGTTTCAGATGAAGAAAGCAAAAGGAACTCCCGTGAGTGTATGGGAGGAGAGCTTGGAAGCTCAATGTTTTCCCCAGCTGTTTCCTACAGGAAAAGGAGGACGATACGATGAACGTCCAGAACAGATTCCAGCTTCTGAGTATCGGACTACAAGACTATATGCTGAAGATCCCAGATTTCGACAAAGTATTCCTTATTTGTTCCATCTTTTATTTGAAAGCGACTTGTCTGCACTATCTTATGCAGTAAATCACATTTTAAAAAGTTGGGTACATTTACAAAATGTGTCTGCTAAGGATTTTATGGAGAAAGTGCAGCACCGAGATGATCATTTGGAAACACAACTGATCAATCTGATGGCTTGTCAGAGTAGGACAAATGAATATTGGTACCGACGCCATGGTGAATTAAAAGGCATGTTACGAAATTTAGGAACACCAACATGGTTCCTTACCCTAAGCAGTGCCGAGTACGCTTGGGATGATTTACTGGATTTTCTACGAGAGGCAAATTCAAACATTAAAAACATCAAATACAAGACAGCAGGAGAACTGTGCTCATTGGATCCGGTTAATGTTTGCAGATATTTCAATCATAGATTTGAGGCTATGATGTCCTTCATCTGCAATAAAAAAAATCCACCTCTAGGAGAAGTAGTGGATTTCTTTTGGAGAAAAGAGTACCAGGCAAGAGGTGCTCCTCATATTCATATGCTGTTGTGGATCAAGGATGCCCCAAAGTTTGGAACAGATACTGATGAAGCAGTGTTATCTTACATTGAAGAATATGCAACATGTGCTATACCAAAAAGCACAGAAGAGAAAAAGTTAAAGGAGCAAGTTTTACGTTTCCAAAGTCATCGGTGTGGAAAATACTGTCGACGGAAATACAAGAGCAAAGATAAATACTACACTAAATGTCGATTTGGATTTCCTAGACCTGTTCTTTCAAATGGAAGAGTAAACAGTTTTATGTCATCTGTGAGACATACTATCACAAGAATATCACCTAAGAATACCTACAACCTAAAAAGAAAAGAAGAATCAAAAAATATAAATGACTACAACCCAGTCATTGTATCCATGTGGAATGCTAACATGGATATACAGTATGTAGCTGACAATTCCATTGCTGTTGCTCGATATGTAACGTCTTACATTACTAAATCTGAAAAAACTGAATTGAAAGAAATGTGGGAAGATATTTCTCACGAGAAGACTGTCAGTAAGAAGCTGTACAGTTTCAGTTTAAAGATGTTATCGCATCGAGAAATTGGATCCTACGAATGTTCAGATAGGTTATCTTCTGCAAGTCTCTACTCGAAATCAAGAAGAATAATTTGGGCAAGTTTAGGCCTTGCAGCAATGAGAAATCGGGTACTGAAATCTGTTGGAGAAATTGAATATTTGGCCGAGAATGACCCAGAAAGTACAGATATTTTGAAATCAAACATGTTGGACACATATTACTTTACTGTTTCCCGTGTCTGGTTAATTTCCTTTTCTTTTATTGTGTGTTATGTTGTAGCATCTGTCACAGCGCCAGGACGCCCCTTTGCTGGGGCAGCTGTGCGCTATAAAAATATAAATAACATAACATAACATAACATTATCCCAAGAGAAGTCAACATCTGGAGAACACGTGTCTCTATGAAGTGCTGCAGAACTACATTTATTCACGGAAAGCCGCAGAAGACATCAAAAATGGAAAATATAAAGTCATTGGTGAGGAAGGATGTTTGGTGAAGCAAACAAAAGGAAGTTTGATAAATCACCGGAAGCTGAGTTGCGACACTACTGACAAAAAGGAATTTTACTACTTGGCTCTTTTACAGCTGTTTAAACCATGGCGTTCAGAGGATGAACTACTGGGAGAATTTCAAAGCTATGAAGATTCATTTAATGCTTGCAAAAACAGCATACAATGCAATACATTCACAACTTATCTGCAAATGTTAAATGAAGAAATTGAACAGGAAACTACAATTGCAGCTGAAGTAGCTAGAGACAGTTCTCAGGACAGCCAAAGTTCAGGAACACTCAGTCAAGATCCCCTAGGACAACCAATCGTTCAAAATGAAGCATCAATAGCCATGAATGAAGTGGAAACGGCTATGAATCAAGCTCAAGAAGAATTTATAGACTTACAAAATTTGGAAAGACAACTGAACGAAGAGCAGCAACAAATTTATGAAGAGATCAGAAACAAAATTGATCACGGATTTCTACATGAAAAAAAAGAGTGCTCATGCACATCATTTCATCCAATCAGGATGTATGTAAGCGGACAAGCTGGAACTGGAAAAAGTTTCCTAATAAAAATCATCAGAAGCTACCTACAGCAAAAAATGGATTCTACTTTGTCTTGTGTGGTTACTGCTCCAACTGGGTTAGCAGCATATAACATAAAAGGAATCACCTTACATCGTTTGCTAATGTTACCAGTGGAGCATGAGAACAAAATACAATACAACAAGCTAACTGGAGAAGCATGCTTGGAAGTTTCAAGAGTATTGAAGAAGATGCAAGTTCTCATTATTGATGAGGTGAGCATGGTATCAAACTTAATGCTTGCCTTTGTGCATTTAAGAATGCAGCAAATTCTAAGGACAGACTATGACATGTTATTTGGTGGAAAACATGTCATAGTTTTTGGGGATCTTCTACAGCTTACTCCAGTTAAAGGACAACCAGTGTTTAATACTGTGACACATGAAGACACAAAGAAGTCATTGGGAAGCATCGGTAATGCAAATATTTGGTCCTTCTTTGAGTACAAGGAACTTACTACTAATATGAGGCAAGCAAACGATGAAGAATATGGAAGTATTCTGAAAGATATCAGGATTGGACTACTCACAGAAGTTGGCAAAAAAGCATTACAGAGTCGGCTGCTACATAATTTATTTCCAAAGGAAGAAATAGTTGCAGAGAAGATATACAAGAACATTGCAGAAAAGAAAAGTGTCATCTGCTTAATGCCAACTCTACGTGAATGCTCAATATTCAATGAGGAGCTTTTAAAATTGGAAAAGGAAGATATCAGGAAATTGGAAGCAGTGGACAAAATTGAGGATGGAAGAATTACTATCACATTAACAGGCACACTGAAAAATAAATTGGATTCACTAGAGAAGAACATTTCCAAAACAGCTGGATTAGAAAAAAATCTATATGTTTGCATGAACTGTAGAGTATTTTTATTGGAGAAATTTGGATGTTGAAAAGGGTTTAGTTAATGGAGCTATGGGAAGAGTTGTGGGTTTTATTAATTATCAAAAAAAGATGGAATTGAATGTTTAAAAATAAAATTTGATCAGATAGAAGAAGTTAAAGATATTTGTCATTGTTCAGTTCGTTTCATGCTTGTGAAAGACTTATATGTACGTAGGAAGCAGTTTCCGTTTTCTCTAGCATATGCTGTAACTATTCACAAGTCTCAAGGATTGACTGTAGATTGTGCTTTTGTGAACATTGGTTCAACTGTGTTCAAAGAAGGTATGGCTTATGTAGCTTTGTCACGAGTGAAAACATTATCTGGTTTATTCATGATAGACTTTGATGACTCAAAAGTTAGTGCTGATACAAATTGTGTAAAGGAGAATAATAGATTAAGAAGAACCTATGCTCCTCATTTAGGTCAGTATCCTGTGTTGGAGAAACGTGTAGTTTCTCGTAAAATGAGAAATGAGAATATCTGTAATGAAGATATAGAGAGGAGAAAAAAAAGAGGAATGATGTAATTGCAAGCAAAAAGAAAAAGGAAAATGAAGAAGAGGTTGTAGGATGTCATTTTGAAAATAGCTCTGGTGTCAACTGCTACGCTAATGTAGTGCTGAATGTTGCATTTTATCTGGAAAGTGTGCAAGAGCAGATAATAGTAAATCAGGGAAAAGATTCTGTTCTGAGTTGAGTCTCCTTTTTCAAAAGCTGAGTAATGATAAAACTCAAATAGAAAGTGCTACTGAAATTAGAAAACTTTTAGATGTATGTTCAGGACGAACACAGTTTTCTCAAAATGTACAGCAAGACGCTCAGGAATTCTTGATGTTTTTTCTTCAGGTACTGGAAGAAGAAGGGGTTCCCATTAAAAATTTGTTTGGTCTCTCTTATAAATGGGAACATAGTTGTGAAAACTGTTACAATATATGTGGCTCTAATGTTGATTCTGAAAGGTTTATTTATTTAACATTGCCTGAAAGTAAAACAGTCACTTTTGCTAAATTAGTTAAAGATGCTAATCATAGCATGGAATGCAGTGAGTGTAAATCTGAAATGTTTTCAACGTTAATTTTAAAGGAATACGGACAATATGTAATTTTAATGAGGCAACGATGTAAAGCTGATGGTTCAAAATTAGATACTTTAATAAAGAAGTTTACAGGACAGCAATTATCAATTTCAGGAAAAACTTTTGTAACAGTTGCAATAATTTTCCTTGAAGGACCTACTTTTACTTCTGGACATTACACAGTTTATCTTAAATGTGAAAAAGGCTGGACACTGTGTAATGATTCAAAATTGATTTTCAAGCAACGTTTGCCTTTTGATTTAGCAAATTCCTATCTAATCTTCCTGAAACCAAAATTTTAGAGAGACTTGGCAAAATCTGTACAAAACAATTTTACCGTTTTATTGGATTACCATTGGAATTTAAAAAAAAAATGATTTTACAAATGATCATTTGGCCTAATGGAAAGGTAACCAATTGTAATGTGGACTTTTTACATTTTTAATGAAACTTTGGAAAACCAAAAATTTTGACAAAATCGGTAACATCTGCACAATTTAAATTTTGGAATGTTATTGGATTGCCATTTGAAATGTATTCAAAAAAGATTTTTAAAATTACTATTTGGCCATGAGGAAAGGTAAACAATTCTATTGTGGACTTATTTAATTATTAATTAATCTTTCGGAAACCAAAATGTTACAGACAATCGGTGAGATCTGTACAATTTAAATTTTGGAATTTTATTGGATTAACATTGGAAATTTAATCAAAAAAGAATTTTAAAATTACTATTTAGCCTAAAGGAAATGGAACCACATGTATTGTGGAGTTATTTGAGATATAATATTTTTGGGATTATACTTCTGAAACAAAATTGTCAGACGGTATTTTAAAGAAATAAGTATTTATATAAGATGATATTTTTTAAGAATATTATGCATTTCTATAAAGTTATGTTTATGCAAAAAGACATTCTGGGCTTTTTTAAAACAATCTTTGAGATTGTTATTTTTTTTTTGCCCGCTGTTAAATGATGAATGCAATTGCTTTCACAATTTATAGTGAAATGCAATATATTCTGAAAACGGCAAAAAAAAGGCAAACATTTTTTGGGGAAAATATGTAAATATGTGTACTGTATTATAAAATGTTTTATTAAATATTAATACTTTTTTCTTTTTTTTCAGATTGAGATAGAACATTTTCGAAAACTTGAACCATTTTTAAAGCAATTAAAATTAAATTTAAATTAAAAAATAATTTTTTGAGTGGGTATGGTAAGTCATGGTCCCTTTTTTCCACTTCTCCACAATCACATTTTCAGTTTTTCATTGTAGTCTCTCAAGGACCTTGTAATGTGATAATTGATTTTTAGTGTTTAAAAAAAAAAAAAAAAAAAAAATTACGCGTACCGTACGGTAAAATTTTTTTTTAAAAAAATATATTAAAAAAAGTTAAAAGGTAAGGTTGGCTCTTAAAAGAGCCGTTGTGTTCATGCAGGGACAGAGGAAAGAAAGAGTGGGAATATTAGTCTCTACGACAAATGTGCTGATCTATTAAATTGTTCACTAGGGCAACACTGGTCTCCCTATGACAAATTAGATCATGACAAGTGGCGCACCGAACTAAAACCCTCGAAAACCGATGGTTGATTTCCAGAGGACGAGAAAAAGGAGGTGCTCCCCCCACAGATGAAGGGCTCAGCTGACCTGCCGAAGATGGACTCGGCACTGCAGATGATGGACCAGGCTGAGCTGCTGTGGATGTGCTTGGTTGACTTACTGAAGGGTTACCTACAGTATGTCGAGCAAATGTCCTACCGTGTACATCTGAAGGTGTCTCAACATGGTGTGATTCCCGAAGGAATACTTCTTGTTGGGATTCCCTCTTGAAAGTACACGGCCACAAAGCTTACAAGTCACTAAGGGTGCATTTACCTTTTTCTTGTCCTCTGGAAAAGAAAAATACTCCCATATTGTCAAATCTTGACTTGTGCAGGAGCAGAGATGCTTGTTCCCAATGCCCCGTCCAGGAGAACCTCTGGTGCCAATGTTGCTAGCCCCCAGGGGAATCTCCCAGTGGGGGAAGGGGGAGTGGATAAAATAATAAAGAAGACAAAGAGACTGCCTGAGGTTTTCTGCTTCCAAACTTCTGTTTCTTCTCTGCACTTGTGGTCTTTCTTGAAAGTTTGTTCTAGAAACTAAACACATGCATACTTAGTTCTATATTTATTTTTAATCTTAAATACTCTCTCAACTTCCTTCTCTCTGTGTACCTACCAGTATAACCTTGGCCTTTGCCTCTCCTCATGTGTGTCTTCAGTATCTTTCTGTCATTTTAAGATAGGGTCGTTCTGTAGCAAGATAATATCTATAAGTGATTCTGCAAATGGACTGTATTCTTTTCTAATCAATTATTATCTTGACTGAACTTATACATACCTAATTTCTTATTACTATATCATTCTAGTTTTTTCCTAATAAGAGTGTAGAGACAAGGCAACCGGATAATCTTCTCACGTAGCCTCCTCTCGACAACTGGGAGATGATATTTATGTGGTGTGTATCAAGTTCTTCCTCAGAGAAAATAATATATATACAGTTTTTCGGTCTCCTCAGAACTATCAGGAACACGAGCTAGGTAATTACATTCACTCAATCAATAACTCGTGGTACTTAGCTGAGGTGTTGAGAGTTCCTTACTAACTCGACGAGTTAGCTTCTAGTTCTGAACAGTCTTCGGTCGGGAACGCTGCTTCCTTGAGGAAGTCGAAATTCTGAAACTTCTGTGACAGCTCGGATTCTGACTGGAACACTGCTCCCTCGGCGAGGTAGTGGTCTTGAATTGGTTTTCAAAGATTATTGAATAGTGTCTCTGCTGGAGGCTTGCGCAAGCAATCCAACGAAGCTTCTATGACGAAAGTAGTATTTGAATATCTCGGACTCGGCAATATCTCAGGAGTTGTTTTACTATGACAAGAATTGATAACAGACTAGCATCAACGAAACCTAACTAACTAACTAACTGACTGGGATTCAAGAATGCGTGCGCTTCTGTCAAAAGTCTCGGTGAAGTGCACCAACGTTCTATTGTGAGCGCCACTAGAGAGCTCCGTCACGAAGAAAGACTAGACCATCAACTTCAACACTTCGTCGGCCATCTTGGAGTTATACAATCTCCAAGCTTCCTTCCAAGTAATGGCCTTTACCTTCTGTGTGCTAGAAATCGTGTGTTCTTGATGTGTTAAACAGACTGAATGATTCTGATCCTTTGGAGTTCTGACACATATGAAAGAGCTCTTTTGTTTCCTCCTTCTCTGCCTCAAGGTAGTGCTGCTAGCCTCACTCTCAGAAGAGTTCTGCTGTTCTGCCATCGTATCACAAAGACAACTCAGCTCCTTCTCCTAAGGGATCACAAGCAGAAATGAGGGGAATGGGTGTGGTGTAGGAGAGTTCTAGAACTGAAAGTAGTTTCAACCAATCAAAAGTTGTGTTACATGATCACATGACCCACCGTGCGCGTACGTTACGCTTACGGTGCGCTTACGGTAAAAGTACGCATGCGCGTAAAAAAGACACGCGCTCGCGCGCATGGGCAAAACAGGCACACCCCTTCACTTCCGCGTAACAAGCGCGTGCAGCGTACGCATTACGCGCTGCCCGCGCGTGACATACGTCTACGCAAATTGCGTAAATGAACGCAAGCAGCATAGAAATCTAACGTAATGAAAGCAAGACGTGAGCTTACCGTACGCGCACGTTAAAAAAAAAAAAAAAAAAAAAAGGGAAAAAAAAAAACAACATGTTATACTAATAAATCTTACCTGTTTATTTTATAAAAATGGTAAAAAAAAAACATATTGTAGAATTTTTAAAATTTAACCATGGTCTTTAAAAAAGGATAGAAAATTAAAATAAAAATATGTTAAAAAATTTTTAAAAAAATAAAATAAAAAATTAGCATTTAAAAAACCTTGCAAATTCACTGAAAAAACCATGGGTTTCACACACGTTATAGATAGGAATTAGCATTTAAAAAAACCTTGCAAATTCACTGAAAAAACCATGGGTTTCACACACGTTATAGTTAGGAATTAGCATTTAAAAAACCTTAGAAATTCAATGAAAAAACCAAAGGTTTCACACATGCAGTAGTGCATTGCGGGCGCGCGAGTTATAGTTAGCTGAACTAACTATAACAGGGGAATTTCATTGTTTTTTTACGAGTGAAATGTCCAGCTAACTATAACATGTGTGAAACCTTTGGTTTTTTCATTGAATATATATATATATATATATATATATATATATATATATATATATATATATATATATATACATATATGTATATATATATATATATATATATTTTAACTATTTACAATGTTTAATTTAATTTAAGACTATTTCCCTTGGGTTTACATTCAAGTCCTTGCCTTTGTTTTTTGTTTCTATTGGAGGATTTGCTGGAGGCTGTCATTTGCAGTGCTAGACTTATTATTGTCCTTTTTAGGTCTCGGCTAGCGAAGGCTGCGCTTACGCAGTCTCGCTCGCGAGATTTAATGACTTGGAGAAGAGGGACTTGAACCTGCCTCTCTTCTCTCCTCTTCTCCATTGGCTGGCCTCTTGAATACTGGTCAGCCATTGGAAAAGAGGTTAGTCTCTCCAAACAAGCCCCGTCCTTTTCGGATTCGGGGGCGTGTTTTTTCGATTATTTCTCTTTTTTAAAACACGCCCATAAGACAGCGAGTCTACGGCATGTCTTGCTCACGCTGCCTACACGCGCCAGTCGGCTCTCTGATTGGTTAGCAACTACCAAATAAGCACTGTGATTGGTGGACCTTGTCAACCAATCAGAGAGCCTACTGGCTCCTTGTGCAGGCAGCATGAGCAAGACACGCTGTAGACTCGCGTGGTGCCCACCCCGCTGGTTCATGCCCCCCTGCATGAGGCTGACGCAAAGAACACCTGGGATTAGCTGAGTCGCTGCGATGCCCGCGGCAACCGGGAACCAAGGCAGAGTCCGCCTGTGTGGACGTGTAATGTACCGTCAGGCTGCTTACATATATTATTATTTGCTACGTACATGTGCTAATGACTGTTTGTGAAAAATCTTATCATTATTATTATTATTTTTGAGTTTGTTATCGGTTTCGTGTTATGAATACTGTTGCTTCGCTTCTCTGCCCTTCCAGTAATGCCCGCGTCCCTTCCTTCCTTACACATGCTGCGCAGACGGCGGTTCTCACCTCCCTCTTGCGGCCTGCGCTCCCCTCGGTTCCCCCAGTCTCGCTCACTCTAGTTTTGCGTCACTCGCTGTAGGAACAGGAGTGTCACCTCCGGGGCCGGAGAGCGGACCCTGTTTCCCGGTCACTGCCGAGGCCGTGGTTCGGAGCTGCACACTTCAGCACAGACGGCTCCTCCCTGAGGGGAAAACGGCGCAGAATAACAGGGATCGCGCGCCGTCCGCGAGACAGCCAGAAGTCAGAGAAGGCGGGGAGCTCAAATGTGTGGAGCCGGGGAATACAGCCCCAAGAGCACCTGCTGCTCACAGCACTTCGAAGCTCCACTCGAGTCGTAGTAAGAGCTGTGGAAACAGATTGTTTGTCACCACCAACCTTATTAATGAATATTAATAATATTATTATTATCTCCAGAAACCCATCTGTCCCGCTTGAAGTCATCTTTGGCTGCTTTAAATGTGCCGCGCGGACTCCGGGCTGCTATTCTTGACCCCCGGATCCTGTGGCTGAAACCACAGACCCACAGGGCGCAGGCACGGGCAGGATGCAAGTGGTTCATCTGTCACTTCAGCTCTGAGAGGTGACGCAGAAAAGACAGCTGAAGAGTGGGCGCTTATAAGGCCCGATGTTTACATTGTACTAAAGCGTGGGGTTCCCCCGTTTCTGAGCTATACCTATCGTGACGGATAAGGTAACTCAGGCACTGAGAAATGAGTCCAGGATCACACAATGTGCAAGTGTACAGTTCTCAATTAGAACATAGCCCGCCTGTTCATTGCTCAATGTGTGAGAGGTTTGAAAGGTGTGCACTGATTGGCCCGGTGCAGGCGGTAAATGAAAAATAAACCATTACCTGAATTTAAGAAATTGGATCACCCTCACCACGGTGCAGATTCCGTGAGCAAACATATTAGGGCATATATTTGCGCAGTATGCTTTGCACTCGATTTATCCCTGTGCGTGCAAAAATAGGATTGTGCGAATGCTTTAAGCTCATTTTGCTTCCCTTGTACATTTTTAATATTTAAGCGGACAACTTCCAAGCAAGTGCCGGCACTACACCGGAGCAAACATAGTTTCCATTCAGCTCTTGAGTGTCACTAGTGCAAACAGGGACACAATCACGTCCTACTGACCCCAGAAGGGTTCTTCCCAGGATGCATTTCTCATGGAGATGGTGTTATTCTTATCCTACTCCAAATAATGGCGGGTATTCCTCGGAAACGGAGGCATTACGGCTCTTTATATTCAGGACTGACTGACTTCTGAATGTCAGTGTTGCTAGACAGCCAGATGATCTGCTCCCAGTGCAGCGGTGGGGGCTGAGGCCCCTCCCTCTCGCATCCCGGCCAGGGAAGCACAGCTCTCATTGTTCATCAGAACTTCCCAATAGCCGGCTCCGTTTTATTGCCTTGCACTGTTGCCATTCAACAACAATTGACTCTATTTTATATTGTGTTGACAGTCGCAGGAGTTCACAGGACGGGGTGGGCTCGAGCTGCACATTTGAAGGTTGTTTCTAGCTCAATAACCCTGTCTAGATCAGATCCCGAGACAATCAGTGCCTCGAGGAAGAGCTTTCTTGACCCGGAACTGGAAGCAATCTCTGCACAGGCTGTCTTAAGTATCTACTGGCAGTCTTTTATTCTGTATAGCCTTATCAACGTCCTACTTCCTGCCTGAAACACCTGCCCCCTTCCTAATCTATTTATAGAATTATTAATTTTATATATAGCGCCCTGTTGCCTGAGGCATCAATGCGCTGCACGGGTCACACAGACACCTGGTAACAGTACTGCAGTACACAGAAGCGATAGATACGTTTATAACACTGCACCTCCGGGGAGTGGCCTTCGAGTCAGAGGGTACGTGGATGTGTTACTGAAAAGCCATTTTTTTCTGTTTTCCTGAACACCAGCAGAGTGGGGGCAGTGGTAGTTCCTCGCAGAGGGAGTTCCGGAAGCAAACAGCGGCACCACAGAAAGTGTGTGTGTGGCTCTGTGTGTGGGTGCAAATGCAATGGGTCTTGCATTTGAGAGAGATTAAGCTATTGACATTGTAAAAAACAAAAACAAAAAGAATGTCGTGAGCAATGCCAATAGCTCTAACTTTAACAATGCCGAGACCATTGTATTGTAAATGCTTGTTTGTAGTAGTTTACACTCATAGTTTAGGATTTTCCCCCTTTTCAGGATTGGAGATGTGTAAGTCTAAACCTTTGAGTAACTTTACACTAAGATTTTGTAGCCAAAAGTTGTAAAGTTACAAAAAAGTGTAAGAATGAGTGAAGTTAAACATGTCAATTACTCACAAGTGTAACTTACCTTTGTGTTTTGTCTTGCCTGTTATGACAATGCTTGAAAGGTTTGCAGCCTTGCCAGAATCAATAGGACATACTTCCAGAATAATAGTTGTTATAGCATTTTGACCAGTGTGAAGGTTTGTCACTTTTAATAGAGCGGTGATATTGAGGGATTGCAGTTAGCCACTACACTTTGCTAATAATATCTCTTTGACCTTGGTAGATTGAGTCAGTTTTTGTTTAACTTGCGGTAGTTAAAGCCTTTCAGAACAAGAAAGGATCATAAGCTCCAGTACAATTGGCTGAGGAATGATATGTACGGCATGGGCTTGTTAGGTCCAGTGCTGAGGCAAAGGCAAAAGAGGTCGAGCAAAGCGAACACCACTGAGCATTGAGCGGAAAAACTAGGCCTATTTGCATGACCCAACAGAGGTCGACATTGATCAAAACACATTGGTGTATTGGTATAGGAAAAGGGTCCAATGGCCAGTGCTCAGCAGGGTGGCGATAAGCTATCTGTCTAGCCCTATTGCAAGTGTCTCTTCTGATCGTGTTTTCAGTGTTGCTTTTGCTGTTGTAACAGTGAAAAGGACCAGTCTCTCACCCCAAAACATGGAGAGGTTAACAATGATCATAATGAATCAGCACTTTATACCACCGTATTACACCATACCTGAAGTAGCACAGCAGGAAGATGATGATGAATATGACTTAGGCCATGGAAGTAGTGTGTTAGATGACCTACTTCTGAGTAAACCACCAGAGTTTGAGGATGAGCTCTACTTCCCTGACAATTAGGCTCTCTCAATTCCCAGTTACTTTCTTACTTTCTTTGATGCCTCCCAAAAAAGGATATATCTAAATAACTTTATTTACTACTGGTTCACAAATCCATCCCTTCTGTATTACTCTTTTTATTGCTGGATCAGAGTTGCAACTGTGTGCAGTCAGTGAAGAAGAATTAAGTCCACTCCTCCACGTCCTGCTCCAGTCCTGACTCACCCTAAATCTATTTCCCTCAAGCGAGACATTGGATGGAGAATAGTACAAGAAATGGGAAATGTGTACTTGCCTCGTCAAGTCCATCCAAAGAACCTGACTTTAGCTATCCTCCTTTGCGAGCCTAGAGGGACTGCCCCGTGAGAACAGGTATATAATGGCTTGCAATGGACCCTGACTGTGAGTGAGTGGTGTTTGTATTGTTGTGCATGATGTCCACTTGTATTATTCTACACACAAAAAAGTGAATCCAATCAATGTTTCCTGTTTTTGTTGATCAATAACAAAATTGTACTACTGTAGGCCGATCCATTGCATTTTCGATTCTGGAATCTGGACTCACTTGGTACACCACAGAGTTGGACACCTTGATTATTGATTACCATACCATACTGGCAGTCAGTCAGAAGGATCGGAGATGATTGATGGAATAACTCTATAAGGTAAAAAAAAGTCAACAACTACCACAGCAGACCTACATGTCTGTGTAGTGGTGGAGACAAGTGTAGTGGTATGACTGACAGAGGTGCATTGATTTAGTTACTTAATTTGGAAAATGCTATGTTGCTGCTTTTTTATGTGCTCTGTCTGGCTCAAAATCTAAGCTAAGTGGAGGTTGTTGTAGTTAATGCTGGAGTAGACATGATTTAGCATTGCTGCCTCTGAAAGTGTTCTTGTTGGACTTCTCCTTAATGTATGCATTTTAACTTTACATTTCTCCTTGATTTTTCAATATCCCTTTCGTTTTTCCATCTACACTTACAGGCCGGCCTTTACGATGTGCTATACTGGGAAAAACAACTCACACTTTTCTTACCAATCTGCATCCGCCAGGCAGGCAGTGGCACCCAAGATTTATGAACGGAGCGTCCATGGAAGGAAGGACCAAGAGCAATGCCGAGATGCAACTCCCCAATTTCACCATAACATAGTAACTTAGTGTCATCATCTTTTAATTTGATTCATTTTTTCTCTTCAATAATTATGACTGTGTGCGTTGTTGTGTAATATGTTTGCCTATATATTTGACCCCTACAGCTATGTATTAATTTTCTTTGCTAGCTTTAAAAGGAAGCCCGCTACAACAAACATAAAATGTATGTAATTTGGGTCTCTCTGGGGCAGACAGGCAAGGCAATTGCATAATAATAATAATTAATAATATATACTGCTGCCCTGACTACTAGTCTAGTACTACTCATCATTAACCATTAAGTTATCATCATGTATGCATGCACTTCCTTTTTCTCCCTTAACAGACTTATGTTGGTCATCTACCAAGATTAAGTGTTATCCATGTGTTGTCTTTGTCTGTGTCAAAACCTTCCCTCAAATACCCCTTCCCAAACATTCATCAAACCCTAGCCCTCTTCCTCCAGGCTGTGTGATTTATATTGTGGTGTGACTGAATTGAATTTACACCAATAATTAATCAAACACTTACTGGGGCAAATGTGGTGAAAGCAACACTAACTCAAGGCAGGGTGAGGATCTTCTTCTGCTTGCCCACCCATGTCAGTATTTGCAATTCAATTTGTTATCCAGAGGAACATAACCCTTCATAATTAATTGCCGGCATTGATTCATCATCCTTCCTGCACTAAAGGTTATGCTTGTCCACTTCATAAGTCGAGTCAACTACAGGGTGTAACTTGTACTAGCATTGATTATCATCATCATCATGGTTTATTGTTTGGCAGTCTTGTTGTGTACTGCACTTCTACTACTCCTTCCCAAGTATCCCTCAGGCAACTGACTGTCTCATTTTCTTTTTGTGCAAATGCTACTGCCAGTTTCTACTACTACTACCACCATCAATATGGTATCTTGGAAAACCGAACAATCATCACCATGCAGTCATCGCTTTGTCTAAGTAACATCAATCACAGGTAAGAGAAGAAGTTTGGGGGGGGGAATTATTAAAAATATTGAAAACAATTCATGAATTCACACACCCACACCGTTCAGAGTCCAGTTACAGACTGCATGGACTAGGAGGAGAGACTGACAGTACTAGTAGGACAAGTCACTCACCATTTAGGGTACCACATCTATCTATTTGTGTGTTACATTATCTGCACATTATTTAAATCAAAAACTGACTGCGGCCCTGCAGCAGCAAAGGAAACAGTGTGAAGTAAAAGAGTAACCCCCCACAAAACATTTACATTGTCTGTAAACATTAAGTTTAAAAAATGTATTCCCCTAACAAAATAAACTAATAGAAAAATCCCCCAACACCTGACCCATCCCTCTTTTTAACCCCAACCAATGTCCAAAAATAAAGAAAGAGTCCAATCATGTCTGCTCCATCCATTGTCCATAAATAATAATTATAAACAGCAACTTTTCCTCAACGCCCAATTTTCACCCACCAAAAAAGACTTAAAAAGGGGCAAGGCGTCAGAGTTCTAGTGGCGGGCTCACCGGATGCTCTCGAGGACCATTATTTGTTCCTGTAGGTGCGCCATACAGAGGAGCATACGTCGCTTGAATGCTTGGCAGTTGCATTCACAGGGGGGCCGCAGTGGTGAATAAAGCCCAGCGGCCAGCTGCCAGACCATGGTAACGTACCACTGGGGGGCCTGGCTCGAGCCTGGGGCATTGGAGGAGGCTATAGCTGCTGCTTTCTCCATCAGAGTCACCTGCTGCCGATATTTTGAGAAGGTGGCCTCCAGCTTCTGGCGCCAAGCCATGGCAGCTAACTCCTGCCTGGTTGGTTGGGAAGGAGTAGCTATATCAAAAAAGTAAAAAGACAATTGTAAACAATACTCCTGTCAAAACAGTAACACAAAATTAATTATACACATAGTGGCACAGCAGCACCAGCAAGCACAGTCCTTAACATTTGTGGTATCCTCCCACTTCCTCAGCCTCTAACATTTGTGGGAGTTTCATTACTACTACTAGGCACTATGGAGTAGACAAGTATTTCTATTCTCTCTCTCTTGTTTAGCTAAATTAACCTTGTAGGAATTCCTGCTTAGTCAGCTTGTGCCCTAGTCATGTTGCAGACTTACGTTATTTTTATTTACTTCTGTCAGCAGGTGGGGCAGCTGTAGTCTACAACTACACAATTTTATCTTATTTTTCTAATATGGTCATACTCTATTACATCAATGGCAACTGCTCAATTTCACTTTCACCCTGACTACTACAACAAGGCAGATGATATCTGATCCAAATGATCATTAATTATATATAATGGGACAATGTATAACAATGCAGCCGATGGGCCACCCATGGCAGACTGACACAGTTGAAAATGATATAGTATATATGCTGTGCTTGCAAAGTACTGTGAGTCAAGGGAATATTCTGATACACACCTTGAATTAAAAGCCTTGAAAAAAAAACAGTCCTGTTATTTCTCTTTCCAGAGATTTTTCCATTTATCAATCACTGCATTGCTCTGTTAGAATTATATTTTTAACATTCTAATCTTATTCTATTTTGCTACTCTGGTGTGATGTATTTTTCTTTTACATTCTCTTCAGAGACTCTTCATCCAGTGACACTCTCCACCTATGCTATGATGATTGAATAATATCATCCAGGCATTCATCCACTCAAAATAAACAAAACATGTCTATCATTCTTCTTAATCTCTCAAAAAAAACATAGTTTTATCCACAAAATATTTTTTTTAAGCCACCACATATGCGTCCTTCATTGCTTGCCTAGTTGCCTTTGGGTTCGACCCTTGAAAACCCTTGGAGGATTCTTTCTATCACCCATACAGTTTCACCCACCCAGGCAGGCATCTTTTCTTTCACCGTCTACTCATCCTTCAACCACCCATGCATCTGTTTCCTATCAGCCAGCTATGCATCCCACACATCCTTCGCTGCCAATCATATATTACATGTTGCCCGTCCTTCCCCCTTCCATCCTTTTTTCCCTTTCATCAAGGTCGTCTGACTATTTGTCTTCTTCATAAAACTTTCCCAGCTGAGTTGAAGTCAGATAGAAGAGGCCATTAGTTACTCAACTCCTGCTACTAACGCTATTGCTAATGCTAAGTAATGGGTGTCCTCTTCCTCAACTGTTGTTCAAAACAACTTAGTCTCTCTCAGCAGGACAGTGTTGTAAACCTTTTCAGCGAGTGTATAACTGTTGTCAATAATTAATGAATATAAGTATAACTTACCACCAAACGCCACTGCTGCTGGCCCACCCACCCCTGAAGCAGCTGCCGCATCAGCTGCTCCTTCCTGGCTGGTGTCACCTGCCCCGCCCACTGGTGGTCGGTTCACCTAGAAATAACATTACATATTTTTTAGAAGCCACATATGCTTCCCCATATTTATTATTTTTTACTAACAAGATTGAAAATAGTTAATACAATACATACATACACCACTTACATCACTAGTAAAAATCGTGTACTAGAGTAGAGTAGACAGTAGTATAAAAAATAGTAAAATGTCTGGTTGGGCATTTTGTTGGTGGCAATTGTCGAAAAGCCTCTTAAGATTAAGGACAACCCAAAGGACTAGACTCAGTAGCTAGAGCTATTGCTGAATCTGAGTTTTAAAACTTTTTGAAATTAGAGAATGGCCAACTGTGCAAGCTACAGACAGACTAATAGTAGTAGTACAGAGTCAGAGGCAGTTAGAGGCAGGGATAATAAGAAATTAGAAACAGATAGATCGAAGAAGATTGGGTAAAAAATAGAATTAGGAAATGGAAATAATAGTTTGGAAAAAATAAGGTGCAGTAAAAGTTGGGGAAATATAAATATTATTATAACAACAGGAGGACTTAATCGGGCCAGCAGCAGAGCCCTCGGTAGAGGAGCGATCCTGGTCCTGAGAGGCATCTTTACCTCTGAGTCCTGCCTCAGACTACCCCGCCGTCTTCTTCCCCCTGGATGCTGATCATGTTAGATAGGATATAATAAAGAGACAAAAATTGATTGGTGTGAAACAAATAAAATATTTTTAAAAAAAGTTCTAAAATCTTTTTTGGACAGGAACCAACTATTGCAGTAAAATTGACCTATCTAATCTGATTGACTTGTAGTAGTATCGTGGACCATCTGGTTATTTTTTATTAATCCAGTGCTCCATTCCAATTCCAGAATACAGTACCACCTAGCCCACCTATTCCAAAGACTTTGAAATGAATTGCCAAAAATTATATTTGATTTTTCTAAGTTCTGATCTAATTTAAAATCATCAATGAATCAACCCGTTTTGACCGGCCAATTGTTCACTACGACTGCATTTCCATTTATTTTAGTCCTCAAAAATGCACAGATCGATGCATGCATATTGCATACACCAAATTGTTGGTTGGTTGGTTGTGCCGATGAGTTGCTATATTGCTCACTCACTAACAAACTACAAAAGGTTCTACTAAGGACTGGAGTCAGTAGCACGTGACGTGACGGAGGATGCATCACCCTGGACCGCTAAAAATTTACCAACTGATACTAAGTAACTAAACTACCTACTAATCCACCACTATCTTAGTGACAGGACAAAGGAAAGAATCGGAGTCTCACTAGCATCGCTAAACTTTCTTACATAGCCAGCAAAGTTGCAAACAAGTAAGATTAGTAGCACTGAGCACCTGTCTAGTGTCTAGAAGAATAACAATTACATACGATTTTACTACGTAACTTAGCTGCATGTAAGCAGCAGCATTCTTGCTATTTGGGAAAGTAATAATTTTCGCAATAACAATAACACAGAACAGAACGCACAATACTTCTATAATTAGCTATGCATTAAGCCCCAAGACCTCAACAAGTAGCAGGTCCAGCAGGTCCTGACCCCGGTCCAAAATGTCTGGCCACCTGTGAGTCAGCTGGTAATGGGTGCGCCTGACCCCAGAGTAGCGAAACACTGCTCGGCACACCCTCGCCCACCAGCGGTGATGCTACTGGGTAGCGTAGCCAGAGCAGGGCCTGCCGCCTAATGCCAAGGTTACAAGGAGGTGGTGCAGTACAAAAAAACAATGGCGGACACCTCCTCCTCAGCAAAAAGGGTGCAGGCTTCACCCCTTCCGGACACCATCTTCTGCAAGGAAGGCGGCTCTTGGTTGCAGGCATCATCCCGTTCCCCTTAGAGGTGGTAGCCTTAGCCATGGTCTGGGTGGGCGTGGGGCAGAAAAGAAAATGTAGGAGTAAAAAATAAAGTCAGGAGAAGAAGTAGGAAAGTAAAAAAGCAAGTAATATAAAACAGTAGAAAAAAGTAAAAAAACGCAGTAAAAGTAGAAATAATATGCACAATATACACATAGGAAGAGAAAGGGATAGATAATAAATAATAAAAGATCAGAAAAACTGTGTAAAAAACAAAGGATTGAAAAGATTAGAGAGGGATGAAAAACAGGCCCCAGAACCATGCAAAGACTAGGAAAAACAAGATGGCTCTGCCCATCAGCAACCGCATGGTAAAGTTTGCACAAAATTTCCCCCCGAACATGCAATCCGCATTGCCGAATGTCAAAAAAATCTCGCAAGCATACACGAGCATGCGGATCAAGCAACTCAGCATGCTAGCGTAACTCCGCATAGCATTGAAGAGTTTTTCCCGCTTCGCATAGCCTTGTGTATCGCGACAACGCATACTCCGCCCAAGTTACTTTTGGCAAAGGGAAGAAATGTCTCACATTATTCAGTGCCCAGGACACCAGAGACTCCAAACTCATGTACTAAAAAATAGGGATTTACTGTCATAATTCATAGGGCCAGTAATACATTTCAGCTGTTCATTATAAGTCATAGAATGAGCTAAAATATCTAGGAGTTTTGAGCAACCAGTACCTACTAACATAATACACATCATTACTATAGTATGACAATATGAACTCCATGTTTTCTCACTGGCTTATGGTGTGTTGGGACCGCAATTGTCACTTGAGTGGTCATAGGGCCTGTGTCCTTACATTGAGTACACAAATGCATGCAAAAGTGAGAGTGTGGCACATGAATGATAGTAGGATAGGACTCTCTGTTTGGTCAGAGTCTGAGCACTGGACCAGTGCAATCTATTTTAGATGGCTCCTGGTTTAGCATGGCGGAATATGGACAACTTCCACAGACAGTGGATGTGCATTGGCTGCCTTCCTGTGACAGTAGAAATGGAGACCGGGGCACATTAAGATGGATAAAGGACTATGTTATGTTGTTCAAAGTGAGGAATACTGAAGGCTGATTATAGCCAGATGCAAAGAAGACAATGGCACTCTGTGAATAAAAAAAAATAGAATACAAAAGGTCCTATAGGTCACTGAGGAGATTAAAAATCATGGTTGTGGGAACAACTGAATCACTACCATTGACGTTTTGTGCTACTCAGTGTTAATTATGTATAACTACAAATGGGGTAACATATAGTCAGGCTCTTTTTTCCTTTTATTATGACCCATCTCTATTTTATAATAGGCTCAGTCTGCAGGGAGCACTGCCATTGTCGTGCACATCTTGATGTAGAGTATTACCATAGCTGTTGTATATATCAGTAGTGAAATTTCGCTATTATAGCCCATCTATCTAATAATTAAAACATGAGGGGGAGACAATATATGTTGTTGTCACCTTAGGTTCACAAATGCTCTCTGGGTAAAGTTGTAGACTTGCTTTTGTACGGGTATTTTGGAGTTTGGTGCAAATTAATGTTTTTCTTTTAATTCAGAGACAATTCCAGCAGTAAAGATTCAAGTCTGTAGGTCTTGCAGATTATCGAGAGTACTCACTTGACAAAGGTGTCTGCAAATGTGACAATGTATGTGTGTAGAAATGTGATAGAGAATGTTATTACAAATGTTTCTCTCTCAATATGGACAATATTTTCCCCAAAGAGAAAGTTTCCTTTTGTCCCCTTTCAATTTGAGGATTGAAGTCCCCTTCATACCGTTAAACAAAATGAATCATGCCCTTGACTGGGGTGAATTTACACGTTTTCATGGTGGGGAACTTCTTCGAAATTATAAGTGAAAACCAATATACTTTCAAATGTACGCTTGTCAAATAGGTTTTGCTGGCGAACCAACTCCATTTAGAAAAGCATAAATGCACCATTATTCATTTTATTAGTCAGGTATGGGATTGTCCCTAGCAATGATTGTTTTTGTGCAGCTAATTTGTGTTTGGGGCATGATACTTATGAGAATGAATCAATGGTGATATAGCGACATGTACCTGAGTTCTGCTGTATTTAGCAATTGTTTTACTTTCATTTGATATTCTGGAGACTTTATTCTATTATTAAGCTTTCAATCTACATATGTCTCCCTTCTCCCACTCATTCCACAATATCTCCTTCTTCCCTATTACTATTCCATTTAATCAATTAGTAAGCTTCCAAGTGGAGGTAGGGAACTACTTATCCAGTAAATGAGCTCTCTTGTAAGCTTATTGATTTAGTGAAAATAAATCACATCTAGTGTATTTGTCATCTCTAATAGTCTTCTCAGATATTTTCAATTTAGTACTTACGTTTTTTTTTAAAATCAATGTATGGTAAGAAGGACACAATTTAGTAAGACAGATTGTATCGTTTCCAATGAGCAGTCTCTGACCCCCTTAGATGGAGATCACCTGAGCTATTGATCTTTTGAATGTAGTTTGAAGAACAGAATGCGCTACACCGCCAATAAAAATGTTTTACAATTTCCAAGTTCTTTAAAAGGCAAACAATAGAATCCAAAAGCTCTGAAAAGTAAATATTTGCACAGGGTGTGATGCACCAGCAAGAGAAATTATTTGGACTGGAATGTTTCCCTGAGAAGGACCAGGATTTTAGTTTTTTAGACACGGGTGTTGTACCTGTCACTGATAAAAACAATTTCCACCGAAAAGTTGTCTTCAGGCTTAATAACTTCATGGATTTTTTTACTGCTCAAACGTCCACAAAAATGTGTGGTTTGGTGGAAATTAGCCCAAGTAATAACAACATAAAAGGGGAAAACACTTATGGGAACTGAGGGAGCAGTTCCTACAAAATCTTGGTATAAATGATACAAAGTTTAATACATATACAATGCATTTTGATGATTTTTATGAATTAGCCTGCCTTTACAAATATTGGAGAAAATAATAGCAAATCATGCATTTCAGTTTGTCTTGGGAATTTCAAATAGAACAGAACTTGATAAAAAGCTTTATTGGGAATACCAAATTTGACAAAATCCAAACTAGAAAACGAGGCCTTTCTAGTCAAACTCTCACATTTTGCAGCTCTTTACTGGAAACGATAAAGTTGCCACTTTCCATAAATTCTTCAGAAAAGACAAATAATTGCTTCTATTTATAACCATTTTTTCTAAAGCAATTATTTAAAATGTGAAAGGGGCATTATCAAGTGATTTACTCTCTACCCAAGTAAAATGTGCTGAGTCGAGAGTAAGGATGTAGAGAGGAAGGAAGGCAGGTTTGGAGATTTCTCTTTTTTCTTTTTTTAACCAGTGTTATTGATTTTAAGAGCAAATTGGACAAAATGCTGGGATTTATTCTTGACAACATACAGACAGAGAGAGATCACATTTTCCCAAAAGGTCAGAGTAGCATATACAGCATTGACAGTTGTGACAGGTGATATTGGTTTATTTTCTTACATGCAACAAACAACATATGCAACAAAAGTGACTAGCAGGACACTAATAGTTTTTCCATCAAGAGCTATGTGTCCGAAAGAACAGATACCTTGACACATGCTGGGAAGCATCCACAGCGCCACTCTGCTTGCAGACGGCATACGAGGTCATATCGCTCCAGCATCAAGGCAGGCGAGGGCAGGCTACAGTATAAGAGAGATTGTAGGCTCAGGTCCATAGTAACAACGGGAGGGTGGAGAAGAGAAGGGCAGGAGGAGAAGGGGGAGAGAGAGGAAAGGAAAGTCAATGAGGGGAGACAGTATGTGGTATATGTGTTGTCTCATAATGAGCAATCAAACTACCCATCCCTTCTCTACCTTGGGCTTTTCAGTCCTCTCGGCAAGGACCAACAGGAAATGTGTGAGGACATCCCATTCCAATGCCATGGGAACCCTGCACAACCCTCGGAACTTCTCCCAATAGAGTGCCACGAATTTGGCCCTGCTCTATTTCAACATTGCGGCACACCAATAGGTCATGCCCAGAAAGCAAGCAGCCTACCAGTTCTCTTGGTTATAATCAGGACTCAGTCAATAAACCAATTAGTGGCACCTCCCTTCCTTCTGTGCCCATACAGCCCCAACATGCCCACCTCTAAAAAACATTTGTGCCATATCCGTGTAATTCTGGCCACATTGTTGAATGTATCAGAAGTTTGCATTGCAGGAAAGTCTGCATGGTTATATGGGAAACATCCATTACAACATGGTCATTACAATGCACTACCTTTACAATGCAGCTGTTACAACGCAACTGCATTTACATTGCATGCCATTACAACGGAGACATTACAACACATGTCACTTCAACGCATGCCATTACAACCCATACCATTACAACTCATGCCATTGCAATGCATTCCACTATAAAGCATGCCATTACAACGCATGATAAGGTACATATTGGGGATTTGTTTTAGTTTTAGAGTGGGTATGGGTTTTGCAGTACATGGGAATAGTACTTTTTACCCCTGAACTATCCAACACTTACCCTACTGTTGCACTGACTGGAGTGATAATAGTTATTTTTACCTCTACACTATCCAATACGTGCCCTACTGTTGCAATCACTGGAGTGAGGACAGTAATTTTTACCCCTACACTATGCAACACGTACCCTTCTGTTGCACTCACTGGAGTGGGAATAGTAATTTTTACCCCCATCCAACAATTACGCTACTGTTACCCTGAAAGTATTATGCATTGTAATGGTATGCATTGTAATGGAATGCGTTGTAATGGAATGCGTTGTAAAGGTAGTTTCTAAAAATGCCTTGTAATGGCATGCATTGTAAAATCATGCAATGTTAATGGTTGTTGCGATGTAAAAACTGTGTTGTTAAAGCATGCGTTGTAATTGTTTGCGTTGTAAAAAGATATGTTTGGATATATGAGTACTTCCATTCTTTCTACTTGGGTTTGTGCCTGATATCCTATTCCCAGTGCTGCCTAGTGGAATGCATAAACTCCTATGGTGCAAAGGCCATCGCACATGTGAACCACATAATAAGATATCTACCACCACCAATCAAGTGGACTAAATGTAATAGTGGATGAGTGTCTGGCTTCGTGTCGGCGATATAGCAAAGATGTTGTAGTTCGCCCTATCAGAATTCAGCGTGCTAGGAAATGAACAATGGGCAGGCCACGGTCTTTGCAGAGTTGGTCAAATGTCATGAGGGCACCATTCAGCAACAGGGCACTGTGAGTGTCCACCTCTCCTTCTCCCAGAGCTCCACCTCTTCTCCCATGGAGTTCTCTGAATGGTCTAGGATATCCAAAAGAGATATCTGGCATGTAAGGTGTCAGGGGCAAGGTCAGTTGAAGGCCCTAATGAGTCTGTTGTAGGCAATGTCAGAAGCTTATTAGCATGTGATGGGAGTGGTGCAGTTCGGATTACTAAATTTCCCCCTGCTTCAACGGACAGAATGATTTCTCAGTCACACGCTCATACACACATCACACGCTGGTGGGGCCCATAACACCAACATTCATTCTCTCAATCTATCCGTGCCTACAAAGGGACATCAAATCCTAACCACAGCTGTTCGCTTTGATAGAGGAAACCACTTCTACTGAATCACCCTAACAATTCCTCCATCAAGAGGTCGGTCGAATCATTTAGTTGTTATTTAGTTTAATGATGCTTTAACTCTCAAACCGATCAATAAACATTTCAATGAAATAATCACCCGACACAGTAATTCAAATAATGATTTTCTTTATCTAATTTATATGCAGGTTAAATCCTAATAATGCAATATCATCTTTTGTCATATTTACCTATTCTGGCTAATTGTCGTTTTGTAAGTCAGAACTGGTCCTCAGTAAATTCATCAGTTATAAAGTCTCCGTCCTCTCCGTCAGCATAAAGATCTCTGATCATCGATTCTCCGTCAATAGCTTCGGCACAAAGTGACGTCCAGCGAAAAGCAGATTATTCCCTCTCTAGTCTACTAATATTCATACTAAAATTTACATATTAAAGTTACATTTTCTCATTTCCCAAGCCAACAATTGGCTGAATTCAAATACATCTCAATACATTAAGAAACATTTCCAAATTTTCCCATATGGAAGAAGTCTCACAGCGAATGTATGGGAAAGGCTAATTCATTGTCCTAAATGTATCAGTTCGTTGGTAACAGGTTGGGTTCGACAGTTCATTTTTTTCCAATAGCAACATTTGCTTCACGTTCAGGGACATTGGCACCTCGCCCAGGGTAGTTTTCATGGGCATGGTCTGACAGGTCACCCAAGGGACACGGATGAAGTCAGTGAAGGCGCCTTTCTCCATTGTTCAAATGATGAAGTAATGTACTTTAGTTAGGTTTCAGTCGGCGGCCATCTTTTGGTAGGCCAGAATAGTCAACTTTAAGCAAAGAAACACAAAATCATAATTAATACATAGAAATGAGTAAAACAGTGTTAAACCCTTGCTAATACCCTTATGTGTATGCATCTATCTAGCCATATGCAACGTTCAAAGCCGTTAATGCTGGTTTATTTAAGCGCAAATCACACTAACAATACTCAAGCAACATTTATCGATGTAATAAGCATACAAACTTAGTTCACTTATTAATTTTAGCCATGCGAATGCATTCCCACGTGTATTCTTTCGGTTAATAAGGTTGGTTTGGTACCTTCACATCAAGCTATTAATTATTATAATTAATTATTAATCATTTTAATATAAACTTATATAAATGGATTGGGTATATAGAAAGAAAACATTTTATCCGCTCCCTCAATGATTCGACCGAAAGCGGAAGCGTGCTGGGCCCATAACCCAGAGGTCGATGGATCGAAACCATCCTCTGCTACCAGAAATACTGGTGCAGTTCGGATTACTAAATTTCCCCCTGCTTCTCCAATCCTAGCGCGTTTTTTTACACTGGCGTACCAATTCAGAGCGTTTTTACACCTCTGACTGGCTGTCCAATCCCAGCGTGGTCTTTCTGACGTCAGCAGTCACTGCAGCAGCTCCTGCTCCTGACTCCTGTCTTCAGTCTACCCCTCCTTTACAAAACTACTCGGTAGACTTTGTTTCAATTTTACGATACTTGTTAGTTACAACATACAAACATCTCCATTGTCTGCTTCACTAACCACAGAATAGCAAAAGACCTTTCCCACGAGAATCCTGTTTCTCCGAGAGCAGCGCTTACCTCTGCCCTACTACAGAATCGTTATGTCCGTTGGCAAAGTAGCGCATCCCTCTACTTCACCCTTCTACCTAGCATCAATTAACTGTTTTCCCCAGAATTAAGACACTTAGGTGCCTATTCCGATCCTGGAAAAACCGGGTACGAACCGTCGGTCGGAGCGTTTTCTCCGTCCGACTCGTACCCGGGAAAAAAAACCTACAAACTTGCAAGTACGATTCGTACGGAAACACCTTTTCCGTACGAATCGGAAAAAACACCGACCGACTGTAAAAATACATACCAATGTGATCCGGGACAGCGCCGACGTGACGTCGGGACGCATTCAGTCTGCGTTTCACGAACCAGGAAGTACGATTCGTACCAACAGCAGTCCGGACGGCAATATATTTACGGCACCCAAAAAGTGCCGGAAAAGCAAAGTACGTTGTGATGCGAGCGTAATTGGGGGACCGGTATGCGCCGTACCCACCCCCCAGCCCCCGTAAGTACGCGCCGTACCCCCCGCAGCCCCTGTAAATACGCGCCGAACCCCCCCGCCCCCGTAAGTAAGCGCCGTACCCCCCCAGCCCCCGTAGGTACGCGCCGACCCCCCCCAGCCCCCGTAAGTACACGCCGATCCCCCCAGCCCCCGTAAGTACGCGCCGAACCCCCAGCCCCCCGCAGATGGATGCGACGTACCCCCACCCCACCCGTGTATGTACGGTGCGTACCCCACCTGTGTATGTACAGTGCGTACCCCCACCCATGTATGTACGGTGCGTACCCCCACCAGTGTATGTACAGCGCGTACCCCCACCTGTGTATGTACGGTGCGTACCCCCACCCATGTATGTACGGTGCGGACCCCCAGCGCTACTGGGGGTCCACCCCGTACATACACGGGTGGGGGTACGCTCCGTACATACACTGGTGGGGGTACACACCGTACATACATGGGTGGGGGTACGCACTGTACATACACAGGTGGGGGTACGCTCCGTACATACACTGGTGGGGGTACGCACCATACATACACGGGTGGGGGTACGCACCGTACATACACGGGTGGGATGGGGGTATGCCGCATCTATCCGCGGGGGGGCTGGGGGTTCAGCACGTACTTACGGGGGCTGGGGGGGTACGGCGCGTACTTATGGGGGCTGGCGGGGTTCGGCGTGTATTTACGGGGGATGGGGGGATACGGCACGTACTTACGGGGGCTGGGGGGGTTCGGCACGTATGCGGGCACATGTCTCCATGCTTGCTATAGAGGTTCGCTCCGTACGGTGTTTTTTCCATACGGTTGTACTATCGGACACACTGGACGGATCGTACTTGCGCGCTCGGACATCAATTTTCCGATTCGTACGGTATATCATCCGGGGACGTGTCTGACACTTTTTCCGACCCCAGGACGTGTTGGGGAATTTTCCCAATGCGATTCGTATGGACTTTTCCCCATACGAATCGTACTTGGCAGTTTGTACGGTACTTGTACGATTCGTACGGAAAAAAATCCGGATACGATTCATACGGGGAAAATATTTCCAGGATCGGAATCGGCCCCATAGTTGGAAACGCAATGCTCCTGAGAAATAATTCCAGAGTTTCGCAATTAACCGAATGCTATTTCATTCACGCACTTTCACACAAGAAAATGTAGTTCATTCACACAGAATCCTGTCTTTTCCGAGAACAGTGAACAGTCTGTCCTACTACAGAATTTTGACATACGTTGACAAAGCAGCACTTACCTCTACTTTGTCCTTCTAACAAGCTCAGAGAACACCTGCTACCTTTTCAGTGATAAGCGTTATCGGTATGCCAATTGGTTTCCTGTTACCTAAAACCAAAATTTCACAGGTAACCCTTTGCCATCATTCACACCTTTCTCACACAGAAAATATCACTAATGGTAACACTCGGTGATGCTACCGAATCGAACCCAGACAATGCGTCGTGCAACTTCAATTGTCACACGTTTCTCCCGTGTACCTACAGGCAACCACAATCCCGTCTTTCCCGAGAGCAGCACTTACCTCTGCTCTACTACGGAATTGTTATCAATTCCCAACTTCCTACCTCCCAGAAGCCGTACAGACAACATACAACTCAATACAACTTCAACATATAGTGTTAGTACATATATCAATATCAATCAATAATCGATAAGCTATATACATGCCAAAATCATTAAACCAAAACGATAAAAACCATCCTCTGCTACCAGAAATACTGGTGCAGTTCGGATTACAAAATTTCCCCCTGCTTCCACGGACAGAATGATTTCTCAGTCACACGCTCATACACACATCACACGCTGGTGGGGCCCATAACACCAACATTCATTCTCTCAATCTATCCGTGCCTACAAAGGGACATCAAATCCTAACCACAGCTGTTCGCTTTGATAGAGGAAACCACTTCTACTGAATCACCCTAACAATTCCTCCATCAAGAGGTCGGTCGAATCATTTAGTTGTTATTTAGTTTAATGATGCTTTAACTCTCAAACCGATCAATAAACATTTCAATGAAATAATCACCCGACACAGTAATTCAAATAATGATTTTCTTTATCTAATTTATATGCAGGTTAAATCCTAATAATGCAATATCACCTTTTGTCATATTTACCTATTCTGGCTAATTGTCGTTTTCTAAGTCAGAACTGGTCCTCAGTAAATTCATCAGAGTTATAAAGTCTCGGTCCTCTCCGTCAGCATAAAGATCTCTGATCATCGATTCTCCGTCAATAGCTTCGGCTCAAAGTGACGTCTAGCGAAGAGCAGCCTATTCCCTCTCTAGTCTACTAATATTTATACTAAAATTTACACATTAAAGTTACATTTTCTCATTTCCCAAGCCAACGATTGGCTGAATTCAAATACATCTCAATACATTAAGAAACATTTCCAAATATTCCCATGTGGAAGAAGTCTCACAGCGAATGTATGGGAAAGGCTAATTCATAGTCCTAAATGTATCTGTTCGTTGGTAACAGGTTGGGTTTGACAGTTCATTTTTTTCCAATAGCAACATTTGCTTCACGTTCAGGGACATTGGCACCTCGCCCAGGGTAGTCTTCATGGGCATGGTCTGACAGGTCACCCAAGGGACACGGACGAAGTCAGTGCAGTCACCTTTCTCCATTGTTCAAATGATGAAGTAACGTACTTTAGTTAGGTTTCAGTCGGCGGCCATCTTTTGGTAGGCCAGAATAGTCAACTTTAAGCAAAGAAACACAAAATCGTAATTAATACATAGAAATGAGTAAAACAGTGTTAAACCCTTGCTAATACCCTTATGTGTATGCATCTATCTAGCCATATGTAACATTCAAAGCCGTTAATGCTGGTTTATTTAAGCGCAAATCACAATAACAATACTCAAGCAACATTTACCGATGTAATAAGCATACAAACTTAGTTCACCCATTAATTTTAGCCATGTGAATGCATTCCCACATGTATTCTTTCGGTTAATAAGGTTGGTTTAGTACCTTCACATCAAGCTATTAATTATTATAATTAATTATTAATCATTTTAATATAAACTTATATAAATGGATTGGGTATATAAAAAGAAAACATTTTACCCGCTCCATCAGGAGTTTACTGGATGGTAGTGTTAGCTCATGAATTCCTTGTGCAGCTCAATCCTGTGCAGGAGGGCCAAGCTTAACCATGTGTTGACCAGCCAGCGAGCATGACGGCCACCATAACGGAGTTGCCATATAGCAATATTCAAAATCTGGGGTTCCCAGGCCCCCCTTAGCCACTGGGAGCTGAAGCTTCCATAAGGCAACTCATCTGTGTCCCTTATTCCTAATAAAGGACCCCGCATGCCATGCAGGGTATGGAGCATGGAGCGTGTTATATTGGCTGAAAGGTTCTGAAAGGAGTCGAGGAAACATCGCCAGCTTAGTAAGAGAGACACGTCCCTTTAACGTAAGTGACAGCATGCCCACGAAGGTCATCTTCAGCCGCAGAGAGGCAATCACACTACTTAGATTTCCATCTATTAAGTCTCTCATGTTGTGGCACATTCTGATCCGTGATATGGAAACGTGAACCGCTCCCATCGCACCTTGTGTGGTTCCACCATGATGCACTGTGGCGGGTATGCTTGGCACACAGGGAACATCCAGGTCTTGGCCCGATTCACTTCCAGGCCCCAGGCACTCCAGAACTCCTGCAGTATCAGCTCAATGTCTCCAAGCCCTTGCAGAATATCCTGTATGTAATAGAGGACATTGTCCGCTTACAGGAAGACCAAATGCCGTTCATCTCCCCGAAAGATATCCCACTCCTCCCTACCTCGTCACTGCAGTTGGGCCAACGTTTTTACTGCTAACGTAAGGAGGAGGGGCATCAGTGGACAGCCCTGGTATTTTCCCCGGCTGATTTCAAATGGTGTGAGATGAGTTGGCCTATCTTGACCCTGGCAGTCAGGGCCATATAAAATAGGCAGTTGACAATTGAGCTGGAAGCCCAAACCACAAAAGCATTGCAAACAGGTATGTGCACTCCACTATATCAAATGCACATTCAAGGTCTATTACCAAACAAGCGGCAAAGGACCAGTGGGACAGGGTGAGCTCCAGTACTCTGTGAAGTCTTCATATTTTGAGAGTGGTCGAGCGATTGGGATTAAAGCCATTCTGATGAGTGTGTACTAGGACTGGCATATATTCCAATAGGTGGCTAGATACATTTTTACGGAGAATCTTATAATTTGTGGCTAACATCGATAGGGTCGATATGAGAGCAGATCTTTGTCAGGTTTCAGTAATGAGATTATAAGGGACTCACAGGTTTGGAATTTCCCCCTAATCCCCTCGTATTAATGTACGGATGGCCAAAAAATGGTACATATATGCCGTGGAAAAGCCTACTGCCATTTTGCAGGATAGGGTGTAGACATTTTTATAAATATGGATGCCTTTTAGTACATATATATCAAATGGCAGGGTAGAACTAGCACAGTCCTGGGCCACATGGTTACTGTTTTGATGAAATCTAGATTGTGTGACTCCAGATTCCCTGAGGATCCAGCAACAACATTTTCGGATCATACAATACAGAATACCAATTCTTTTGAAGCTGTGCCCACAAAGTGCAAATCCTAACAATAGAAAGCCCCCCCAGTGCCTTGAGACCCTCGTAGGTGAGTAGTTGCGCTTTACCCACCCTGATTGATTGATTGATTGATTGATTGACTGATTGCAAGAGACACGCTCCTTCATGGATATGTGAACAGAGAAGTGCAATAAAATGACAAATGGAAAAGAAAATATAAACAAAGGGAAAGAATGAGACAAAAGAGAAAAGAAGTTAATTACTCCATATGTAGTACTGAAGCCAACTCTATTCTAAAAGGGGTTTAACAAAAAGAATGAAAAATGCATCACAAGATACTTATCCATATTCTTACTATAAGTCAGTTCTAGTCATTTCCCCAAAACTGACTATAATTGTGTAATTTTGTTAGCAGAGAAACTTTCCAAGGTACACTAAAATATGAAATTGGTAACCAAAAATGATTCACTACTTAAATTCAAAGCCAAAACTAGAAGTAAGAAAAACAAAACAGCGTATGCCGATGACAAAAGACAATCCAGGAGAACCACAGTAAATTACACCAAATGGATGTAAAAATACCCAAAATCAAACAAACCAAAAAGAAGTGCAACAGCAGGAAATAAATGAATTCACCACGTTGGCCAGTGACCTGAAAAGTGCATCATCTTCACACAGGATCATATTGTTTACCATATTCAAATGAACAAGAAAAAGAAGAAAAAGTAAACTGTGCATAATTGTAAATGCTCACTCTAGTGCATAAAATACCATGGTGCCTTTTTCATGGTAAAGAATTTGAATTATAATAATAGTAGAAGAAGAATTTGCAATATTGGTGGTAGGTACGTCAGAGTGAGTACTTCAGTCGCCCAAGCTAAAATAACAGGAATAACACAAGTAAAAACAAAAACAAATATGAATGGCTCCCACATCTTAAACCAAATAAACCACGAGTTATCCTCAACAAAACTAAATTGTATTGATGTGCCATGCAAAGTTAAAGAGGAAACACCACACTGCATTATCATGAACTCAAGAAAGTACAAAATAAAAAGAGATCTCACACACAGTGATTACACCACTTATTAAAACAGGCTTATTAAAACAGATCTTATAAAACATCCGCTCCAGACTCACATATGCCTGACAAAAGGTGCCCCTTCATTTCCACAGCACTTGTTGAAAGTTTGGAATGTGTAACAAAACAAACAGCAGTAAAGTGCTCCTATATATCCACAGAATTCGTAATTACATATAAACTGAGGACAACTCTAACTAATTATGTAAATCTCAGTATACAAGATGTGCATGCCAAATCTTCAATAATCAAAGTTTTTACTCTTCATAAAGTAGTCATAGCTATAATTTGAAAAGAAGGATAATTAAGACACAACATATTTAACAATTACTTTGCTTTAAATTGAGTCTTTTACCTGCTATAGATGAATTTTATTTTTATTTTTATATTCAACTGTTGGACTATATTCTTACTAATGTCTTGTTCATCATGGTTTGCAAAGTGACCGTTGTTGTTATACAGTGCATACTGTCCTAGGAACATATGGAGGCATATGTACAAGCCCCTATTGCCCCAGGAACATCACTTGTTGTGATTTTCCCATGGCGATAGGGGCTGCGCCTTATGTACTAGGCAGCGTTAAGCCACTTAACATGGCTAGACGCTTCCTTGTACATAAGGCACCATTTCACACTATGCTTAGCGTGAAAGGGGCTTGCAGTGAGTGTTGTGGTTGCGTTCCACCACAATACCCATTGTATTTAACGCTGTCCCCTATGAAAAAGTATGTCGTACATGGGAGGCAGCGCCAAAACCTAAGCAATTATAAATTCAACATGTACTCTCTTTGCAGTACCGAAATTATTCTAGTTACTAGTCATGTACCTAAGGAATGGGCTAGCCAGTAAAACTAGTACAGCTCCAATATTCTGTGTACTATGCATGCAGACCTCTAATCAGCTACATTGCTTTGATACAGTCTTTTAAATACTCAGTTAGTACCTATGCAGTCTAGGAATCCTTCTGTCTGTCCCATGCACTTCTCCATTTGACTATCCAGCACTATCTACGTATCCTATCATTCTGCCAATACCTAAGCACTAATAAATTTAGCATGCACTCTCTTTGCAGCACTGAAATTACTCCAGTTATTAGTCATATACTTAAGGAATGGCCTAGCCACTAACACAAGTGCAGGTACAATATTTTGTACACTATGCATGCAGACCTCTAACCAGCTACATACTATCGATACGCTCTTCTAAATACCCAGTTAGTACCTATGCAGTCTAGGAATATATCTGTCTTTCCCATGCACTTCTCCATTCACCCATCCAGCACTATCTACGTATCCTATCACTCCAACAATACCGAAGCACTTATAAATTCAGCACGCACTTTCTTTGCAACACTGAAATTACTCCAGTTATTAGTCGTATACTTAAGGAATGGCGTAGTCAAAAACACAAGTGCAGGTACAAAATTTTGTACACTATGCATGCACACCTCTAACCAGCTACAAACTATTGATACGCTCTTCTAAATCCCCAGTTAGTACCTATGCAGTGTAGAAATCCTCCTGTCTGTCCCATGCTTTTTTACAATCACCCATCCAGAACTTTCTACTTATCCTATTACTCCACCAATACCTAAGCACTTATAAATTCACTATACACTCTGCTTGTAATACTGTAAATATTCTACTTACTAGTCATGAACTTATGGAAAGGCCTAGCTACTAACACAAGTACATCTATAATATTTTATGCACTATCCAAGCAGACCTCTAACTAGCTACATACTATTGATGCACTCTTCTAAATACCCAGTTAGTACTCATGCAGTGTAGGAATCGTCCAGTCTGTCCCATGCACGTCTTTAATCACTTATCTACCACTATCTACTTATCCTATCACTCCACCAATACGTAAGCACTTATAAATTAAAGTGTTCACTCTCTTTGCAGCACTGTCATCATTCCAGTTACCAGTGGTATTCTTCTTATAAAATGACCTAGCCACCAAAACAAGTACACATAAAATATTCTGTGCATAATACCTACAAATCTCTAAGCAGATACATACTATTGGTCCACTCCATTAAATACTGAAGTAGTACCCATGCAGCGTAGGATCACTCCTGTCAGTCTCATGCAATTCTTCAATCACCCATCCAGCACTATGTTCTTATTGTATCAGTCTGCTAATACCTAAGCAATTATGGGGCAGATTTACGAGCACCCTGCGCCACCAGTACGTCACTTTTTGTAACGTAGTGATGGTGCCAGGCACTCCTTCATATTTACAAGGAGAGGAAAAGCCACCCTGCGTGGTTTTTCCTCTCATTGTAAATATGACCCCTTCATACAAAGAACTTTGTGTTGAAGGGGCGTCCCATAGGTGTTGCTGTGGGTGTTCCCACGCAACACCCATAGAACAAGACACATCTCCAGATTTAGGATTTCTCATAAATCTGGAGATGTGTGTGAATGATGCGCCATTCTAGAGTTGGTGTAGCAAGGCGCAACGAGGATAATTGTTTTCATTTCTCCTCATGCTTTCCTCTTTCAATGCATGCTGCATTCCACAGCATACATTGAAAGAGGAAAATGCCTTTACTGATTGTTTTTGTGCAGGAAGGTGTCCCTTCCTGCACAAAAACAATCTCCACATGACACAGACATCCTTGCACCATGGTGTAAGGGTGCCTGTGTCACCGCATGGCTGCAGTTTGTGCAGCAGTGCAGAGGGAAGCACAGATTTGCAACATATTCATGTACATGTGTCACATCCCTGTGCTTCAGAAGTGCCACAGTACAGTGCAGCTAAAGAGCTTGCAGTGGAATGCTGCAGTACTTCCTCATAAATATTAACCTATAAATTCACCATACACTACTAATGCATTCTTTCAGTCAATCATGCTGTATACATATATTCAACCAAACTTTCACACATTACCTTGCAATTATAGTTCTTTCTTTAACCAGATAAGGTAGTTCTGATAAGAACTTTTTTCTTTTGTATTTTATTTTATTTTTTTGAACAATTTTGTATTGTTTTGGGTGTTTTTTCAAAAAATGAACAAAAAAAGAACGAATAAAACAGAAAACATTTGTAATTACTTATCATTCCAAAAACAAAAAACAAAAAAATTAACAACGATGGTTGCGTTGCGTAGCACAAACTGCATCCACAGACTGCTCACCGAAGCATAATTTTCTTACACTTCACGCAGTGTTGCTTGAGAAAGGCCTAATGTCCATTGCATGTTTTCCTGAGGAAGTTCCAGATGTACTTGCCCCAGCGGGTAAGGGGTTCAAAGCAGCTCGCCTCATTTCCTCCCAAGCAAGAATGAGAGGATGTGTGGTCCGGAGATGCTTGTACATAGAAGCAGTGCCACAAGAGTATTTTTTTTCACTGCCTCTTGACAGGACTTGGTCACAAATTTTGCACGTCACCTTTCTCGCATTTACTTTCTTCTCTCTAGGTGGAAAAGTGAAGAATTTCCACACAACAGATTCGGGCCTCTGTGGATGAGGTGCCTGCTGCAAGAATTCTTCTTCAGAAGATACTTCCTCCTGCTGCTGTCCAGATGCCATTTTGTTTGATATTTTTTGAAAAACACCAAAAAAAAACAAGCAAAAAGGGTTCTTGTAGGAAAAGAGATGTCTCTCTAAAGATGCTCCAACAAGAATGATTAAAATGGGTCCATCTATAGCTACAGTTGGAAATGTTATGAACCAATGAAATCTTTGTTTTTTAGATCAGATGGGATCCGCGCACGCTGCGCTCACGAAGCACGCACCCGACGCGACTTCGCGAAAATATATTTAAAAATAATATAAATACAAATATGATATTTTTGTGAATATCTTAGATAGTCTCTTGCCCTAATATGTATATTAAACACACATACATATCATTTTAGAACATAAAAAAAATTCCCAGGAGTCGTGCACCCAGCCCGCCCCAGCACGTATATGACGTCACGCGGGACCTGCCACCGCGCAAGCATCGCATACCGTAATGCGCATGTGTTGCGAATGCGTGGGAGTAGGAGTCACGGACTGGTCGCATACCAATCGCGCACATCATGTAATATTAAATGTATATGATGTAACTGAAAAACACGCAGCTGTCGCACACTGTACGTGGATCCTTCACGACGTTTCTAAAATGGCGGCTAGAATACGCGCACCCACCATGATGTGTACGCTTTGGGTGCGCGACTCCGAAAAAATTTGGAAAAAAAAAATAAAAAATAAAATATTATAAATATATTAAAATGTAACAATATTTCAGTTTAATGCTTTTTTTTACAGTTTTCAGAAAAATATATAATGTTATTTAATGAATAAAATATTTATAAATAAACAGTTAAAAAACTGTAGAAAATCAGTACAAAAAAATAGGCATAATATATGACATCATCAGCAGTGCATTGTGGGCGCGCGAGTTATAGTTAGCAGAACTAACTATAACAGAGGAATTTCTATGGTTTTGTACAAGTGAAATGTTCAGCTAACTATAACACCCCTGAAACCCATGTTTTTTTCTGTGAATTTCTAAGGTTTTTTAAATGCTAATTTCTAACTATAACGTCTCTGAAACCTATGTTTTTTTCAGTGAATATATATATATATATATATATATATATATATATATATATATATATATATATATATATATATATATATATATTATTATATATATTAGCTGCTGGCAGTCGCCAGTAAGTAGTTATAGTTAGGACCAAGTTTCCATAGGAAGAGCATTTTTTGTTTTGCTTATAACTTTGGCATTGTTTGATAAATCTTCATGAAATTTTCCAAACTAATTCTTTGTTCATATCAGCTCCTATGTGGGAAAATTTGGGGGTGATTCATCAAGGGGGGGCCGAAATAAAAGGGGGGTCCCAAAATGTGTTTTCTCCATGTTAATTTCCATAGGAAACTTTAGACAAGGCTACAGGTCGAACGGGTGAACGGAATTACCCCAATTTTGGCAGGGAGAAGGGTATTGGTCTAGAAATTTGTTGTAAATCCGTTCAGTAGTTTTTGAGAAATATCAAAAATTACAGATATTGATATTTGGAAATTCCGCCATCTGATTGGCTGAGGCGTTACGAGCACGGGCTTGCTGCTTATTGGTTGGGAGCGCTGCGAGCGGTTGCAACTTGGAAGTGTTGGCCGCAATTTTGTGAATCCGACGAAGTGAGTAAGGGGAATAAAGGGCGAAAAAAGTAGGAAAGAGGATTGTAGGAGCACTGTAACCTGTGGCGGTGCTTAGGGTGTGCTATAGAGGGGAGCGAATTGAACTACTCATAGCTTCCGGTTTAAAAGTACGTGGTATGGAAATTAAGTGAGGTATTGCATAGAGTCTGATGGTGCTAAGGTGAGCTGGTGCGAGAGTCAGGGATGAAAGTTTGAGCCTAAACTGTGTGTCTTATGGTGTAAAGTCATGTGCCCTGGCTGCTGTGCCACACCTGTAGAGTCAGTAATATTTTACAAGCAGTAGGAGGAAGTTTTGTTTGGAACACAGTAAATTGTATATGGTGCTTAGGTGGTGTTATGCAGGGAGTGCGAAGGTAAATCAATACGGTATTTGTAAAGTGCAAACTACACAGAAAACGATAATTGATTGGAAGATAAGAAGCATCGGGTACTAAAAACTAGGGTGCATATTAGTTGCGTGAAAAAGCATGTTTGTCATTGGTTAATAAAGAGCAGTCTAAACGTGGAGTTCATACGATAGGATGAAATGTGCAAAGCTCAACCAGACGTGCTACTTGCATTTGAAAGGTACATTTGTAACTTAAAACAATGGTGAACTTTTAACCCGCAGGTGGTGTTAAATGTTTGAGAATATGCTGAAAAAGAAAAGGTTACGTTTAAAAAAATCATGAACTTTTAACCTGCAGGTGTCGTAGAATGTTCCCGAAAGTGTGGTGATAAAATAGGTTGAACTTCTGACCTGTGTGTGGCGCGGAATATTACGTAGTCTTTCAGATGCAAAATTCAAAAATAACCAATGGAGATAAGTTTTGGAATGTCGATGAAGGAATGAAGTATTCTGATTTGTTGTTTACATGTATTTATATGTGGAGCAACAGAGAAATTGTACCATTACTGGTTTCATTCTTGATGAAAGCGGTACATTACATGTACTGTTTGAGAAAGGAAGAATTGCATGCGTGTGTGACATTTGAAATCTGCATACCAACTACAAAGGTAAGGTAGAAATGAACAAGGTGTATTATGTGTTCTGTAGAAGTGATTAAGTATTTGAGGTGATATTTTTAAGTTTGAATGTATTTTTTATTTGAAAATAATATCCTGTTAGTAAAGTAGGGTCTTTCATATTGCTTATAAAATATGCATAAAGTTTGACTTGTTGTTATATAAGTACTTTATATATGTTTAGGAATTTTTCACAAAGAAGAAGTGCAGTTTGTCATCTTTAAAGGACTGTATGGTTTTGAAAATGAGGTACAGCGTTAATTTGGGTTTGTTAATGTATCCAGGCGAGATAAACAAAATGTCCCATGTTTGTAAGTTATACTTTTTGTGGAAGTAGTGGGAAAGGGGGGGTAGGAGATGTATGTGTTATTAAGTTAAAAGTGATAAATCCAAACACAGAAATGTTATGCGGACAGATTGTGGTCTCATTTTTGACAGTGAGAGGTAGATTTGAATATAAGTCTAGGTAGGTTGTTGTACTGTGAGGTCGTCTACAGTGTTTGGAGATTACATGGAGAGAAGATGAAGAAGTGGTACGTTCCTTTTATATGTACGCATTGTTTGAATCATTTGAATATAGGTTGAGATATAATATGAACATGGTTTCTGGTTTGCATTTGGGTATAGTTAATAGTTTTAGTAGTTTGTGACTAGTGAATAATAAAAAGGTAGATATACTAAAATATGTGGTAGTAAATGTATTGATTATTGTCTGTTCCTATGAAATAGAAGTGGTTGGGGAGTGTTTCTTTAGAAGAGATATTTTATAAATGTGTGAGAGATAATAAAGAAATGAAAATGTTCAATATATTTTCTGTATGACTTTCCTGACATTAGTAAAGTACATGTCATTACAAATGATAGTAATTGTCAGGCTGTGTTCCTCTGCTGAATATACGTAGGTGTTTAAGTGGTCCGGGTTTCACCGGTGCTTAGTTTCACTATTTCTTTTGAGAAACTCATCAATTTTTTCATTCAATTTAATGTCCTTAATATACATACAGTAAAGGGACGGTATATCAAAAGTTTGGGAATTACATCTTTGTTTACTCTCCCCATCCTCTGCTATACACTCTACAGAGTGTTTAAATGACTTTATTAACATACAGATGTATAGCTAGCAAAGGTGGTGTAGTGCCACTGGGCCTATTTATAAACCGTGCTACGGGATGGTTTATGTTTTACCCACCAATTTGCATGTTTGAATACTTTTGGATGATAAGGGTTACGGAAGACACGTTTAAAAATTAAGCCCGAGTATGGGTATAGTGGCTCTACTAGGAATGGTGGCGGTTTCTCTTTGATTTCATGCGGTTAAGCAATGGCAGGGGTGGGGGTGGGGGAGGTGGGTATGTTGGTGATTAAAACACAGACTTTAGTAATGTGCAGATGTCTAGCTACTAAAGGTGATTTAGTACCACTGGGACCATATATAAAGTGCCCTATGGCATGGTATATATTTTACCCGCAAATTTTCATGTTTTGATACGTTTTGCTGATGAGTGTTTCGGGAGATATGTGTTGAAATAAAGCCTCTGTATGGCTATAGTGGCACTAACAAGAGTGCTGGGGCTCTTTGTTTTATTGCGTAAAGTTAAGCAAGGGCAGGTGTGGAGGTGGTGTAGTGGTACTGGGACTATTTATAAACCGCCTTATGGTATGGTGTATGTTTTACTTGGAAAATTGCAGGTTTCAATATCTTTTGCTGACGAGCGTTCTGGCAGACACCTGTTGAAATTAAGGCTATGTATGGCTATAGTGGCGCTAACAGAAGTGGTGGGCTTGTTTTTTTGATTTTGTAAGGTTAAGAAAGGGAAGGGGTGGGGGTGGGAGAGGTGGTTATGTTGCTGATTGTAACACGGACATTTGTAATGTGCATATGTGTAGCTAGTAAAGGTGATGTAGTGCAAATGGATCAATTTATAAAGCGCTCTATGGCATGGTATTTGTTTTATCTGGAAATTGGCATGTTTTCATACCTTTTGTTGCTGGGCGTTCCGGCAGAGATTTGTTCAAATTAAGTCCCTGTATTGCTATAGTGGCTTTACCAGGTTTGCTGGGGTTTTTCTTTGATTTCGAAAGATTAAGCAAGAATGGGGATGAGGGTGGTGTAGTGGCACTGGGCCCATTTATGAAGCGGTTTATGGTATGGTATACGTTTTTCTCAAAAATGTGCATGTTTTAATACCTTTTGATGATGAGTGTTCCAGCAGACAGCTATGCAAATCACACACCATTTCTGTGGATAACAAACCTTTGTGCTGATAGACACTCTTGCACTGTGGTAGAAGGCTGCCAGCGTTGCTGGCAAATTATGAAACTTGGTGCCATTGTACATTTAAATGTAAGCTTGGACCGTTTCTTTGTTACTATGGTACAATGAGGGCTTTAAGTGGGAAAAACACTGGGGGGTGCTTTAAAATAGGCGGGGCAAACCTGTTAAAGGGGTGTGGGCTATCCAAGTAGGGGCGTGGTCTACATAAAGATAACTAGCATTGTATGCTTAAGAAAATCCCCTCGAATTATCCTACGTTCGGGAAACACACTGTTTAAAGGATTGCCGTTCCTCCTACAATGTGGCTCACGTAGCATGATGTCTCCACTTCTCAGTAGTGAGCAAAATGAGCATGCGCACATCGATGTGCATGCTCTGACTGCAGTCCAAAAAAAAGAAACTTGACTACCTTTGCGAGGGCCGAAAATAGAGCCCGATAGAGACCCGTTTCGAGTTTTTCTGAAAATAACTGCTGGTGTTTAGAGCCGTCCCACTTAAAGCCCTGCATCCATTCATCCTAAGTACTGTGCCATCCAACCATCTTTCAATTCATTCAGACATTCCTACCTACATACATACAATCATCTGTCCCTGCAGTTATTCTAGGTATCTATCAACCCACTCACCTTTGGTAAGCACTGTGCCATCCATCCAGCTATATGCCCATATATTCATACATACATCTGTCCAGAACCAATCCTACGCATCTATCAACCCACCCGTGTATCCTAAGTACTGGTCCATGCATCCATTTATGCTTCCATTCATCCATATATCCATGCATCCATCCATCTAGCTATCAATTCATCAATCTGGCCATCCATCCAGTCGCCCTTTATTCAACTATCTGTCCTTATTTTCGTGCACTCTCCACCGCGATCCTAAATACTGCGTATTATCCTCATCAACCCAGCCTCTTAAGGGGCCGAAAAGGCTGGCCATAATCATTGAGAGGCAGATGAAGTTTCTGAACAAGAACAAGAAAGCCTTGAGTTGCTCTTTGTGGACCAGAGTTCACCCCCCTTCTCTGGTGGTGTTTTAAAGAAAGGTTGATGTAGCGAAAGAAATGTAAAGCAGACTTTCAGCTTAAGACGTTAATTTAGAAAGATAACAGGGCATATTATCAAGAACGGCATTAAAATTATTATTGCTTTAGCAGCAGGAAACTGCTGCTAAAGCGGTGATAATGGGCTTGATAATATGCCCTTGTCAATTCCCTTAGCCGGCCAGGTTGTGGTGTGAAGCTGGACTTCTATGGGAATTCACAAGGGCATATCATCAAGCTCATTATCGCTGCTTTAGCTGCAGTTATTTTTGTTAGGGGATATTACTTTTTATACTATTTACTTATACAATGTTAATGTTTTGTGGTGGGTTACTGTTTTCTGAATTCAATCTAAGTTACATGGTTTGTTACTTTGTTTCCGTGCAGCTGCATGCCCACAGCCAGAGTTTGATTTAAAAGATCTGCCGATTTTGTAACACACAAACCGATAGATGCAGTACCCCTCACTGAGTTATTTTTAATTGTCAGAATAGTACTGTCAGTCTCTCCTCCTAGTCCATACCTCCCACCAAACTTATCTTACCTGTGATTGATGATGAAGTTCGGCACACTGATGGCTGCATGGTTGGTTTCCCAAATGAACGGAGAAGAAGCCATTATTGTGGTGGTAGTAGGAGACACTGGCAATAGCATTTGAAAAAAGAAAGAAAAAGTCACTTGACTGAGAGACTGTGGGAGGAGTAGTAGAACAAAGTAAACTACAGCATGGGTGGGCAAGCAGAAGAAGATCCTTGCCCTGCCTTAGTTGAAATTTAATTAGTGTTGCTTTCACCACATCTGCCCCAGCAAGCGTGTGATCAATTGTTGGTGTACATTTAATGTAGTCACATCACACCTCAATATAAATCAAACAGCCCAGGGGAAGAGGGTTAGGGATTGATGAATGAATGGGAAGTGGGGTTTTGGGAAAGGTTTGAGAAATAAAAACAGAGAGTATGCATGGACACAACAAAAGTAAAACACAATCTTGTAAGACGACCATGATCCATTATCAAAGAAATCAAAGTATAAAGTGAGAAAAAGCAAATGCATGCATGCTGAGGAAGAGAACTTGATGGTTAATGATAATGAGTTGTACTTACTAACTATTATTACCCAATGAGACAGTACAGGGAAGAAATTTTTAATATGAAATTTCCCTTGCCTGTCTGCCGCCCTCAGAACTCAGACCTAACCAAATTACATGCTGTCCCGGGCTTACTTTTATTTTTCAAGCTAGCAAAGGAAATGAAAAAATAGTTGTAGGGATCAATTACCAAACAAACCACAACACACAGTTGTAATGATTGAAGAGAAAAAAGGAATTAAATACATTTAAAGACGAATGATGAACGATACAAAAGTTACTGTATTATCCTGGTCCAAATGTGGAGTTGCAGCATTCTCGTCATTCCTCTTGGTCCTCCCTTCCATGGACACTCCGCACATCAATCTTGGGTACCACTGCCTGCCTGATGCGGATTGGTAAGGTAAGTGTGAGTTGAAGGCCGGCCTGTAAGTGTAGATGGAAAAACAAACAGGGTATTGAAAAATTACTGCATTTAAAACAATAAACTCAATTACAGTGGAGATCAAGAAGAGAAGACAAGACTCTGGAGAGGACATTTTCAGACTGAGGCAGCTTGGATAGGATACATAATGTCTACTCTACAGCATTAAGCTACAACAACAATGGCACAGCACTTCGAAGCTCCACTCGAGTCGTAGTAAGTGGAAACAGATTGTTTGTCACCACCAACCTTATTAATGAATATTAATAATATTATTATTATCTCCAGAAACCCATCTGTCCCGCTTGAAGTCATCTTTGGCTGCTTTAAATGTGCCGCGCGGACTCCGGACTGCTATTCTTGACCCCCGGATCCTGTGGCTGAAACCACAGACCCGCAGGGCGCAGGCACGGGCAGGATGCAAGTGGTTCATCTGTCACTTCAGCTCCGAGAGGTGACGCAGAAAAGACAGCTGAAGAGTGGGCGCTTATAAGGCCCGATGTTTACATTGTCCTAAGGCGTGGGGTTCGCCCGTTTCTGAGCTATACCTATCGTGACGGATAAGGTAACTCAGGCACTGAGAAATGAGTCCAGGATCACACCATGTGCAAGTGTACAGTTCTCAATTAGAACATAGCCCGCCTGTTCATTGCTCAATGTGTGAGAGGTTTGAAAGGTGTGCACTGATTGGCCCGGTGCAGGCGGTAAATGAAAAATAAACCATTACCTGAATTTAAGAAATTGGATCACCCTCACCACGGTGCAGATTCCGTGAGCAAACATATTAGGGCATATATTTGCGCAGTATGCTTTGCACTCAATTTAGCCCTGTGCGTGCAAAAATAGGATTGTGCGAATGCTTTAAGCTCATTTTGCTTCCCTTGTACATTTTTAATATTTAAGCGGACAACTTCCAAGCAAGTGCCGGCACTACAACGGAGCAAACACAGTTTCCATTCAGCTCTTGAGTGTCACTAGTGCAAACAGGGACACAATCATGTCCCACTGACCCCAGAAGGGTTCTTCCCAGGATGCATTTCTCATGGAGATGGTGTTATTCTTATCCTACTCCAAATAATGGCGGGTATTCCTCGGAAACGGAGGCATTACGGCTATTTATATTCAGGACTGACTGACTTCTGAATGTCAGTGTTGCTAGACAGCCAGATGATCTGCTCCCAGTGCAGCGGTGGGGGCTGAGGCCCCTCCCTCTCGCATCCCGGCCAGGGAAGCACAGCTCTCATTGTTCATCAGAACTTCACAATAGCCGGCTCCGTTTTATTGCCTTGCACTGTTGCCATTCAACAACAATTGACTCTATTTTATATTGTGTTGACAGTCGCAGGAGTTCACAGGACGGGGTGGGATCGAGCTGCACATTTGAAGGTTGTTTCTAGCTCGATAACCCTGTCTAGATCAGATCCCGAGACAATCAGTGCCTCGAGGAAGAGCTTTCTTGACCCGGAACTGGAAGCAATCTCTGCACAGGCTGTCTTAAGTATCTACTGGCAGTCTTTTATTCTGTATAGCCTTATCAACGTCCTACTTCCTGCCTGAAACACCTGCCCCCTTCCTAATCTATTTATAGAATTATTAATTTTATATATAGCGCCCTGTTGCCCGAGGCATCAATGCACTGCACGGGTCACACAGACACCTGGTAACTGTACTGCAGTACACAGAAGCGATAGATACGTTTATAACACTGCACCTCCGGGGAGTGGCCTTCGAGTCAGAGGGTACGTGGATGTGTTACTGAAAAGCCGTTTTTTTCTGTTTTCCTGAACACCAGCAGAGTGGAGGCAGTGGTAGTTCCTCGCAGAGGGAGTTCCGGAAGCAAACAGCGGCACCACAGAAAGTGTGTGTGTGGCTCTGTGTGTGGGTGCAAATGCAATGGGTCTCGCATTTGAGAGAGATTAAGCTATTGACATTGTAAAAAACAAAAACAAAAAGAATGTCGTGAGCAATGCCAATAGCTCTAACTTTAACAATGCCGAGACCATTGCATTGTAAATGCTTGTTTGTAGTAGTTTACACTCATAGTTTAGGATTTTCCCCCTTTTCAGGATTGGAGATGTGTAAGTCTATACCTTTGAGTAACTTTACACTAAGATTTTGTAGCCAAAAGTTGTAAAGTTACAAAAAAGTGTAAGAATGAGTGAAGTTAAACATGTCAATTACTCACAAGTGTAACTTACCTTTGTGTTTTGTCTTGCCTGTTATGACAATGCTTGAAAGTTTGCAGCCTTGCCAGAATCAATAGGACATACTTCCAGAATAATAGCTGTTATAGCATTTTGACCAGTGTGAAGGTTTGTCACTTTTAATAGAGCGGTGATATTGAGGGATTGCAGTTAGCCACTACACTTTGCTAATAATATCTCTTTGACCTTGGTAGATTGAGTCAGTTTTTGTTTAACTTGCGGTAGTTAAAGCCTTTCAGAACAAGAAAGGATCATAAGCTCCAGTACAATTGGCTGAGGAATGATATGTACGGCATGGGCTTGTTAGGTCCAGTGCTGAGGCAAAGGCAAAAGAGGTCGAGCAAAGCGAACACCACTGAGCATTGAGCGGAAAAACTAGGCCTATTTGCATGACCCAACAGAGGTCGACATTGATCAAAACACATTGGTGTATTGGTATAGGAAAAGGGTCCAATGGCCAGTGCTCAGCAGGGTGGCGATAAGCTATCTGTCTAGCCCTGTTGCAAGTGTCTCTTCTGATCGTGTTTTCAGTGTTGCTTTTGCTGTTGTAACAGTGAAAAGGACCAGTCTCTCACCCCAAAACATGGATAGGTTAACAATGATCATAATGAATCAGCACTTTATACCACCGTATTACACCATACCTGAAGTAGCACAGCAGGAAGATGATGATGATATGACTTAGGCCATGGAAGTAATGTGTTAGATGACCTACTTCTGAGTAAACCACCAGAGTTTGAGGATGAGCTCTACTTCCCTGACAAATAGGCTCTCTCAATGTCCAGTTACTTTCTTACTTTCTTTGATGCCTCCCAAAAAAAGATATATCTAAATAACTTTATTTACTACTGGTTCACAAATCCATCCCTTCTGTATTACTCTTTTTATTGCTGGATCAGAGTTGCAACTGTGTGCAGTCAGTGAAGAAGAATTAAGTCCACTCCTCCACGTCCTGCTCCAGTCCTGACTCACCCTAAATCTATTTCCCTCAAGCGAGACATTGGATGGAGAATAGTACAAGAAATGTGAAATGTGTATGTGCCTCGTCAAGTCCATCCAAAGAACCTGACTTTAGCTATCCTCCTTTGCGAGCCTAGAGGGACTGCCCAGTAAGAACAGGAATATAATGGCTTGCAATGGACCCTGACTGTGAGTGAGTGGTGTTTGTGTTGTTTTGCATGATGTCCACTTGTATTATTCTACACACAAAAAAGTGAATCCAATCAATGTTTCCTGTTTTTGTTGATCAATAACAAAATTGTACTACTGTAGGCCGATCCATTGCATTTTCGATTCTGGAATCTGGACTCACTTGGTACACCACAGAGTTGGACACCATGATTATTGATTACCATACCATACTGGCAGTCAGTCAGAAGGATCGGAGATGATTGATGGAATAACTCTATAAGGTAAAAAAAAGTCAACAACTACCACAGCAGACCTACATGTCTGTGTAGTGGTGGAGACAAGTGTAGTGGTATGACTGACAGAGGTGCATTGATTTAGTTACTTAATTTGGAAAATGCTATGTTGCTGCTTTTTTATGTGCTCTGTCTGGCTCAAAATCTAAGCTAAGTGGAGGTTGGGTGGGCTCCGCTGCCCTGCTCTGTCCTGCTGTTGTTGTAGTTGATGCTGGAGTAGACATGATTTAGCATTGCTGCCTCTGAAAGTGTTCTTGTTGGACTTCTCCTTAATTTATGCATTTTAACTTTACTTTTCTCCTTGATTTTTCAATATCCTTTTCGTTTTTCCATCTACACTTACAGGCCGGCCTTTACGATGTGCTATACTGGGAAAAACAACTCACACTTTTCTTACCAATCTGCATCCGCCAGGCAGGCAGTGGCACCCAAGATTTATGAACGGAGCGTCCATGGAAGGAAGGACCAAGAGCAATGCTGAGATGCAACTCCCCAATTTCACCATAACATAGTAACTTAGTGTCATCATCTATTAATTTGATTCATTTTTTCTCTTCAATAATTATGACTGTGTGCGTTGTTGTGTAATATTTTTGACTATATATTTGACCCCTACAGCTATGTATTAATTTTCTTTGCTAGCTTTAAAAGGAAGCCCGCTACAACAAACATAAAATGTATGTAATTTGGGTCTCTCTGGTGCAGACAGGCAAGACAGGTAAGGCAATTGCATAATAATAATAATTAATAATATATACTGCTGCCCTGACTACTAGTCTAGTACTACTCATCATTAACCATTAAGTTATCATCATGTATGCATGCACTTCCTTTTTCTCCCTTAACAGACTTATGTTGGTCATCTACCAAGATTAAGTGTTATCCATGTGTTGTCTTTGTCTGTGTCAAAACCTTCCCTCAAATACCCCTTCCCAAACATTCATCAAACCCTAGCCCTCTTCCTCCAGGCTGTGTGATTTATATTGTGGTGTGACTGAATTGAATTTACACCAATAATTAATCAAACACTTACTGGGGCAAATGTGGTGAAAGCAACACTAACTCAAGGCAGGGTGAGGATCTTCTTCTGCTTGCCCACCCATGTCAGTATTTGCAATTCAATTTGTTATCCAGAGGAACATAACCCTTTATAATTAATTGCCGGCATTGATTCATCATCCTTCCTGCACTAAAAGTTATGCTTGTCCACTTCATAAGTCGAGTCAACTACAGGGTGTAACTTGTACTAGCATTGATTATCATCATCATCATGGTTTATTGTTTGGCAGTCTTGTTGTGTACTGCACTTCTACTACTCCTTCCCAAGTATCCCTCAGGCAACTGACTGTCTCATTTACTTTTTTTGCAAATGCTACTGCCAGTTTCTACTACTACTACCACCATCAATATGGTATCTTGGAAAACCGAACAATCATCACCATGCAGTCATCGCTTTGTCTAAGTAACATTAATCACAGGTAAGAGAAGAAGTTTGGGGGGGGAATTATTAAAAATATTGAAAACAATTCATGAATTCACACACCCACACCCTTCAGAGTCCAGTTACAGACTGCATGGACTAGGAGGAGAGACTGACAGTACTAGTAGGACAAGTCACTCACCATTTAGGGTACCACATCTATATATTTGTGTGTTACATTATCTGCACATTATTTAAATCAAAAACTGACTGCGGCCCTGCAGCAGCAAAGGAAACAGTGTGAAGTAAAAGAGTAACCCCCCACAAAACATTTACATTGTCTGTAAACATTAAGTTTAAAAAATGTATTCCCCTAACAAAATAAACTAATAGAAAAATCCCCCAACACCTGACCCATCCCTCTTTTTAACCCCAACCAATGTCCAAAAATAAAGAAAGAGTCCAATCATGTCTGCTCCATCCATTGTCCATAAATATTAATTACAAACAGCAACATTTTCCTCAACGCCCAATTTTCACCCACCAAAAAAGACTTAAAAAGGGGCAAGGCATCAGAGTTCTAGTGGCGGGCTCACCGGATGCTCTCGAGGACCATTATTTGTTCCTGTAGGTGCGCCATACAGAGGAGCATACGGCGCTTGAATGCTTGGCAGTTGCATTACCAGGGGGGCCGCAGTGGTGAATAAAGCCCAGCGGCCAGCTGCCAGACCATGGTAACGTACCACTGGGGGGCCTGGCTCGGGCCTGGGACATTGGAGGAGGCTATAGCTGCTGCTTCCTCCGTCAGAGTCACCTGCTGCCGATATTCTGAGAAGGTGGCCTCCAGCTTCTGGCGCCAAGCCATGGCAGCTAACTCCTGCCTGGTTGGTTGGGAAGGAGTAGCTATATCAAAAAAGAAAAAAGACAATTGTAAACAATACTCCTGTCAAAACAGTAACACAAAATTAATTATACACATAGTGGCACAGCAGCACCAGCAAGCACAGTCCTTAACATTTGTGGTATCCTCCCACTTCCTCAGCCTCTAACATTTGTGGGAGTTTCATTACTACTACTAGGCACTATGGAGTAGACAAGTCTTTCTATTCTCTCTCTCTTGTTTAGCTAAATTAACCTTGTAGGAATTCCTGCTTAGTCAGCTTGTGCCCTAGTCATGTTGCAGACTTATGTTATTTTTATTTACTTCTGTCAGCAGGTGGGGCAGCTGTAGTCTACAACTACACAATTTTATCTTATTTTTCTAATATGGTCATACTCTATTACATCAATGGCAACTGCTCAATTTCACTTTCACCCTGACTACTACAACAAGGCAGATGATATCTGATCCAAATGATCATTAATTATATATAATGGGACAATGTGTAACAATGCAGCCGATGGGCCACCCATGGCAGACTGACAGAGTTGAAAATGATATAGTATATATGCTGTGCTTACAAACTACTGTGAGTCAAGGGAATATTCTGATACACAACCTTGAATTAAAAGCCTTGAAAAAAAAACAGTCCTGTTACTTCTCTTTCCAGAGATTTTTCCATTTATCAATCACTGCATTGCTCTGTTAGAATTATATTTTTAAAATTCTAATCTTATTCTATTTTGCTACTCTTGTGTGATGTATTTTTCTTTTACATTCTCTTCAGAGACTCTTCATCCAGTGACACTCTCCACCTATGCTATGATGATTGAATAATATCATCCAGGCATTCACCCACTCAAAATAAAAACACATGTCTATCATTCTTCTTAATCTCTCAAAAAAACCATAGTTTTATCCACAAAATATTTTTTTTAAGCCACCACATATGCGTCCTTCATTGCTTGCCTAGTTGCCTCTGGGTTCGACCCTTGAAAACCCTTGGAGGATTCTTTCTATCACCCATACAGTTTCACCCACCCAGGCAGGCATCTTTTCTTTCACCGTCTACTCATCCTTCAACCACCCATGCATCTGTTTCCTATCAGCCAGCTATGCATCCCACACATCCTTCGCTGTCAGTCATACAGTCATATATTACATGTTGCCCGTCCTTCCCCCTTCCATCCTTTTTTCCCTTTCATCAAGGTCGTCTGACTATTTGTCTTCTTCATAAAACTTTCCCAGCTGAGTTGAAGTCAGATAGAAGAGGCCATTAGTTACTCAACTCTTGCTACTAACGCTATTGCTAATGCTAAGTAAAGGGTGTCCTCTTCCTCAACTGTTGTTCAAAACAACTTAGTCTCTCTCAGCAGGACAGTGTTGTAAACCTTTTCAGCGAGTGTATAACTGTTGTCAATAATTAATGAATATAAGTATAACTTACCACCAAACGCCACTGCTGCTGGCCCACCCACCCCTGAAGCAGCTGCCGCATCAGCTGCTCCTTCCTGGCTGGTGTCACCTGCCACGCCCACTGGTGGTCGGTTCACCTAGAAATAACATTACATATTTTTTAGAAGCCACATATGCTTCCCCATATTTATTCTTTTTTACTAGCAAGATTGAAAATAGTTAATACAATACATACATACACCACTTACATCACTAGTAAACATCGTGTACTAGAGTAGAGTAGACAGTAGTATAAAAAATAGTAAAATATCTGTTTGTGCATTTTGTTGGTGGCAATTGTCGAAAAGCCTCTTAAGATTAAGGACAACCCAAAGAACTAGACTCAGTGGCTAGAGCTATTGCTAAATCTGAGTTTTAAATCTTTTTGAAATTAGAGAATGGCCAACTGTGCAAGCTACAGACAGACTAATAGTAGTAGTAGTCAGAGGCAGTTAGAGGCAGGGATAATAAGAAATTAGAAACAGATAGATCGAAAAAGATTGGGTAAAAAATAGAATTAGGAAATGGAAATAATAGTTTGGAAAAAATAAGGTGCAGTAAAAGTTGGGGAAATATAAATATTAATATAACAACAGGAGGACTTAATCGGGCCAGCAGCAGAGCCCTCGGTAGAGGAGCGATCCTGGTCCTGAGAGGCATCTTTACCTCTGAGTCCTGCCTCAGACTACCCCGCCGTCTTCTTCCCCCTGGATGCTGATCATGTTAGATAGGATATAATAAAGAGACAAAAATTGATTGGTGTGAAACAAATAAAATATTTTTTTAAAAAGTTATAATATCTTTTTTGGACAGGAACCAACTATTGCAGTAAAATTGACCTACCTAATCTGATTGACTTGTAGTAGTATCGTGGACCATCTGGTTATTTTTTATTAATCCAGTGCTCCATTCCAATTCCAGAATACAGTACCACCTAGCCCACCTATTCCAAAGACTTTGAAATGAATTGCCAAAAATTATATTAGATTTTTCTAAGTTCTGATCTAATTTAAAATCATCAATGAATCAACCCGTTTTGACCAGCCAATTGTTCACTACGACTGCATTTCCATTTATTTTAGTCCTCAAAAATGCACAGATGGACGCATGCATATTTTATACACCAAATTGTTGGTTGGTTGGTTGTGCCGATGAGTTGCTATATTGCTCACTCACTAACAAACTACAAAAGGTTCTACTAAGGACTGGAGTCAGTAGCATGTGACGTGACGGAGGATGCATCACCCTGGACCGCTAAAAATGTACCTACTAATCCACCACTATCTTAGTGACAGGACAAAGGAAAGAATCGGAGTCTCACTAGCATCGCTAAACTTTCTTACATAGCCAGCAAAGTTGCAAACAAGTAAGATTAGTAGCACTGAGCACCTGTCTAGTGTCTAGAAGAATAACAATTACATACGATTTTACTACGTAACTTAGCTGCATGTAAGCAGCAGCATTCTTGCTATTTGGGAAAGTAATAATTTTCGCAATAACAATAACACAGAACAGAACACACAATACTGCTATAATTAGCTATGCATTAAGCCCCAAGACCTCAACAAGTAGCAGGTCCAGCAGGTCCTGCCCCCGGTCCAAAATGTCTGGCCACCTGTGAGTCAGCTGGTTATGGGTGCGCCTGACCCCAGAGTAGCGAAACACTGCTCGGCACACCCTCGCCCACCAGCGGTGACGCTACTGGGTAGCGTAGCCAGAGAAGGGCCTGCCGCCTAATGCCAAGGTTACAAGGAGGTGGTGCAGTACAAAAAAACAATGGCGGACACCTCCTCCTCAGCAAAAAGGGTGCAGGCTTCACCCCTTCCGGACACCATCTTCTGCAAGGAATGCGGCTCTTGGTTGCAGGCATCATCCCGTTCCCCTTAGAGGTGGTAGCCTTAGCCATGGTCTGGGTGGGCGTGGGGCAGAAAAGAAAATGTAGGAGTAAAAAATAAAGTCAGGAGAAGAAGTAGGAAAGTAAAAAAGCAAGTAATATAAAACAGTAGAAAAAAGTAAAAAAAACGCAGTAAAAGTAGAAATAATATGCAAAATATACACATAGGAAGAGAAAGGGATAGATAATAAATAATAAAAGATCAGAAAAACAGTGTAAAAAACAAAGGATTGAAAAGATTAGAGAGGGATGAAAAACAGGCCCCAGAACCATGCAAAGACTAGGAAAAACAAGATGGCTCTGCCCATCAGCAACCACATGGTAAAGTTCGCACAAAATTTCCCCCCGAACATGCAATCCGCATTGCCGAATGTCCAAAAAATCTCGCAAGCATACACGAGCATGCGGATCAAGCAACTCAGCATGCTAGCGTAACTCTGCATAGCATTGCAGAGTTTTTCCCGCTTCGCATAGCCTTGTGTATCGCGACAACGCACACTCCGCCCAAGTTACTTTTGGCAAAGGGAAGAAATGTCTCACATTATTCAGTGCCCAGGACACCAGAGACTCCAAACTCATGTACTAAAAAAATAGGGATTTACTGGCATAATTCATAGGGCCAGTAATACATTTCAGCTGTTCATTATAAGTCATAGAATGAGCTAAAATATCTAGGAGTTTTGAGCAACCAGTACCTACTAACATAATACACATCATTACTATAGTATGACAATATGAACTCCATATTTTCTCACTGGCTTATGGTGTGTTGGGACCGCAATTGTCACTTGAGTGGTCATAGGGCCTGTGTCCTTACATTGAGTACACAAATGCATGCAAAAGTGAGAGTGTGGCACATGAATGATAGTAGGATTGGACTCTCTGTTTGGTCAGAGTCTGAGCACTGGACCAGTGCAATCTATTTTAGATGGCTCCTGGTTTAGCATGGCGGAATATGGACAACTTCCACAGACAGTGGATGTGCATTGGCTGCCTTCCTGTGACAGTAGAAATGGAGACCGGGGCACATTAAGATGGATAAAGGACTATGTTATGTTGTTCAAAGTGAGGAATACTGAAGGCTGATTATAGCCAGATGCAAAGAAGACAATGGCACTCTGTGAATAAAAAAAAATAGAATACAAAAGGTCCTATAGGTCACTGAGGAGATTAAAAATCATGGTTGTGGGAACAACTGAATCACTACCATTGACGTTTTGTGCTACTCAGTGTTAATTATGTATAATTACAAATGGGGTAACATATAGTCAGGCTCTTTTTTCCTTTTATTATGACCCATCTCTATTTTATAATAGGCTCAGTCTGCAGGGAGCACTGCCATTGTCGTGCACATCTTGATGTAGAGTATTACCATAGCTGTTGTATATATCAAGTAGTGAAATTTCGCTATTATAGCCCATCTATCTAATAATTAAAACATGAGGGAGAGACAATATATGTTGTTGTCACCTTAGGTTCACAAATGCTCTCTGGGTAAAGTTGTAGACTTGCTTTTGTATGGGTATTTTGGAGTTTGGTGCAAATTAATGTTTTTCTTTTAATTCAGAGACAATTCCAGCAGTAAAGATTCAAGTCTGTAGGCCTTGCAGATTATCGAGAGTACTCACTTGACAAAGGTGTTTGCAAATGTGACAATGTATGTGTGTAGAAATGTGATAGAGAATGTTATTACAAATGTTTCTCTCTCAATATGGACAATATTTTCCCCAAAGAGAAAGTTTCCTTTTGTCCCCTTTCAATTTGAGGATTGAAGTCCCCTTCATACCGTTAAACAAAATGAATCATGCCCTTGACTGGGGTGAATTTACACGTTTTCATGGTGGGGAACTTCTTCGAAATTATAAGTGAAAACCAATATACTTTCAAATGTAGGCTTGTCAAATAGGTTTTGCTGGCGAACCAACTCCATTTAGAAAAGCATAAATGCACCATTATTCATTTTATTAGTCAGGTATGGGATTGTCCCTACCAATGATTGTTTTTGTGCAGCTAATTTGTGTTTGGGGCATGATACTTATGAGAATGAATCAATGGTGATATAGCGACATGTACCTGAGTTCTGCTGTATTTAGCAATTGTTTTACTTTCATTTGATATTTTGGAGACTTTATTCTAGTATTAAGCTTTCAATCTACATATGTCTCCCTTCTCCCACTCATTCCACAATATCTCCTTCTGCCCTATTACTATTACATTTAATCAATTAGTAAGCTTCCAAGTGGAGGTAGGGAACTACTTATCCAGTAAATGAGCTCTCTTGTAAGCTTATTGATTTAGTGAAAATAAATCACATCTAGTGTATTTGTCATCTCTAATAGTCTTCTCAGATATTTTCAATTTAGTACTTACGTTTTTTTTTAAAATCAATGTATGGTAAGGACACAATTTAGTAAGACAGATTGTATCGTTTCCAATGAGCAGTCTCTGACCCCCTTAGATGGAGATCACCTGAGCTATTGATCTTTTGAATGTAGTTTGAAGAACAGAATGCGCTACACCGCCAATAAAAATGTTTTACAATTTCCAAGTTCTTTAAAAGGCAAACAATAGAATCCAAAAGCTCTGAAAAGTAAATATTTGCACAGGGTGTGATGCACCAGCAAGAGAAATTATTTGGACTGGAATGTTTCCCTGAGAAGGACCAGGATTTTAGTTTTTTAGACACGGGTGTTTTACCTGTCACTGATAAAAACAATTTCCACCGAAAAGTTGTCTTCAGGCTTAATAACTTCATGGATTTTTTTACTGCTCAAACGTCCACAAAAATGTGTGGTTTGGTGGAAATTAGCCCAAGTAATAACAACATAAAAGGGGAAAACACTTATGGGAACTGAGGGAGCAGTTCCTACAAAATCGTGGTATAAATGATACAAAGTTTAATACATATACAATGCATTTTGATGATTTTTATGAATTAGCCTGCCTTTACAAATATTGGAGAAAATAATAGCAAATCATGCATTTCAGTTGGTCTTGGGAATTTCAAATAGAACAGAACTTGATAAAAAGCTTTATTGGGAATACCAAATTTGACAAAATCCAAACCAGAAAACGAGGCCTTTCTAGTCAAACTCTCACATTTTGCAGCTCTTTACTGGAAACGATAAAGTTGCCACTTTCCATAAATTCTTCAGAAAAGACAAATAATTGCTTCTATTTATAACCATTTTTTCTAAAGCAATAATTTAAAATGTGAAAGGGGCATTATCAAGTGATTTACTCTCTACCCAAGTAAAATGTGCTGAGTCGAGAGTAAGGATGTAATTGTCTCTAGTGGACACCTCCATCATGTTGACAAGCTGGAAGTAATCGCTAATGCTGCCAGTGATCACAATCCTCTAAATTTATCCTTGCTTTGTCCCGTTAAACCCAAACACTCTGTCTGGGAGCAACCTGTAAAGTATAGTAGGAACAAAGGTATTACACTTAAATGGGGCAAAATAGACGCGGTAGGTCTTGAGGCTGAGATCCTAAATAGATATAGCTCTGAGTTCGAGGCATGTTTAACACCTACAACCACACCTGAAAAGGTTATAGGGAATTTTGAATCTTTATGTGGGTATGTAGCCGAACGCCTCACAAAACCAATTGGTAAAAGCAAAATGCTTGGTCCTAGATGGTTTGACGCCGCATGTTCGGCAACACACAGATCCTTGAAAGCGGCATTAAAACAAAAACCCAGGGACACAGAAGTGGTTAGAGCATCTAGACTGGCATACAAAGAAGCCATAAGAACAAGGAAGCTGGACCTAAAAAACCAAGCTTGGGAAGATTTAGAGAAGGCCTCGGAATTGAAGGACAGCAGGCTCTTTTGGGAAGTTATTAATCGCCCCCTTTTTACAAGTAATGGCAAGGATAACATTGTGATGCAGATTGCATGTGAAACATGGGAATCACACTTTGGGAAGATTTTTAACCCACATGGTACTCTATCCAATGAACCATCACTAGGAGATGTTAGGGATTTGGTGGTCTCTCAGTCTTCCTTGTCCTTGAGCGCGTCGTTCACCTTACAGGAAGTGGAAGATGCTCTGTCGAAAGGCATACCATTAAAAGCACCCGGCCCTGATCTAGTGCCTTTGGACTTTTTTAAACATAATATTAAGGTTTGGGCCCCCCTGTTATTAAATGTTTTTAGAGCAGTCGTTATTAGCCGTATTCCGGCATCATGGAAGGAGGCAATAGTGGTGCCAATTTTTAAGAAGGGCGATAGATCAGATCCCCGATGCTATCGCCCAATTTCATTAATTGATGCATCGTGTAAGATATTGGGTAGGGTCATTTTAGCTAGATTGGAAACTTGGGCAGATTCGGTGGGCCTTATTGTGGATTCCCAATATGGGTTCAGGAAAGGTAAAGGTACTGTCGAACAGTGCCTGAACCTGGCCCTGATCATAGGTAAATACATGAAGGCAAGGAAATCCTCCATCCACCTTGCCTTCATGGACCTTTCAAGTGCATTTGACACTGTGTGTCGGAGCAAGTTGTGGCAAATGATGGAGGTCATGGGCTTCGAGGAACCCTTGGTCACCTTGCTCCGTAGACTCCATGAATCAACTACTGTAGCCATAAGGTTTGGGCCAGGGGGAGAGAAAACTAAGTCTATCCTCTCAACTGAGGGCGTCCGACAAGGATGCATATTAGCTCCTTTTCTGTTTCTTGTGTACACCAATGGCCTGGAAAAATATCTGTATGATAATTGTTATGACTTTCCAAAGGTCAACGGCAGGAGCATTCCAATGCTTTCTTACGCCGACGATACGGTACTTATGACACTCACAGGAAACAGTATGCAGCACTGTCTTGATGCCTTCCACAAATTCATGTTGGACCTAGACCTTAAGGTTAACTTTGCCAAATCCTTCGCCATGGTCTGTGGCCCAAAGGGCACTAAGACTAGAAAGTTTGTAGTTAACAACTCTACCATTGAAAAGGTTGAAAACTTTAATTATCTGGGTAACCTTTTTAACAACAAACTAAGTTGGGCCCCGTTAATGCAGACCCGAGTTGAAAGTGCTAGTCGCTCTATAGAGAGTCTGTTCCGTTTCTGTGGCAAACTAGGACAAAAACCTGTCACACATTTAAAAACTTTGTATAAAGCTAAATGTTTGTCGGTTGCTACTTATGGGGCAGGAGTTTGGGGGATTGAAAGCCCTGACTCACTACAGATTATGGAGAATACATTTTTAAAGCGTGTATTGGCTACTCCATCAGGCTCCTCAAACAGATTTGTCCACAACGAATTAGGTCTAAGTTACGTGAGTGACACCATTCGCCTTTCCCCTTTATTGTTATGGGGCAAAATATGGCAATCAGAGGACTTACAGCTTACTAGAGATATCCTCCGGGATTGTTTAAAGTTGGCAAACATGAAACAGATCCCCTGGCTATCTTATGTAAATGAAATGTTTCATAAATTAGGCCTGGGTGACATTTTTGACAACCCCGAAAATATACAGGGAAACATCAAAGCTGTAATTAAAACAACTTATTGGAAATCACCGTTTGTGAATTCCCTGGTTAGCCCTTATGCCCCTAAGGCTACTTTGCTGCACCAGTTTTATTTATCTTTTACAAACCATGTGCATTGGCGATTCTACTTGACAAGGTTTAGGTTACACACCCTGCATTTTCTCTTTGCGTTTCCTAAACAGGGGGGTTGGTGTGAGAGACTGCCACCCTGTCCTTGTAATGACAAAGATAGCCAAAGCACGATGCACATTGTTCTTTTCTGTTCCCTATATAAGGACCCGAGAATCAGGTTTATTAAGCCGATCCTTAAGGAAAAGCAACCATGCCATTATGAAGAGGGCTATGATCATTTACTATCCCTATCTTCACCTGGTGTTTGCTGTGCAATGCTAAATTTTATACGGATGTCACTTTTGATCAGGAAACGTTACGGCTAAATCGGGCACCATGAAGTTGACCCTTGATTATCTATATTGTATATCATTGCATCGTGATTTTCTGATTCTCTATTTGTTTTGACCGGCACTTTAATGTATGCCCTGGCATGAAGAACCAATGAAATCATTTAATTTGATTGGAAGTAACAGCTATGGGGTTTTATTTGTGATTATTTTAGCTAATGAATTTTAACAGTTTAGTGTTATAATTGTAAGAATGCCTTTTTAAAAATGATTTTGAAATAATGTTTGTAAATGAAATTGTTTGACTTTTATGATTCCTTTGTTCTGAATCGAATAAAGTTTTTGACAGACAGAGTAAGGATGTAGAGAGGAAGGAAGGCAGGTTTGGAGATTTCTCTTTTTTTAACCAGTGTTATTGATTTTAAGAGCAAATTGGACAAAATGCTGGGATTTATTCTTGACAACATACAGACAGAGAGAGATCACATTTTCCCAAAAGGTCAGAGTAGCATATACAGCATTGACAGTTGTGACAGGTGATATTGGTTTATTTTCTTACATGCAACAAACAACATATGCAACAAAAGTGACTAGTAGGACACTAATAGTTTTTCCATCAAGAGCTATGTGTCCGAAAGAACAGATACCTTGACACAGGCTGGGAAGCATCCACAGCGCCACTCTGCTTGCAGACGGCATACGAGGTCATATCTCTCCAGCATCAAGGCAGGCGAGGGCAGGCTACAGTATAAGAGAGATTGTAGGCTCAGGTCCATAGTAACAATGGGAGGGTGGAGAAGAGAAGGACAGGAGGAGAAGGGGGAGAGAGAGGAAAGGAAAGTCAATGAGGGGAGACAGTATGTGGTATATGTGTTGTCTCATAATGAGCAATCAAACTACCCATCCCTTCTCTACCTTGGGCTTTTCAGTCCTCTCGGCAAGGACCAACAGGAAATGTGTGAGGACATCCCATTCCAATGCCATGGGAACCCTGCACAACCCTCGGAACTTCTCCCAATAGAGTGCCACGAATTTGGCCCTGCTCTATTTCAACATTGCGGCACACCAATAGGTCATGCCCAGAAAGCAAGCAGCCTACCAGTTCTCTTGGTTATAATCAGGACTCAGTCAATAAACCAATTAGTGGCACCTCCCTTCCTTCTGTGCCCATACAGCCCCAACATGCCCACCTCTAAAAAACATTTGTGCCATATCCGTGTAATTCTGGCCACATTGTTGAATGTATCAGAAGTTTGCATTGCAGGAAAGTCTGCATGGTTATATGGGAAACATCCATTACAACATGGTCATTACAATGCACTACCTTTACAATGCAGCTGTTACAACGCAACTGCATTTACATTGCATGCCATTACAACGGAGACATTACAACACATGTCACTTCAACGCATGCCATTACAACCCATACCATTACAACTCATGCCATTGCAATGCATTCCACTATAAAGCATGCCATTACAACGCATGATAAGGTACATATTGGGGATTTGTTTTAGTTTTAGAGTGGGTATGGGTTTTGCAGTACATGGGAATAGTATTTTTTACCCCTGAACTATCCAACACTTACCCTACTGTTGCACTCACTGGAGTGATAATAGTTATTTTTACCTCTACACTATCCAATACGTGCCCTACTGTTGCAATCACTGGAGTGAGGACAGTAATTTTTACCCCTACACTATGCAACACGTACCCTTCTGTTGCACTCACTGGAGTGGGAATAGTAATTTTTACCCCCATCCAACAATTACGCTACTGTTACCCTGAAAGTATTATGCATTGTAATGGTATGCATTGTAATGGAATGCGTTGTAATGGAATGCGTTGTAAAGGTAGTTTCTAAAAATGCCTTGTAATGGCATGCATTGTAAAATCATGCAATGTTAATGGTTGTTGCGATGTAAAAACTGTGTTGTTAAAGCATGCGTTGTAATTGTTTGCGTTGTAAAAAGATATGTTTGGATATATGAGTACTTCCATTCTTTCTACTTGGGTTTGTGCCTGATATCCTATTCCCAGTGCTGCCTAGTGGAATGCATAAACTCCTATGGGGCAAAGGCCATCGCACATGTGAACCACATAATAAGATATCTACCACCAACAATCAAGTGGACTAAATGTAATAGTGGATGAGTGTCTGGCTTCGTGTCGGCGAAATAGCAAAGATGTTGTAGTTCGCCCTATCAGAATTCAGCGTGCTAGGAAATGAACAATGGGCAGGCCACGGTCTTTGCAGAGTTGGTCAAATGTCATGAGGGCACCATTCAGCAACAGGGCACTGTGAGTGTCCACCTCTCCTTCTCCCAGAGCTCCACCTCTTCTCCCATGGAGTTCTCTGAATGGTCTAGGATATCCAAAAGAGATATCTGGCATGTAAGGTGTCAGGGGCAAGGTCAGTTGAAGGCCCTAATGAGTCTGTTGTAGGCAATGTCAGAAGCTTATTAGCATGTGATAGGAGTGGTGCAGTTCGGATTACTAAATTTCCCCCTGCTTCAACGGATGATTTCTCAGTCACACGCTCATACACACATCACACGCTGGTGGGGCCCATAACACCAACATTCATTCTCTCAATCTATCCGTGCCTACAAAGGGACATCAAATCCTAACCACAGCTGTTCGCTTTGATAGAGGAAACCACTTCTACTGAATCACCCTAACAATTCCTCCATCAAGAGGTCGGTCGAATCATTTAGTTGTTATTTAGTTTAATGATGCTTTAACTCTCAAACCAATCAGTAAACATTTCAATGAAATAATCACCCGACACAGTCATTCAAATAATGATTTTCTTTATCTAATTTATATGCAGGTTAAATCCTAATAATGCAATATCATCTTTTGTCATATTTACCTATTCTGGCTAATTGTCGTTTTCTAAGTCAGAACTGGTCCTCAGTAAATTCATCAGAGTTATAAAGTCTCCGTCCTCTCCGTCAGCATAAAGATCTCTGATCATCGATTCTCCGTCAATAGCTTCGGCACAAAGTGACGTCCAGCGAAAAGCAGACTATTCCCTGTCTAGTCTACTAATATTTATACTAAAATTTACATATTAAAGTTACATTTTCTTATTTCCCAAGCCAACAATTGGCTGAATTCAAATACATCTCAATACATTAAGAAACATTTCCAAATGTTCCCATGTGGAAGAAGTCTCACAGCGAATGTATGGGAAAGGCTAATTCATAGTCCTAAATGTATCAGTTCGTTGGTAACAGGTTGGGTTCGACAGTTCATTTTTTTCCAATAGCAACATTTGCTTCACGTTCAGGGACATTGGCACCTCGCCCAGGGTAGTCTTCATGGGCAGTTAGGTTTCAGTCGGCGGCCATCTTTTGGTAGGCCAGAATAGTCAACTTTAAGCAAAGAAACACAAAATCATAATTAATACATAGAAATGAGTAAAACAGTGTTAAACCCTTGCTAATACCCTTATGTGTATGCATCTATCTAGCCATATGCAACATTCAAAGCCGTTAATGCTGGTTTATTTAAGAACAAATCACACTAACAATACTCAAGCAACATTTATCGATGTAATAAGCATACAAACTTAGTTCACTTATTAATTTTAGCCATGCGAATGCATTCCCACGTGTTTTCTTTCGGTTAATAAGGTTGGTTTAGTACCTTCACATCAAGCTATTAATTATTATAATTAATTATTAATCATTTTAATATAAACTTATATAAATGGATTGGGTATATAAAAAGAAAACACTTTCACACAAGAAAATGTAGTTCATTCACACACAATCCTGTCTTTTCCGAGAACAGTGAACAGTCTGTCCTACTACAGAATTTTGACATACGTTGACAAAGCAGCACTTACCTCTACTTTGTCCTTCTAACAAGCTCAGAGAACACCTGCTACCTTTTCAGTGATAAGCGTTATCGGTATGCCAATTGGTTTCCTGTTACCTAAGACCAAAATTTCACAGGTAGCCCTTTGCCATCATTCACACCTTTCTCACACAGAAAATAGCACTAATGGTAACACTCGGTGATGCTACCGAATCGAACCCAGACAATGCGTCGTGCAACTTCAATTGTCACACGTTTCTCCCGTGTACCTACGGGCAACCACAATCCCGTCTTTCCCGAGAGCAGCACTTACCTATACTCTACTACGGAATTGTTATCAATTCCCGACTTCCTACCTCCCAGAAGCCGTACAGACAACATACAACTCAATACAACTTCAACATATAGTGTTAGTACATATATCAATACCAATCAATAATCGATAAGTTATATACATGCCAAAATCATTAAACCAAAACAATAAAAACCATCCTCTGCTACCAGAAATACTGGTGCAGTTCGGATTACTAAATTTCCCCCGGCTTCCACGGACAGAATGATTTCTCAGTCACACGCTCATACACACATCACACGCTGGTGGGGCCCATAACACCAACATTAATTCTCTCAATCTATCCGTGCCTACAAAGGGACATCAAATCCTAACCACAGCTGTTCGCTTTGATAGAGGAAACCACTTCTACTGAATCACCCTAACAATTCCTCCATCAAGAGGTCGGTCGAATCATTTAGTTGTTATTTAGTTTAATGATGCTTTAACTCTCAAACCGATCAATAAACATTTCAATGAAATAATCACCCGACACAGTAATTCAAATAATGATTTTCTTTATCTAATTTATATGCAGGTTAAATCCTAATAATGCAATATCATCTTTTGTCATATTTACCTATTCTGGCTAATTGTCGTTTTCTAAGTCAGAACTGGTCCTCAGTAAATTCATCAGAGTTATAAAGTCTCCGTCCTCTCCGTCAGCATAAAGATCTCTGATCATCGATTCTCCGTCAATAGCTTCGGCACAAAGTGACGTCTAGCGAAGAGCAGCCTATTCCCTCTCTAGTCTACTAATATTTATACTAAAATTTACACATTAAAGTTACATTTTCTCATTTCCCAAGCCAACGATTGGCTGAATTCAAATACATCTCAATACATTAAGAAACATTTCCAAATATTCCCATGTGGAAGAAGTCTCACAGCGAATGTATGGGAAAGGCTAATTCATAGTCCTAAATGTATCTGTTCGTTGGTAACAGGTTGGGTTCGATAGTTCATTTTTTTCCAATAGCAACATTTGCTTCACGTTCAGGGACATTGGCACCTCGCCCAGGGTAGTCTTCATGGGCATGGTCTGACAGGTCACCCAAGGGACACGGACGAAGTCAGTGCAGTCGCCTTTCTCCATTGTTCAAATGATGAAGTAATGTACTTTAGTTAGGTTTCAGTCGGCGGCCATCTTTTGGTAGGCCAGAATAGTCAACTTTAAGCAAAGAAACACAAAATCATAATTAATACATAGAAATGAGTAAAACAGTGTTAAACCCTTGCTAATACCCTTATGTGTATGCATCTATCTAGCCATATGTAACATTCAAAGCCGTTAATGCTGGTTTATTTAAGCGCAAATCACAATAACAATACTCAAGCAACATTTACCGATGTAATAAGCATACAAACTTAGTTCACCCATTAATTTTAGCCATGTGAATGCATTCCCACATGTATTCTTTCGGTTAATAAGGTTGGTTTAGTACCTTCACATCAAGCTATTAATTATTATAATTAATTATTAATCATTTTAATATAAACTTATATAAATGGATTGGGTATATAAAAAGAAAACATTTTACCCGCTCCATCAGGAGTTTACTGGATGGTAGTGTTAGCTCATGAATTCCTTGTGCAGCTCAATCCTGTGCAGGAGGGTCAAGCTTAACCATGTGTTGACCAGCCAGCGAGCATGACGGCCACCATAACGGAGTTGCCATATAGCAATATTCAAAATCTGGGGTTCCCAGGCCCCCCTTAGCCACTGGGAGCTGAAGCTTCCATAAGGCAACTCATCTGTGTCCCTTATTCCTAATAAAGGACCCCGCATGCCATGCAGGGTATGGAGCATGGAGCGTGTTATATTGGCTGAAAGGTTCTGAAAGGAGTCGAGGAAACATCGCCAGCTTAGTAAGAGAGACACGTCCCTTTAACGTAAGTGACAGCATGCCCACGAAGGTCATCTACAGCCGCAGAGAGGCAATCACACTACTTAGATTTCCATCTATTAAGTCTCTCATGTTGTGGCACATTCTGATCCGAGATATGGAAACGTGAACCGCTCCCATCGCACCTTGTGTGGTTCCACCATGATGCACTGTGGCGGGTATGCTTGGCACACAGGGAACATCCAGGTCTTGGCCCGATTCACTTCCAGGCCCCAGGCACTCCAGAACTCCTGCAGTATCAGCTCAATGTCTCCAAGCCGTTGCAGAATATCCTGTATGTAATAGAGGACATTGTCCGCTTACAGGAAGACCAAATGCCGTTCATCTCCCCGAAAGATATCCCACTCCTCCCTACCTCGTCACTGCAGTTGGGCCAACGTTTTTACTGCTAACGTAAGGAGGAGGGGCATCAGTGGACAGCCCTGGTATTTTCCCCGGCTGATTTCAAATGGTGTGAGATGAGTTGGCCTATCTTGACCCTGGCAGTCAGGGCCATATAAAATAGGCAGTTGACAATTGAGCTGAAAGCCCAAACCACAAAAGCATTGCAAACAGGTATGTGCACTCCACTATATCAAATGCACATTCAAGGTCTATTACCAAACAAGCGGCAAAGGGCCAGTGGGACAGGGTGAGCTCCAGTACTCTGTGAAGTCTTCATATTTTGAGAGTGGTCGAGCGATTGGGATTAAAGCCATTCTGATGAGTGTGTACTAGGACTGGCATATATTCCAATAGGTGGCTAGATACATTTTTACGGAGAATCTTATAATTTGTGGCTAACATCGATAGGGGCGATATGAGAGCAGATCTTTGCCAGGTTTCAGTAATGAGATTATAAGGGACTCACAGGTTTGGAATTTCCCCCTAATCCCCTCGTGGAAAAGCCTACTGCCATTTTGCAGGATAGGGTGTAGACATTTTTATAAATATGGCTGCCTTTTAGTACATATATATCAAATGGCAGGGTAGAACTAGCACAGTCCTGGGCCATATGGTTAATGTTTTGATGAAATCTAGATTGTGTGACTCCAGATTCCCTGAGGATCCAGCAACAACATTTTCGGATCATACAATACAGAATACCAATTCTTTTGAAGCTGTGCCCACAAAGTGCAAATCATAACAATAGAAAGCCCCCCCAGTGCCTTGAGACCCTCGTAGGTGAGTAGTTGCGCTTTACCCACCCTGATTGATTGATTGATTGATTGACTGATTGCAAGAGACACGCTCCTTCATGGATATGTGAACAGAGAAGTGCAATACAATGACAAATGGAAAAGAAAAAATAAACAAAGGGAACAAATGAGACAAAAGAGAAAAGAAGTTAATTACTCCATATGTAGTACTGAAGCCAACTCTATTCTAAAAGTGGTTTAACAAAAAGAATGAAAAATGCATCACAAGATACTTATCCATATTGTTACTATAAGTCAGTTCTAGTCATTTCCCAAAAACTGACTATAATTGTGTAATTTTGTTAGCAGAGAAACTTTCCAAGGTACACTAAAATATGAAATTGATAACCAAAAAGGATTCACTACTTAAATTCAAAGCCAAAACTAGAAGTAAGAAAAACAAAACAGCGTATGCCGATGACAAAAGACAATCCAGGAGAACCACAGTAAATTACACCAAATGGATGTAAAAATACCCAAAATCAAACAAACCAAAAAGAAGTGCAACAGCAGGAAATAAATGAATTCACCACGTTGGCCAGTGACCTGAAAAGTGCATCATCTTCACACAGGATCATATTGTTTACCATATTCAAATGAACAAGAAAAAGAAGAAAACGTAAACTGTGCATAATTGTAAATGCTCACTCTAGTGCATAAAATACCATGGTGCCTTTTTCATGGTAAAGAATTTGAATTATAATAATAGTAGAAGAAGAATTTGCAATATTGGTGGTAGGTGCGTCAGAGTGAGTACTTCAGTCGCCCAAGCAAAAATAACAGGAATAACACAAGTAAAAACAAAAACAAATATGAAGGGCTCCCACATCTTAAACCAAATAAACCCCAAGTTATCCTCAACAAAACTAAATTGTATTGATGTGCCATGCAAAGTTAAATAGGAAACACCACACTGCATTATCATGAACTCAAGAAAGTACAAAATAAAAAGAGATCTCACACACAGTGATTACACCACTTATTAAAACAGGCTTATTAAAACAGATCTTATAAAACATCCGCTCCAGACTCAAATATGCCTGACAAAAAGGTGCCCCTTCATTTCCACAGCACTTGTTGAAAGTTTGGAATGTGTAACAAAACAAACAGCAGTAAAGTGCTCCTATATATCCACAGAATTCGTAATTACATATAAACTGAGGACAACTCTAACTAATTATGTAAATCTCAGTATACAAGATGTGCATGCCAAATCTTCAATAATCAAAGTTTTTACTCTTCGTAAAGTAGTCATAGCTATAATTTGAAAAGAAGGATAATTAAGACACAACATATTTAACAATTACTTTGCTTTAAATTGAGTCTTTTACCTGCTATAGATGAATTTTATTTTTATTTTTATATTCAACTGTTGGACTATATTCTTACTAATGTCTTGTTTATCATGGTTTGCAAAGTGACCGTTGTTGTTATACAGTGCATACTGTCCTAGGAACATATGGAGGCATATGTACAAGCCCATATTGCCCCAGGAACATCACTTGTTGTGATTTTCCCATGGCGATAGGGGCTGCGCCTTATGTACTAGGCAGCGTTAAGCCACTTAACATGGCTTGACGCTGCCTTGTACATAAGGCACCATTTCACACTATGCTTAGCGTGAAAGGGGCTTGCAGTGAGTGTTGTGGTTGCGTTCCACCACAATACCCATTGTATTTAACGCTGTCCCCTATGAAAAAGTATGTCGTACATAGGAGGCAGCGCCAAAACCTAAGCAATTATAAATTCAACATGTACTCTCTTTGCAGTACTGAAATTATTCTAGTTACTAGTCATGTACCTAAGGAATGGGCTAGCCAGTAAAACTAGTACAGCTCCAATATTCTGTGTACTATGCATGCAGACCTCTAATCAGCTACATTGCTTTGATACAGTCTTTTAAATACTCAGTTAGTACCTATGCAGTCTAGGAATCCTTCTGTCTGTCACATGCACTTCTCCATTCGACTATCCAGCACTATCTACGTATCCTATCATTCTGCTAATACCTAAGCACTAATAAATTTAGCATGCACTCTCTTTGCAGCACTGAAATTACTCCAGTTATTAGTCATATACTTAAGGAATGGCCTAGCCACTAACACAAGTGCAGGTACAATATTTTGTACACTATGCATGCAGACCTCTAACCAGCTACATACTATTGATACGCTCTTCTAAATACCCAGTTAGTACCTATGCAGTCTAGGAATATATCTGTCTGTCCCATGCACTTCTCCATTCACCCATCCAGCACTATCTACGTATCCTATCACTCCAACAATAACTAAGCACTTATAAATTCAGCACGCACTTTCTTTGTAACACTGAAATTACTCCAGTTATTAGTCGTATACTTAAGGAATGGCGTAGTCAAAAACACAAGTGCAGGTACAACATTTTGTACACTATGCATGCACACCTCTAACCAGCTACAAACTATTGATACGCTCTTCTAAATCCCCAGTTAGTACCTATGCAGTGTAGAAATCCTCCTGTCTGTCCCATGCTTTTTTACAATCACCCATCCAGAACTTTCTACTTATCCTATTACTCCACCAATACCTAAGCACTTATAAATTCACTATACACTCTGCTTGTAATACTGTAATTATTCTACTTACTAGTCATGAACTTATGGAAAGGCCTAGCTACTAACACAAGTACATCTATAATATTTTATGCACTATCCAAGCAGACCTCTAACTAGCTACATACTATTGATGCACTCTTCTAAATACCCAGTTAGTACTCATGCAGTGTAGGAATCGTCCAGTCTGTCCCATGCACGTCTTTAATCACTTATCTACCACTATCTACTTATCCTATCACTCCACCAATACGTAAGCACTTATAAATTAAAGTGTTCACTCTCTTTGCAGCACTGTCATCATTCCAGTTACCAGTGGTATTCTTATAAAATGACCTAGCCACCAAAACAAGTACACATAAAATATTCTGTGCATAATACCTACAAATCTCTAAGCAGATACATACTTTTGGTCCACTCCATTAAATACTGAAGTAGTACCCATGCAGCGTAGGATCACTCCTGTCAGTCTCATGCAATTCTTCAATCACCCATCCAGCACTATGTTCTTATTGTATCAGTCTGCTAATACCTAAGCAATTATGGGGCAGATTTACGAGCACCCTGCGCCACCAGTACGTCACTTTTTGTAACGTAGTGATGGTGCCAGGCACTCCTTCATATTTACAAGGAGAGGAAAAGCCACCCTGCGTGGTTTTTCCTCTCCTTGTAAATATGACCCCTTCATACAAAGATCTTTGTGTTGAAGGGGCGTCCCATAGGTGTTGCTGTGGGTGTTCCCACGCAACACCCATAAGAACAAGACACATCTCCAGATTTAGGATTTCTCATAAATCTGGAGATGTGTGTGAATGATGCGCCATTCTAGAGTTGGTGTAGCAAGGCGCAACGAGGATAATTGTTTTCATTTCTCCTCATGCTTTCCTCTTTCAATGCATGCTGCATTCCACAGCATACATTGAAAGAGGAAAATGCCTTTACTGATTGTTTTTGTGCAGGAAGGTGTCCCTTCCTGCACAAAAACAATCTCCACATGACACAGACATCCTTGCACCATGGTGTAAGGGTGCCTGTGTCACCGCATGGCTGCAGTTTGTGCAGCAGTGCAGAGGGAAGCACAGATTTGCAACATATTCATGCACATGTGTCACATCCCTGTGCTTCAGAAGTGCCACAGTACAGTGCAGCTAAAGAGCTTGCAGTGGAACGCTGCAGTACTTCCTCATAAATATTCACCTATAAATTCACCATACACTACTAATGCATTCTTTCAGTCAATCATGCTGTATACATATATTCAACCAAACTTTCACACATTACCTTGCAATTATAGTTCTTTCTTTAACCAGATAAGGTAGTTCTGATAAGAACTTTTTTCTTTTGTATTTTATTTTATTTTTTTTAACAATTTTGTATTTTTTTGGGTGTTTTTTCAAAAAATTACCAAAAAAAGAACAAATAAAACAGAAAACATTTGTAATTACTTATCATTCCAAAAACAAAAAACAAAAAAATTAACAACGATGGTTGCGTTGTGTAGCACAAACTGCATCCACCGACTGCTCACCGAAGCATAATTTTCTTACACTTCACGCAGTGTTGCTTGAGAAAGGCCTAATGTCCATTGCATGTGTTCCTGAGGAAGTTCCAGATGTACTTGCCCCAGCAGGTAAGGGGTTCAAAGCAGCTCACCTCATTTCCTCCCAAGCAAGAATGAGAGGATGTGTGGTCCGGAGATGCTTGTACATAGAAGCAGTGCCACAAGAGTATTTTTTTTCACTGCCTCTTGACAGGACTTGGTCACAAATTTTGCACGTCACCTTTCTCGCATTTACTTTCTTCTCTCTAGGTGGAAAAGTGAAGAATTTCCACACAACAGATTCGGGCCTCTGTGGATGAGGTGCCTCCTGCAAGAATTCTTCTTCAGAAGATACTTCCTCCTGCTGCTGCTGCTGTCCAGATGCCATTTTGTTTGATATTTTTTGAAAAACACCAAAAAAAAACAAGCAAAAAGGGTTCTTGTAGGAAAAGAGATGTCTCTCTAAAGATGCTCCAACAAGAATGATTAAAATGGGTCCATCTATAGCTACAGTGGGAAATGTTATGAACCAATGATATCTTTGTTTTTTAGATCAGATGGGATCCGCGCACGCTGCGCTCACGAAGCACACACCCGACGCGACTTCGCGAAAATATATTTAAAAATTATATAAATACAAATATAATATTTTTGTGAATATCTTAGATAGTCTCTTGCCCTAATATGTATATTAAACACACATACATATCATTTTAGAACATAAAAAAAATTTGCAGGAGTCGTGCACCCAGCCCGCCCCAGCACGTATATGACGTCACGCGGGACCTGCCACCGCGCAAGCGTAACATACCGTAATGCGCATGTGTTGCGAATGCGTGGGAGCAGGAGTCACGGACTGGTCGCATACCAATCGCGCACATCATGTAATATTAAATGTATATGATGTAACTGAAAAACACGCAGCCGTCGCACACTGTACGTGGATCCTTCACGACGTTTCGAAAATGGCGGCTAGAATACGCGCACCCACCATGATGTGTACGCTTTGGGTGCGCGACTCCGAAAAAATTTGGAAAAAAAAAATAAAAAATAAAATATTATAAATATATTAAAATGTAACAATATTTCAGTTTAATGCTTTTTTTTACAGTTTTCAGAAAAATATATAATGTTATTTAATGAATAAAATATTTATAAATAAACAGTTAAAAAACTGTAGAAAATCAGTACAAAAAAATAGGCATAATATATGACATCATCAGCAGTGCATTGTGGGCGCGCGAGTTATAATTAGCAGAACTAACTATAACGGAGGAATTTCTATGGTTTTGTACGAGTGAAATGTTCAGCTAACTATAACACCCCTGAAACCTATGTTTTTTTCTGTGAATTTCTAAGGTTTTTTAAATGCTAATTTCTAACTATAACGTCTCTAAAACCTATGGTTTTTTCAGTGAATATATATATATATATATATATATATATATATATATATATATATATATATATATATTTTTTTTTTTATATATATTAGCTGCTGGCAGTCGCCAGTAAGTAGTTATAGTTAGGACCAAGTTTCCATAGGAAGAGCATTTTTTGTTTTGCTTATAACTTTGGCTTGTTTGATAAATCTTCATGAAATTTTCCAAACTAATTCTTTGTTCATATCAGCTCCTATGTGGGAAAATTTGGGGGTGATTCATCAAGGGGGGGCCGAAATAAAAGGGGGGTCCCAAAATGTGTTTTCTCCATGTTAATTTCCATAGGAAACTTTAGACAAGGCTACAGGTCGAACGGGTGAACGGAATTACCCCAATTTTGGCAGGGAGAAGGGTATTGGTCTAGAAAGCATGCTTTTGTTTATTTGTTGTAAATCCGTTCAGTAGTTTTTGAGAAATATCAAAAATTACAGATATTGATATTTGGGAATTCCGCCATCTGATTGGCTGAGGCGTTACGAGCACGGGCTTGCTGCTTATTGGTTGGGAGCGCTGCGAGCGGTTGCAACTTGGAAGTGTTGGCTGCCATTTTGTGATTCCGAGGAAGTGAGTAAGGGGAATAAAGGGCGAAAAAAGTAGGAAAGAGGATTGTAGGAGCACTGTAACCTGTGGCGGTGCTTAGGGTGTGCTATAGAGGGGAGCGAATTGAACTACTCATAGCTTCCGGTTTGAAAGTACGTGGTATGGAAATTAAGTGAGGTATTGCATAGAGTCTGATGGTGCTAAGGTGAGCTGGTGCGAGAGTCAGGGATGAAAGTTTGAGCCTAAACTGTGTGTCTTATGGTGTAAAGTCATGTGCCCTGGCTGCTGTGCCACACCTGTAGAGTCAGTAATATTTTACACCCAGTAGGAGGAAGTTTTGTTTGGAACACAGTAATTTGTATATGGTGCTTAGGTGGTGTTATGCAGGGAGTGCGAAGGTAAATCAATACGGTATTTGTAAAGTGCAAACTACACAGAAAACGATAATTGATTGGAAGATAAGAAGCATCGGGTACTAAAAACTAGGGTGCATATTAGTTGCGTGAAAAAGCATGTTTGTCATTGGTTAATAAAGAGCAGTCTAAACGTGGAGTTCATACGATAGGATGAAATGTGAAAACCTCAACCAGACGTGCTACTTGCATTTGAAAGGTAAATTTTTAACTTAAAACAATGGTGAACTTTTAACCCGCAGGTGGTGTTAAATGTTTGAGAATATGCTGAAAAAGAAAAGGTTACGTTTAAAAAAATCATGAACTTTTAACCTGCAGGTGTCGTAGAATGTGCCCGAAAGTGTGGTGATAAAATAGGTTGAACTTCTGACCTGTGTGTGGCGCGGAATATTACGTAGTCTTTCAGATGCAAAATTCAAAAATAACCAATGGAGATATGTTTTGGAATGTTGATGAAGGAATGAAGTATTCTGATTTGTTGTTTACATGTATTTATATGTGGAGCAACAGAGAAATTGTACCATTACTGGTTTCATTCTTGATGAAAGCGGTACATTACATGTACTGTTTGAGAAAGGAAGAATTGCATGCGTGTGTGACATTTGAAATCTGCATACCAACTACAAAGGTAAGGTAGAAATGAACAAGGTGTATTATGTGTTCTGTAGAAGTGATTAAGTATTTGAGGTGATATTTTTAAGTTTGAATGTATTTTTTATTTGAAAATAATATCCTGTTAGTAAAGTAGGGTCTTTCATATTGCTTATAAAATATGCATAAAGTTTGACTTGTTGTTATATAAGTACTTTATATATGTTTAGGAATTTTTCACAAAGAAGAAGTGCAGTTTGTCATCTTTAAAGGACTGTATGGTTTTGAAAATGAGGTACAGCGTTAATTTGGGTTTGTTAATGTATTCAGGCGAGATAAACAAAATGTCCCATGTTTGTAAGTTATACTTTTTGTGGAAGTAGTGGGAAAGGGGGGGTAGGAGATGTATGTGTTATTAAGTTAAAAGTGATAAATCCAAACCCAGAAATGTTATGTGGACAGATTGTGGTCTCATTTTTGACAGTGAGAGGTAGATTTGAATATAAGTCTAGGTAGGTTGTTGTACTGTGAGGTCGTCTACAGTGTTTGGAGATTACATGGAGAGAAGATGAAGATAGTAAAAGTGGTACGTTCCTTTTATATGTACGCATTGTTTGAATCATTTGAATATAGTTTGAGATATAATATGAACATGGTTTCTGGTTTGCATTTGGGTATAGTTAATAGTTTTAGTAGTTTGTGACTAGTGAATAATAAAAAGGTAGATATACTAAAATATGTGGTAGTAAATGTATTGATTATTGTCTGTTCCTATGAAATAGAAGTGGTTGGGGAGTGTTTCTTTAGAAGAGATATTTTATAAATGTGTGAGAGATAATAAAGAAATGAAAATGTTCAATATATTTTCTGTATGACTTTCCTGACATTAGTAAAGTACATGTCATTACAAATGATAGTAATTGTCAGGCTGTGTTCCTGTGCTGAATATACCTAGGTGTTTAAGTGGTCCAGGTTTCACCGGTGCTCAGTTTCACTATTTCTTTTGAGAAACTCATCAATTTTTTCATTCAATTTAATGTCCTTAATATACATACAGTAAAGGGACGGTATATCAAAAGTTTGGGAATTACAACTTTGTTTACTTTCCCCATCCTCTGCTATACACTCTACAGAGTGTTTAAAGGACTTTATTAACATACAGATGTATAGCTAGCAAAGGTGGTGTAGTGCCACTGGGCCCATTTATAAACCGTGCTACGGGATGGTTTATGTTTTACCCACCAATTTGCATGTTTGAATACTTTTGGATGATAAGCGTTACGGAAGACACGTTTAAAAATTAAGCCCGAGTATGGGTATAGTGGCTCTACTAGGAATGGTGGCGGTTTCTCTTTGATTTCATGCGGTTAAGCAATGGCAGGGGTGGGGGTGGGGGAGGTGGGTATGTTGATGATTAAAACACAGACTTTAGTAATGTGCAGATGTCTAGCTACTAAAGGTGATGTAGTACCACTGGGACCATATATAAAGTGCCCTATGGCATGGTATATATTTTACCCGCAAATTTGCATGTTTTTATACGTTTTGCTGATGAGTGTTTCGGGAGATATGTGTTGAAATTAAGCCTCTGTATGGCTATAGTGGCACTAACAGGAGTGCTGGGGCTCTTTGTTTTATTGCGTAAAGTTAAGCAAGGGCAGGTGTGGAGGTGGTGTAGTGGTACTGGGACTATTTATAAACCGCCTTATGGTATGGTGTATGTTTTACTTGGAAAATTGCAGGTTTCAATATCTTTTGCTGATGAGCGTTCTGGCAGACACCTGTTGAAATTAAGGCTATGTATGGCTATAGTGGCGCTAACAGAAGTGGTGGGGCTTGTTGTTTTGATTTTGTAAGGTTAAGAAAGGGAAGGGGTGGGGGTGGGAGAGGTGGTTATGTTGCTGATTGTAACACGGACATTTGTAATGTGCATATGTGTAGCTAGTAAAGGTGATGTAGTGCAACTGGATCAATTTATAAAGCGCTCTATGGCATGGTATTTGTTTTATCTGGAAATTGGCATGTTTTCATACATTTTGTTGCTGGGCGTTCCGGCAGAGATTTGTTCAAATTAAGTCCCTGTATTGCTATAGTGGCTTTACCAGGTTTGCTGGGGTTTTTCTTTGATTTCGAAAGATTAAGCAAGAATGGGGATGAGGGTGGTGTAGTGGCACTGGGCCCATTTATGAAGCGGTTTATGGTATGGTATACGTTTTTCTCAAAAATGTGCATGTTTTAATACCTTTTGATGATGAGTGTTCCAGCAGACAGCTATGCAAATCACACAACATTTCTGTGGATAACAAACCTTTGTGCTGATAGACACTCTTGCACTGTGGTAGAAGGCTGCCTGCGTTGATGGCAAATTATGAAACTTGGTGCCATTGTACATTTAAATGGAAGCTTGGACCGTTTCTTTGTTACTATGGTACAGTGAGGGCTTTAAGTGGGAAAAACTCTGGGGGGTGCTCTAAAATGGGCGTGGCAAACCTGTTAAAGGGGTGTGGGCTATCCAAGTAGGGGCGTGGTCTACATAAAGATAACTAGCATTGTGTGCTTAAGAAAATCCCCTTGAATTATCCTACGTTCGGGAAACACACTGTTTAAAGGATTGCTGTTCCTCCTACAATGTGGCTCACGTAGCATGATGTCTCCACTTCTCAGTAGTGAGCAAAATGAGCATGCGCACATCGATGTGAATGCTCTGACTGCAGTCCAAAAAAAAAGAAGCTTGACTACCTTTGCTAGGGCCGAAAATAGAGCCCGATAGAGACCCGTTTCGAGTTTTTCTGAAATAACTGCTGGTGTTTAGAGCCGTCCCACTTAAAGCCCTGCATCCATTCATCCTAAGTACTGCGCCATCCAACCATCTTTCAATTCATTCAGACATTCCTACCTACATACATACAATCATCTGTCCCTGCAATTATTCTAGGTATCTATCAACCCACTCACCTTTGGTAAGCACTGTGCCATCCATCCAGCTAAATGCCCATATATTCATACATACATCTGTCCAGAACCAATCCTACGCATCTATCAGCCCACCCGTGTATCCTAAGTACTGGTCCATGCATCCATTTATCCTTCCATTCATCCATATATCCATGCATCCATCCATCTAGCTATCAATTCATCAATCTGGCCATCCATCCAGTCGCCCGTTATTCAACTATCTGTCCTTATTTTCGTGCACTCTCCACCGCGATCCTAAATACTGCGTATTATCCTCATCAACCCAGCCTCTTAAGGGGCCGAAAAGGCTGGCCATAATCATTGAGAGGCAGATGAAGTTTCTGAACAAGAACAAGAAAGCCTTGAGTTGCTCTTTGTGGACCAGAGTTCACCCCCCTTCTCTGGTGGTGTTTTAAAGAAAGGTTGATGTAGCGAAAGAAATGTAAAGCAGACTTTCAGCTTAAGACGTTAATTTAGAAAGATAACAGGGCATATTATCAAGAACGGCATTAAAATTATTATTGCTTTAGCAGCAGGAAACTGCCGCTAAAGCGGTGATAATGGGCTTGATAATATGCCCTTGTCAATTCCCTTAGCCGGCCAGGTTGTGGTGTGAAGCTGGACTTCTATGGGAATTCACAAGGGCATATCATCAAGCTCATTATCGCCGCTTTAGCTGCAGTTATTTTTGTTAGGGGATATTACTTTTTATACTATTTACTTATACGATGTTAATGTTTTGTGGTGGGTTACTGTTTTCCGAATTCAATCTAAGTTACATGGTTTGTTACTTTGTTTCCGTGCAGCTGCCTGCCCACAGCCAGAGTTTGATTTAAAAGATCTGCCGATTTTGTAACACACAAACCGATAGATGCAGTACCCCTCACTGAGTTATTTTTAATTGTCAGAATAGTACTGTCAGTCTCTCCTCCTAGTCCATACCTCCCACCAAACTTATCTTACCTGTGATTGATGATGAAGTTTGGCACACTGATGGCTGCATGGTTGGTTTCCCAAATGAACGGAGAAGAAGCCATTATTGTGGTGGTAGTAGTAGACACTGGCAATAGCATTTGAAAAAAGAAAGAGAAAGTCACTTGACTGAGAGACTGTGGGAGGAGTAGTAGAACAAAGTAAACTACAGCATGGGTGGGCAAGCAGAAGAAGATCCTTGCCCTGCCTTAGTTGAAATTCAATTAGTGTTGCTTTCACCACATCTGCCCCAGCAAGCGTGTGATCAATTGTTGGTGTACATTTAATGTAGTCACATCACACCTCAATATAAATCACACAGCCCAGGGGAAGAGGGTTAGGGATTGATGAATGGATGGGAAGTGGGGTTTTGGGAAAGGTTTGAGAAAGAAAAACAGACAGTATGCATGGACACAACAAAAGTAAAACACAATCTTGTAAGACGACCATGATCCATTATCAAAGAAATCAAAGTATAAAGTGAGAAAAAGCAAATGCATGCATGCTGAGGAAGAGAACTTGATGGTTAATGATAATGAGTTGTACTTACTAACTATTATTAAGAAATTATTATTATGAAATTTCCCTTGCCTGTCTGCCACCCTCAGAACTCAGACCGAACCAAATTACATGCTGTCCCGGGCTTACTTTTATTTTTCAAGCTAGCAAAGGAAATGAAAAAATAGTTGTAGGGATCAATTACCAAACAAACCACAACCCACAGTTGTACTGATTGAAGAGAAAAAAGGAATTAAATACATTTAAAGACGAATGATGAACGATACAAAAGTTACTGTACTATCCTGGTCCAAATGTGGAGTTGCAGCATTCTCGTCATTCCTCTTGGTCCTCCCTTCCATGGACACTCCGCACATCAATCTTGGGTACCACTGCCTGCCTGATGCGGATTGGTAAGGTAAGTGTGAGTTGTTTCTCCCACTATAGCACAGGTTAAAGGCCGGCCTGTAAGTGTAGATGGAAAAACAAACAGGGTATTGAAAAATTACTGCATTTAAAACAATAAACTCAATTACAGTGGAGTGCAAGAAGAGAAGACAAGACTCTGGAGAGGACACTTTCAGACTGAGGCAGCTTGGATAGGATACATAGTGTCTACTCTACAGCATTAAGCTACAACAACAACGGGACAGGACTCAGGAGCCAGAACAGCCACAGAACAGGAGAACTGCGGCACAGGCCAGGCACCCTACCCCTTACTTACATTTTGACCGAGCCAGACAAATGTCATATGCACTGCAGCAACCTAGAATTTTCCAAATGAAGTTACTAAATCAATGCGCCACTGTCCCTCATACCACTACACTCTACTCCAATCCACACCACTACACAGACATCTAGCCTAGGTCTGCTGTGGTTCTTGTTCAAACTGTTTACCTTTTAAGTCAGCCCATGAAACGCAGTTATTCCATCAATTATCTCCGATCCAACTGACTGACTGTGTGCAAATATAGTATGCTCAGCAGCATCATGATGATGACCGTGTGGTACGTGTTCTCCAACACCAACTCAGTCTGTAGTGACTGATTAAGCTTAGAATATATTCCATATTACAAAATTGCTATGGATATTGTCCGGCACCTGCAGTGGTAGGAGTACAATGTGGTTATTAAACAACAAGGAAACATTAACTGTCACCTCACCTGAGTCACTTTTACTTTGTCGATAAGCTAGTATAGTTCTACTTCATGCACATTCATTCGTAGTCAACCAGCATCCAATGCAATGCATGCCATCATTCACAATAATTACCTGTCTTGCTGTTCTCTTTGGCTGTCAGATCTGATGCCTGCCTAGCCTTCTGACAGTCAGTGATGAGTTTCTTTCGGCTTGGAAACAAAACGGAATATAGCTGGAGTCATGTTTCACTTCTTATGGAGGGACTGTTAGTGGCAACATGTATTGTACTATTCTCCATCTCCATCCAATGTCTGACTTGCTTGAAATGTATTTAGGGAGAGTAAGCAAGATGGAGCAGGACCCTGAGGAGTGGAGTGGACAGTTATGCACAGACGTGCAACTCCAATAGGGAAATAAAAAGAGGAGACTGTTGATGGATTTGTTGTGATTAGATTTTGAACCAGGAAAACAGATACACAGTCACACACAAATAAAGGAAGGGAGAACAATTTGAAAGCCTAGTTGTCAGGGAAGAGGAGCTCGTCCTCAAACTCTGTTGGTTCGGACAGAAGTACAACCCACTACTTATGTCATCGAAGTCGCTCTCCTCTTCCTGCTGTGATTCACGTATTTTGTACTCCGGTGGTATAAAGTGTTGATTCATTTTGATCATGGTTAACCTCTCAACACTTTTGGGTGAGAGACTGGTCCTTTTGACAGTAACTATGGCACCAGCAGCACTGAAAACACGCTCTGAAGAGACCCTTGCAACAGGGCAAGCCACATACTTTATCGCCAGCCTGCTGAGCACTGGCCATTGGCTTCTTTTCCCATACCAATACACCAATGGGCTTTGCTCCATGAAGACCTCTGTTGTGTCATCTAGATAGGCCTGAACCATCCGCTCAATGTTCAGGGGTGCTCCGATTTGCTTGGCCTCTTTTGCCTTTGCATCAGTCATGGACGTACAAAACCCTTCCCATAGAAACCAATCACCTGCCGTTTTTTTAAATGTGCCTGATGATCCTGTTGGTGCTGTTGATGTTATTGCTGGCAGTGTTGTTGACTGCTGGGAGGCAAACGCACTGCTCTCGGCCTCTGAAGTAGAACTTGACTCTGGGTGCCCTGCAGTACTTTTTCTGCCCTGGGGGGGTGGGCCTCTAATTAAGATCCGTTCGTTTTCAAAGTCAGTGGCTTCCTGAGCTATCAAAGTTTTGTACTGGGCAACATCCACTTCTGAAAAATAAATTACTTCATTACCGCGCAGCAATAATTTGTAACGTGGATCCAAAATTGAGGCAGTAATGTAATGTGATGTGACACAATGTTATTTTGAATCCGTGTATTGTCAGATAAGCGAGCAACTAAGGTGTCTGCCAAATAATATGTCATCCCCACCTGCGTACATTTCTGACACCTCTTTCAGCTCTTCCTCTAGCATGTACAACAATGGGATAGCTTGGCCCATAGTACAGTCCTCCCTGCTCTCTTCACGTGTGAAGACCTCAAAAGGAAGTAGCATCTCTGTAAGGCATTTGACGAGGTCCCATTGGGCCATCTCAACGGTCATGCCTTTCACAGTAGGATCTCCTGACCTTTTCATGACATAAGCATTAAGTGGTATGTACTGCTCAAACAGACGCTCAAGCATGTAATACATGGATGAGTGCTTTGACTGGCATTTTATGCTCACGTTAAATGACCCTCAGCTGCTTCCGGGCTTTAAAAGAATGGTTGAAATGTGTGCATATTCTTCTGCAGGTGGTCAGTAAGCTGCTGACTTTGCTTTCATTTTTCAGAAAGTCTTGAACAACAACGTTAATGCAGTGTGCCAAACATGAGACCCTGAAATAGCCGCCATCTTTCATGGCCCTAACTACATTACTGCCATTGTCCGTGGCAACAAAACCAATGGTAAGCCCTCTTGGTCACAGCCACACAAACACCTTGCTGTTAAACTCATCCAAAATGTTTGCAGCAGTATGAGATTTCTCCATAGCATAAATCAAAAAGAACCTGAATGAACAGGTAAAAGAGCCTAACCTGAGGGTGTCGGAAAAAACAATAGGATTCCGCTGATCACCCAAAAAAAGAAGAAAGGGGCAAAACGTTGCCTTTCTTGAGTCCCCTCACTCACCAGGGTTTCCCCTTGGTGACATGCTTCATCATTGGGGTCCTCTCAGTCCTCTACGGGCTGAGGCATGCTGCGACTTGCGATATTACGTAGGAGCACTTAAAACAAGTTTATGCGTAGTGCAAGTGTAGTGAAGTGGAGTGGGATAAAGTGTTTTAAAATAATCAACTAGTGGGCCAAATATATTTTATTCTTGCTCCTAGCTAATTGGTTAAAAACGGGGTAATATGCTAAAGGCCCTAACTGTAATGGAAAGGTGTGCCTAGCATATGGTCAACTAGTTTCGAGCTTCCCCAGCTCTTCCTCAGGACCACACCGGGACCAGCCCAGTGTGAGAAACCACTCCTAGTAGACCTAAATAAGGTGAAGAAAGTGAGACGCTGCAACTAATAAGCATGCGTTAAAATGAATACATACGTAAGTATACGTCAGGAGATATCTGTTGAGTAAAGAAACACAAATATTAAGGGATCCAAGGCAGTCAATATGCAAAAAATAGAATCAAATCAATAATGGTCACACTATACACCAGTGTAGGGTACACTAAGTTTTCTAATGTGCCGCTATGTGGATGTTCAAAACAGCGTTAATTAAATCTTCCATGCAGGCGCTGTGCTACAAGGTGAGTGAAAAAGTTTAATAAATGTAAATTCTTCTCACAAAACAAACAACAAACATGCGTCTGACATAACACATGACACATACAAGACTAACAAATATGCACAACATTACATACATGTTTAGAAGCAAGCAATAAGCCTCATGGTCAACGGAGGGGGTGTGGAGATCTCGTACACCTGGAGAAAAATATATACGAGTTTGTTAAGGGGCTTGGTTGTCTCTAAAAAATGGGCTCCGTACCTTGTGGTGAGCCTATCGATTGGGAGGAGAACGGAGTTAAAGTGAGACTCGAGAGGCAAGGTCTCCGTGATATCGGAGAGCGTGCTCGGCTTCCCTCGGGGCTGATAACTTACTTGTACGTGGAAAACCGCACTCTGGAAACACCTACTAGAGCCCAGCCTCTCGGACCGCATACTACTTGGTCACGGGCGGGCTGTCTAATTTCAATGGCATTTCCGCATAGAAAAAGAGAACGGACTTTGCAGTGCAGGTCCTTACTATGGTGGCCATGTTGGAACGGGAGAGGATCAGAGTGTGTGCCCAAATCCTCAAGGCTCTCTGAGCGAGATCGCCGATGATAAAGAAAGTATTTAGGGAATTTCGTGACATAATGGTGAAGCGATTGTAAGGTCTACCATTAATTATGGGCTCACATAGTAATATTATCAATGAGGTCATGGTGGAATCAGGATTGGAATTTTACAGCAATAAACGTCTTTTGGATATTTGATCCCAAGTGATAACTCAAGTGTTTTGGCTGGTGAAAAAGGAAATGGGTATGCCCCTCGCTTATCATTCACCAAAGTTGAAAGAAGGAATGGTTTTTTAAAGGTTTTTGGAATGCCTTTGCCACGAGTGTAAAAGGATCATTATCAATAAAGTTGCATGGTTCAAGATCTAGAAAAAATACATATATTTTGGAAAAATATATTATGAGGGTGGTAAAGTTTTCTCTTTATAGCCCTAGTTTTAAATGAATTGTCCCCACGGTATGTCGTCATTAAGACCATTGATGTGAGACCGCAACTTGAAAACCCAACGTTGCTCTTTCCCATGTAGTATCCTTTCAATATTGGGGTGGTTGTCCACATGTTCAATAATGACCCAACTGAAGTCATTAGGTGTGTGATGGTGTTCAAGAAAATGTGTGGTCATTTTTGTATTGTTTCTTTTGCACCTGAAATTGCTTTGGTGTTCTATCATTCTGGTATTCACCTTTCTAGTGGTCATGCCCACATAGTGGAGATTGCATACACAAGTGATAAGATATATCACGCCTGTCGTGTTGCAATTTGTGAATGATCTGAGATTCCATGTTGTACCATTGTTGCAAGCAACGGTTTTGGTCGTAGTGGTTAGATGGCACACGCTGCAGTTGCCACATGGGTGGTGACCTTCCGGTAGTGGGTGGAGTAGACGTATAGGGCCAGCGGTTCTCGCTGGGTTGGGTCTAGGGTGCACCAAGTAGTTCCTCAAGTTGTTTGCTTTTTTGTGACTGAACATGGGTTTTTGTAAGTCCAGTCCTCCACTGTTTAGAATGCGCCAGTGTTTTTTTATTATTTTTGCTACTTGGTCCGAAGCGATGTTGAATGTTGTAATACAGATATGTCTTTTGTGGTTCTTTTCTGTATCCTTGGGTTTATGTTCAAGGAGGGCCTCCCTGTTGTTGTTGGAAGCTCTTTTTTGTGCCTTCGACACTAGATGTTGTGGGTATTGTCGTTGGACTAGTTTCTGTGAGAGGTCTTTGGCCTGGATCTTGTAATCCTGCCGGGTGGTGCAATTGCGTCTCAGGCGCAAGAATTGTCCAACTGGGAGATTATTTTTTAGACTTCGTGGATGGAAACTGTCATATGTTAGAAGGCAGTTTCTTGCCGTAGGTTTGAAATGTGTGGAGGTGATCAGACCACCTTCCTGTGCTGTTATATTAAGGTCAAGGAAGACCAACTTGCACCTACTCATAGTGTAGGTAAATTTCTCCATAGCAAACATGGCTACAGTTGCATGTTTGCGAGTGTCTTTAAAAATCTCAGCGGTGTCAACAACACCCTCAGATATCTTATCTTTAACACTAGGCCTGGGCGTAGTTCGCGAAGTAGCACTTCACGAAGCTACGCAAAGTGAAGTTCGCACTACGCGAGCTACGTGTAGCACTTCGCGAACTGCGCAGTACCTTGTTCGCAATGTACCAGATGTCGTTTTCAATGATTGCACAGTGCGGACAAGCAACCGGCACTGTGCAATCATTGAAAATGGCATCTTGCACAGTGCGAGCTGTAGTTTTCTGCTGCTCGAGTAGATTTTTACCCGAGCGGCAGCTTTCTCAACGCGAACTGGTAGTTTCTCATCGCGAGCGGTCGCGGGCATACGCGACCCCTCGCAATGAGAAACCTGACCTCCTCGCGTTGGGAATCTCGCCGGGAGGTTTATTTTCCATGCTCGTGATCGCCAACTTGATGTTGCTGATCGCGAACAAGGAAAAAGTCTTGCCGGGATATCATTTTGCTTGCTCGCGGTCGCCAACTTGACGTTGAGGACCGTGAGCAAAAAAAAAATGACCGCAGCACTACGCAACACTACGCTACGCGTGTTCGCACTGTGCTACGTGCAGTTCGCGTAGTGCGAAGTAGCGCAAACTTCGCAGACTACGCGAGCGTAGCGTAGTGCTTCGCCCAAGCTTAATGATGACACACCTCCTCTGTCTTTTGTGCACCTAAAAGCAAAAAAGCCAGAAGAACATCAGTCAAAAGATCAATAATATAATATATAACTTCATAGTGTCTGGTGGGTGGTCACAATTATTACATTTTATGAAGTCAGTGAACAACAACGGTATAGCCATTTAAGAGACTGACAAGGCCAGGGCTCCTGGTGTACTTGTACTGTGTACACTCAGGAAGAAGAATAGCAAAGAACAAAAACATAAATGTAGTGTAGCCTGTTTGCCCTAAATAAAAATGTGTGCATCTTATGGGATGGATGCAGCATCAGGGATCAACAACAACGAACATATACACATAAAAACTAAAGGCATTTATTTACAACACCCAAAAAGTGAAATGTAACCCCCGAAAAAAAGTAAAGCCCACATTTTACAATTCAATCCAAAGCCATACATGATGTTGAAATTTAACGCACAACACAAAAACAGTTGTTTAAATTCCATGCACCTGTGATGATTGATGAGTAGTACCCCTGGGCCTACTGTACGACTAGGCCACAAGCTTGGAGGCCTATGGAAAAAGCACAGTGGCTGGTACCACAAAATGGCCGCCACCACATGCCCAGGCCACTCACAAAAACAAAAAAAGGTCAGGAATACAAGACAGACAATGCAGGCCTATCGCAAAAGCACAATGCCTGCCTCCACAAAAAGGCCGCCACACATGCTCAGGCCACCCACCACAATAATAACAAAAAAGTGATTTCAAAGGACAGGAACAGAAGTTGTAGTCTTTGTGGGACTTACTTCCTCTCCTAAAAATATTTTTTTTAAAATAAAAGCTTCTCTGTGCTCCAAAACTACAGCAGAATGACAACCTGAGGAGTTTTTTAAGCAAAATGCACAAAATCAGCGTTTTCGAGAAGGATTTATTTTGCTCGCGAGAAAAAAATAATTCAACAGACAACACAAAATGTAAATTTCCTCTCATAAAAATATTTTAAAAGAAATAAAAGTGACTCGTGCTCCAAAACTACAGCTGATTGACAACCTGAGGAGTTTTTTTAGCAAACTGCACAAAATCAGCGTTTTCGAGAAGGATTTATGTTGCTCGCGAGATATTGTTTGCCAGATTGCAAATGCTGCGTGTTCGGGATCGCGAACTGTAAAAAAAGGCTTTATCGCGTGCGCGAACACGTACATTGAGAGCGCGAAAATGACGAAAACTGTAAGTCCGCGTTGTCGCGCTGTGTAGAGTTATCGAAAGTTCGCGAGCTGAATCCCTAGGGTTACCTACTGGCGAAAAAGCCCTTTTTATTTAACACACACCCAAAAACTGCTATTCCACCCCAACAAACACCTTTTGCAATAAAATCCAAAGCCATCCATGGTGTAAAACTATAAATTTAAATAACGCACCAAAGAGTTGAGGCTGACTACCTCTGGGACTACTGGCAGACTAGACCCCAAGCTTGGAACAGTCAATGTAAGCCTATGGCAAAAGCACAATGCCTGCCTTCACAAAATGGCCACCACACACATGGCCAGGAGGACAAAACGACAACAAGCATGAGCCAAGGGGAACAAAGAAAAAAAATGCAGGCCTTATGGAAAAAGATGAGAAAAAGGGAGGTTCTGGAAAAACCAGAGCCTGTGTGAATCACAGCTAAGACCAAAGGTCTCAATTTTCGTAAAAACAAAGTATTTGTCAAATGTTAATTTACATAGAACAAAAACATAGCATGATTTTGTATACGAAATACAGTACCACCATGATTGTTTAGAAACAAAATTATATTATTTGTGCTTTATAATTCAAGCTATTTAGTATGCATTTAAGGTTTCACATCACCTATAACAATGCATAGCCATTCAAACCAACGAGAACATACAATGTTATGTTAAAAATCCCAATGCATTTCGGGTAATGCCTACCCTTCGCCAGGGGTTAAATGCGTACAATATTAACAATAAACAGTTTAGAAAATTTCTTGTGTTCAATTCTTCTTGACCTCCATACGGAACTACAACAAAAGGCACATGTGTGCTATTAGACATGTTGTGATGACATTAGAATGTTATAGAATTTGCACTCGAAATAAAAGACAATAGGGGAAGACAGGACCTGTAAAATGATTCCCATATGGTTGTGTGGTTCAACCCAAAAGTGAAAACGTTGAGGTATGTTGCAAGCTTACCGAGAATAAGTGTTGATGAAAAGTCTCTGGGCAGTGGTTGACTAGCCGTCTGAAAAAGGTTATAATTTATTAAAAAGCCAGGTTGCGTGTGAACTAATGTGTTACTGTAAGTCAAACTAAATTCGTTTCGTGTTTTGTAAACTCACCCTCCTCGAATATTAGATGTCGAGAGCGGCGGGCGCTGCTCCGGTAGTACGCGAAATGCCGTGCCTGTAATGGAAGCAGCCAGAGAGGTTACTCTCGGTTGCTATACTGAAGGAAAGTTCAACGGTTTCAGTGTTACTGCTCCGCCATTAACGGAACGAATCTTACCTTCTATTCTACTCCGTGTGTGTTGAAAAGGGCTTCCAAGACTACTCCCGCTGAGATTTGGCGCATGCGTGTGTACTGAAACTGAAGGGTTTAAAAAGTGAAGAGGGTCTAGGGCAGTTGTGATGGAAAGAGGACTGCGGAGTGAGTAAAAGCGACGTGATCGAAATGAGATTGAGAGAATCTAACAGGATGTGACTGGTAAAACCACTGTTTATAAATTCCAAAAAAATTCCAAAATAATACCAAAAAAATAATGCTCTTAATAAAAACTTCTTGTCTGCCAATTCACAAGAAATATAAGAGTCTATGTAAACAGAAAGGTGAAAGTGGATGTGAACCTCCACGAGAGACAGAAAACTTAATTGCGAGTGCAAATCCTTTACAGATGAACATTATGCCAAAACCTAAATAAAGCATAATAATTCGTAATGGTCATTGAGACCACCTGGAATCACTGTTCCTAAGAATTTTATCCAATGTGTTTCTCTACGTGCAAGAACATTATTCATGTCTGAATCAGTATGTACATGAAGACGTTCTAAAATTGTGAAGCGTAGTTGTGGAATGGTGTGAGATGTGTGCACCCAATGTGTTACCAGGGAGGATGTCAAATTGCTGTTACGGATCCTACTCTTGTGTTCAATGATCCTGGTTTTGATTTTTCTGCTTGTTTTCCCTACATATACAAGGCCACACGGGCACTTGATGGCATAGATGACCCATTCTGAGTTGCAGTCTGAGGTATGTTGAAGTTTAATGCCTTTGCCTGTGTGAGGGTGTGTGAACACGTTTCCTGTGATTACATTACTGCATTGTCCGCAGTTGTAACATTTTCTCATGCCAATGTTCTTGGATATTGCAGGACGAGTGTGACTTTTGAGAAGATCCCTTAAATTCTTTGGTCTAGTATGTGCAAAAAGAGGGGGATCCTTAAACAAATCTTGAAAATCAGGCTCTTGATCAATTATATCCCAACGTTTGCGAATGACTGCCTTGATCTGTGTAGCTTGAGTGGAATGTTTTAGTACAAAAACTTCTCGTTTAGAAGAGGTTTTTGGAGTGCTCTGAAGTAGATCTTCTCGTCTTTTTTGGGCAACCTGATTCTTTGCTTCCTTAAGGATGTTTTCTGGATACCCTCTCATTTTGTATCTCTCAAGTTGCTGTGCGATGTCAATATCACACTGATGTTGGTCCGAAGTGATTCTTTTGATTCTGATGAGCTGAGATACAGGTAAGTGCTTTTTCAGGGAATATGGATGGGCACTCGAAAAGTGAAGTGCGTTGTTTACATCTGTTGGTTTTCTATACACCATTGTTGATAGACCACGTGTAGATTTTTGTATCTCTATATCGAGAAACTGAATTTTCTCCAATTGGATGTCATAGGTAAACTTGATCCTCGGGTTGCATTGGTTTAATTCCTCAATGCATTGTTCCAAAGCTGTCTTGGATCCTTTCCATATGATAAGAATATCATCGATATATCTTAAGAAAAGAAGCAGGTTAGATTGCCATACTGGGTTTTGCAGGATATGTTGATATTCTAAGTAGGCCATAAAGGTATTGGCATAGGCCGGCGCTCCTGGAAAACCCATGGATGTTCCAGTAATTTGTAGGTAATATTTGTCCATCCATGAAAAGTAACTGTGGTACAGTGAGAAGTGTAAAAGCTCCAATAAAAAAATGCTTTTGTCTTTAGACTGTGATGAGTGAAGAAGTCTCCATTCTACTGCCTCGAGTCCTTCATTGTGAGCAATAGAGGTGTAGAGAGCCACTACGTCGATTGTGCAAAGTAAGAAATCTGTGTCAAGATGAGGTATAATGGCATCCAATTTCAAAAGACAGTCAGTAGTATCCCTGACGTATGTTTGCCAAGATTGAACCAACGGTTGCAAATGATAATCCAGATAGCGTCCTATAGGCTCATGCAGTGATCCGCAGTCCGCCACAATTGGTCTGAAGGGTGGGTTCTGTCTGTTTTTGTGTATTTTTGGAAGCATGTATATATGAGGGACTTTTGGTGTAGAATGACATAGGAATTTCTTGGTGTTATCATCAATGTTGCCATCATCTAGACCTTTCTGTAAAATGGTGTTGAGTATTTTTAGAAATTCTTTGGTAGGGTCTTGATCCATAGGAATATATGTGAGAGCATCTCTCACATGTTCGTTAACGCTTTTGATGTAAAAATCTGTATCTAGGATTACCAAGGCTCCCCCTTTATCCGCTGGTTGAAATGTGATAGAGATGTCTTGGCGTAGGGCATTTAAAATGCGTGATTCATTGATTGAAAGGTTGGAGTAGTTTGGTTTCTTATACGAAATGGATTCAAGGTCTTTTCTGACCAACATCTCAAAGGTGTCAAGAGTTTTATGCGACACGGGAGACATGTATCTGCTTTTAGGTCGAAATCGTTGTTCTGTTTGGGGTTCCTCTTCTGTTCTGGGGTTAATGGAAAAGAACCACTTCAGTCTTAATTTCCGCATGAACTTGAAGAGTGAGATTTCCGTTTCCAAACTGTGAGATGTATAGGTGGGTACGAAAGATATCCCTTTGTTGAGAACCTTCATTTGTTGAAGACCAAGTTGTTTATGAGAAATATTCACTACTAAGGAATTATCTTCTTGGTTGTTCTCTGAGGTCTGCCTGTCTCGGCGGTTTTTTTTGATGTTTTTTCCCCTCCGGGTATGTTTTCGCTTGGTGTGGTGGATTTGTCTGGAGGTGATTTGGAAGAATGGCCCTCGGCTAAAAAAGAAGGTGTGCCAGTTGAAGTGGTAGTAGTTTCTTCAGTTTGTTCATTGGCGCGAGGTCTTGATGTTGCCGCCGGTCTGTGCAATAATAGATCTTGATCAGTTGCCACGCTTTCTTCAGAAGAAGAAGCGCCTGTTTTTTTAAAGGGACGTTTTTGAGCGTAAACCTCGGCCCATGAATAGACCTCATCAAGTTTGTAATCTATTGTGTCCCTTTTAAATTTTCTGATTTTTCGTTCGTGTACTTCTTTTGCATGTACATCAAGTCTATTGTTTATATCTTCAAGCACTTTATGCCAATCTTCTTGTTCAATTTGATTAGATATTTCATCCTTAAGTTTATTAATGTCTTGATCTAATTCTTGTAATATAGTAGAAATTTCCTCTATTATAAGAAGTATTAAGTCCAAAGAACACTTATTTAAGATGCATACCACCGAGACATAAATGACTTATTGTATTTGAAGAGCATGGGTCTGAGAGCTATCCTAAGACCCCTGGGAATCCTCTTCACTTTGTGGTACTCGATAAGCGTAGTAGCGTGGAGACGTTGATTAATTTCTTTCCTCATAACATATTCCAGTTGTCTTAATTGTTGTGCTGTGGTTCCAGAGGGAGAAGAAAACGTGCGTGTGTCCTTAACAAGAGAGTAAATGGATGTGGCTTCATCCAATGAATATGCTTTCGTTTCAGCTTGATTGGTTGTGAGGTCTGCTATGTCTTTCCAAGACATGATTCAAAGAAGGGTGCAGACCACAGTTGACTCAAGACAGTGATTCTACAGTGGTTAAGTGAGTCTGCACACCTTGATGTGTTTCAAACGTGTGAATATTCTATGGCAATCTTATAGTGTTTTAAGCGTGCTTTCACATGTAGGGGTGTGAGTCTACATCCCAGAGTATAATATGAGAAAAAGGGAGGTTCTGGAAAAACTGAAGAAACTACTACCACTTCAACTGGCACACCTTCTTTTTTAGCCGAGGGCCATTCTTCCAAATCACCTCCAGACAAATCCACCACATACCCGGAGGGGAAAAAACATCAAAAAAAACCGCCGAGACAGGCAGACCTCAGAGAACAACCAAGAAGATAATTCCTTAGTAGTGAATATTTCTCATAAACAACTTGGTCTTCAACAAATGAAGGTTCTCAACAAAGGGATATCTTTCGTACCCACCTATACATCTCACAGTTTGGAAACGGAAATCTCACTCTTCAAGTTCATGCGGAAATTAAGACTGAAGTGGTTCTTTTCCATTAACCCCAGAACAGAAGAGGAACCCCAAACAGAACAACGATTTCGACCTAAAAGCAGATACATGTCTCCCGTGTCGCATAAAACTCTTGACACCTTTGAGATGTTGGTCAGAAAAGACCTTGAATCCATTTCGTATAAGAAACCAAACTACTCCAACCTTTCAATCAATGAATCACGCATTTTAAATGCCCTACGCCAAGACATCTCTATCACATTTCAACCAGCGGATAAAGGGGGAGCCTTGGTAATCCTAGATACAGATTTTTACATCAAAAGCGTTAACGAACATGTGAGAGATGCTCTCACATATATTCCTATGGATCAAGACCCTACCAAAGAATTTCTAAAAATACTCAACACCATTTTACAGAAAGGTCTAGATGATGGCAACATTGATGATAACACCAAGAAATTCCTATGTCATTCTACACCAAAAGTCCCACATATATACATGCTTCCAAAAATACACAAAAACAGACAGAACCCACCCTTCAGACCAATTGTGGCGGGCTGCGGATCACTGCATGAGCCTATAGGACGCTATCTGGATTATCATTTGCAACCGTTGGTTCAATCTTGGCAAACATACGTCAGGGATACTACTGACTGTCTTTTGAAATTGGATGCCATTATACCTCATTTTGACACAGATTTCTTACTTTGCACAATCGACGTAGTGGCTCTCTACACCTCTATTGCTCACAATGAAGGACTCGAGGCAGTAGAATGGAGACTTCTTCACTCATCACAGTCTAAAGACAAAAGCATTTTTTTATTGGAGCTTTTACACTTCTCACTGTACCACAGTTACTTTTCATGGATGGACAAATATTACCTACAAATTACTGGAACATCCATGGGTTTTCCAGGAGCGCCGGCCTATGCCAATACCTTTATGGCCTACTTCGAATATCAACATATCCTGCAAAAGCCAGTATGGCAATCTAACCTGCTTCTTTTCTTAAGATATATCGATGATATTCTTATCATATGGAAAGGATCCAAGACAGCTTTGGAACAATGCATTGAGGAATTAAACCAATGCAACCCGAGGATCAAGTTTACCTATGACATCCAATTGGAGAAAATTCAGTTTCTCGATATAGAGATACAAAAATCTACACGTGGTCTATCAACAATGGTGTATAGAAAACCAACAGATGTAAACAACGCACTTCACTTTTCGAGTGCCCATCCATATTCCCTGAAGAAGCACTTACCTGTATCTCAGCTCATCAGAATCAAAAGAATCACTTCGGACCAACATCAGTGTGATATTGACATCGCACAGCAACTTGAGAGATACAAAATGAGAGGGTATCCAGAAAACATCCTTAAGGAAGCAAAGAATCAGGTTGCCCAAAAAAGACGAGAAGATCTACTTCAGAGCACTCCAAAAACCTCTTCTAATCGAGAAGTTTTTGTACTAAAACATTCCACTCAAGCTACACAGATCAAGGCAGTCATTCGCAAACGTTGGGATATAATTGATCAAGAGCCTGATTTTCAAGATTTGTTTAAGGATCCCCCTCTTTTTGCACATACTAGACCAAAGAATTTAAGGGATCTTCTCAAAAGTCACACTCGTCCTGCAATATCCAAGAACATTGGCATGAGAAAATGTTACAACTGCGGACAATGCAGTAATGTAATCACAGGAAACGTGTTCACACACCCTCACACAGGCAAAGGCATTAAACTTCAACATACCTCAGACTGCAACTCAGAATGGGTCATCTATGCCATCAAATGCCCGTGTGGCCTTTTATATGTAGGGAAAACAAGCAGAAAAATCAAAACCAGGATCATTGAACACAAGAGTAGGATCCGTAACAGCAATTTGACATCCTCCCTGGTAACACATTGGGTGCACACATCTCACACCATTCCACAACTACGCTTCACAATTTTAGAACGTCTTCATGTACATACTGATTCAGACATGAATAATGTTCTTGCACGTAGAGAAACACATTGGATAAAATTCTTAGGAACAGTGAGTCCAGGTGGTCTCAATGACCATTACGAATTATTATGCTTTATTTAGGTTTTGGCATAATGTTCATCTGTAAAGGATTTGCACTCGCAATTAAGTTTTCTGTCTCTCGTGGAGGTTCACATCCACTTTCACCTTTCTGTTTACATAGACTCTTATATTTCTTGTGAATTGGCAGACAAGAAGTTTTTATTAAGAGCATTATTTTTTTGGTATTATTTTGGAATTTTTTTGGAATTTATAAACAGTGGTTTTACCAGTCACATCCTGTTAGATTCTCTCAATCTCATTTCGATCACGTCGCTTTTACTCACTCCGCAGTCCTCTTTCCATCACAACTGCCCTAGACCCTCTTCACTTTTTAAACCCTTCAGTTTCAGTACACACGCATGCGCCAAATCTCAGCGGGAGTAGTCTTGGAAGCCCTTTTCAACACACACGGAGTAGAATAGAAGGTAAGATTCGTTCCGTTAATGGCGGAGCAGTAACACTGAAACCGTTGAACTTTCCTTCAGTATAGCAACCGAGAGTAACCTCTCTGGCTGCTTCCATTACAGGCACGGCATTTCGCGTACTACCGGAGCAGCGCCCGCCGCTCTCGACATCTAATATTCGAGGAGGGTGAGTTTACAAAACACGAAACGAATTTAGTTTGACTTACAGTAACACATTAGTTCACACGCAACCTGGCTTTTTAATAAATTATAACCTTTTTCAGACGGCTTGTCAACCACTGCCCAGAGACTTTTCATCAACACTTATTCTCGGTAAGCTTGCAACATACCTCAACGTTTTCACTTTTGGGTGATACCTCATTTATATTTTTTCTTTGAACCACACAACCATATGGGAATCATTTTACAGGTCCTGTCTTCCCCTATTGTCTTTTATTTCGAGTGCAAATTCTATAACATTCTAATGTCATCACAACATGTCTAATAGCACACATGTGCCTTTTGTTGTAGTTCCGTATGGAGGTCAAGAAGAATTGAACACAAGAAATTTTCTAAACTGTTTATTGTTAATATTGTACGCATTTAACCCCTGACGAAGGGTAGGCATTACCCGAAATGCATTGGGATTTTTAACATAACATTGTATGTTCTCTTTGGTTTGAATGGCTATGCATTGTTATAGGTGATGTGAAACCTTAAATGCATACTAAATAGCTTGAATTATAAAGCACAAATAATATAATTTTGTTTCTAAACAATCATGGTGGTACTGTATTTCGTATACAAAATCATGCTATGTTTTTGTTCTATGTAAATTAACATTTGACAAATACTTTGTTTTTACGAAAATTGAGACCTTTGGTCTTAGCTGTGATTCACACAGGCTCTGGTTTTTCCAGAACCTCCCTTTTTCTCATATTATACTCTGGGATGTAGACTCACACCCCTACATGTGAAAGCACGCTTAAAACACTATAAGATTGCCATAGAATATTCACACGTTTGAAACACATCAAGGTGTGCAGACTCACTTAACCACTTATGGAAAAAGAAGCATACACTACTAAACTTCCACCACAAAATTGCCACAAGCCACATGGGCACTCACAGTCACAACAGGCCATGGAAAATAATGAACTGAAGCAGGCCTATAATATATGACCGGACAAAGGAGGCCTGCTAAACAACACAGCTTTAATACAAAAATGAAAATCAACAGGGCTACGAAAGGACTGGAAAGAAGTTACACATCAAGCACACACATCCAACAAAGGTATTTCACACACACACACACACGCGCACACATACACACACACACACACACCAACAGCCAAATTTAGCACTTCAATACTATGCCATCCATGCCCTACATGATGTTGAAATTTTACAGACACCACGAAACATGGACCCATGGGTACCCAACGAAAATCCCAGAAAAAGCCCCAATGAAACAAACACACCAATTCTCCAACTTACTTGTAGTAAATTAAATCTCAAATCAAAAAGTCCTCAAAAAAATCCAATCCAATGGTATGATGCAGCAGACAGACACAAAAAGTGATCCTTCCAGCTCCAACTCCAAATGAAAGTGAACAGCACATGCACAAAGCACTTTGAGTAGCCTGCTGGACAGGAACAGGAAGTTGTAGACTCAGGGGCACTTCCTTCCTCTTGAAAAAAAGAGTTAAAACAATTAAAGGACTCCTCCTTGCACAAAAGACTACAGCAAAATCACAATCTGAGGAGTTTTTCTGAGCAAAATGATCATTTTAGAGAAGGTTTTATGAAGCTCGAGAGATATTCTTCGCCAGATTGTAGTTTTTGCATGTTCGGGATCGCGATCTTACCAAGACAGCTGCTGGAAGTCAGCTCGCGCGCCTGAATGACGTGTTGGCGTTCGCACACTCTCGTGGGCTTGGGCAGCCATATTACAAATCTCGTGGCGCTCGTGAACGGACAGAAAAGCAAGTTGGCGATTGCAGAATCACGGTAAGACGTTACCGCTCGCGCGAGAATGAATATTGAGCGCGCGAGGAAGGAAAACTACTACGCTACGCACTAGATTGCCTAGCAATCTGCAACTTCGCGCTCTACGCGAATCGCAAAGTTACCTAAACTTTGCAAGCTCCGCGAACGGAGCGTAGTTCAAAGCTCAGGCCTACCATACACCCGGTAAATAAAGAACTCACACAACTATGCACAAAGACACACACCTCCCACCCACCCAAACACACACTCAGGCAACCATACAAATACTCAGGCAACAAATCAATTACCCATATAGACACTCATGTAGCTACTCATCAACCAATGTAGCAGCATACACTTGGTAATTTAACCAATAATCTATTATTCATCTGTACTTTTCTGGCTTTCTCTTTCTTACTCTTTTTCTGCTCCTTCAGGCTTAGCGCTGGGAAACCCTTGTTGGGTAGCTGTGTGCCATATAAAATTAATTTAACATAACATAACATATATTTATAAAACATATTTATACTTTACAGAAACACTGTCACTGGCTGATGTCATCAGTGATGTCATTTGAGATGTCATCAGTGATGTCATCAGTGATGTCACTGACCATGTCATGAATGATGTAATATGTGACATCAGCAGTGCATTGAGGGGGCATGAGTTATAGTTAGCTCAAATAACTATAACGAATGAACTTCTATGGTTTTGTACGAATGATATGTGGAACTAACTATAACTTCACTGAAACCTATGTTTTTTTCAGAGAAAATATATATATTATATATTCACTAAAAAAACATAGGTTTTACAGATGTTATAGTTAGGAATTTGCATTTAAAAAAACCTTAGAAATTCACTGAAAAAAACATAGGTTTCAGGGAGGTTATAGTTAGAAATTTGCATTTAAAAAAACCTTAGAAATTCACTGAAAAAAAACATAGGTTTTAGGGACGTTATAGTTAGTTGGACATTTGACTCATATAAAACCAGAGAAATTCGGCCGTTATAGTTAGTTGAGCTAACTATAACTTGCGCCCCCGCAATGCACTGCTGATGACTTCACATATTACATCACTCATGACATGGTCAGTGATATCACTGATGACATCACTGATGACCTCTCAAATGACATCACTGAAGACATCACTGATGACATCATCCAGTGAATGTGTGTTTTTGTAAAGTTTAAATATGTTTTATAAATATATATATATACCAAGGTGTATTGAAGAATGAATGAGTGTATAAGACTCAGGATGGATGATTAAGTAGGTGTGTGACTAACTGTATAAGTGATTAATTAATTATGTCTTGCTTGATGCATGTGTTAGAGAGACTGATATAGACATTCACACAGTTTAGGTTGTTAGTTGGTGTGTAAGCAGTTTCATGGTTTGGTTAGCAACTAAATGAGGATCTATATGAGCTATTCATTGCTTGTCTGAGTACCTGTTTGAGTACCTGAGTGTCTGCGTGGGTGGATGGGGGGGTGTGACTCTCTGCATAGATGTGTGAGTGGCTAATTCACTAGGTATATGTGTTCAAGTCTGTATCTGTGAAGGTCTGTATGGCTGAGTGAGTATGTGTATGAGTGTCTGGTGAGTGAATGGATGCCTCAGTGGTACATGTGAGTAACTCCATACGTGAAAGGCAGTATATTTGAGTGTTGGACTGTATAAATGACTATATGTGTGAATGAGTGATTGTGAGAGTACATGGATGGATCTGTGTGTCCTTGTATTAGTTATTGTATTAGAGTGTAAGTATGTGTTAGTATATGTTTAAATACGTGACGTGGTGTGTGTATAACTGTACAGGTGAGTAAATGAAAGTGTTATTGTTTATTTCCATTACTGACTAGGTGTGTGAATAACTCTAAGAATGAGAGACAGTGTGTGAGTGTCTGTATAGATATGTGACTGGATATGATAATGCTATATTGATGGCTGACTGTATGTATGAGTGAGTGTATATGTGAATGAATGGATATGTGCAGACCTACAAATTAGAGAGTGGATATGCACTAACTGGTATTGGTGTGTTCACGGTTTCGAAAATTATAGTCTGTATTTTAGACTGGGTGTATCAAGTGTTATATTAGGGTCTGATCAGGTGCATCTGATTTTCACATGGACGATGTCATCAGTGATGTCATTTGAGAGGTCATCCGTGATGTCATCAGTGCTGTCACTGACCATGTCATGAGTGATGTAATATGTGACGTCATCAGCAGTGCATTGCGGGGGCGCGAGTTGTAGTTAGTCAACTAACTATAACAGGCGAAATTCTCTGGTTTTATATGAGTCAAATGTCCAACTAACTATATCGTCCCTGAAACCTATGTTTTTTTCAGTGAAGTTCAAAGGTTTTTTAAATATCGACTACTATTGTGCTGTTTGTCATTACTACAGTTTTTTCTAACTTTTCAACTACATAAAATAAACTGCAAAACTACGATGTAATGTAATCTATTTCACAAATTGCAGTGAGTTTTTAAATAATACAACATAATTTAACATTCAGAAAACACATTTTCTCCCTTTTTTGCTGTCATCAGCTACTATGTAACTTCACTATTCACAGTGATGTCAGAGTAGTTTCATCATAACAACAGCAGGGAAAAAAACAATCAACTAGATTGTTAAAAAAAAACAAATCCCTAATTCTCACAAATATAATACAAAATCAACAAAAATAACACATCCAGTACTATTTCCAATCTTCAAATCTTACCTTTACTTTGCCGTTTCTGTGAAAATGTTCCCAATACACCAAATAATGGATCAAAAATGTTGCTTTGAAAGCATTTAGTATGAATTCTTTAAAGTATCTTTACACCTTCCCATGAAGCCAAATGGTGTATCTAAAATCTTTGTTTCAGAAATATCAAGTATGAGTTGGGTAATTCATAAGGCAATATCGGTTTCATTTCCAAGTGTGTATCGTTGCAGTGACTCCAACCATTATTACACTGTAAATAAACTGTATAATGTCCACTTGTGGTAGTACTTCCAGCATGGAAAACAATAGCAACTGTTGCAAAAGTTCTTCCAGAAATAAACACTTGACTAGCAACAAAATATTTAATTTTGGTTTCCACGTTTCTTCCATTGGGTCTACAGCATTGTAGCATTATAATCAAATATTTTCCATATCTTTGTAGGCATAATGTAGATAGCATTGTTGATTTACAACGAGAAAAGATCATCTCATGATCTGCTTCTTTTAGTAATTTGGAAAATGGTACAGATTTGCAGTCAGGTATTGTCAAATATAGTGCTTGCAGTTCACATTTATGTTCCCATTTGTAACTGAGTCAAAATAAACTCTCAATCTGAATCCCTTCATCTTCTAGTACTTCAAGCATAACTACCAAAAATTCTTGTGCATCTTGTTGTATATTAGCGCTGAACGTTAAAGATCCAGTACATGAATCCAACAGTTGGCGAATACCAGAAGCAGAATGGATCTTACTTCTATCAGTTCTCAATTCTTGAAATAAAGTATAAAGTGCCAAACATAATCTTTTTTCCTGACTTTCCATAATTTCCACATAATCATCTTCAAGATAAAATATAACATTTAGAACAACATTACTATAGCAGTTGACACCAGAAGCATTTTCTAATTGGAATCCAACAACATCATCATTTGTTTGTATTTTCTGCTTCTTTACATCTTTTATTTTCTCTTGATTTTGTTTCTGCTTTCCAACCATAGTTGATTATTCACCATGTTTGCATTTTGAACACACAACACATTTCTCTTAGATAGGATATTTACCTAAACTTGGAGCATAAAGCCTTCTCAAACGATTATATTCTCTTACACAATTAACATCAGCACTAACCTTGTTCTCATAAAAATCTAATAAATACAAACCAGACAAGATTCTAACTCAAGATAATGCAAAATATATCATTCCCTCTTTAAACACAGTTCTTCCTACATTTATCAAAGCATTATCTACACCTAAACATTGAGATTTATGACAGTTTAAACACATATCTAAAATTTTTTCTAAGACAGCAGTTTTTTATACAGACTTTTCCAAAGAATGCAATTTAGTCTGTAGTTTATCTGAAAGAAGAATTGTTATTCCTTGATGCTCAATTTTATCAATAGCTTCAATGTGAACTATTTCTTCATTTTCCAATTTCATAAGCTCTCTATTAAATGTATAACACTCTTCAACTGTAGGCATTAAGCAAACTATAGACTTTATTTCTTTCATATTCTTGCACATTACTTCTGCTGGTGTGTTTTCATTTGTAAACAAGTTCTTTAGTAGACTACTTTGAAAAGCTTCTTTACTGTTGCAGGGATTCTGCTTATGCACAGAACTATGCGCAGGAACCCAGGCCCTCAGTGAATTGTGGTGTACCAAAAACTCACCTCAGAACCCAGAAACCCTTATCCGACCAGCATCAGTGTCCCATTCGTTATCTGAGGTTTAGCTCGGCAGGCCCAATGTATAGACCACCTAGAACAAGCGACTTAGTGTATTTCTCAGGAATGGTGGGAATCAGAAATACCTTTTCGTAATTATTCTCATACCAGTCCAACACAGAATAAACAGAGACACGGTAAAAGTTTAAAGAATTTATTTTTTAAACCTCGTGTCCTAAGATGCAGCAGTTTGGCTAACATAAGCAGACAAACGGTTAAAATCAAAACCATCAGCATAGTTACAATACCATAGAAAATGAAAGGAGTAATCATACTAAAATGACAGTGGATCTAAGCCACCTTCCTTTCTCTAGCAAACTAATAGTATTATTATTAGACTAGTAAAAGGTCTCTAGGCTTGAATGGGGAACCCCATACCGTAAAGATCAGCTCAGTGAGATCACATCACAGGATCAGCTATGCTCTGCTCCTGGGAAAGCTCTTCTTCCGAATGTAATGAAAACATGTAACACTGCAATATTAAAAGCACCACCTTCAGGTATTTGCAGCTGCGTGCGTGTTATGGCTAAATAGTGGGCTGATCAACCTGAACTCAACAACATGCACCGTCTAGCGACCCAGACTGTTTCTTTACACTGTGTACAGACCAAGGTTGCTGCTCACTGTTTGGGATGTTAACAACAGACAGTTCTCATGTGAAGCAAGGTTGAGTAAGCATTTCTCAATTTAATAACATGTGACTACAGTGTCGTGTGCAAAAGCAGCAAAAGCGGCAAGATGGCTTTCTAACATCTAACGCGGTTGTGCTAACTTAGCATTGTACATATATAGATAACGATCTTCACTACACCCCCCCTTGATCGGACCACTAACCAGTAGGGGTGCACTTGCAAGAACGCAGAGTTCAATTTTGATAGAACGGAACCAAGGGCATGAACTGTAAGTCCATATAAGGTAAGTGAAAAAGTTCGAAGAAAAAAATAAAGAAAAAAAAATTAAAAGGAGTGAAAAAACCCATGTTAAGGATAAAAAAAAAAAAAAACTCATATTTATTGACGTAGGACGAAATGAAAGTGCAAAAGTCAATCCATCAATGTATAAGCACAATAAGTCACAACAGCTTCTAAGAGGAAATCATTGGAATGTTCCGCAAAATGATCTGCCATCCAGTTCAGGACGGGGAAGGAACATACATGCTCCTCAACCACCGGAGCCTCCAGCACCAGACGAGGACAACTGGCGTGTTCTTCAAGATAACTTCTTGCTAAGAAGTCAATCGCAGCCGTTCCGATGTCCCAATTTCCAAGGACTCCATGTGCTGCTCCACAGGCCATAATCCCGACGCCAGAACAGTCCAACTCATGAGCCACTATGGGGCTCATTAGCCGATCATAATCCAGAGCTCATTGGAACGGACAATCTAGGCAATGAAAGACGGGTTGCACACAAGTAAAGTAGGGAAACCGGAAGGACAATCCATAGGCTATGCTTAGAGTTGCCAGTGGTAACGTGCTACAGTCTTCAAGCATCCGGTTACGAAGATGGAGCAGCCGGGACATGTTGTCGTGTGATGCAAGTTGTGCATCCATAGCGCAGGGCGCAGATCAACAAAAGTATTCCAGTTATGAGGGCGAGAAGTAAAGGGAGACCTCCGAAGACGCTGGAAAAAATAGAATGAAAAAAGGCCGGGATCACACCAAAAATAGTTTGAAAGGAGGTCACGAGGCCGGAGCCCACAATTTAAAAAAAATGAGCCATGCCACTTGTTGACGAGGCATTAAAGATAGTCTGAATCGGGGTCCCAAAATGAAGTGGGAGATCAGTATTCAAAAGCGCTTGCACCTCAGTGCGGGTGTTTGCTACGTGAAGGACAAATGTTTCCCGGGATGAAGTCAACGCGACTTCTTTTTGAGACAATAGAGCCCTTATTCTGCTCATCTTGTTGAACTCTGCTTTTAAGGTTGGAATGGAAGGCCAGATGGATACATCGAGCCGTCCATGCGGGGGCGGGAAAAGGACGTTATTACAGCAGACTACTCTCTGCGATACAGTCACTATGTAGGGAATTCCCACTAACATCCCACAGCAAGCTTCATTATTCAACAGCAAATAACTACCGTTAGCAAGCAGCGTAAAAGACGGTGTTATAACTGGCACAGGGATCCCTTTCAGGACGCTAGCTAAATTAGGGGCGTGCACATTACATGCACCATGCAATTGAATGTGCCTACACACAACAGAGTGATCCGGAGTGGAAGTGCACTCTTCACCTTTCAAGTATACCTCCTCGCCGTCTCTCACACATCTATACGTGAATGGGAGTGACCAAACTTCGTGAAGGAAGGCAGTACCAAGTTGTTCATATCTGCATAGAGCATAATGTTTCATGCACAAACTGAATTTAAACAGAGGGAACGGTAATGTGATTAACCCATGTATAAGCCACACAGCGGAATTCAATTCAGCAACAGAGAAAGGCAAAGGTTCTAACTTTTCAATGTGTAGTAATGAATATGTAGCATCTTTCATGGACATGAACTGTTGTTTCGCAGTTAAATTAAAAGGAAGGAACAAAGATGAAGTGTTCATGTAATCCCAAGGGACTTTCCCTGCCTTTAACATTTGCAACGTCCATGCAAACTGCATAATAGAACGCAACTGATTTTGACCATGATACAATACAGACAAATCATCCTGCACAATGTCTACCACAGATGATACAATATTATCTAAGGTATAAATTCTAAAAGATATGGTGTTAATACTATTATCTATTACAGCCAACACCTTTTCCATATTGGCTTGATCAATAGCACGTAATCTGGATGCAGCCTCAATTTGTGATAACTTCCAAACTTCGTTGTAAACAGCATACACCCATCTTTTGGACCTGCCAACTGCAGGACCCTTAACAAAATCATTCAAATCTATTTTGTCATTTAATCATGCTAAATGAAGTTTAACAGATGCTAAAGTGGAATGTTGCAGCCAAGACTGGCATAACTTCCCTACTGAGTAGGCAGTTACAGTGTGAGAAGATTCAAAACGGGGGTCTACACGAACCTGTGTATACCCCTGCTTCAAATCCAGAAACCGATGGTGACAGGAGTCCGAACTCGTTTGCCACACAAACCACCCTTCCGGATTCAATTCAGAAATATTGAAGGATGTGTTGGAAACGTATGTCTGCAACGTCGCAAGGGACATATCCGTATGATTACCCCAATTAGGATAAGCACCCACACCCGGAATGGAGGGAGAATTTAATTTTTTAGAAGTAGCCAATCCAAAACAGGTGGTCTGAAAAATGGACGAATTTAAAAATAACATGTGATTCGGGATAAGACAGGCACGATGCAAAGCCTCTGTTCCCTGTACTTGCCATGGTTTGGAGCCCCAAACCGATTTAAGATCAATAGTAGCTTTCCATTGATCATACCCTCCAATTGCCAACTCGTCCATAAAGGACTTGGAATACAACAATTTGGTGTGTGTCAGTCTAACTTTAGAAGCAGACTCAGGCGCAACCTTAAAATAAAAAGAGGCCGGATTTGACACACTAAAATCAGAAAAATAGGTGAATTTGTCCACTAACGTGGCAGAGCTGCCCATCCTAGGGGCGGGACAGTGTTCCCATTGTGTATAATTTACAAAATTTCTAAACGTATTTGCTTTGTGTAGGAAATGCGTACCATAATGTTGATAGCAAAATTGCTCATCATAATTAGCAGTATCTAAATACAAATCCTCAGCATCAAATGCAGCATAATATTTCAAATCAGAAAACAGTGCTTCTATGGCTTGAACATCCCAGTCATCCGAGTGGATGTTCTTCTTAACGACATCACCCATAGAAAAACGAAATACATTTGGCACATTAATTACTTCAGTGGGGCCGTGAATTTGAAATTTTACAGCATCCCAAGCGATCCCATCACGTACAGGCCAGGCAGTAATGTTCACAAAAGTCTGGTCCCTTTTCATAATGTGTGATAAGGAGTGGGGGGCCAAAGTTCCATTTATTAGTCGAATCGGGAGAGTCTACAAGCAAGCCCCTTACAAGGGAAGTACTTCAAGGGCCAACACACACAGGAGCACTGGAGTGCACGAGTTACCTCACCCAGGGAAGCTGGGTGCATAGGTGTCTTTTGATGTCGGGTCGCGGCGTCTTTTTCAATGGAAGCCGAAGAAGATTTCCTGCTTGTGAAGACTGGAGAAGTGTCCGGTGGAATCCAAGGCTGGATTCAGAAGAAGGAAGACCTGAAAGCAGAAGGGACAGTGTTCACAGCCACTTGCCAGTGACCCGGGGCCAGGAAGATGGATGCCCACGGTAGTCGGTGATTTCAGGTGATTCACGGGTGTCTTGACTCTTCAGCCACAAGGTCCAGGAGGCGTCGAAGATGACCAGGAGTTGGATTCGGACTGTCCCACAAAGTCTGCAGCTTACTGACGTGTTGGCAACCGGATTTGAGCCAACAAGCCTTGGCAACAGCAAGTCTCAGCGGTGCAGACCAGCAAGGTCTGAGGGACTCACCTTGCAAGGGTAAGTCAGGGCAGGCCTGGAGTAACTAGGGGAGCCCTTTGCATTGATGAGAAAGTCTTCAGGGGACCCACAAGCCAACAGGCAAGAGATCGCAAAGACACCTCGTGAGGATTCACTTAACAGGAGCCCACGGTCGCTAAGGATGAGATAGGCCACTGATTTTCAGAGGAAATCTTGCTGGAGGCTTGGACCACAAGTGGTCCAATGCACAAATTCATAGACCATCGTGAAGGGATTGCACTTGAAAATAGTGCACTGTACATGGGTAATGGTGTTCCTCATCACTCGCGGGGTCCACTTGACTCAGCTCTGCTGGGGACTCACAATGGCCATCAAGAAGTCAGGAAATCCATCTCCAGGGCTGCAGGGACTTCGGACTGCAGCGGGAGCGGGAAAGTTTGCGACCGTTGATTCAAGTTTTTGGTGCCTGCCAAGCAGAGGAGTCACTCCTTGACTCCAAGGGAGATTCTTCAGTCTTTCAGAGGTGGTGGAACATCGAAGGGCCAGGATTCTTCTTGTAGAGCATCGTCCAGGCATATCTAGTTTGCAATGGCAAGGGTTCCCTATCTTATACGAAATGGAGGGACTAGCTCTATGACCACTCCTCTGGGAGGGTCAGGGGAGTGGGTGGTTACACCCACTTCCCTTTGTCCAGTTTCATGCCAGAGCAGGGGCAGATAGCCCCTGAACTGGTTTGAGCTGGCATATGCACGGAGGAGCCTACTGCTCGCCCAGTGCAGGACTTCAAAGAACTCTAGGAGTGCACCCACCCAGCCCCAATACACTAAATCCTGTCTGGAAGATGGTGACTCCTCCCTGTGGCAGGATGCCTATTGTTGGGCCTCCTCCACTGCGAGTTTCAGTCAGCAGCAGGAGGGCAGCCAAGTGTCTTTGCTGGTGGCATCCATTTTGTTATGCCAGGCTCTTTCAGATTTCGACCGTGTTTCCACAGTAGGTACATGTCTTCCCCTCTAGAAGGGTTTGATCATACTCCCACACCAGTTACTGGTGTGGGGGTATGATTCCAAGTTGTTTGACACCAAACACGACATGTTTTGATACAGTCCTTCCAAAGTTAGCATTTACCGGTAGGTTATAATGCACTTAAGAGTATATGGTTTAACCGTATCCACAAACAGCCACAGAGAATAGACTCTGCCAGCTGCAGAGGGGCCCTGCTCATGCAGAGGCACCTCCTCACATTGTAAACCAAGCACCCTGCCTTAGGGGTGACTGACAGTTTTATATGTGTGTGTAAGGTGAGATATAGGGAACCTATACCTCAGTGAGGAGTGCTAACACTACCTCACCCAGGCTGCAGTAGCAGGCCTGTGGAGTCAGATTTAGTCTGCTTCCCAGGGGTGGCATAATACATTCTTCAGCCCCTGGTAGGCCAGTGAAGTACCTATGCCCTTGGTACCTAAGGTACCATATACTAGGGGCTCATAAGGTACAACAGTATCCAATCACTAGTGCATCTAATATGCATTCCAAGTTGTTTAGAGAGAACAGAGAGACTGGGGCCCTGATTAGCAGGGAACCAGCCAGACTATTGCCAGAAAACAGTGTTCACATCAGAAAAAAAGTGGGGGCTACATAAGTGCAGATCCTACTTTCCTACATCCTGTCTGTCCCATGCACTTCTCCAATCACACATCCAGCACTTTCTACTTATCCTATCTCTCCGTCAATACCTAAGCACTTATACATTCACCATACACTCTATTTGCAGCACTGTAATTATTCCAGTTACTAGTATTGTACTTATGGAATGGCGTAGACAGTAACACTAGTACAGCTATGATATTCTGTGCACTATCCATGCAGACCCCTAACCAGCTACATACTATTGATACACTCTTCAAAATACCCAGTTAGTAACTATGCAGTCTATGAATCCTCCTGTGTGTCCCATGCACTTATCCAATCACCCATCCTATACTATCTACTTATCCTATCACTCCACCAATACCTAAGCACTTATACATTCACCATGCACAGAGTTTGTAGCACAGTAATTATTCCATGTAGTAGTCATGTACTTATGGAATGCCCTAACCAGTAACACGAATACAGCTACAATAGTCTGTGTACTATGCATGCAGATCTCTAACCAGGTACTTTCTATTGATACACACTTGTAAATCCTCAGTTAGTGTCCATGCAGTGTAGGAATCCTCCTGTGTGTCCCATGCAATTTTCCTATCAGCCATCCAGCACTATTTACTTATCCTATCACTCCACCAATACCTAAGCACTCTGTTTGCAGCACTGTAAATTTTCCAGTTTCTAGTCATGTACTTATGTAATGGTCTAGCCAGTAACACAAGTACAGCTACAATATTGTGTGCACTATCCATCCAGACGTCTAACCAGCTACATACTATTAATACACTCTTGTAAATACCCAGTTAGTACCTATGCAGTCTAGGAATCCTCCTGTCTGTCCCATGGACTTCTCCAATCACCCATCCTACACTATCTACTTACCCTATCACTCGGCCAATACCTAAGGACTTATAAATTCACTATGCACTCTGTTTGCCTCATGGTAATTATTCCACTTACTAGTCATGTACTTCTGGAATGACCTAGACAGTAACACTAGTACACCTGTGATATTCTGTGCACTATGCATGCAGACCCCTAAGAAGGTACATACTATTGATACACTCTTGTAAATACCCAGTTAGTACCCATGCAGTCTAGAAAACCTCCTGTCCGTCCCATGCACTTCTCATATCACCCATCCAGCACTATCTACTTACCCCATCAATCCGCCAATGCATAAGCACTTATAAATTCACAATGCACTCTGTTTGCAGCACTGTAATAGTTCTAGTTACCACTTATATACTTTTTAAATGGCCTAGCCAGTAAAACAAGTATAGCTAAACTATTGTGTGCACTTTCCATGCAGACCACTAACCATCTACATAGTATTGTTACACTCTTCTAATTACCCATTTAGTATGTATGCAGTCTAGGAATCCTCCTGTCTGTCCCATGTAATACGCCAAATACCCATCCAGCACTATCTACTTATACTATCACTTTGACAATACCTAAGTACTTATAAATTCCCTATGCACTCTGTTTGCAGCATTGTAATTATACCAGTTACTATTCATGTACTTATGGAATGCCCTAATCAGTAACACTAATACAGGTACAATAGTCTGTGCACTATGCATGCAAACCACTGACCTGAAACATACTATTGATACACTCTATTAAATAACCAGTTCGTACCTATGCAGTCTATGAATCCTCCTGCGTGTCCCATGCACTTCTCCAATCACCCATCAATCACTATCTACTTATCCTATCACTCCACCAATACTTAAGCACTTATAGATTCACCATGCACTCTGTTTGCAGCACTGTAATTATTCCATTTAGTAGTCATGTAATTATGGAATGCTCTAAAGAGTAACACTAATAAAGCTACAATAGTCTGTGCACTCTGCATTCAGACCTCTAACCAGGTACATACTATTGAACCACACATGTAAATACCCAGTTAGTATCCATGCAGTGTAGGAATCGTCGTGTGAGTCCCATGCACTTCTCCTATCAGCCATCCAGCACTATCTACTTATCCTATCACTCCGCCAATACCTAAGCACTAATAAATTCACCACAAACTCTGTTTGCAGCACTGTAATTTTTCCAGTTTCTAGTCATGTACTTATGGAATGGCCAAGCCAGTAACACAAGTACAGCTACAATATTGTGTGCACTATCCATTCAGACGTCTTACCAGCTACATACTATTAATACACTCTTGTAAATACGCAGTTAGTACCTATGCAGTCTAGGAATCCTCCTGTCTGTCCCATGCACTTCTCCAATCACACATCTAGCACTATTTACTTATCCTATCACTCCGTCAATACCTAAGCACTTATAAATTAGCCATGCACTCTGTTTGCAGCACTGTAATTATTCCAGTTACTAGTCTTGTACTTATGGAATGGCATACAGAGTAACCCTAGTACAGCTATGATATTTTCTGCACTATGCATGCAGACCTCTAACCAGCTACATACTATTGATACACTCTTCTAAATACCCAGTTAGTAACTATGTAGTCTGTGAATCTTCCTGTGTCTCCCATGCACTTCTCCAATGACCCACCCTACACTATCTACTTATCCTATCAATCCGCCGATACCTAAGCAATTATAAATTCACCATGCACTCTGTTTGCAGCACTGTAAATATTCCAGTTTCTAGTCATGTACTTATGGAATGGTCTGGCCAGTAACACAAGTACAGCTCCAATAATGTGTGCACTATCCATCCAGACGTCTAACCAGCTACATACTATTAATACACTCTTCCAAATACCCAGTTAGTACTGATGCACTCTAGGAATACTCCTGTCTGTCCCATGCACTTCTCCAATCACACATCTAGCACTATCTATTTATCCTATCACTCCGTCAATACCTAAGCGCTTATAAATTCAACATGCACTCTGTTGGCAGCACTGTAAATATTCCAGTTACTAGTCTTGTACTTATGGAATGGCGTAGACAGTAACACTAGTACAGCTATGATATTCTGTGCACTATGCATGCAGCCCTCTAACCAGCTACATACTATTGATACACTCTTCTAAATACCCAATTAGTAACTATGCAGTCTGTGAATTCTCCTGTGTGTCCCATGCAACTCTCCAATCACCCATCCTACTCTATCTACTTATCCTACCACTACGCCAATACCTAAGCATTTATAAATTCACCATGCACACTGTTTGCAGCACTGTAATTATTCCATTTAGAAGTCATGTACTGATGGAATGCCCTAACCAGTAACAGTAATACAGCTACAATACTCTGTGTACTATGCATGCAGACCTATAACCAGCTACATACTATTGATCCACACTTGTAAATACCCAGTTAGTACCAATGCAGTCTAGGAATCCTCCTGTCTGTCCCATGCATTTCTCGAATCACCCACCCAGCACTATCTACTTATTCTATCACTTTGCCAATACTTAAACTCTTATAAATTCAGCATGCAGTCTGTTTGCAGCACTGTAATTATTCCAGTTACTAGTTGTGTACTTATGGAATGACCTAGACAGTGACACTAGTACAATTGCAATATTCTGTGCACTATGCATGCAGACCTCTAAGCAGGTACATACTATTGATACACACTTGTAAATACCCAGTTTGTACCCATGCAGTCTAGGAATCCTCCTTTTTGTCCCAAGCACTTCTTGTATCTCCCATCCAGCACTATCTACTTACCCTATCAATCTGCCAATGCATAAGCACTTATAAATTAACCATGCACTCTATTTGCAGCACTGTAGTTACTATTTATGTACTTTTTAAATGGCCTAGCCAGTAAAACAAGTACAGCTATAATATTGTGTGCACTATCCATGCAGACCACTAACCATCTACATAGTATTGTTAAAATCTTCTAAATACCCAGTTAGTATGTATGCAGTCTAGGAATCCTCCTGTCTGTCCCATGTAATTCTCCAAATACCCATCCAGCACTATCTACTTATCCTATCACTCCGCCAATACCTAAGCACTTATAAATTCACCATGCACTCTTTTTGCAGCACAGTAATTATTCCAGTTACAAGACATGTACTTCTGTAATGACCTAGCCAGTAACACTAGTACAGCTACGATATTCAGTGCACTATGCATGCAGACCTCTAACCAGGTACATACTATTGATACACTCTTTTAAATAACCAGTTAGTACCTATGCAGTCTAGGAATCCACCTGTGTGTCCCATGCAATTCTCAATCACCCAGCCATCACTATCTACTTATCCTATCACTCAAGCAATATTTAAGCACTTATAGATTCACCATGAACTCTGTTTGTAGCACTGTCATTATTCCAGTTACTAGTTATTTACGAATGGAATGCCCTAACCAGTAACACTAATACAGCTACATTAGTCTGTGCACTTTGCATTCAGACCCCTAACCATGTACATACAATTGAAACACACTTGTAAATACCCAGTTAGTATCCATGCAGTGTAGGAATCGTCATTTGTGTCCCATGCACTTCTCCTATCAGCCATCCAGCACTATCTACTTATCCTATCACTCCGCCAATACCTAAGCACTTACAAATTCAAAATGCACTCCTTTTGCAGCACTGTAATTTTATCTGTTTCTAGTCATGTACTTATGGAATGGCCTAGCCAGTAACACAAGTACAGCTTAAATATTGTGTGCACTATCCATCCAGATGTCTAATCAGCTATGTACCAATAAAACACTTTTCCAAATACCCAGTTAGTACCGATGCAGTCTAGGAATCCTCCTGTCTGTCCCATGCACTTCTCCAATCACAGATCTAGCTCTATCTACTTATCCTATCACTCCGTCAATACCTAAGCTCTTATAAACTCAACATGCACTCTGTTTGCAGCACTGTAATTATTCCAGTTACTAGTCTTGTACTTATGGAATGGCGTAGACAGTAACACTAGTACAGCTATGATATTCTGTGCACTATGCATGCAGACCTCTAACCAGCTACATACTATTGATACACTCTTCTAAATACCCAGTTAGTAACTATGCAGTATCTACTTATCCTATTACTCCGCCAATACCGAAGCACATATAAATTCAACATGGACTCTGTTTGCAGCATTGTAATTATTCCATTTAGTAGTCATGTACTTAAGGAATGCCCTAACCAGTAACAGTAATACAGCTACAATAGTCTGTGCACTATGCATGCAGACCTCTAACCAGGTACATAATATTGATACACTCTTGTAAATACCCAGTTAGTGTCCATGCTGTGTAGGAATCTTCCTGTGTGTCCCATGCACTTCTCCTATCAGCCATCAAGCACTATCTACTTATCCTATCACACCGCCAATACCTAAGTACTTATAAATTCACCATGCACTCTGTTTGCAGCACTATAATTATTCCAGTTTCTAGTCATGTACTTATGGAATGGCCTTGCCAGAAATACAGGTAGAGCTACAATATTGTGTGCACTATCCATCCAGACATCTAACCAGCTACATACTATTAATACACTCTTTTAAATACCCAGATAGTACCTATGCAGTCTAGGAATCCTCCTGTCTGTCTTATGCCCTTCTCCAATCACATATCCAGTAATTTCTACTTATCCTATCACTCCGTCAATACATAAGCACTTATAAATTCACCATGTACTCTGTTTGCAGCGCTTTAATTATTCCAGTTACAAGTCATGTACTTATGAAATGGCCTAGACAGTAACACTAGTATAGCGACAATTTTGTGTGCACTATGCATGCAGACATATAACCAGCTACATACTATTGATACACTCTTGAAAATACCCAGTCTATGAATCCTCCTGTCTTTCGCATGCACTTCTCCAATCACCCACCAAGCACTATCTACTTATTCTATCACTCTGCCAATACTTAACCACTTATAAATTCAGCATGCAGTCTGTTTGCAGCATTGTAATTATTCCAGTTACTAGTTGTGTACTTATGGAATGCCCTAGCCAGTAACACCAGTAAATCTGCGATATTCTATGCACTATGCATGCAGACCTCTAACCAGGTACATACTATTAATACACTCCTTTAAATATCCAATTAGTACCCGTGAAGTCTTGGAATCCTTCCGTCTGTCCCATGCACTTCTCCAATCACCCATACAGCACTATCTACTTATCCTATCCCTCCGCCAATACATAAGGACTTATAAATTCACCATGAACTCTGCTTGCAGCACTGTAATCGTTCCAGTTACTATGTATGTACTTTTTAAATGGCCTAGCCATTAAAACAGGTACAGCTATAATATTGTGTGCACTATCCATACAGACCACTAACTATCTACATAGTGTTGTTAAAAACGTCTAAATACCCAGTTAGTATGGATGCAGTCTAGGAATCCTCCTGTCTGTCCCACGTAATTCTCCAAATACCCATCCAGCACTATCCACCTATCCTATCACTCAGCCAATACCTAAGCACTTATAAATTCACCTTGCACTCTGTTTGCAGCACAGTAAATATTCCAGTTACTAGTCATGTACTTCTGTAATGACCTAGCCAGTAACACTAGTACAGCTACGATATTCAGTGCACTATGCATGCAGACCTCTAACCAGGTACATACTATTGATACACTCTTGTAAATACCCAGTTAGTACCCATGCAGTCTAGGAATCCTCCTTTCTGTTCCAAGCACTTCTTGTATTTTCCATCCAGCAATATCTACTTACCCTATCACTCTGCCAATGCATAATCACTTATAAATTCACCATGCATTCTATTTGCAGCACTGTAATTGTTTTAGTTACTATTTATGTACTTTTTAAATGGCCTAGCGAGTAAAACATGTACAGCTATAATATTGTGTGCACTATCCATGCAGACCACTAACCATCTACATAGTATGATTACAATCTTCTAAATACCTAGTTAGTATGTATGCAGTCTAGGAATCCTACTGTCTGTCCCATGTAATTCTCCAAATACCCATCCAGCACTATCTACTTATCTTATCACTCCGCCAATTCCTAAGCACTTATAAATTCACCATGCACTCTTTTTGCAGCACAGTAATTATTCCAGTTACTAGTCATATACTTCTGTAATGACCTAGCCAGTAACACTAGTACAGCTACGATATTATGTGCACTATGCATGCAGACCTCTAACCAGGTACATACTATTGACACACTCAGTTAGTACCCATGCAGTCTAGGAATCCTCCTGTCTGTCCCATGCACTTCTCCTATCACCCATCCAGCACTATCTAATCATCCTATCACTCAGCCAATACCTAAGCACTTATAAATTCCCTGTGCACTCTGTTTGCAGCATTGTAATTATTCCAGTTACTATTCCTGTACTTATGAAATGCCCTAACCAGTAACACTAATACAGCTACGATATTCTGTGCACTATGCATGCAGACCTCTAACTAGCTACATACTATTTATACATTTTTCCAAATACCCAGTTAGTACCTATGCAGTCTAGGAATCCTCCTGTCTGTCCCCTGCACTTCTCCAATCACCCATCCAGCACTATATACTTATCCTATCACTCCGCCAATATCTAAGCACTTATACATTCACCATGCACTCTGTTTGCAGTACTGTATTTAGTGCAGTTTTTAGTCATGTACTTATGGAATGGCCTAGACAGTAACACTAGTACAGCTGCGATATTCTGTGGACTATGCATGCAGACCTCTAACCAGCTACATACTATTGATACACTCTTGTAAATATCCAAATAGTACCCGTGCAGTCTTGGCATCCTTCCGTCTGTCCCATGCACTTCTCCAATCACCCATCCAGCACTATCTACTTATCCTATCCCTCCGCCAATACCTAAGGACATATAAATTCACCATGCACTCTGTTTGCCTCACTGTCATTTTTCCTGTTTCTAGTCATGTACCTATGGAATGGCCTAGCCAGTAACACAAGTACAGCTTAAATATTGTGTGCACTATCCATCCAGATGTCTAATCAGCTATGTACCAATAAAACACTTTTCCAAATACCCAGTTAGTACCGATGCAGTCTAGGAATCTTCCTGTCTGTCCCATGCACTTCTCCAATCACACATCTAGCTCTATCTATTTATCCTATCACTCCGTCAATACCTAAGCTGTTATAAATTCGACATGCACTCTGTTTGCAGCACTGTAATTATTCCAGTTACTAGTCTTGTACTTATGGAATGGCATAGACAGTAACACTAGTACAGCTATGATATTCTGTGAACTATGCATGCAAACCTCTAACCAGCTACAAACTATTTATACACTCTTCTAAATACCCAGTTAGTAACTATGCAGTCTGTGAATCCTCCTGTGTGTCCCATGCACTTCTCCAATCACCCATCCTACACTATCTACTTATCCTATCACACCGCCAATACCTAAGCACATATAAATTCACCATGTACTCTGTTTGCAGCACTATAATTATTCCAGTTTCTAGTCATGTACTTATGGAATGGCCTAGCCAGAAACACAGGTATAGCTACAATATTGTGTGCACTATCCATCCAGATGTCTAACCAGCTACATACTATTAATACACTCTTTTAAATATCCAATTAGTACCCGTGCAGTCTTGGAATCCTTCCGTCTGTCCCATGCACTTCTCCAATCACCCATCCAGCACTATCTACTTCTCCTATCCCTCTGTCAATACCTAAGGACTTATAAATTCACCATGCACTCTGTTTGCCTCACTGTATTTATTCCAGTTACTAGTCATGTACTTCTGGAATGACCTAGACAGTAACACTAGTACAACTGCGATATTCTGTGCACTATGCATGCAGACCTCTAAGCAGGTACATACTATTGATACACTCTTGTAAATACCCAGTTAGTACCCATGCAGTCTAGGAATCCTCCTGTCTTTCCCATGCACTTCTCGTATCACCCATCCAGCACTATCTACTTACCCTATCACTCCGCCAATGCATAAGCACTTATAAATTCACCATGCACTCTGTTTGCAGCACTGTAATCATTCTAGTTACTATTTATGTACTTTTGAAATGGCCTAGCCAGTAAAACAAGTACAGCTATAATATTGTGTGCACTATCCATGCAGAACACTAACCATCTACATAGTATTGTTACAATCTTCTAAATACCCAGTTAGTATGTATGCAGTCTAGGAATCCTCCCGTCTGTCCCATGTAATTCTCCAAATACCCATCCAGCACTATCTACTTATCCTATCACTCCGCCAATACCTAAGCACTTATAAATTCCCTGCGCACTCTGTTTGCAGCATTGTAATTATTCCAGTTAATATTAATGTACTTATGGAATGCCCTAACCAGTAACACTAATACAGCTACGATATTCTGTGAACTATGCATGCAGACCTCTAACTAGCTACATACTGTTTATACACTTCTCCTATCACCCATCCAGCACTGTCTAATCATCCTATCACTCCGTCAATACCTAAGCACTTATAAATTTCATGTGCACTCTGTATGCAGCATTGTAATTCTTCCAGTTACTATTAATGTACTTACGGAATGCCCTAACCATTAACACTAATACAGCTACGATATTTTGTGCACTATGCATGCAGACCTCTAACCAGGTACATACTATTGACATACTCTTGTTTACAGCACTGTAATTATTCCAGTTACTAGTTTTGTACTTTTTAAGTGGCCTAGCCAGTAACACAAGTACAGCTATAATATTGTGTGCACTATCCATTCAGCTACAGTTATATAGTATTGTTACACTCTTCTAAATACCCAGTCAGTACGTATGCAGTCTAGGAATCCTCCTGTCTGTCCCTCGTAATTCTCCAAATACCCATCCAGCACAATCGACTTATCCTATCTCTCCGCCAATACCTAAGCACTTATAAATTCACCATGCACTCTGTTTGCAGCACTGTAATTATTCCAGTTACTAGTCATGTACTTCTGGTATGACCTAGCCAGAAACACTAGTACAGCTACGATATTATGTGCACTATGCATGCAGACCTCTAACCAGGTACATACTATTGATACACTCTTGTAAATACGCAGTTAGTACCCATGCAGTCTAGGAAATCTCCTGTCTGTCCCATGCACTCCTCCTATCACCCATCCAGGACTATATACTTATCCTATCACTCCGCCAATATCTAAGCACTTATAAATTCACTATGCACTCTGTTTGCAGTACTGTATTTATTGCAGTTTCTAATCATGTACTTATGGAATGGCCTATCCAGTAACACTAGTACAGCTATGATATCCTGTGCACTATGCACGCAGACCTCTAACCATGCACATACTAGTGATACACTCTTTTAAATACGCAGTTAGTAGCTATGCAGTCTAGGAATCCTCCTGTCTGTTCCAAGCACTTCTCAAATCACCCATCCAGCACTATCTACATATCCTATGAGTCCAACAATAAGTAAGCACCTATAAACTCACCCTACTCTCAACTTGCAGAACTGTAAGCATCCAGTTACTATCCATGCACTTGTACAGTGACTCAAGCATTAACACATGCAGTGCTACATTGAAAGGTGCACAATCTATGCAGTTCCCCAACCCCCTCCACACTACTGATTCATTTCTGCATCTACCCAAATAGTAGCCATGCAGTCTAGCAATCACACTGTCAATCTCCGTCCATTCCTCAATCATTCTGACAGAACCATGTCCTTATCTAATTACTATGCCAAAACACAAGCACTTGTAAACTCACCCTACTCTCAACGTGCAGCACTGTAAGTATCCAGTCACTATCCATGTATTTGTACAGTGACTCAAGCATTAGCACATGCATTGCTACATTCAAAGGTGCACAATCTATGCAGTCCCCTAACCCCCGCCACACTACTGATTCACTTCTGCAATTACCCAAGTAGTAGCCATGTAGTCCTGCAATCACACTGTCACTCTCTGTCCACTCCTGCAATCATCCTGACAGAACCATGTCCTTATCTATTCTAATTACTGTGCCAAAACACAATCACTTATAAACCCACCCTGCTGTCAACTACCAGCACTCTAACTATCCAGTAACCATTCATGCACTTGTACAATGACTCAGGCATTAAGACATGCAGTGCTACAGTCAAATGTGCACAATCTATGCAGTCCCCTAACCCCCTCCACACTACTGATTCACTCCTGCAATAACCCAGGTAGTAGCCATGTAATGCATCAATCACACTGTCACTCTCCGTCTACTCCTCCAATCATCCTGACAGAACCATGTCCTTATCTAATCACTGTGCCAAAACACAAGCACCTATAAACTCCCCCTGCTGTCAACTTGCAGCACTCTAAGTATCCAGTCACTATTATTGTACTTGTACAATGACTCAGGCACTAAGACATGCAGTGCTACAATTAAATGTGCACAATCTATGAAGTCCCCGAACCCTTTCCACACTACTGATTCACTTCTTCAATTACCAAGGTAGTATCCATGCAGTCCACAAAGACATTACTTATACACACATAGAAGCAGCTATGTAGAACAAATGCCGTCATACAATTACGCTGGCCATATTCATACCCCCTTTCAGTCACTCAACCACTACGTATGTACTCATTTAATAATTCAGACAGTACTGATGCACTTATGCAATTACCCAATCACTAGTGATGCACTCTTTCAATTACTCAGCACCACTTATATAGTAATGCAATTATCCACACATTATCCATCCATTTATACAATACCTCTGGGGCATATTATCAAGAATGGTGATAGAATTATCACTGTTTTATCGACAGGAAACTGCCACTAAAGCAGCAATAAGGGGCTTGATAATATGCCCTTGAGAATTCCAATAGAAGCCCATGTTAGACGTCTAACATGGGTTTCTATTGAAATTCTATGGAGCATATTATCAAGCCCTTTATCACTGCTTTAGCTGCAGTTTCCTGCCAAGAAAGCGACGATAATTTTATCACCCTGTCTTGATTATATGGCCCTCAGACGTTACAAATACACTTGTGCAATCATGCAGTCACTACTGATGCACTCATATAATCACCATGCACTACTAATGCACTCTTTGAATAAATCATGCTCCACACAGATACTCAAGCAATGTTTCAGACATTACCATGCAATTATTTTTCTTTTTTAACCGGATAAGGTGGTTGTGTTTTTTCTTTTATATTCTTTTTGTGTTTTTTAATTTTTTTTTATTTTTTTTGGTGTTTTTAAAAAAACAGAATTAAAGAGAGGGACAAGGCAGGGCTGTCCACTGTCACCACTCCTCTTTGCAGTGGTACTGGAACCCCTGGCGGCAAGGATTAGACAAGATCTTACAATACAGGGTATGAGATGGGCCAGTGGATGGGAGGATCATATTTCACTTTATGCGGATGATATTTTACTATATTTAACGTCCCCAGCATGGTCCATCAACTGTCTTCTGGATATATGTGCAGCGTACGGGCGGATGTCAGGGTACACTATTAATTGGGAAAAGTCGCTGCTGTATATCCTACACAGCCCCCACCGCGGCTCCCAAGAGAGTGCACACTTCAAATAGTCACAGACGGGTTTAAGTACCTAGGGATTTTCGTTACACATGACCACGCGCTTTTCATGGAAAAAAATCTGACCCAACAGATAACCGCAAAGACCCCATGGTAGCGCTGAAGGCTGCGTGGGAACACGAACTGGGAGATATTGACGAGGCAGACTGGCGGGAGGCATTAGCATCCCCCAGAGAAGCTGCAATCCCATCACGACTACGGCTAGTCCAATTGAAAATCCTGCACCGCACATATTACACTAGGACACTCCTACACAAGATACATGGGGCGGACACACCGCTCTGTCTTCGGCAGTGAGGGGAGAATGGCACGTTCTACCACACTATCTGGCTCTGCCCCAAAATAGTGCAGTACTGGATGGCAATAATGCGGACGCTTTCCCAGGTCACACATATCGTCACACTCCCAAGCCGGAGGTGTTACCTGCTCAATATTTGGGAACCAACGGATCTAAATGCGATTGCTCAGGATTGGGTAACTTTGGGCATGACAATAGCCAAACGTAACATTGCCCAGCACTGGGGATCCAGAAATAGTCCCACACTTGCTCAATGGTGTAAAGACATGGACATGGCGATGATGCCAGAAAAGTCGGTGTATGTCCATCGGGGGTGTCCATAAAAATGGGAAAAGGTCTGGGGAGGCTGGAACATCTACCGAGGCAATATATGTGAGCCCCCCCACTGGAAGAATCGGAGTCCAATGTCAGTATATCAACAGACTAGGGTGGGCACACACACAGTATGTATATCCAGGGGGGCTGTGCAGATGCTAGAGATGGAACTGTGGGGTGTGCACTATGAGACGTACGGTAATGATTATGTAGATACCGAAGCAATTGTGTCCGCATGTCATGCGAAGGAAATACTAATGTCGCACTTTGCAAAATGCTTAATAAAAAAAAACAGAAATAAAGGAACAGACTAAACTGTTAGCAGTTGTAATTGAACGTCATTCCAAAATCCCAAAAACAAAAACATTTAACAATGATGGTTCCGCTGTGCTGAACAAACAGCATCCTTGACTGCTCGCCATAACATCTCACAGCATTGCACTTGATGCAGTCCTGCTGGAGGAACGCAAATTTGGGTCTACTGTCCATAGGAAGAGATAAAGAGCTTGAGGCTCCTGAAGTGCTTGGAACAGCTGGTGGTGGAGGTTCTCTTGCATGTTTAAATTCTTCCCGTGCAAGATTCTTGGGGTGAATGGTGCGCAGATGTTTATACATACTCGCTGTGCCACACATGTATTTTTTGTCACTGCCTTGTGACAGGACTCTGGGACACACCAAGCAGGACATCTTCCTAGCATTCACCTTTTTATTGCCTTCTGGAAAAGTAAAGAATTTCCATACGATGGACTCAGGTCTCTTCTTGGGAGGATCCTCCACTAACACTTCTTCACCTGAAGAAACATCAACTTGATGATCTTCAGAAGCCATTCTTCCAAAAAGTTGTTTTTAAATACACCAAAAAAATCAACAAAGTTCTCAAAGCACAAGAGATGTCTCTCCTAAGATGCTGCAGAGAGAATGACTAAAATGGGTGGGGTCCTTCAACTGTTACAATGGGAAGTGTTATGAACAAATCAAATGCTTTTTTTTAAGGTCACATGGGGCTTGCGCAACAAGCGCGCAACCAGCGTGCACCCAACGCGATTTTGCAAAAATATAAGGTTATTACAAGTAGAAATATATGATTTTTTTAAACAGTTTTGATAATCTCTTGCTGTCATATACACTTTAAAGTTATATACATATAATTTTGAGATCTAAAAAAATTTGAGGGAGTCGTGTATCTGGCGTGACACCATATGTCTTTGATATAATGCGGGGCTCTGCACCGCTCACCAGTCGCATACCCATCGCGCAGTCGGCATGACTCAATACGTGCAAGACGTAATGTTTGGCCTCATACCGCGCACCTGTCACATACCAAATGCGCATCTGGCTCGACCCTATACGTATATGACATAACGCGGGACACGGGACTGCACACCCGTCGCATACCGAACACGCATCCTTCACGACTTTAGCAATAGGAGCCCCGTACCGATCATGCTTAGTACACGACCGGTAGTTTTTCCTCCCCCCAAAAAAAGAAGATATAGATATTTATTTTAGAAGATACAAAACATTACATCATTTTAAAAAAGTAAAATAAATAAATATTAATGGATATTAGAGTTCCAAAATATTACAAAAAATATTTTACAAAAATATATAGGTTTTATAAAAATGTAATTCTGAAATTAACATTTAAAAAACCTCTGAATTTCACCGAAAAAAACATTGGTTTCAGAGACATTATAGTTACAAATTAGTATTTAAAAAACCTTTGAAATTCACTGAAAAAAACATAGGTTTTAGGGTTGTTATAGTTAGAAATTAGCATTTAAAAAAACCTTTGAAATTAACTGAAAAAACCATAGGTTTCAGGGACGTTATAGTTAGATGGACATTTCACTCATACAAAACCAGTGAAATTTCCTTGTTATAGTTAGTTCAGCTAACTATAACTCGCTCCCCCGCAATGCACTGCTGATGACGTCACATATTACATCATTCATGACATGGTCAGTGACATCACTGATGACATCACTGATGACATCTCTACACTTGGGCTCTTTTTGTGATCCAGTGTGGGGATCAATGGATTGTACACTCCATATAAGCTCTACAAGTTCACCAAGGCATGAGCAAGTTTTATTTGAGGACCTCTCACTCATGTGACTTTGCTTGTTTTGGTTTATATTCCCCCACTCACTCTTTTTGTCTTGTCTTTTTATTATATATGGACTGTGCTTCCATGAGCGTTTGGGACATGAGAATAAAAGTATATTCTACTATTACTCATGTTGGCCATTTTGAAGATGTCTTCATTGTATATGGTTGCCCTTTATTGCAAGCAATTTTAGATTTATTTGAGGGGGTCCACTTTGATTATGAATAATATGCTGTTACAGGTAGTGGCAGGCAGTCACCTAATTGTGTATTTTACCAATAATACATCTCTATCATGGATTTTCCACTCACTCGTTCTACCTTTTGTTTTATATTGCAGAATGATTTTGCTGGTTCAGCTGCTCCTCTCAGAATAAGACTGTATCAGATGCTGCTGGACAAACTACACTTCCCCCCTCTCTGGAATTCACTGCAAGAAAATCATCAGGATTGACTGGGCAAGGAGTTGTCAGAGACAGAGTGGCTTAAGCTCCTGGACACAAACAACAAGGGCCTCCCCAAGGACTGCTTCAAGTTTAGTTTCTTCCAAATTATTACATGATTGGCATAGGTCCCAACATCAGCTCAAGGCTGCTAAACTGAATTCCACAGTGGAATGTTGGTGTGGTTACCATTTTAAATTTGATATACTCCTGCCCCTCACTACACACATTTTGTCAACAGATCCTAGGTACAATACATTCTTGCATTAACCTAACTTTATGACCCTCCCTCTTCACAATACATTGAAAGTGGCATACCTCGACAATTACAGGAAGGGATCAATAGACACTGGACTTGCAGTAGCTATAATGGCTAGCCTGTGCCATTGGAGGCAGGCAACACCCCTTTCTCATATGAACTGGGTGCAAAACATGGTAATGGCTTCCTACCATGAACAGGGTGTCTACCTTCTTTTGGATTGAAAACACTTTTTTGAAAGAATAATGTCTTGTTTGATCTCAAGGGTGTTCACTCTCTCTTAATCTTCCAGATAAGTTTGCCACTTTGTAATTTTTTTCTTTTATCTTTTTTTCTTTTCTGTTTCTTGTTCTCTTCTTTTCATCCTTTTCTTTTCTTTTTCCATGTGTCTATCTTCATTTGCCACCAGCAGAATTTGGATATATGCTTTGATTTGTTTAATTCTATGTCTTGTTGACACTGTGACACTTTTTATGAAAGTTATACTGTGATTCCTTACAGACTAGTCTGATATTTTAGCTTTTTGTTATCCACTGCACTGATTTCTATTTCATACTTGTGAATTTTGGTACAGTATATTTTGTATGACGATTTCTATTAAAAATTAAAGAAATGTTATTAAAAAAGTTATCTTTTTTCAGAAAGTTTTACTGAGAGATAACATTAATTCAGTGAACTGCAGACAACTCTCATTGATACATTTTTCAAGATTCAGAAAGGGACCCTTCCCCTATGCAAATCAGTTACCATCTCAACTTGTTAGTCCGATACTTTTCAATGTTTTGGAACTGTCGAGAAGTTCCAATGAATCCCCAGGACCTGCACATTTTGGATGACCTAAACTGAGGGCTTGGTGTCCAAACCACTTTCGGCCACCCCCACAGGATTTGTCAGCCTTTAGACCAGCTAGCTCTACAGTGCCACAACCACCCCCTGTATCTTACAGTGGTGTAGGTAGTTTCTGGCAAGCACTGAACATGACATCCCTGATTCCTGAGGGATCGTGAAAAACAGTACAGCACTTTTCGCTTCGCCACTCGCTCAGTCACTCGTGCTTACTTATTCTCATAAAATACACAGGATGGCAATTAGGACATTTCAATAAGTATTTATCGATCCAGAATCTTGTGTAAAACATGTTTGCTGCCCCAATCAGGAGACAGAAGCGTAGGAAAGAAATTGCAACTACTAATACAGTAAACAGTAGATACATTTCTACCATAGTGCTAAAAAAGTTCAGATAAAACAGTAGCACTTCCATATTCCTAAAATGCGCACCCTAAATAATTTGCATAAATGTACCTGGCCTTCTTATGTAGGTGTAGCATGTCTATGTATTTATATATATATATATATATATATATATATATATATATATATATATATATTCACTGAAAAAAACATAGATTTTACAGACGTTATAGTTAGGAATTAGCATTTAAGAAACCTTAGAAATTCACTGAAAAAAACATAGGTTTCAGGAACGTTATAGTCAGATGGACATTTGACTCATATAAAACCAGAGAAATTCGCCTGTTATAGTTAGTTGAGCTAACTATAACTTGCGCGCCCACAATGCACTGCTGACATGGTCAGTGACATCACTGATGACTTCTCAAATTACATCACTCATGACATCATCCACGTGAAAATCTGATGCACATACTGATGCTCTAATAGAAAGTTTGATACACCCATTCTAGAATGCTGACTACTATTTTTGAAACCATACACAGAAGAATGCCATATACTACATAGAACTCACTATTTCCTAGGTCTACACACACATCCAGTCACTTATACATGTAGTTACTCATCAATAGAGGACTATAATATGCACTCATACATCTATACATGCAGTCACAGGCTGCCACTCATCCATAGAGTTACTCACACGCCTAGTCAGTAATGCAAAGAATGAATCACATACCTATTTTATTATGTATACAGTTATACAGACCCACTTCATTATTTTTAGACATACCATATCGCTTATTTATACAGACACTAACACATATTTACTGTCTTATACAATCACTGATAAGAGCAGACACTTATTTATACACCCACTCTTGAAATAAGTCTTAGTAATAGTCTTACGTATACTCATTTATATACTCCAACACTCACATATAGTGGCTTAAAACATATGTAGTTAGTCACAGATATACCACTGCGACATTTATTCACTCACCAACACACACTTAGACACACTAACTCACCCATACAGCCCTTTCCAGATGTACTATTTAATCCATACAATCACTGAATCACCCACTCAGACATCTGTGCACAGACTCATACACCCACCCATCCACCCACACATACACTCAGGGACCCATACAGATACTCAAACAACAAATCAATAACCTATATAGACATTCATGTAGGTATTCAGCAACCCATGCAGTTGCTTACACATCAATGGAGAGACTAATACAGACTTTTACACAGTTTAGTCACTAATGCATTCAGTAAGACACGGTCAATCACTCACTTATACAGTCAGTCACACACATACGAAATAATTCCTTTATGCACTTGTAAATGCATTCATTCTTCAGTACACCTTGGCATATATATATAAAACATATTTACATTTTATAGAAACACACATCCACTGGATGTCATCAGTGATGTCATCAGTGATGTCACTGACCATGTCATGAGTGATGTATATTGTGACATCATCAGCAGTGCACTGCAGGCGTGCGAGTTATAGTTAGCTCAGCTAACTATAACAGGCAAATTTCTCTGGTTTTATATGAGTCAAATGTCCAACTAACTATAACGTCCCTGAAACCTATGGTTTTTTCAGTGTATTTCTAAGGTTTTTTAAATGCCAATTCCTAACTATAACGTCTTTAAAACCTATGTTTTTTTCTGTGAATTTCGAAGGTTTTTTAAATGTTAATTTAATATTTTAATATTTATTAAACCTATATTTTTCAAATAGTTTTTGAATATTTTGCAACTCTATCATCTTTTTTTTAAACTTTACAAATGATGTAATCTTTTATATCTTCCCCACAAAATATGTGTAACTTTTTTTATTTTTTAGAAAACTACAGTCCTGTACCGGTAGTCTACCAAGCTTGATCAACACGCGAATCCTATCCACCACATTTAAATGATTCGCATTTCGTTTCCGACGGGTTTGTGGCACCGCATCCTGCGTAACAACATGTACAATGAGGTCGTGCCAGCTGCTACTTTGGTATGCAATTGGTACGCACTACCAAGCTGCGCATTACATCATGTACGAATAGGGTCGCGCCCACTGCGCATTGCTTATGCAATGAGTGCACGCTGCCAAGTCCTGTGTTGCATCATAGACGTACGATGTTGTGCCGCATACGCCGTTCCCTCTTTTTTGTCTCAAAACTGTATCTAAAAATCTTTAAAGTGTATATGAGAGCAAGCGATAATGAAAAATATTTTAAACAGTTATATATTTCTAACTCTATTAAACGTATATTATAATAAATATATTTTCTCAAAAACACATCGGGTGCAGTCTCATTGCGCACTGGCTGCACGATTGCCATGTAACATAAAAAAAGCATTTTATTAGTTCATAACATTTCCCATTGTAAGAGTTCGAAAACGCCACCCATTTTAGTCAATATCTGTACTGCATTTCATGAGACACACCTCTTCTGCTTAGAGAGCTTTGTTCAAAACTTTTTGCAATATACACATATCTTACACTACACACAACATGCAACCATCATTTTCATCAATATTCATGCTCTGTAAAGTAGCCTTCCACTTATGATACCCATACACTTAAAAGTTACATTACCAAAATTTTCTCCAATACCACAGGTAACATGGTTGCATAAGCTGTCCACAACACAACGTAATATAGTAAGGCCCAGAGACAGTATCATGCATACATAATGAACACACGGACACAGATAGATAGCGGAAATGGATACGGGCACGGACGCGTGACTCCTTTTTATTACCATGGTGACATATCCAGTGATGTCTGTGCTAGATGTGTGTGCGGTAATTCTAAACCAGCCTTCAGACAATGGTTGCTGCTAGCATCAACTGCAACAGTAATCATTGGATCACACACAGAGATTCAATATTAAAAGAATCAATAATTTATGCTGCAGTAAGGTAGGAACAGTAGATGTGAAATAATGCAGAAATAATTAAATCGTCAAAGAACAACAACTTGTGGTATACTGACACACAATCAATAGATCTGAAATAATACACAGAAAGATTTTATCATAAACGCTCCATCAGTTCTAGTGCACTCACATAACCACATCAAAAGCATTTAGCATGTGCACAGCCACCGATAATGCGTGCTGTAGACAGGCCATACTAAGAGCAATATCTATTGCCATCAACACTGCATCATCTGCAATACCGACTCAATCTAAATTATGAACACTGCTGTCTACAGTGTAGGCCATAGAGAGCGGTCACAAAGGACCCACAGATAAGTAAAGTGACTTCACCTACCCAGTATGTCATCAGCGAAACAACAAATAGAGTGTGCAAAGCCTGCAATGATACATATGCATGGTGCAGACAGTACACACTGGAGCAATTTATTTTCCTACAGGACTACCTCATCTACAATAGCGACTCAATCTCAATTGTGAACACTGCTGTCTGCAGTGTAGGCCAGAGTAAGCAGTCACAAGGGCCCACATCCATATGGCATTCACTTGAGCTCTACAGTTTGCACTACACAAACTAAAAAAAAAACGTGTGCAGAGCCTGCAATGATTTATATGAGTGTTGCAGACAGAGCGCACTGGAGCAATATCTTTTCCTACAGAACTGCATCATCTACAATACCGACTCAATGTCAAATGTGGACACTGACGTCTGCAGTATAGGCCAGAGAGAGCGTTCAGCAAGGGCACACAGCCACGTGGCATTGACTTGAGGTCTACGGTTTGCAATACACGAAGCAAAAAAAACATGTGCAGAGCACACAATGATGCGTATGAGTAGTGCAGACAGAGCACACTGGAGCAATGTCTTTTCCTACAGGACTGCATCATCTTCATTACCGACTCAATGTCAAATGTGAACACTGAAGTCTGCAGTATATGCCAGAGAGAGTGTTCAGCAAGGGCCCACAGTCACGTAGCATTGACTGGAGATCTACAGTTTGCAATACACGAAGCAAAGAAAACGTGTGCGGAGCCTGCAATGATGCGTATGAGTGGTGCAGACAGAGCACACCACAGCAATCTCTTCTCTTACAGGACTGCATAATCTACAATAGCAACTCGATTTGAATTGTGAACACAACTGTCTGCATTGTTAATTAAAAGCAGTGCTCACACACACAACCATCAATACTTTTTCTCACTCCCTCTTTACAAATTAAAACAGCATAAATTACAGAGAACTCTACAATGAATAAATCAAAACAATTCCAAATGCGATTTCATCTTGCAACAATCTACACTATTCACTGTTCATTTGGACTTCCAAGATAAATTTGGTCATTTCACTAAACCTATAACTGATATAAAAAAACTTCTTGACGCAAATTTGCTAAAACAATATTGTGCATGTTTCAATAGATGTTCTAATTACTTAACTACTGGATTCTGTAATTAAACAATCACTACACAACCTCAATTGTGAACCCTGCGAACTGCAGTCTACACCAAATCCAGTGGTCATTCACAACTCACAGCCACATACCATTGGATTCGGAAGCACTGAGTTGGTTGTACCTGATCAGAGGGGGTACACAAAAATCATCGCAGACTTTAACTTATGACATCCTCAATCATAGAATCAAGACCCCATTTCACTGTTTGCACCTGCTGTACCACAGTATACTCCACCGACTATTGTCAACCAAGCCGAATAATCATGTGCAGCAGTTAGCTATGGAATCACAGACTGTGAGGCACCTCAACACATGAACTTCTGAAAAAAGCAAGCAGCAGGTAATATTGTACATCATCCATTGTGGGATCAAGACACCATTCCACAGTTGGGACCTAAAGTTGGATGAACCTGATCGAAGAGAGTATCTTCCTCTCAAATGCAGTTGTAATATCGTCCATTGTGGAGTCAGCACACCGTTCTACTTTTGGAACCTAGAGTCGGTTGCAGCTGGTAGAAGGTAATACTTCCATCTCCACTCTCAGATACAGTTCTAACTATGGGTGGGCGGAATTTGCGAAAGCGACTTTCGCAAATTATCACGAAAATGTTAAAAATCTCCGCAAACACGCGGAAATATCGCGAAGATGCGGAAGTTTTTTTCCCGCCCGTTCGCGGTATTTTCTGCTTGGTCGTGGCTCGCCAACTTACCCATGCGGTTGCTCGCGGGCGCGGCCATCTTGTTTTCACTCTTCTCGCGGTGCATGATCGCGAGAAGAAAGACGTGATCGCGCGACGCATGACGTCACTGCGGGCGCGAACTGTCGCGAGACAGCGCAAATGGCTACCAACAAACCAACATCTCGTGGAGAACGTGACCGGATAGGGAAAACT